>NW_027507764.1:235538427-236165927 GCF_037356315.1 Lithobates pipiens
TCCTTTCTAATCTGCATAGATCCTACCAAAAAGAAAAGACTGGACGAAGATGTGGTAGTTTGTCAGTCAAGCCAGGGGCCATCTATTTATGCAGCAACACAGCTAATTGAAGAGGAAGACAGTGGTCACATGACCTTTGATGAATCCTCTAATCTGGGTATACCCCAAAAAGGTATGTATGTTGGATACATAATTGATGTTTGATTTTCTATTTATTTTTTATTTTTTTTAATAGTGTGTGTATATGTATAATATAAATTATTTTTATTTTTTATTTTTAAATAGTTTATTTTAGCTATTATATCGGTGTATGCATCATCAGGCTGATGCTTCATCTGCCCCTGGCGTTTATGCCCTGAGAACTGAGCCACTGAACACAGTTGATGGCTCAATTCTCACTCCTCCACAAGCAGAGCTATGTTGACTGTTTATTAAAGCGTTGCTTCTGCTCGGGACATCAATCAAGTTAGCTGGAGGATCCTGACTTCCAAGTCAGGATTTGCAAGCTAAGTGGAAGGATGGGAGTTAAGTCAGCAGGGAGAGCAGACTCAAAGGGGTTGTCAAGGTAAATGATTTTTCACCTTAATGCATTCTATGCATTAAAGCGGAGGTCCACCCTAAAGTGGACCTTCCGCTCATCGGAACCCTCCCCCCCCCTCCGGTGCCACAATTGGCACCTTTCAGGGGGGAGGGGGGTCCAGATACCTGTACAGTACAGGTATCTGCACCCACTTCCGGGATAGCTCTCTGCGGAAAGGGGTGTAGATTACGCCCCTTTCCGCAAATGCCTGTCCCTTTCCGCAAGTGCCCCGCTGCCTGCTGGGAAACACACAGATCCCAGAGGCAGCGGGGACCGTCCTTATTGCGCAGCGCAACTCGCTGCGCAATAAGGGCCCCTTACCTGGCCACTGGACAGGTAAGTGTCACTATTTTAAAAGTCAGCAGCTGCAGTATTTGTAGCTGCTGGCTTTTTTATAAAAAAAAAAAAAAAAAGCGGAGTCCCGGCGGACTCCCGCTTTAAGGTTAAAAAACATCTGTGTCGGCGCCCCAGCCCCCCCTTTATACTTACCTGACCCCTCAAAAGTGCCGCGCTCGCCCGCGCCGTCCTCTCTACCACTCAGCCTGGCCGCTGATTGGCTGGAGTGGATGGATTGAAAGCAGTGCAGCCATTGGCTTGCGCTGCTGTCAATCACATCCAATGACATGGCGCGACAGGGGGCGGGGCTGTGTGATACATCAAGCGGCTATAGCCACCGGCTGTACCATGGGACCGCGCACGCAGGTGCTTCTTACCATGTGAGTGAGTTTGCATGAACGTGAGAAGTACCTGCGGGAGGAAGCAGGGACCCCAGAAGAGCAGGTTAGGGGCCACTCTGTGCAAAACGAGCTGCACAGTTGGAGGTAAGTATAACATGTTTGTTATTTTTTTTTATTTGTTAATTTACAATCCCTTTAAGAACACTCTCAGCTAATAACGGGTCCCAAGAGCTATAAGAGAAAAGATCATGGTCGAATTGTTCTTTCTTTTATAACAGTTGAGAAATGATTAGTTTCAGGGAAGCTATTTCATTATTATTGAGTTCTAATATAATCTAAATCAATCATTTGCATTACAGATGTAATGTACATTACAAATAAAGGGTTTATTGCAGCTTTTGTTATCTTTTCAGATGATATAATAATCATTGAAAATGAGCAGGAAATCAAAGATGTGCCTAGCAATGGTGAGGATACACTATCAACAAACAATCAAGAAGACTTCTTGGAGCGCTCGTCACCTTCACGTAATGTACAATTTTAAAATTTCGCTCTCCCTCGCTCTCTCTACACATGCACACTGTATATAGAGGACATTATCTATACACACACCAACTGTATATAGAGGTCACGCACATGTTCCATCACCCCCCCCCCCCCCCCCATATAGAGCTGTATTTCTATTGGTTCACCTGGGTTCCTCCAGCTGTATAAGGATATCGATTTTCTTTGAAGCATAACATTAGTTCAGTTAATTATCAAACACAATTCTTCATGTAAAAAATACATTTATCAATATAATTTTAGTGTGTTTGTAGGTAGTGAGGAGAATGTTCCCTTTTCTGCACATGCTAAACGCGGGCACGGACGCCTGTCCACAGGTGGCTGACCTGTCACTCGTCAGGTGACAGGTGAGTAATAGGCAAGCCGGCTAGCCTGACAGAATGAAGAGGCCTGACACCATGAGACACCTTGACTGGCAAAGGGGTCTAGTACTTGTGCCACCTCGGTGCAGATGCCGAGGCAAGGATGTCATGGATGGGAAGCGATGTGCGGTGAGGTTAGTTGGAGGCACGTGTTCGCCCCCTCCCCTCGCATTTACCTGTCATGACACCCCTCAATATACAGGATTCACCATAACTTAAGTATTGTCTGGAAGGCTGGCCAAGTTTAATATGCACAATGACCCCTATTAGGCGAATAGACTCACCTAAAAACATGGCATTAACAATATATGTTTTAGAACTTTTCCGTTGACTATAATCTAAATTTTTTTTCTTATCACCTTTTTGTAGGACCAGTATTCAACACCTTTACAGTTGGACAGATGTCATCTGCATTATTGCAGTGCTCCGCGGAACTACAAACAATTAAGGATTGCACATCATCAATCATCACTCGCTTGAAATATCTAATTGATCTTTTGGCCAAAATTGGACAAGAGTTATATTAGACCTGTGTACTTTGCCTCTCAGTGTTTACCCATATGTTATTTGTTCAGTATGTTTGTTTGTTTTTGTTTTTGTTAGTGTGGCGCTATCTCCCACTATCAGCAAGGCACTGTTGTCACTTTTTGAAGTATGTGTGTTCCTTTTGGTACATAGGCACGGTTGCCATGTGAACGCATATTGTACTTCACTAATGGTCAGGGCAGAATCCTCTAGATCTGTCTTTGACAAAAAATAGAAACAGTTTTTATTGGCACTTTTTGTTCTTTTATATTTTTCTATATAAAAGCTTTTAAAAATGATGTATACAGTTGAATTTAGATTCAACAGATTTTTCTACTTGTAAACTGTACAAACGACTAGAATTCCTAACATAATGGCTTCTATAATATACAGTACCACATTTGGTCATGGGTGGGGGGGACCATCGGAAACACTTGTTTGAGTATGTACAGGTTCATCCTAACGGCTCAAAGTGTCGTGTCGATCTCCCACATCGAATATGTTGCGCCCTATACTGTGCTACTGCAGTTCGGAGGACAAAATATATTTTAAAAGTCTATGAAGATAAACAGCTGATGGGCAGCTCTACCTGGCGCCTGTGCACTTAATACATGCCCTGAGTCCAGGTTCAAGATCCAATACTTCAAGTGGACATAGCGAGGCCATTGCAGAAATGTGGCTAGCAAGTGAGCCGTGAGGGCCCTGTTACAAACCCCCACAAGCATCTGGAGCGTGGGACTCTATGTAGTATTGTGGACAGGCGCTGAGTACAGCTGTTCATCTTCACAGACCTTTTGCGTCTACTTTGTCATCCGTACTGTGCAAAAGCTATGCCTGCCCAGTACAGGGCGGACACTATCCAATGGAGGTGGCATTTGTCTTTAGAACACTGAAACCCCACCCCCCAATTGACCACATGGTACTGCATAATGCAGAGGCTGGAATAATGTTTATATTGTTTACGTTTGTAATCGATATGTACAAAGTATATCAATAATGTATATGTTCTTGATCAGGGATATGCAATTAGCAGAACTCCAGCTGTTACCTAACTACAAGGCCCATCATGTGTCTGCCTCTGGGTGTCATGCTTGTGGTTGTCAGTCTTGTTATACCTCATGGGACTTGTAGTTGTGCAGCAGCTGGAGGTCTGCTAATAGCATATTCCTGTTCTGGATCCTCCCCTTATAGAGGCCAAGGACAACTAAACATGTCCATGATTACTGGATAATATGTCAGTCCATACAAATATTAAAACAATAATTATGTTTCTCTGTAAACAAAACAAACTAAAAAAACTTTCCTTATTGAATCATTGAGCTACTGTTCCTTTGTGTGCACCATCATAGTCTTCTTTATTCTAGTCGAATAAAAACATTTGCGCTGTGATTTTGTTTTTGTCCCTTTTTTTCTTTGATTGTAATGGTGAGTTGGTAGAAGCACCGGCGGGAGGGGGGGGGGAGTCCACTCTCGCCTCCTGTAAAAACTATCGAGCAGCGGAATAAGCGCTATGATCAACCTTGGAATCGCCAGCTACAAAAGATGATATCTGAATGATGCCTGTAGCTGCAGGCATCATTAAGATATCCCCGCACAATGTCAAGGACGTCATATGAAGACCGGCAGGCGGGAAGTGGTTAAAATGCATTTTTACACTTTACAATTATACACTGGAAGGCATTGTAGCTATGCATATCACACTGAAACATTGTTCACATAAGTCAGTTTAATGACATATAAAAGTGTTACAACAGAATGTGACGTTGAAATATGGTATTTCATATGTGAAACATCAATTCATCAAGTGTCTGTAAGCTTTATTTTTATTTTTTTTACATATCTGACTGCCAGGGCACTGCTCCAATTCCAGAAAAGTAGTTCAGATATTCCAATCTGCATTGCCTTGCATTTAATGTAGGCAATCTCGGGTGTGCACTGCTCAACGGTGTGAGCACTTCCGTAGTTTCTTGACCACCAAAGCCACTAACACTAGGCACTGCCATTGTGTCCGGATCCCTTGGTAAAGGGGTACTGTATGCTGGGGAATGTTGCCGTAAGTAGTTGTGTAAGACACAGCAACAAAGCACAAGAATATCAATTTTAGTTATTGACATATTTATGCTTGTTAGGAACAAACGAAATCTGTTGGCCAAGATCCCAAAGGCATTTTCTACCACCCTGCGGGCCCTTGATAGTCTGTAATTGAAGATCCTTTGGTCTGGAGTCAGGTTACGCATAGGGAATGGTTTTAAAACATTTTCACTTAATGCGAACGCATCATCAGCTACAAACACAAAGTTCATATTTTCCAAAGTGTCGTCACGTGTGGGCAGGTTAAGTGTTCCATTTTGGAGACGGTGGTAGAATTCTGTCTGCTGGATTACACTACCATCAGAGTTCCGGCCATTTTTTATCGAGATATAGAAAATTATATTTGGCATCTACTACCGCTAGCATTATGATGCTGTAGAAACCTTTGTAGTTGAAATAGTAGGATCCAGAATTTGGTGGTGGAACGATGCGCACATGTTTGCCGTCAATGGCTCCTCCACAATTGGGGAAATTCCACAATTCTTTAAATTTATTAGCAACTTCCATCCACTCGGGTGGGTTGCTTGGAAACTGTAAAAGCAACAAAAAAATATAGAGTTTGAATATACTTTAGATTAGATTCTATGTAATATACTTTTTGGATTCTTTTCTATATTAAACTTCTAAAAAATAAAAAATCTATACAAAGTAAGTTAGTTAACCATTTTTTTTTTAAAAATTGTCGCTCTATTTTTGTTTATAACGCAAAAATTAAAAACCGCAGAGGTGATCAAATACCACCAAAAGAAATCTCTATTTGTGGGAGAAAAAGGACGTCAATTTTGTTTGGGAGCCACTTCGCTTGACCGCGCAATTGTCAGTTAACCACTTGGGATCCGCGATATTGCCAAATGACGGCATTAGCGCGGATCTACTTTGCCGGGACGTCTATTGACGTCGTCCCGTGCACGAGCGGCGTGCACGAGCGGCGGGCGCGCGCGGCGTGCTCTGTGATCGGCGAGTCCATGAGACTCGCCTGATCACCGATCCGTGCAAGGGGTCGATCCCGACCCCTTATCACGTGATCAGCTGTCAGCCAATGACAGCTGATCATGTGATAGAACGGAGCCGGTAATGGGCTATTATTCCTCCTCGCGCTGATAGCGCGAGGAGAAAAAAAAAAACGATCACCGGCGGCCATGATCGGGACATTAGTCCCGATCACGGCCAGCAATACGAGCGACCACCTGCCCCCTGCCAGTGCCCACCTGCCCCCTGCAGTGCCATCCTGAATAAAAGTAAGTGCCCCCCGTCAGTGCCCATAGTGCCCACAGTGCCACCCAGCAGTGCCACCCACAGTGCCTCAAAGGTGCTGCACCCCAGTGCCGCCCAGCAGTGCCACCTATCAGTGCCCATCAGTCCCATCTATCAGTGGTACCTATCAGTGCCCATCCGTGCCACTTATCCGTGCCATCTTATCTGTGCCCATCTTTGCCCATCAGTGCCGCCTTATCTGTGCCCATCGGTGCCGCCTTATCTGTGCCTATTAGTGCCGCCTTAACTATGCCTATCAGTGTCCACCAGTGCAGCCTATCAGTGCCCACCAATGCAGCCCATCAGTGCCCACCAATGCAGCCCATCAGTGCCGCCTAATCAGCGCACTTCAATGAAGGAGAAAAATGACCCGTTTGCAAAATTTTATAACAAACTATTAAAACATGATTTTTTTTTTTTTGCATTTTTTTTGTTTGTTTAGCAAAAAATAAAACTCCCAGCTGTAACTAAATACCACCAAAAGAAAGCTCTATTTGTGGGAAAAAATGATAAAAATTTCATTTGGGTACAGTGTTGTATGACCGCACAATTGTCATTCAAAGTGCATCAGCGCTGAAAATTGGTCTGGGACTGAGGGGGGTTTAAGTGCCCAGTAAGCAAGTGGTTAAAGCAACGCAGTGCCGAATCACAAAAAGTGGTCTGGTCTTTCACCATCAAAATGGTCCGGTGGCCCCTTTCACACATGCAGACAGTATGACCGTATTTCATCCATCCGTTTGCGATGAAATACGGACATACATGCATCCCTATGGGATAGCGGGTGTCTGCGGGTGAACATTAGCAGACACCCACTATTGTCCACCTACGCTATGGTCCAATTCTGCAGACGGAGGAAAATCCTATTTTTCAATCCATCTGCGGATCGGGTGAATACGGACAGATGGTCCGTGCTCATCCCATCCCCCATAGAGAAGTGCGGAGAGCTGATCATCACGGGGGGATCATTACTGATCTGCCCCATGTGAAAGGGGCCTAGGTGGTTACTATTGGTAGGTTGACATAATTTACCTTGACATAGTTTCTCTGAAGCGCATCAATGATGGCCTGGCAGGTTTCTGGTATTATTCTCCCCAGTGATTGAGGTGATATTCCTGTGGAGAATTTTAGGTCCTGCAGACTTCTCCCGGTTGCAAGTGGACAGATGGTGGACATGGTTTTCATCCTGGAAAAGCATGACTACGATGGGAAGATGAAACGCTATGAAAGGCCTAACACCAGGAAGGATCTCATCCTTGAAAAAGTGGTTGAACTCCTACAAAGAAAACATGGTGTCAACCGTTCAAAGGACCAATTAAGAAAGCGCTGGTCAGACTTGAAGCTACGAGAACATGAGCAATTTAATCAAATCCAAGCTACCATTCAGAAACGTAAGTAACCATCTTCCAATATTAAACATCTTTATGCAATGTTCTTTGTCATTATGCAAATGTCATTATGTTTATTTTGTCAAAACTATGTTTGTCTGTATTACATGTTATAAAATAAATGTATTATATTATTTTTGACAGGAAAGAAATTAAAGTTAGCAAAGAAAAGAAAGAGCAGAAGAGTACATACAGAAGGTCCTGAAGAGCATGATCAGGAGACAAGTCCTCCAGGTAATGCCTTTATTAACTGCTTGTTGCCCGCCCACTGTCAAATGAAAAGCTCTTGTTCTGGGCTGCCGTCAAATGGCAGCTCGCAACTTCTGTGGGGGCACCTAGCGCGGCGAGTGGACATTAGTGCCCATCTGTTCCACCTATCCATGCTGCCTATCTGTGCCCACCAGTAGTGCCCATCAGTGCTCATCAGTGCAGCATATGAGTGCCTCATCTGTAGTGCCGCCTCATTAATGCCCACCAGTTAAGCCTAATAATAGTGGCCATTGGTGCCGCCTCATCAGCGCACACCAGTGATTAAATTTATTAAGAAAAATGTTATATATTTTATTTTTAAAAAATAGAAAACCCTCAGTGTTTAAAAACCACCAAATGAAAGCTCTATTTGTGTGAAGAAAATGATAAAGAATTTTATTTAGGTATAGTGTAGCATGACCACTCACTTGTCATTCAAAGTGTGACAGCGCTGAAAGCTGAAAATTGATCTTGGCAAGAAGGGGGGTTAGAGTGGCTGGTAGTTAAGTGGTTAACAATATATATGAATACAAGAGTGCATTTTAGATACATTGTTTGTCTATTTACCTTTGCATAATTCCTTTCTAATCTGCATAGATCCTACCAAAAAGAAAAGACTGGACGAAGATGTGGTAGTTTGTCAGTCAAGCCAGGGGCCATCTATTTATGCAGCAACACAGCTAATTGAAGAGGAAGACAGTGGTCACATGACCTTTGATGAATCCTCTAATCTGGGTATACCCCAAAAAGGTATGTATGTTGGATACATAATTGATGTTTGATTTTCTATTTATTTTTTATTTTTTTTAATAGTGTGTGTATATGTATAATATAAATTATTTTTATTTTTTATTTTTAAATAGTTTATTTTAGCTATTATATCGGTGTATGCATCATCAGGCTGATGCTTCATCTGCCCCTGGCGTTTATGCCCTGAGAACTGAGCCACTGAACACAGTTGATGGCTCAATTCTCACTCCTCCACAAGCAGAGCTATGTTGACTGTTTATTAAAGCGTTGCTTCTGCTCGGGACATCAATCAAGTTAGCTGGAGGATCCTGACTTCCAAGTCAGGATTTGCAAGCTAAGTGGAAGGATGGGAGTTAAGTCAGCAGGGAGAGCAGACTCAAAGGGGTTGTCAAGGTAAATGATTTTTCACCTTAATGCATTCTATGCATTAAAGCGGAGGTCCACCCTAAAGTGGACCTTCCGCTCATCGGAACCCTCCCCCCCCCTCCGGTGCCACAATTGGCACCTTTCAGGGGGGAGGGGGGTCCAGATACCTGTACAGTACAGGTATCTGCACCCACTTCCGGGATAGCTCTCTGCGGAAAGGGGTGTAGATTACGCCCCTTTCCGCAAATGCCTGTCCCTTTCCGCAAGTGCCCCGCTGCCTGCTGGGAAACACACAGATCCCAGAGGCAGCGGGGACCGTCCTTATTGCGCAGCGCAACTCGCTGCGCAATAAGGGCCCCTTACCTGGCCACTGGACAGGTAAGTGTCACTATTTTAAAAGTCAGCAGCTGCAGTATTTGTAGCTGCTGGCTTTTTTATAAAAAAAAAAAAAAAAAAAGCGGAGTCCCGGCGGACTCCCGCTTTAAGGTTAAAAAACATCTGTGTCGGCGCCCCAGCCCCCCCTTTATACTTACCTGACCCCTCAAAAGTGCCGCGCTCGCCCGCGCCGTCCTCTCTACCACTCAGCCTGGCCGCTGATTGGCTGGAGTGGATGGATTGAAAGCAGTGCAGCCATTGGCTTGCGCTGCTGTCAATCACATCCAATGACATGGCGCGACAGGGGGCGGGGCTGTGTGATACATCAAGCGGCTATAGCCACCGGCTGTACCATGGGACCGCGCACGCAGGTGCTTCTTACCATGTGAGTGAGTTTGCATGAACGTGAGAAGTACCTGCGGGAGGAAGCAGGGACCCCAGAAGAGCAGGTTAGGGGCCACTCTGTGCAAAACGAGCTGCACAGTTGGAGGTAAGTATAACATGTTTGTTATTTTTTTTTATTTGTTAATTTACAATCCCTTTAAGAACACTCTCAGCTAATAACGGGTCCCAAGAGCTATAAGAGAAAAGATCATGGTCGAATTGTTCTTTCTTTTATAACAGTTGAGAAATGATTAGTTTCAGGGAAGCTATTTCATTATTATTGAGTTCTAATATAATCTAAATCAATCATTTGCATTACAGATGTAATGTACATTACAAATAAAGGGTTTATTGCAGCTTTTGTTATCTTTTCAGATGATATAATAATCATTGAAAATGAGCAGGAAATCAAAGATGTGCCTAGCAATGGTGAGGATACACTATCAACAAACAATCAAGAAGACTTCTTGGAGCGCTCGTCACCTTCACGTAATGTACAATTTTAAAATTTCGCTCTCCCTCGCTCTCTCTACACATGCACACTGTATATAGAGGACATTATCTATACACACACCAACTGTATATAGAGGTCACGCACATGTTCCATCACCCCCCCCCCCCTCATATAGAGCTGTATTTCTATTGGTTCACCTGGGTTCCTCCAGCTGTATAAGGATATCGATTTTCTTTGAAGCATAACATTAGTTCAGTTAATTATCAAACACAATTCTTCATGTAAAAAATACATTTATCAATATAATTTTAGTGTGTTTGTAGGTAGTGAGGAGAATGTTCCCTTTTCTGCACATGCTAAACGCGGGCACGGACGCCTGTCCACAGGTGGCTGACCTGTCACTCGTCAGGTGACAGGTGAGTAATAGGCAAGCCGGCTAGCCTGACAGAATGAAGAGGCCTGACACCATGAGACACCTTGACTGGCAAAAGGGTCTAGTACTTGTGCCACCTCGGTGCAGATGCCGAGGCAAGGATGTCATGGATGGGAAGCGATGTGCGGTGAGGTTAGTTGGAGGCACGTGTTCGCCCCCTCCCCTCGCATTTACCTGTCATGACACCCCTCAATATACAGGATTCACCATAACTTAAGTATTGTCTGGAAGGCTGGCCAAGTTTAATATGCACAATGACCCCTATTAGGCGAATAGACTCACCTAAAAACATGGCATTAACAATATATGTTTTAGAACTTTTCCGTTGACTATAATCTAAATTTTTTTTCTTATCACCTTTTTGTAGGACCAGTATTCAACACCTTTACAGTTGGACAGATGTCATCTGCATTATTGCAGTGCTCCGCGGAACTACAAACAATTAAGGATTGCACATCATCAATCATCACTCGCTTGAAATATCTAATTGATCTTTTGGCCAAAATTGGACAAGAGTTATATTAGACCTGTGTACTTTGCCTCTCAGTGTTTACCCATATGTTATTTGTTCAGTATGTTTGTTTGTTTTTGTTTTTGTTAGTGTGGCGCTATCTCCCACTATCAGCAAGGCACTGTTGTCACTTTTTGAAGTATGTGTGTTCCTTTTGGTACATAGGCACGGTTGCCATGTGAACGCATATTGTACTTCACTAATGGTCAGGGCAGAATCCTCTAGATCTGTCTTTGACAAAAAATAGAAACAGTTTTTATTGGCACTTTTTGTTCTTTTATATTTTTCTATATAAAAGCTTTTAAAAATGATGTATACAGTTGAATTTAGATTCAACAGATTTTTCTACTTGTAAACTGTACAAACGACTAGAATTCCTAACATAATGGCTTCTATAATATACAGTACCACATTTGGTCATGGGTGGGGGGGACCATCGGAAACACTTGTTTGAGTATGTACAGGTTCATCCTAACGGCTCAAAGTGTCGTGTCGATCTCCCACATCGAATATGTTGCGCCCTATACTGTGCTACTGCAGTTCGGAGGACAAAATATATTTTAAAAGTCTATGAAGATAAACAGCTGATGGGCAGCTCTACCTGGCGCCTGTGCACTTAATACATGCCCTGAGTCCAGGTTCAAGATCCAATACTTCAAGTGGACATAGCGAGGCCATTGCAGAAATGTGGCTAGCAAGTGAGCCGTGAGGGCCCTGTTACAAACCCCCACAAGCATCTGGAGCGTGGGACTCTATGTAGTATTGTGGACAGGCGCTGAGTACAGCTGTTCATCTTCACAGACCTTTTGCGTCTACTTTGTCATCCGTACTGTGCAAAAGCTATGCCTGCCCAGTACAGGGCGGACACTATCCAATGGAGGTGGCATTTGTCTTTAGAACACTGAAACCCCACCCCCCAATTGACCACATGGTACTGCATAATGCAGAGGCTGGAATAATGTTTATATTGTTTACGTTTGTAATCGATATGTACAAAGTATATCAATAATGTATATGTTCTTGATCAGGGATATGCAATTAGCAGAACTCCAGCTGTTACCTAACTACAAGGCCCATCATGTGTCTGCCTCTGGGTGTCATGCTTGTGGTTGTCAGTCTTGTTATACCTCATGGGACTTGTAGTTGTGCAGCAGCTGGAGGTCTGCTAATAGCATATTCCTGTTCTGGATCCTCCCCTTATAGAGGCCAAGGACAACTAAACATGTCCATGATTACTGGATAATATGTCAGTCCGTACAAATATTAAAACAATAATTATGTTTCTCTGTAAACAAAACAAACTAAAAAAACTTTCCTTATTGAATCATTGAGCTACTGTTCCTTTGTGTGCACCATCATAGTCTTCTTTATTCTAGTCGAATAAAAACATTTGCGCTGTGATTTTGTTTTTGTCCCTTTTTTTCTTTGATTGTAATGGTGAGTTGGTAGAAGCACCGGCGGGAGGGGGGGGGGGGAGTCCACTCTCGCCTCCTGTAAAAACTATCGAGCAGCGGAATAAGCGCTATGATCAACCTTGGAATCGCCAGCTACAAAAGATGATATCTGAATGATGCCTGTAGCTGCAGGCATCATTAAGATATCCCCGCACAATGTCAATGACGTCATATGAAGACCGGCAGGCGGGAAGTGGTTAAAATGCATTTTTACACTTTACAATTATACACTGGAAGGCATTGTAGCTATGCATATCACACTGAAACATTGTTCACATAAGTCAGTTTAATGACATATAAAAGTGTTACAACAGAATGTGACGTTGAAATATGGTATTTCATATGTGAAACATCAATTCATCAAGTGTCTGTAAGCTTTATTTTTATTTTTTTTACATATCTGACTGCCAGGGCACTGCTCCAATTCCAGAAAAGTAGTTCAGATATTCCAATCTGCATTGCCTTGCATTTAATGTAGGCAATCTCGGGTGTGCACTGCTCAACGGTGTGAGCACTTCCGTAGTTTCTTGACCACCAAAGCCACTAACACTAGGCACTGCCATTGTGTCCGGATCCCTTGGTAAAGGGGTACTGTATGCTGGGGAATGTTGCCGTAAGTAGTTGTGTAAGACACAGCAACAAAGCACAAGAATATCAATTTTAGTTATTGACATATTTATGCTTGTTAGGAACAAACGAAATCTGTTGGCCAAGATCCCAAAGGCATTTTCTACCACCCTGCGGGCCCTTGATAGTCTGTAATTGAAGATCCTTTGGTCTGGAGTCAGGTTACGCATAGGGAATGGTTTTAAAACATTTTCACTTAATGCGAACGCATCATCAGCTACAAACACAAAGTTCATATTTTCCAAAGTGTCGTCACGTGTGGGCAGGTTAAGTGTTCCATTTTGGAGACGGTGGTAGAATTCTGTCTGCTGGATTACACTACCATCAGAGTTCCGGCCATTTTTTATCGAGATATAGAAAATTATATTTGGCATCTACTACCGCTAGCATTATGATGCTGTAGAAACCTTTGTAGTTGAAATAGTAGGATCCAGAATTTGGTGGTGGAACGATGCGCACATGTTTGCCGTCAATGGCTCCTCCACAATTGGGGAAATTCCACAATTCTTTAAATTTATTAGCAACTTCCATCCACTCGGGTGGGTTGCTTGGAAACTGTAAAAGCAACAAAAAAATATAGAGTTTGAATATACTTTAGATTAGATTCTATGTAATATACTTTTTGGATTCTTTTCTATATTAAACTTCTAAAAAATAAAAAATCTATACAAAGTAAGTTAGTTAACCATTTTTTTTTTTAAAAATTGTCGCTCTATTTTTGTTTATAACGCAAAAATTAAAAACCGCAGAGGTGATCAAATACCACCAAAAGAAATCTCTATTTGTGGGAGAAAAAGGACGTCAATTTTGTTTGGGAGCCACTTCGCTTGACCGCGCAATTGTCAGTTAACCACTTGGGATCCGCGATATTGCCAAATGACGGCATTAGCGCGGATCTACTTTGCCGGGACGTCTATTGACGTCGTCCCGTGCACGAGCGGCGTGCACGAGCGGCGGGCGTGCGCGGCGTGCTCTGTGATCGGCGAGTCCATGAGACTCGCCTGATCACCGATCCGTGCAAGGGGTCGATCCCGACCCCTTATCACGTGATCAGCTGTCAGCCAATGACAGCTGATCATGTGATAGAACGGAGCCGGTAATGGGCTATTATTCCTCCTCGCGCTATCAGCGCGAGGAGAAAAAAAAAAAACGATCACCGGCGGCCATGATCGGGACATTAGTCCCGATCACGGCCAGCAATACGAGCGACCACCTGCCCCCTGCCAGTGCCCACCTGCCCCCTGCAGTGCCATCCTGAATAAAAGTAAGTGCCCCCCGTCAGTGCCCATAGTGCCCACAGTGCCACCCAGCAGTGCCACCCACAGTGCCTCAAAGGTGCTGCACCCCAGTGCCGCCCAGCAGTGCCACCTATCAGTGCCCATCAGTCCCATCTATCAGTGGTACCTATCAGTGCCCATCCGTGCCACTTATCCGTGCCATCTTATCTGTGCCCATCTTTGCCCATCAGTGCCGCCTTATCTGTGCCCATCGGTGCCGCCTTATCTGTGCCTATTAGTGCCGCCTTAACTATGCCTATCAGTGTCCACCAGTGCAGCCTATCAGTGCCCACCAATGCAGCCCATCAGTGCCCACCAATGCAGCCCATCAGTGCCGCCTAATCAGCGCACTTCAATGAAGGAGAAAAATGACCCGTTTGCAAAATTTTATAACAAACTATTAAAACATGATTTTTTTTTTTTTGCATTTTTTTTGTTTGTTTAGCAAAAAATAAAACTCCCAGCTGTAACTAAATACCACCAAAAGAAAGCTCTATTTGTGGGAAAAAATGATAAAAATTTCATTTGGGTACAGTGTTGTATGACCGCACAATTGTCATTCAAAGTGCATCAGCGCTGAAAATTGGTCTGGGACTGAGGGGGGTTTAAGTGCCCAGTAAGCAAGTGGTTAAAGCAACGCAGTGCCGAATCACAAAAAGTGGTCTGGTCTTTCACCATCAAAATGGTCCGGTGGCCCCTTTCACACATGCAGACAGTATGACCGTATTTCATCCATCCGTTTGCGATGAAATACGGACATACATGCATCCCTATGGGATAGCGGGTGTCTGCGGGTGAACATTAGCAGACACCCACTATTGTCCACCTACGCTATGGTCCAATTCTGCAGACGGAGGAAAATCCTATTTTTCAATCCATCTGCGGATCGGGTGAATACGGACAGATGGTCCGTGCTCATCCCATCCCCCATAGAGAAGTGCGGAGAGCTGATCATCACGGGGGGATCATTACTGATCTGCCCCATGTGAAAGGGGCCTAGGTGGTTACTATTGGTAGGTTGACATAATTTACCTTGACATAGTTTCTCTGAAGCGCATCAATGATGGCCTGGCAGGTTTCTGGTATTATTCTCCCCAGTGATTGAGGTGATATTCCTGTGGAGAATTTTAGGTCCTGCAGACTTCTCCCGGTTGCAAGATACCTCAGTGTTGCAATTAATCTCTGCTCTGGACTTATTGGCTGCCGCATAATTGTAGTTTGTTTTTTTATTAATGGTGTCACCAGCTGCAACAATTCCTGGAAACATTCATCGTCCATTCTGAGGTAGTTTCTGTAATCGTCAGGATTATTCTCCTGTAATTCTTGCAGTAAGGTCATATGTGAATAGTTGTCTCGGTTCTGCAGCCATTGTTTTGACCATATGCTCCTTTTCTTCTTCTTTTTTTTCAAACCATTTTGGATGGCCAAAACTCCAAGCATTACCAGTGGCAGTGTTTGCTCTTCCATGTATATGTCCATGTTCCGAAAAGAACTGTCGTATATAGCGAAATTCACACGAACGAACACACGTTCACGAACACACTTCCTTCTATGCTACGATCTCCACGCCACTGCGAACCCAAAGGCGTGGCCTACACAAGGTCAAGTTCTGACATCACCTCCGACTACCACGCTGCAGAACGTACCTACGCACAGGGGACGTTTGAGTTGATCGTACGGGGATTTTCTGATAATAACTACGCTGCCGATTCGATTCTAGACGCGCATACGATTATATTTGGATGGATGTTCGTACGATATTCTTAACGTGTGTATGAGGCGGCCGATTCGATTATAGACTCGTATACAATTATATTCGGAAGAACGTTCTTACGATAATCTTATCGTGTGTACGGGGCATAAGCTTTATTCCTCAGAGATTGTGGTCGTTCCAAAAAGGGTATAACAGCTGTTCTGGCTAGTACTTTAATTTTCCCATCTTCAACATGAAAAAATTAAGTGAAAAATTAAGTGAAACCTGTAATTCACTTGTTTTGCTCTCTTAAATTGTGAACAGTATGACAAGGTTTAAACAGGTGTTAAAAAATCTGTAAATTTTGTCTTTCCTCACTCTATGAAAAACGTGGGCGATTGGAGAGGAGTGCCCGATGTCCAAAAAATCTCACTTAATGATTTTTATAGTTTATTGAAGGTAAAACGTATACAAGTAAAGCCAATGCGTTTTGGGGAAATTGACTCCCCCTTCTTCAGGGCTATTATAGAGAGAGAAAGATACATGGTAAAAATTTGTACAAAGTGCTCTCACTCTAAAGGCACATTCACACGGGAGGGCAGGCATCAGCAGAAAAGTGGCGCTATTTTTAGCTGTGTTTTACCATCATTTTGGCAGCACTTTTCAGCCGCTAGCAGTGCGCTTTTAACCCCCGCTAACAGCCGAAAAAGGATTAAAAGCTTTGGCGCAACTGCCTATTGATTTCAATGGGCAGGTCCGCTTTAGGAGTGGTGTAAAGCACCTCAGTGTGAAAGTAGCCTTACTTTGTGGCAGTAGCACGACCATTGTCAGTGTGGTGTCTTCGCCATTCATAGAGATCCTTCTGTATCGATGGTCTATCTGTCATCTTCTGCCTGCTGGTACTAACCTGTCAGAAATGTGTAGTCTGGTATGAGTGAGTCTATGTCCAAGACACACACAGTGCAGCGCTACTATAGTGATAATTCAATGCTATTTTTAGTGCTATGTATACATGCAATAAAATTAAAATTCATAAATTCATAATTAATCCTGATAGTAGTGCTCCAGTGTTATTAGATTGTAAGCTCTAATGAGCAGGGCCCTCTGATTCCTCGTACCAAATTGTAATTCATAGTTTAATAGTTGGTAAGGTTGAATAAAGACACCAGTCCATCCAGTTCAACCTGAGTGAGGTGTCTACAATTATCCCTATACATTGCACACTCACATCGGTCCCTACCCTCAGGCAGCCCACTATCTAAGGTCCCCATTCATATACTAGGGCCAATTTTGGACAGAAGCCAATTAACCTACCTGCATGTCTTTGGATTGTGGGAGGAAACCAGAGTACCTGGAGGAAACCCAGGCAGAACATGCAAACTCCAGGCAGGTAGTGTTGTGGTTGGGATTTGAACCAATGACCCTTCTTACTGCTAGGTGAGAGTGCTAACCATACACCACTGTGCCACCCCAATGTAACTGTAATGTCTGCCCTCATGTTGTAAAGAGCTGCGCAAACTGTTGGCATTATATAAAACCTGTATTATAATAATTATCCTATCACTGTGCTTCTCAATAATTTCTTATTACTTGTGCACACCACCACCAGCTATTTAATCTGCTCACCTCAAGGATGAGTCAGGAAAACTCAATTGAACTCTTTATGGGACTGTAGGCAGTGAAATTATTTTCAGACAGCTATTATAATAGATCAACTTGTACAACGTTTGGATTAATAAAATTATTTTATTGGTTTACATATTGATATTAAATATCATTAAACAAATTTATAATAAATTTCTAGCAGAATTCATCAATAACTTTACTACACTATTGCAATGGAACAACTCAGCTTTTATAGCTCGAGTTGTATTATACAATCATAAACTTCATAATAAATTGTCCCACAAAGGCAGGAGTCATAATTAGCATCATGCCTAACACACCCAGCCTGTTCAATTGCTGTCTGAAAATTTTAATTCAGCATATTCAAACCTATGTCAGAAAGATGAATCCCATCCTTTCCGATATAGGCCTTGTACTCTTCCCTCCAGTTCCTAAATGATGTCCCATATACTAAAGACATAAATTTCTCTATACGTCTATTAACTCTTTTTCTAATTTTTTCAAAAACTGAACATACTTCAGAATTCAATCAAACTAAGTGGGGAATAACCTCGCAGAAAACAATTTCAGTTTTGGGAGATGCAGTTTTTACTGCTCGAAAATCTTGAATTTGAATAATTACATTTAATGTTTTTAACTTACCAATATCATTTCCCCCCAGATGAATTAATAATAGATCTGGTAAAGGCCAACCATGCGTTAATTTTCCCAAAACTGACATCAATTCTTTCCAAACCATTCCCCTCTTACCCAACCAATAAATCTGACAATTTTGCGGATACAAATTCTTTCCATAAATTCTCGCCACTGCTCTCTTATGAGCCCAGAACACAAAGGAGTGTCCCACAATCCATATAATTTTCTTTACACCTGTAATTCAATTTTTTAAAATTAGGTCTAATATATAAAGCGTAAGCATTCGATTTCCATCTACTAATTCTTTTTATCCTATCCTTGTCTAAACCTATGCTTCAGTTGCAGCTCCAACGAATGAATGAATGAATGAAATACTTGTATAGCGCACAATGCGAACTGAATCGCCTCTAGGCCTGAAGGAATGACAAGACAATGGCAATCTATGTGAAGAAATTGCAAACATTTGTTGAAAACTCTTTTAAAATGAAATTTTGTAGGTGGGGAATTATTCTCATGTAAAAATAATAGATCCTACCCCATAGGTCTAACACTAATATAAGAATTTGGAAGCCTAACTAGGCAAATTACCGGATCATTACAAACATATAAATTAATCCACAAACCTTTGCCCAATTGGTCATTTTTGGAATGTTGCAAAAATATTTTAATGCACGGATCATCTTTAATTGCTTCAAAAAGGAACCCAGTTAAATCATTAGACGGTACTAACTCTGAAATTCTCAGAGCAGCAAAAAAACATATAGAGAATACAGCCTTGAAAAGTATAGCTTCATATTTGGAAAAACGTATATTTCCGTAGTCACACAAAGTTTTTTTAGTAATTCTGGGGTTATTGGTTGTCTCTTATCCACTGCAAATTTTTTCTTTTTGTATCCTTTCATAGCTTGTTTAAGGGAAAAGAAACTGAATAATGACGGATATCCTTTTAATTTTAGAAAAAAGGATACTCCACATAAAATTTTATTTACATGTGACCATGAATATTCTTTCTCCATCAATGTATTAAGGAAAGAAAGTGCTATTTGTTCAGTCAGTGCAGATCTGTCTAGCTGATTTATATTCAAAAATACTATCCATGCAAACCAAGCCATCTTATATCCTTGCCATGCAGGGCAGGACTTAGGGCCCCTGGGCTTGAGTCACTTTTCGGGCCCTACCTTCTATACATTACCGTATTCATCGGCATATAACACGCGCCGGTGTATAACACGCACCCCAAGTTTAGAAGGGAATTTTAAGGAAAAAAACTTTTAGGAATGAAGTTTAAGGAAAAAAACGTACATTTAAATGCCCATCAATGCAGCCTTATCAGTGTCCATCTGCAGCCTTGTCCAGTGTCATTGCAGCCTTGTCAGTGTCATTTGCAGCTTTGTCAGTATAGCCTTGTCATTTGCAGCCTTGCCCCAGTGTCATTTGCAGCCTTGTCATTCGCAGCCTTGTTATTGCAGTCTTGAAGTTTAAAAATGGCACCGCTGAGATACAGAGTCCTGTGTATCTCGGCGGCTCTCGGGTCCTCTCGGTGGCTCTCGGCAGCTCTTGGGTCCTCTTGGCGGCTCTCGGGTCCTCCCGCAGTCCCGAGTGGAGCCGAGTGTACTCGGCTCGTCTCACAGTCACGCCCAGTCCCTGTGTTATGTCCATCATAGTGCGGGACTGGGCATGACTGTGAGCGGAGCGGAGCCGAGTACACTCGGCTATGTATCTCGGCGGGGCCCCCTATTGGGCAGGGCCCATGGGCTTGATCAATCAAGCCCAATGGTAAGTCCAGGCCTGTTGCCATGTACTCGAAGCGAAAGAATTTTGTATATTTCCATAGATTAGATAACTTTCCAAAGGTGTTGCAGGCATACCATACCAATTTTGTCCGCATCTGGTAGTAGAACGAATTTTTTTTTTTAAATTGCTACTACAATGGGAAGCAATTCTAACAATACACTATTTTTCTTAAAAACCTATAGTTTTCCATCGAATAGGCCATCTTTCAGTGCCCCAATGATGTTGCCCTATTGCAGCAAAGCCTACAGATGCATCCGAATCCTTAGATAAACAAAAATCTCTGTCTGAAATGAATTCATGTTGCAATATGGTTCTACCATTAAAGTGACAACATTTTTTATCCAAACCAAAATATCTTCTCGCATATCCGCAGACGTGTATATGCGAGTAAGGGCTTTTGAATCCTGCTATGGAAAAATATAGATGCCTTGAGAAAATTCTTCCAACTGGCAATATTCTGGTTTCAAATGCTAAAGAACCTAATCATTTCTGCATGTCTTTCAACAAATCTTCTTTTTTCTAATTGAATTAATGAGTAATTCTGAAATATTTTCTAATTTATCTTGAGGAAGGCGAAATTCCATATTACCTGTATCAATGGTAATCTCTAAGAATTTTAAAAAAAGGAGGGATTTTTTTGAAATGATGGACTTTATGGGCATAACCCAACAAATTATATTGCAAAATAAACAAAATGTATTACACGATTTAAACTATAAAGACACATACAAAAAATATGCATATTTTAACAGAGTATGCCTATGAGCACAAAGATCATACTATCAAACAGAGTCAAATTGGTTAAGTAATTGATCAAATAACCAAATAAAATACTTGTAAATGAAAATAACAGTTATCCAGAAATCAGACTCCTTGGTGATGCGGTGTGACGCTTCGAGGGTTTTGACGCATGCGCACTAGAACTCGGGCAGGTATATGAACGTCACGTCTGTTTTACGAAGTCACGTCACTACCGGGACGGATGTACAAAGAGATGCCATGGGCTGGCGTCTGTTATGACAGCCTCCACCCGGCGCGGTGCTGTCTTTTTGAGCGGGGATCGTGAGGAACGCTAATCCTTAAGGTAAATGCCTATACCCTACAATGTCAATATTGTAGTACTCTGAGCTGATAGCTATCGGGCTGTGTACTTTATATGACTCTCTCTCTCTTTGCCCTCCTTCTTATATGTTAAATAGATCTTTACCAGGAAACACCTATTCCCCTCTGGATCTCTGGCTTCCCAACATTGGAAGTACTTCAGACTGACCTTATTTCATAGCTGGGCACCTTTGAATGCTTTTGTATATACCAGTGTTCATTCTAATGTGTCTAGTAATAGGTGAGATCATGGACTTAATAAGCTATATTTCAAATATTAATTTATAATAAAAGTTTTTTTTTCTTTTTTAATTAGATCCAAATATGTAATACTCAATCCTTATTGTATACATGTACATTATATATAGATTACCATAATAGGATAAAGAAGCTCACTCTCACTCCTTCCGTTGGTCATCATCCAAAGATTAGGATACCATTCCCCCGCTCAATCTATTTCTATCCCACCCTCCGTTTTTTGTAAATGTAAGTAACTAATTGGCTGCACATATACTTTTATATAACTATACTGGAATATCTTAACATTACTCAGCCCGAAAACTTTTAATGTTACACCCGTTCTCATAGTTCATCATATCCCACACCAGTGTCTATTCTCTTGCTTTTTTCAAATTAAATTTTTTATTTTCCAATATATTGGCTATACTCTATGGTAAATGGGGGTTTATGTCCAGGTTAGGGGTTATAGTCCTAATCGCCGGGGTCATGGAAGCAGCAACTCAATGATACAATCTATTAATATATGTGTTATATACATGAACTGTTATGAATTCATGAATATCTTTTTATTCATAGAATATGCCAAAGCTCCTGACAAAGCGTTACTCAACACGCAACATGTAGAGCAAGAGCAAGCTAAGCTGAGTTATATGATATACTGTCTGTTTGCTGGATAATTGTTATTTTCATTTACAAGTATATTATTTGGTCATTTGTTTGATTAGTTATCCAATTTGACTTTGTTTGATAGTATGATCATTGTGCTCATAGGCATTCCAGTTAAAATATGCAAATTTTTTGTATGTGTCTATATTTTAAATTGTGTAATAAATTTTGTTTATTTTTCAATATAATTTGTTGGGCTATGCCTATAAAGTCCATCATTTCAAAAAAAATTCCCCCTTTTTTAATATTCTCAATTAGCAGGACGTGGCAAGTATAACCTATATATCATATCCACAGTACCATTCTGTGGTGATACGCAATTGTTTTTAAGAAATCCCTAAGAATTCCAAGTAATTTGTAGACAATACCGTTTTCTCCTTGGCTAATGAAATCCCAAAATGTTCACAAATATTGATAAATAATTTTAGAAGGTTCATGCAATCTTCAAACTGATATGATCCCAGAAATAACAAGTCATCTAAATAGTGCAAAACATAAATTGACTTTGAATTGACTTTGAAATATCTTTAATCACCCAAAAAGTAGAAAATGTTTCAAAATACTGACAGTGAACAACCCATCGGTAAGCATTTATCGAAATAATATTTGTCTTCAAAATAAAAACCTAATGAGTTGAAACATTTTGGGTGTATAGGCAATATTCTAAAAGCTGTTTTAATGTCCGCGTTTGCTAGCAGTGCATTCAAACACAATTTCCTAATTAATGGTAAAACATCTTCAAATGAAGTATATTCCAACTCGGATCAGTTGGTATCTGATCATTAAGAGATTTACGATCTGGGTAGGATAAATGGTGAATTACTTGAATTAATTTATTCATCTCTTTTTTAGGTATTATTCCCAATGGAGATATTTGAAAATGTAAAAACTGCGGATTATCAAAAGGACCTGCTATTCTTTTTTCACTTATTTCAGTTTTAATTTTATTCCTGGCTATGTCTTTCAATGTATCCACTGATTTTTAGATTTTTAATAATCTTTTCCATAAATGAAGGCAAAATCAAACCCACTGAAAAACCTTTATAAAGCATGTGAGCTGTCTGTTCAACTGGGTACCTGTGAAGCCATGGTATGATGCTTGTTATGCTCACTGTAGACGGTGCTTTTAAAAAAGGAATCCTTAATGTTTGATTTTTTTAACCCTTTCATGACTAAGCCTATTTTTGGAATTTGGTGTTTACAAGTTAAAATCCATATTTTTTGCTAGAAAATTACTTGGAACCCCCAAACATTATATATATTTTTTTAGCAGAGACTCTAGAGAATAAAACGGCGATTGTTGCAATATTTTATGTCACACGGTATTTGCGCAGCAGTGTTTTAAACGCAAATTTTTGGGAAAAGGGACACTTTCATGAATAAAAAAAAACAAAACAGTAAAATTAGCCCAATTTTTTTGCGTAATGTAAAAGATAATGTTACGCCGAGTAAATAGATACCAAACATGTCACACTTTATAATTGCGCGCACTTGTAGATTGCGACAAAGTACGGTACCTAAAAATCTCAATAGGCGATGCTTTCAATTTTTTTTTACGGTTACCAGGTTAGCGTTACAGAGGAGGTCTAGTGCTAGAATTATTGTGTGACATGTGGGATTTGAACACCGTTTACATACGCGGGCGCGACTTCCGTATGCATTTGCTTTGCTTCGCGAGCTCGCGGGGACGGCGGGCGCTTTAAAAAATTTAAATTTTTTTTTTATTTATTTTATTTATTTTAAAATGACTAAATTGTTTAAAAAAAAAAAAAAATTGATCACTTTTATTGCTGTCACAAGGAATGCAAACATCCCTTGTGACAGTAATAGGTGGTGACAGGTCCTCTTTATGGAGGGATCGGGGGTCTAAAAGACCCCCCACCCCTCCTTTACACTTCAATGTATTCAGATCGCCGAAAACTGCGATTCTGAATACCGGATATTTTTTTAAAACCGGCGCCATTGGCAGCCGAGTAAACGGGAAGTGACGTCGCTTCCGTGTTTACGATGAGGAGACTGGAAAGAAGCTGATTACGGCTTCGTTCCAGTTCCTCCCCAGCAGCCGGAGGCGTCGGATCACAAATCATGGAACGTCCTTCAGAAGGAGCGGGATCGCGCGCGCGCGTGCCCGCGCAGCGGCGCGATCCCGATGTACTCGTGTCACCCGGAAACATCTCAGATCTGCAGGAGGGCTCTGTGATTGGCCCTCCTGATCACATGGCGGCCGTGTCCAATCACGGCCGTCATGTGATGTAAACAAACAGCCGGTTGCTAGGCAATCGGCTCCTCCTCTGCTCACACAAAAGTCATCGCTGAGGAGAGGAGAGCAGATCGCTGCAGCCGGCTGATGATCAGTGAGTATGAGCTGTTTTTACAGCTTTTTACTCACTGATCATCAGTCTAGTGTAAACACACAACACACCACACAGTGTAAACACAGTCCCCACATATGTCCCCATAACACATATGTCCCCAAAACATACATGTCCCCAAATAATAAAAACACATGTCCCTAATAATAAAAACATGTCCCCCACATATGTCCCACTAAAATCACATGTCCCAATGATTATGTGCACACATATGTACGTGATCACCTGCACACATATGTACATGATCATTTGCATACATATGTCCGTGATCACACAAACCAATTATTATACACTTAATGGAATTTTTTTTACCAAAAACATGTAGCAGAATACATTTTGGCTTAAATTTATCACAAAATTTGATTTAATTGGATTTCTTTTAAAATAGAAAAAAGAAAATATTGTTTTTTTTCCAAATTTCCGCTTTTTTTGCGCTTATATCGCAAAAAATAAAAAACGGAGTCGTGAATAAATACCACCAAAATAAAGCTCTATTTGTGCGAACAAAATGATAAAAATGTCATTTGGGTACAGTGCAGCATGACCGCGCAATTGTCACTGAAAGCGCTAGAGCGATGAAAGCTGAAAATTGGGCTGGGAAGGAAGGGGGCGAAAGTGCCCTGTATTGAAGTGGTTAAAGGCTTAACAAATGTCCTTTAACCACTTCCCGACAGGCGCACGCCAAAGTACATCGGTAGAATGGCACGGACAGGCAAATGGGCGTACCTGTACATCCCTTTAAATTTGCCACCCTGCCATCGCGAGTGCGCCGCCGGCGTTCTGGTCGGTACCCCCGTGAGTCCAGTCGCGGGTCCCGTGGACTCGATCGCCGCGGGCATACCCAGTTCTGCTTAGCAACAAGTGACGCTGATCTCTGCTCCATGTGATTGGAGCAGAAATCAGTGTTCACTAAAAGAAAGCCCAGCCCCCAACAGTTAGTAACACGCCCCTAAGAACACTTAACCCCTACACTGCCACCCACTGGTTAACCCCTTCATTGCCAGTGTAATTTACACAGGAATCACTGCATTTGTATAGCAGTGATTGCTGTATAAATGACAATGGTCCCAAAAAGGTGTCAAAAATGTCCGATGTGTCCGCCATAATGTGGCAGTCACAGTAAAAATCTCTGATTGCCGCCATTACTAGTAAAAAAAAAATTATTAATAAAAATGCCATAAAACTATCCCCTATTTTGTAAACGCTATAATTTTTGCGCAAAGCAATCAATAATCGCTTATTGCGATTGTTTTACCAAAAATATGTAGAAGAGTACGTATCCGCTTAAACTGAGAGAAAAAATATTTTTTATATATTTTTGGGGGATATTTATTATAGCAAAAAGTAAAAAATAATGCATTTTTTTCAAAATTGTCACTCTATTTTTGTTTATAGCGCAAAAAATAAAAACCGCAGGGGTGATCAAATACCACCAAAAGAAAGCTCTATTTATGGGAAGAAAAGGACGTCAATTTTTTTTGGGAGCCACGTCGCACGACCGCGCAATTGTCAGTTAAAGCGACTCAGTGCTGAATCGCAAAAAGTGGTCTGGTCTTAAGCCAGCAAACTGGTCCGGGGCTGAAGTGGTTAAAATTTTAAGTTTCAAGGTTAAAAGTTCTATTTTTCAGTCTTCAAACTTTTTCTTTTTTACATGTAATCTGTCTGCTGCTCACTCCCTCTGGAAAAGTGGAACAACAAGCCTTCAAGTAGTCTGCATCAAATGTTTACAATTGTTTAGCCATACAGTCTGAGAACTATAGACATTGTGATTTGTGTATCCCAGATCAAGTCTGATGTTCTTCCTCTGACTTGGAATCTTAGCAAATAAAAAGTACATACTGTGCAATTGCTCCCTGGGAGTTGCGATGCGCACCACACACCGCCCCCTGCCTCCCTCTATTTCCTAAAAAATGATTGGTATGGGGGTGCTAGGGTAGCAGCTCACGCTAACCCTTTAAACAAAACCCAAACCAAAATAATGTTGCTTGGACTATACCGGTACTTAAAGTCAGACAAGAATATATAATTTTAAAATTTACTATTGTTTAATAAACACATAAAAGAAAAAGACAATACACAAGACATCCTTGTTAAAATACAAATTGTTAGACACCACAGTATAGGCGTTCTTGACAGATACTCCAAAGGAGTTCAATTTTAGTGGCGCACAGGGTCTCCTTTACTAGTTTCGCGGGGCAAACTGCTTCTTCGGGAGGATATCTATTCAAAGTATAATAGATAATATAAAGACCATTAACAAAAAAAGGGGGAGAGAAAAAAAATCAAAGCATCAAATAACAATTAATATAACAATTAATATAAATCATTATACAGGGAAAATGAAGAGGTCAGCTCACCCAAGATTCAAGAGGTAGATTTTGGACAAAAAAACGGACCCCTATGTTCTCCCTGCGGCGGACATGGGGGATTGGCTAGGCGGCTCTAATGAAGAAAATGAATACTTAATTAATAATAGAAAAAAAAAAGGGGGGGGGGGAAGGAGGAAGGAGGAAGAGAAAAAAAATAATTAAGGGATCTTTCTATTATTACAATAAAAGCTTACCAAAAGGATGTAAAATTACCAAGCCACAATATATGCAGCCTCTAAGGTCATAACCATTTGGGTATTAGGTTTCAAATGGGCTGATAAATTCATACAGGTCCAATCAAGGGAGAGGTGGATTGCAGTATTTATATCTATAAATGAGAAAGTAGCTATCACTAAAATATACATCCATCATTAAATTAGTGAGCACATAAATTAGGTCCATTAGAAGGCAATTACCTGATGGTAGGAGTTCAAAGATTCAGTCCTCAGAGCGATCTCTCCTAGCCTGCCCATCCAGCGGTCAAATGACCGCTATATGGGCTCCCCAACACACACAATGTCAGACGCTCGCCGGCGGGAAGCCAACGGCATCTGACGTCATGTGGTCAGCTCCTCCACACTGCGCAGGTGCAGTGTTCAGGTGCTACTGCAGAAGTGCGCAGGGGAAATAGAAAGGAGACACCGGTAGTCCGGGTTGTCTCAGTCTTAACCCCTGCAAGTCATAGGAGAGTGTTATCTCATCCCTGGCCAGGAGGAGCACATGTCTGCCGGAGGGGGGATAGAGAAGGGGCCCAAAAAAAGGGGAAGAAAAAAAAAGAAGGAAGATCAGTCTTACAAAAAAGGTTTGTAGGAAATTGTCTCATTAAGGCCTGCGGGATGAGTGGCGTTGAGCCGTTCGATCCACAGGGTTTCCCTCTGTACTATCGTTCGGTCCCAATCGCCACCCCTAGGGTTTGGGGAGACCACCTCCAGAACAAAAAACTGAATAACCGAAGTATCAAAACGGTGGTGGAGGCCAATATGCCTACCGATCGTTGTAAGTTTACCACTTTCAGAGTAATAAAGATGGTCCCCAATTCATTGTCTGAATTCCCGGATGGTTTTTCCGATATAAAAAGCACCACATCTGCAAACCATTATGTACACGATACTCCTAATGCTACAGTCAGAGAAGGTACGTTGTGAAAATGATTCACCATTTGGTAAAGTAAATTGTTTACCCTCCATAACCCATGGACAACGGAAACAGTCATTACATTTAAATGTACCACCAGGGGTCCCGCGCACCAGGCCGGCAGATGTATAATGACTATGTGTTAGGTGGTCATGTAAAGAGCGTGCTCTATGGAACACCAACTCTGGAGTAGAACGTACATGTTTAGTCAAAATATGGTGGTCGGTAAGAAGATGCCAATTTTTACTTAAAATATGGCGAAGTATTTGATGGTGGGCAAAATACGTTGTAATGAACCTGACAGAATCCTTATCTGCAACTTTAGGGCGTTGATGTAATAACGCACTGCGCGGGCGTGCTACAGCCCTATTAAACGCTTTCTTCAAACTCGTAGGGGAGTACCCTCTTGTCAGTAATCGATCACGTAAGGCATCAGCCTGAATCTTAAAATCCGTGTCTAGACTACAGTTTCTGCGCAAACGCAGAAACTGTGCAAAGGGGATACTGCGTACTAAAGGTTCCCACAAAAATTTGCAACTTCCCCCGGGTAGGCCGATTGTCTAGGGGATGGGTTCACAGACAGACAACGCTATTAAATTGGTCGATGCTTGCTTGATGCCTCATGTACAGAGTTTACCTTCTTACATTAAAGATACTGTGGATTTGCTACAGCATCTTGAGGGGATCCAGATCCAAAATGGTGAATCATTTTCACCACGTACCTTCTCTGACTGTAGCACTAGGGGTATATTGTACCTAATGGTTTGCAGATGTGGTGCTTTTTATATCAGAAAAACCATCCGGGAATTCAGACAACGAATTGGGGACCATCTTTATTACTCTGAAAGTGGTAAACTTACAATGATCGGTAGGTATATTGGCCTCCACCACCGTTTTGATTCTTTCTTTTATTCCGTTTTTTGTTCTGGAGGTGGTCTCCCCAAACCCTAGGGGTGGCGATTGGGACCGAACGATCCTACAGAGGGAAACTCCGTGGATCGAACGGCTCAACGCCACCCACCCCCCAGGCCTTAATGAGACAATTTCCTACAAACCTTTTTTGTAAGATTTTTTTTTCTTCCCCTTCCCTTCATTTATAGTCACTTACTCTGCTATTAAGGGCATACTATTGGGACATTTTATAGCCCCGATATATACATGTTTAAATAAAATTTCTTTTGATATTTAACATTGATATATTTCATGTATCATGTTGTATTACTATATTTTTCAACTATATTTTTTTTTGTTTGTATTTATGAGTTCGGTCTCACCCAAAAATTCAAAGGTTCCCTTTCCCTTATTAGTATCAGTGTTTATTTTTTATTTTATTTTCATTTATTATTTATTATTTTTTATTTTATTATTTTTTGGGCCCCTTCTCTATCCCCCATCTGGTGGCGATGTGCTCCTCCTGGCCAGGGATGAGATAACACTCTCCTATAACTTGCAGGGGTTAAGACTGAGACAACCCGGACTACCGGTGTCTCCTTTCTATTTCCCCTGTGCACTTCTGCAGTAGCACCTGAACACTGCACCTGCGCAGTGTGGAGGAGCTGACCACATGACGTCAGACCCCGCCGGCTTCCCACCGGCAAGCGTCTGACGTTGTGTGTGTTGGGGAGCCCATATAGCAGTCATTTGACCGCTGGATGGGCAGGCTAGGAGAGATCGCTCTGAGGACTGAATCTTTGAACTCCTACCATCAGGTAACTGCCTTCTAATGGACCTACTTTATGTGCTCACTAATTGAATAGTGGATGTATATTTTAGTGATAGCTATTTTCTCATTTATAGATATAAATACTGCAATCCACCTCTCCCTTGATTGGCCCTGTATGAATTTATCAGCCCATTTGACACCTAATACCCAAATGGTTATGACCTTAAAGGCTGCATATATTGTGGCTTGGTAATTTTACATCCTTTTGGTAAGCTTTTATTGTAATAATAGAAAGATCCCTTAATTTATTTTTCTCTTCCTCCTTCCTCCTCCTTTTCCCCTCCCCCCCCCTTTTTTCTTTATTATTAATTAAGTATTAATTTTCTTCATTAGAGCCACCTAGCCAATCCCCCATGTCCGCCGTAGGGGGAACATAGGGGTCCGTTCTTTTGTCCAAAATCTACCTCTTGAATCTTGGGTGAGCTGACCTCTTCATTTTCCCTGTATAATGATTTTTTTAATCCCTCTGTTTCCTGTTGGCGGGGGTTTGGGGACATGTAGTCTCCTGTGTATCGACGCCATGCATATGCCACACTAGTGACATCTTTTTTGTGCGCCGCCTAGTTCCAGCGGCTATTCTGCTTTGGCTGATGCAATGGCGGGATTTGGTTTGGTTTGGCACCATGGGCAACGGACACTTCCTGCCTACCATCACACTTCAGTGATGTTGATTTGTGTTCGCCCTATATATCCAGCCCACCTGGGCGTCCCCACTTGTAGCTGACCAGACGATCAGGTTGCACTGTCTGATCCACTATACACAAATACTCTGCATCTGCCACTAGAAGGTAACTTCATGTGTCACAGATGTTTTTAATTCATTACCACTTTCACCTTTTTAATTTTCTGTTCAATCTCCTCTATATCTCTCACGCACATCATTCAGTAGGCCCATCTTAGCCTACGCTTCATTTCACACTTCCAATCACACTATCTCTCTCATATATCCCAACTTTTGGGCTTGTTTGCACTTCCATTAGTTAGTCTTTCTTTTACACTGTATTGTGACAGTGCTAACTGGTCTGCTACATCCAATGTGTTATATTTATCTTACAGATTTTGCCAGCCAATATTGGCATAACACTCATTGCATATTGTATATCTTCAACTTGTTGGGGGTGCCTTTGTGTGGGTCTAGGAGACTGATATGGTGACTCTCGCACACCAGTATCACTCGGATTTAACATTCAATGGGATGTAAGTTTGTGGATTAGACCATCTATTTAACAATTTTACATATAAATTTCCCATAACATGGGTTTTTATTTAGACCATCTTTTATTATCTACAGATACTCCAGCATCCGCTCCTGATGAGTCGTATTATCAATTAAACGTGTCGAGTTTTTAAGGATGCAGTCCCCATTTCCATCATTTTTTTTATGGACAATTATTTTTACACCACAAGGTTTATTCCATCACAATTATGTACTATGTATATTTGCTTCCTTGTTATAGCACTCATGTTTTACATTATGGTTATATGTACAGTATGTGATGTTTTCCAAGTTCATTATACTCATTATTTTAGGGTGCTGTATATGCCTTAAACATTAATTTTTTTCATGTACAATGTTACACATTTTGACACTTATGCCAATAAATCTTTACTTCTATATTGTGTTTCAGCCTGCCTCACTCAAAGTCCCATACTTTTTTATTTTTTTTGTATGCTGTCCAATTGCTAATCAGTTCAATTTTCTTGCTTACTGATTTAAAAAAGCACACTCTAATTTATATTTTAGGAGGATAAAACTTGCTTGGTCTCTCTGTTTTCACTAGGGTAAAAACATTTACCTGGCATGCTACATGTCTGTACAATATTTCTGGCTGTTGACTGTGACATAATAAGCCCAAACTTTTTTTTTAAGATACACAAAATATACTTCATCTCTTTCTCTGACACAGTGGCCAAGGAAATAAGCTTGCTTAATGGACAGTCTCTAAAATAATTATGGCTGCCATGTTTGTAATATTATATCTTGATTATTTTTCTATGGGAAAAAATGACAGATCTCTGCCTTACACCTACAATGTGGGTAGGTGGATGGTGGTTTGTGGTTGGCACAGACATTGGAGATAAATTAACAAACTTTTTATGATTAAAGAATGACACAGTATTTTTCTTAATGTGAAATATATTTATTATCACTTAAGCATTCTACAAAATGAACATCAATTGATCAAACTGGTAACAATAACTTATTAAAAGAAGAACAAGATTTTTTTTTAGCAGCATGTGTCAATATTAAATACATCTCTATTGATAAAATATATAAAAGTAGCAGCAATAAGTGTTACTTGACTGAATGTCAGATAACCAACCAAGTTTGTACAGGTAGAAATATTATTCATTTTAGTATATTTTGTCCTAAACCATGTTCAACATAAAAAATAATATACACAAAAAAATATGTATTTTAAAATTGTGGTTAATATGCAGAGAATATTATAATATTATACACTTAAACCACAATAGTATATGCAGCAACAAAACTCAAGGTTTGTAATGTGAGTAGAAAAGTGTCATTTTTATGGCAGGTCAGAGAACTTAATTTAGTTAAACCACGGTTCTCTGGAGTGGCATAAAAATTATTACAAATTTTTACAAACCATTTCCAAAATGTAGCATGACATTGAAGAGGTATTATAATAAAACAATAGATAAAATATATAAAATATGTTTAAAAAAAATTATAACATTTAATTTAAAACAGGCTGTTCATGGCATTTACTTTCCTTACATTTTCCAAGTAAATTACATTTAAAAAATCTCTATACAAGTTTTATCTTGCCAATGTTCAAAGACAAAATATTATCATTTCAGTAGGAAGTGTGGTTATGTATGGGAGTGTCTATGCTAATGAATCCCTTGCCTGGAGCAGTATCTGTATCTAGAAAAAGAAGGTTACAACCTGAGATAATGATTTCTTAGAACTACATAGGAGAAGAGGCACTAAATATTTTAGCTCAAATAATGGCATGTAAAGGGTTAGCAAAGGGTTGGCAAACCAATTCATATGCATATATCAAAGTCGATTTAGAGTTTATTACTCGTATATGCAAACAGGAAAAATAAAATATATTTTGTGCATGTGTATATGACAATCTGTAAGCTGTTCATACCACTGGCGAACCTGCCTAGTGTGCACGTTACTGTGATGTTGATTCATCCTGGGGCAAATTCTATAAAAATGAATAGTTCCTGAATATTTTTAAACCAGCCTCTGCTGAATACCTTGAGGTTTCAAGCATCTTCTGGCTCAGAGTCATTTTTGATTGTTTATATATATATATATAGTTATATGACTCTTCTGAAAGGTACAATTAAAATACAGCAACCACTCATATATTTAATAATAGTTAAAATGTTGCTGCAAGGAACATTTACTAGTATTACTTGTGTATGTACTTTCAGGGATGTGTAAAAATTACTAATTTGGCAAATCGGACCCCAATTTGTAGACGTTGTAAATATAATTCATCATAATATGTATATTCTAATAATTATCAGCAATATTTGTTCTTAATGCCTGCTAATAAATCATCCCATAAGGGTGCTCAATAAAGTAATACATTTCTGTTTACTATCTATTTCCATTTAACTCCTTTGATAAATGGGAAATGATAAAAAAAAGGGGAAAAAAAGAATATTAAAATTGTCCTTTTTTGAACTGACAATTAGGTTTAATTGTAACACAATTAATAATTAAATTAAGTTCGATCTACTTAAAGCAGCAACTGTACACATTCAAGTATATATGGAATCTGTCTGACAAACTGTACTCTCTAGGTCAACCGAATAAGATATTTTACTGGTGGGCAAGTCTTAAAAATCCAACTCTGGGCAGCAGAATTACCCTAGCAGTGACCCCCCCCCCCCCCAATTCAAAGGGTTACCTGTTCATTTAGTCTAGGGTAAGGGAATAAGCACTAATTCTTACCATAGTCTTAGCTCCTGCAGGCCTCTTCCTTCAAGATCAGTCCCCCAAAGACCTTTCTTTTTCTCAGGCATTCTGAAGTCATCACATACAATGCAGGACCAGCAGTTCTGCATTGTATGTGAGGATGGTGAAGGATTGTGACATCCCTGGAGCACTAATGAGCAAAGCATTAATTAAGACCTCATCTGGAATATGCAGTTCAGTTTTGCCCATCAGCTCACAAAAAGGATATTGGGGAGCTGAAAAAGGTGCAGAGAGGGACAACCAAACTGATAAGAGGCATGGAGGAGCTCAGCTATGAGGAAATATTAGCTGCACTGAATGTATTCTCTCTTGAAAAGAGGCGATTAAGAGGGAGAATGATCTCACATGTATGACCAGTGACCACATATGGTCCATATAGTGAACTTGGTGTAGAGTTTTCACATGTAACTACTTTGTAGATAAGGTATGAGGTATTAGCCAAAGCTGACATATCTAAATTTAGCTGCTCGTGGTTCTGTAAACTATAATTTTAAAAACTATATCCAATAGAAACAATAAATTGGGGCTGATTTACTAAAGGCAAATCCACTTTGCACTACAAGTGCACTTGGAAATGCACCTCAAAGTACAGTCGCTTTAGATCTGAAATGAGGGGAAGCTCTGCTGATTTTATAATCCAATCATTTACAAGAAAAAATGCTGTTTTTATTCTATTTGCATGCCCCCCTCCCCCCTCAGATCTACAGCGACAGCACTTCCAAGTGCACTTGCAGTGCACTTATATTGCAGTGGATTTGCCTTTAGTAAATAACCCCCATTGTTCATGTTTTTAACAGCTGACTTATAGAACTACTAATATTTAAAAAAAAATGGCTTTGTAACCACAGAGTCCATAAAAAGTAATTATTCCATACCACAGTCTGAAAATGTACAGTAGCTACCATGATGGGATTGAAAAGTACAGGAATTATTAAATTAAAATATAACAAGATGATATAAATACAGAAAAAATCAGCGCAGTACAACCCCTTTACGAAAAGCTGCTGAACACCAAGGATCAATTACCAAATCCCAAAATACAAAATATCAAACAGATGGTACAGCGCTCTAACTAAAATAAAATGATTACTAACATATTAAAATTAATAAAAAGTCCAAAGATAGCTTTTGAGTCAAAAAGTCCACGTGAGGAATCTTCAGTGGTATACAGTCAGTTCATGCATAAAGTGACTTAGTGCCAAGGGGGGGACCACCACCAATGGTAAAATTGGCTGCTCACCTCATCGTATGGACCCTTTAAATTACAGAGGGTTGTATGCACTTAAAAATAAATATGCGGATAGGCATGATGGGATGAGCCGTTACCATGGTAACGTTTGTTTAAATTCACAAGGGCTTCCCTGAGGTCTTTGCCTGTTATCGTGTAGATTCGTACTACACGACAGGATGTGTTGTTACCTTGGTAACTTTCGTAAACATGGAGAGGCTGTCCGTCACGTCGTGCTCACCGTAAGCGCACTATAGGAACCCCATATTGTCTATTCATATATCGGGTGTCACGTAGTTTCCGTGTCCGCTGATGAAGTCCCGCCCATAGGGACGTAACGTACGGAAGGAGATCACGTGACGTCACCCGCGGTCATTGATCATTTTAAAGATCGTATGAAGCTTCGTTATTGTAAGTGTGTTTTTTATGTATATTCATCATTAAAACGTTTTTCTATGGAGAGCACTATGGCCTGTCTTTCTATCCACATGGTCTGAGGAATTGTGAATACTGCTATATACCGATCCAGTGTGGGTATTCCACGAACGTGTCAGTTCATTTGACTCTGAATGGGAGAAAGCTGTGTTTTCGTTTGTGAATCGGTCGGATATTGTCGGAGAGGAGTACAGCGATTGGATGAGTTGATATTTAAGTGCATACGACCCTCTGTAATTTAAAGGGTCCATACGATGAGGTGAGCAGCCAATTTTACCATTGGTGGTGGTCCCCCCCTTGGCACTAAGTCACTTTATGCATGAACTGACTGTATACCACTGAAGATTCCTCACGTGGACTTTTTGACTCAAAAGCTATCTTTGGACTTTTTATTAATTTTAATATGTTAGTAATCATTTTATTTTAGTTAGAGCGCTGTACCATCTGTTTGATAACAAGATGATGCTGGGAAAAAGGCCATGCTTGTGCGTATAAAAAAAAATATACATTTTTAATTTATTTAATTTTGATTATTAAAAAAATCATCAATAGACCATAGTAAAAATATAATTTATGCATTAAATAAGTGGCTTGATTTACATTTTTAATTTATTTTAAAAAATAGTGTAAATCTTTAGACCATAATATTTGCTCATAAATAGGTATTAAAAATACATAATATAAAAGGGACAGGAAAATATAAGTCTGAATAAATAGTTCAGTAGTTGTTCATAAAATATATACATCATCAGAGCACCTATTCTTGTGCATTCAGATACTGTTGGCAGTTAAGCTCGCCTCTGTTTTCAGGAGAACCTAGAATCTTCTTTCCGGTCAATGGATAAACACACCAGCATCTTCCTCGTTCTCCATCTAAAGCAGTCTCACACTAGATAAAATAAACAGTTACAGTTAATCAATATAATACGCAGTACCTAGTAAAAGTTAAAATAATCACTGTATTAAAAATATATACAGTTGTAAATGTTTATAGTAATTTGCAATCATGGGGCCCCCTAGTAACCTCCTTACTGTCATTAATCTTAACATAAAGCATGTCTCTATCAGGGAGAGGTAACAGGATAGCTGTCACCACAGTCTGTACATTACTAGGAAGCAGTACTGTGGACAGCAGTTGTAGGAGATGATAGGAGAAGGGGGGTGACAGTTTATGGAATTTAATTTTAACCCTTATTTACCAGTTAAGTACTCGGTTCAAAGTAGCTCACCAATCTTTTTCAGCATCTCAGAGCTCAGGGCTGTAGTGGAAATTTTAAGCCCCCCCCCCCCACACACACACACAAATCCATTCCAATGCCATAGCAAGTAAGTGCTATAAAAGGTGGTCTAGTGTTAAGTTAAAAAATAAACAAAAGAGTTGTAGTAGCAATATCAATGACATCACAATTTTTTATATTGTCACATCATTGTTCGTACTGTAGCACATAGTTAATCTAAAACCCTGTGTTAGGCATACAGGGTTAATGTCGGTGATGACTGGGCCTCTGGAGGCAATAAATCTACATTGCTAAGACAGCTAAACTTCTCTCTACTGCCTGCCTGGGGGGACTTGTGACTAGCACCAACAATTTGAATGTCTTCTATCTGTCTGACATCTGCTTTTCTCAATTGCATACATTACAAGGGGTACAGGGTGAGTGTCAACAGCAGTGTCATTAGATTTTTATTTTGTCTCAAGGTGAGTTGGCTGCTATAGCTATTGTTAGGCTACTAGTGGTTACAGCAGAATATGTTAGTTTTTATTCAGAACAATATTAGAATTTTACCTGTTTGCTATGGTAAAACCCATTCCTGTTACAGTTGGGAATATGAAATCTATACAAGTCTTCCCCAGTTCTTTGTTGAACTTTTGCCAGTCTGTCCATTGCTTTGTAAAGTTCTTTCTGGCATGGCCCCTAAAAACAAGCAGAAAAATATGGATGTTAACTGCAGCTTACATTAGGCAAAGTTGGCCAAAAAAACATGTGGAAATGGTTTGTGCTTCTTCGCACCTGTATGAATGGGAGTGGAACCCTATACAGCATGTTATTCTGTAATTGGTTTGAGAATTCATCATGTTTTTGTTTAAGGCCTTTGGTGTACTGATCTTTAAAAGCTTACCTGTGGTTGGTCCTTTGATTTTCTTCTCTCAAAGAGCTTTTTTGCCTTCATGCGTTCATACATAATTGCATTCCAGGCATCAAATTTGTCCAAACTATCAGGAAACAATCGGAGGAATGGTGAGAGCTGATCCTGTGTAGAATCACTTCCTTCTGGAGCAGTATTTTCATGTTCCGAGTAATCTTTTATTTCTATAAGTGGATGCAACAAGCAGGAATTACATACCATAGTATGACTTTATAGTAGCCTGTTATTCCATTAAATGTACATATATAAATCTATTCATAGAAACATAGACAAGTGATGGCAGAAAAAGACAAAGTGGTCCATAGAGTCTATCCCTTTTTAAAACTTTTTTTTCTAACTTCTTGTCTTAATACGGATATAAAATTATCTCAAGTATGATCAAATCAACTTATTGTTGACTGACTCACTATCTCTTCAGGAAGTCTGTTCTAAGCATCAACTACTTTTTCAATAAAAATACTTATGGTCAGTTTTGAATGTTTCTTCTGCTAGTTTGAACATGTCTCCATGTTCTTGAACTTAGCTTCATGTTAAAACACAGCCCTTCTGAACACTATTCACACCCTAGCTCTTCTGAGCAGGGCCCTCTTAATCCTCTTGTATTTTATTGTATTGTAACTATATTGTCTCCTTTTATATTGTAAAGCGCTGCGTAAATTGTTGGCACTATATAAATCCTGAATAATAATAATAATTATTTAAAGGTTTCAATCATATCCCCTGTTCCCTTCCTCTTCTCATGGCTGTACATATTAAGTTCCTGCAGGGTCTCTCATTATGTTTCAACTCTCAAATCTTTCATAATTTTTGTTGCTTATGAAGTCTCCAGAACTGGAAACAGTATTCTAAATGAGGTCTAACTAAAGATCTATATAGGTAAGTCAGGATGTCCTTCCTCCTGCTGGTGATCCACCTCAAAATTCTATTCATTTTCCCAGTTGCCAGACTATATGGTTTGCTCATTTTGCAATAATCTGAAATAAGGACTATCCAAATCATTTTCCTCTGTAGTTTTGCCCCCCCCCCCCCCCCAATATTGGATTCTATTATAGGATAATTTTTTCCTCATTATTTTGCATATAGAAGCATTAAAATGCAGTTTCCACTGCTTTGACCACTTTTCCAAATGTTCATAGTTTGGTTTTCTTATTTTAAGCAATATCCTATGCTAATGCTTTGCAGTTCAGTAATTTATACTTAGTAAACATCTTCTGTTGTAAGCAGAAATCATAATTACTTATCAGTGATGCTCAAATAACACAATTGCAAAACCTTTTCCTGTTATAAACATTGACATTATTTAAAACGAAGCAGACAAAAAATATCTTACACATTACAGTTATCCTACTAGGTCTAATAATAAGCAAGCTCATTTGTATGTAGAGGGACATGTCTGTAATATTTCCTGGCTTCCTTCCACACAAGCATGATCTATACAATCGTTTTATTAACTAAAATATAAAAAAAACAATATTTTACAATATTATACATTATAAGGCTGGATTCACACCTATGCATTTTTAATGCTTTTTGCATTTTGCAGATATGCACTACAGAACGTGTTCCATAGGAAACCATGATAAATGGACTGTAGTGCAAATCTGCAAAATGCAAAAAGCACAAAAAATGCCTAGGTGTGAATCCAGCCTAAGACATTATTCTGAATCCGATTGTGTTCAGGTAGTCTGTACACTCACGCAGACAGGTATTGTGTTTCTGTATTTTTTTTTTTTTTTTTTAAGCAGAGGGCTTAAATACTAGCTTAAATGCTAGCAATGATGTAAAGACTTGTATTTTCTCTAAGTATGTAGAAATGGACTTGTTTATCATAGCTTGATCTTTCACCTCACTGATGCAACAAAGTAGGACATGGGTCAAAAAACAAGCATCAGTGTTGAGAAATCTGAAGTATGTATTGATCAGGCAATAGTACAGACATCTGTTAAAAAACACACTTGAACTATTATCTGTTAAGGAAATTACTACTTGGATGCATTTGACCAATTTTGGTGCATTTACTATAAACTATTACCTGGTTTTAAACAGATGTTTAAAACTCTGACATGGCAAGTTTTCAAAACAAAATGCAGTGCAAGAAAAATGTAATAATTAAAGATTGAAAAAAAAATTTTTTTATTTGGCATAATGCAATTAAATAAAAATGAACCCCAGCTAGGGATAGAAAAAAAAAGGACATTATAATTTGCCAAAATATATCTACAAAATAGATTTTACATAATTATTTTCACCTTCGCAAATCTACACTAACTTCAGTTATTTTTTCAACTGTTTTGATATATATTTAAAGAATTTCCAGATGTCCCTCTACCGGCTTTTTGTTGTATGTACATAAAATGTGTTTCTCCTTTGTTTTTTCTATTTAACAATAATGTGAAAAATTACACATATATTTTACTGCATTTCATAAAAATTAGCAATACATGCCAATTTTCTTTACTAAAAGGTCTACGTGCTGTATATATTTTTATGTAGTTTGTTTAATACTAAATAATGTTATTCTTCTCATCGGACAGTCCTTATATCCAATAAATTGTTATTAAATTAATAAGCAGTATTTATAAAAAAGATATTGCATTCAAAAAGCACTACTGATTGTAGGGAAAATATTAACAACATATCTAATATTTGTCACATTTACAATTGCGTACATTGCAACATTGCGTATCATGTAACATTGTAACCTGAGAAAAAAAAAGTGTGTGTGTATATATATATATATATATATATATATATATATATATATATATATATATACATATATATATATATATATAGAGAGAGAGAGAGAGAGAGAGAGAGAGAGAGAGAGAGAGAGACATATAGAGATATAGATATATTATATATATGTATGTGGTGTTGTTGTTGTTGTCATTTCTTTAGCCTAAGAAATTAAATGTAAAATAAATGTATAAATGTAAAGTTATATATAAAAAGACAAGCAAACAAGATTAACAGACAATTATATTCTGATGCAATTTTTTTTTACAAAAATCTGTTATGCTTATCTGTAAGACATCAATTACATGTATTTGTACCTTGTGCAAACTCACCTGTAGCATCACTAGTTCTCAGCTTCTGTAAGTCTTCTGCATCCATGCAGATTCCTTGTCCTTTTGTAAGTGCTTGAAGGGGTCTGGGCTCTCCAGGCTTGACATGGCAACTAAGTGCTTTTCCACACCTAGCTGTGTACACCCCACAAGGTTCCCCGCGTTTTAGTGCGCAAGTCAAACAGCATCCACAGCCTGGTTCTCGTGCCAGTTCTGGGCACTCAGCAGGTACTTGTGGGCAAAGAGCTAATTTCTCTTCAGTGCACTCAGCACAATGCAGTGGTTCGGTCACTGAAATTACTACTGCCATAAAAAGCAGAGAGGCTTTTAACAGCCAAGTACAAGGACTGACTTCTCTAGCCATTAGCTACTTAAAAATATTTCTCTCAGAACACTATACTCTGTAAGCTGGTCTGGTGTGTAAGATCAGTAGTGTAGCTAAGTGATGATAAGTCTCTGAAAGACTGTCAAGAAGGCTTCCTAAATACTTGTGTGTCAGCTCCGCTCTTCATATATACAATGCATTGCCGGGGGCCTGGGATATTAATGTTTTACCTCAGATTAATCATTAGCCCTGAGGAATTATTTGTAAAACACACCGTGATTGTTACTGCAATGTCTTTGCTTTGGGTGGTCACTACACCCCCTGTAACCTTCCCTTTATACTCTATTGCTTAACAGTGACGTCTAACTGCCTATATCTGCACACAGCAAGTTCAGTTGTCAAAACAAAGCCTGAGAAAAAAAAAATGTTACAAACTTAGTTTGATTTACAACTTCCTGAATAACAAGGAAATCGCATTCCATCAACCTTAGCCCCTTAGAAATGTTCCAAAGTCACCTTTTCAGGCAATGACAGGCTCGATCTGCTTAAGATAACAAGGGGCACTGATTTCAAACTTTTTTTTTCAAAGAGGATGTGTTTGAAGTGGCATGAGTAGATAATAAACATGTGACGTCTATTGGCTATACTAACTTGTTTTGGCCAACTGCAAATTCTTTCCTAATCTTTCTCTACGTAACCAAAGTGTTAATGTATAATAGTCATGATCTAGTTTCAGAGCAGGTGTACAAGCAAAAGAAAAAAAAAAGCATAAAACATATGCATACATTTAAAAAACATAAATTAAAATACATACTAAAGATATAAAAATATTTAAACGGTATTCCATATTTAAACTATATTTCATATATTTATTGTATTTGTAGTAGCGTGTTGTACTGATCATGCATGTGGAAGTTCTGTGCTGCATGTCTGTGTGGTATAGCTATGGACAAGTGCTATGTTGAAAAGGAATGTTGCACCATGTAGTTGTGCAACCTAGAACAGTATTACTGTAAGTAACCATAAACAACAAATAATGTAGTAAATAACATATGTTCTCTGCATTAAAATTCACCAAAAAAAAAAAAAAGGTCCGCAATTTAATCATACGCAATAGAGGGGGATTTTGGGACTTTAAATGAGACGCATGGCGACATGCATCTCCATCCCTATTCAAGTACATAGAGAAAGAGGGTCGGGACATATATTATATTATATATATTATATTATCTATATTGTAGCTAATCGAAGGAGTCAAAGTAAAACATAAACAAGTATTTATTTGTTTGCCATGATTGAGTAGGTACATGGCAGACAATACATGCAATAATGGCACATATTATAACAAATCATGTATCCAAAACATTTACATGTTAAAAACATGAATAGAATATACAATATACAATAGTATTGTCCTCAATAATAAAAAATCATTGTAATCTAACAGTTATAATCCACTGCATTGCCTGAATCCAAAGACCATGTTAATATGTATGCCTTGCATCTAGGTTAGGCACGAAGGGTTTCATGGGATCTATCCAATCATCAGGGGCGGATGCATCATACATCTATAAAAAGAGGTAAATATATCAACATCAACCATTCATGGACAGTAAATGAATATACATACAGGGAGGATATGATGGTCATCCCTGTAATGCTGCATACACACGATCGGACCATCCGGCGGATTGACACCTCGCTGGCCCACGTCACCTGGTATGGATTTAAAGGGGAACCCCTACGCCGAAAAAACGGCGTGGGGTCCCCCAAAGTCCATATCAGACTCTTATCCTAGCATGCAGCCCGGCCGGTCAGGAAAGGGGGTGGGGATGAGCGAGCCCCCCTCCCTCCTGATTCATACCAGGCCGCGTGCCCTCAACATGGGGAAATGCAGCGGCAGCAGAAGACCGGCCCAACGCTAGGAAAAGAGCTATAAGAAGATAGCAGAGGCCCGGCAAGAAGAAACGAAGAGCGAGGTGGCGACGACAAAGAAGAAAGCCGGGCTCCTCCGCTAGTAAAAGAACTAGCAGAAGATAGCAGAGGAGTATGGCGAGAAGACCCCCCAAGACGGAAGAAGAGAAGACCACCGGAGCTGTCTAATAAATTATTTTAAAAACTTGTGTTGTGTTTTTTTATTCACACTTTTTTCACAAGGTGAATGGGTAAGGGTACATCGTACCCCATACTCATTCACATAGGGTGGGGGGCCGGTATCTGGGGGCCCCCTTATTAAAGGGGGCTCCCGAATTCCGATAAGCCCCCCACCCGCAGACCCCGACAACCAACGGCCAGGGTTGCTGGGAAGAGGCCCTTGTCCTCATCAACATGGGGACAAGGTGCTTTGGGGTGGGGGGCCACAGGGCCCCCTTTCCCCAAAGCATCCCCCCATGTTGAGGGCACGCAGCCTGGTACGGCTCAGGAGGGGGGGTGCTCGCTCGCCCCACCCCCTTTCCTGACCAGCCAGGCTGTGTGCTCGGATAAGGGTCTGCTATGGACTTTGGGGGGACCCCCACGCTGTTTTTTTCAGTGTAGGGCTTCCTCTTTAAATCCATACCAGGGGACAGGGCTAGCGAGGTGTCAATCTCACCGATAGAGGCGGCAACATTCACTTCCTTCGCTAGTCCTCCTACTTGGAGCCACGTTCAAAATGAACGGACTTTACTCCATGTGTGGGCAAGTCCGTTCATTTCAAAAGTCCGGCGGACTCCCGCCAAAGTCCAGTGGATTGTCCGCCGGACCTAGTCTGCTGGAAAAGTCCGGTCGTGTGTGGGCAGGTCTGCTCGTTTGGAAAGTCTGGCGGACCTCCACTGCAAAGTCCGGCGGGTTGTCCGCTGGACTAAGTCCGCCGGATAGTCCGATTGTGTGTACGCGGCATAAGACTCACATATCTGCTTAGCAATTTAATCATACAGTGCCTTGAAAAAGTATTCATACTCCTTGAAATCTTCCACATTTCGTCATATTGCAACCAAAAACATAAATGCCTTTTTTGGTGATTTTATGTTATAGACCAACACAAAGTGGCACATAATTGTGAAAATGATAAATGGTTTTCAACATGTTTTATGAATAAATATCCTAAAAAATGTGGGGTATGCATTTTCATGTAGCCCTCTTTACTCTGATACCCTTAACTAAAATCTAGTGGAACTAATTGCCTTCAGCAGTAGAAATTGATCTTTCCTAAAGATGTATAAGTGCTTACTGCAGTATAAGAAGAAATAATCTAAATGAAATTGATTACTGTATGTAAACATGGAAATAGGAGAATTAAGCAGTATCAACAATATAGGTCACCTTGAGTTGACTAATTACAAAAAATGATGGTCAATAAATGCAATCAAAGGTAAACTGATTGGCCCTATTTTGTACAAATGAGAGATTGGTGAATGGGTTGTCTGCTGGATTGTATACGAAAACTAGTCTACAGTAGACAGCACCTAGAAACCATCAAAAATACCAGCAACTGACCAAATCGCTTGTTTTCACAATGAACTTGAAACATGCCTAACCATTAAAAGTTTTTAGAGATAGTACATTCATCATGCTGCAATTTTTGAAATCTTTCAATGCAGTGCATTCTCTTCTTCTTTATAATGCTAGAATAGTGAAGTTGCTTTGCTGCTGATATTCACACACAGTTCTGGCAAACTGATTTCTTTGTTATTTCTCGTGATCTCCTGAATGATCTTTTTTTTTTTTTTTTTTTTGCCAGATCTCCAGAATAATGTTTATTTTTTATTTTTTTTATAGTGATCTACTTTTTTTTTATAGTAAGTATTTGTCTTTTAAAGAAAGGGGGGGGGGGGGGGGTAAGGTTTGCGCTATGGAGACAAATACTACTGGAAGAGGTAATAAAAAGTGGAAGAGGCAATGAAAATAAAAAATTATGAAATATATATAATATAATAGATGTATAATAGAAGGGAGGCTGCCACTACCAAATATTACCAGCCTAATAGGTTGGGGGGATGTAAACACTGTGGTGGTAGCTATGGCGCTCTCCTGTGATAGCAAATTGTATATATAAAATACACCATGAAAATGATCAAATACCACATGTGGGTTACAAATTAAAAGTGCTGATGTTAGTGAACCACCTTATTAAAGTGCTAGTGCTAATGAAACAAGTAAACCCCTATATAATTGGTAAAGTGCAAATTGCAGGTTGCAAACAAACAGTGCTGAAAAAATACAAACAGCAAATATGCTCTATATTCCACAGCTATGTGCGATAAAAAGTGCTTTTATGCTTTTGGTGCAAAATAAGTGCATATGAAACTTATAAAACTTATATCGTCTTCACACAATAAAGTCTGTTGAAAAGGCAAAATGACTTTAAAAAGTTCCACAAAAATTCAATCAAAGTGACTTGTGCTCAGTGTCTGGTGTATCCTGAATTGCAACCGGTGCGTTTTCCGTGCATAGGACAAATTGCCGCACTCACCGGCTCCCCTGCCCCTGCAGGGGTTAACTCGCCTCCACAGTGTGAGCCCCTGTGTCGCTATATAAAGCTGGTCCGGTTAATATTCAGTTACTCCTCGTTCCCTCGTATTAAATAAGAAAATAGAATATCCATAGTGTAGTATTGTTGAAACTTATTGCCTTTATTGCAATACAAAAGTGGCTACTCACATGAATCAGAAGTAAAAGAACGCTATGAAATACAATCACCGCCGCCGCCTTGTGAGAGAGAGTGCGTACACGTTAGGCCACGCCCTACGCCTTTCGTCATTGGACGTCGTCTGGAGCGGCCATCTTGGTGCACCTCTCTCCTATTATAGGGTGTAATGCATATAATGCGCATGCACGAGCGCATAAACGCCATATTTGTGTCTGGAATAAGATATTTAATGGAGGTCCGTTGTATTGCGGCATGTAGGCACGTATTGCATTACATCCACCATCTAATTCTGCTCAAAAACAACTTTAAGCCCTTGTACACACGGTCGGAGATTCCGACAACCAAATCCGTTGGAGTTATTCCGACGGATTAATTCCGGACCAGGTCCGGAAGTGATGTTGCATACACACGGTCAGAGCAAGTTGTCGGAATTTGCGGTTGCCAAGAACGCGGTGACGTAAGCCTTGTACGGCGGGCCTACAAAAGGGAAGTTCAGCACCACGTCCGGCACCCTTTGGGCTTCTTCTGCTGATCTCGTGTCTATCGCGTGTTAGTAGAAGTTTGGTGAGAGACAATTCGCGCTTTTCAGATTTGTGATTCAGATCGCTACTGCTCTTCGGTTTCTGCTTGTCTTTGCGTATCTGATAATCAGTGCGTGCAGTCAGTAAGTATTTGTTTCTCATTGTGGACTATATCTTGGTATAGTACGCTTTGATTTGCATTTCTTATTGTCTGCTTGCTTCTGCTATTCAGTTTGTTCTTTCAGACATTGCTGTTTTTCGGTGCTTTCTGTTGTCCGTTCTCACGAGCCGACCATTTTGAAACCATGTTTCATCTACGTACTCGTCGTAGAGTTTGTGCTGTGCAGGGGCTTCGTGTTGGGGTTGTTACTTTGACACAATCCCGGTCCATGAACAGGGAGGGGAGGCGTTTGTGGACCAAGAATTGGTTGCGCCAGCGTGACCAGTTCTCGCACATGCCTTTGCTCCGTGAGATCCGGGAGAATAATCCTGATGATTTCAGGAATTATCTCCGGATGACGGACCCCGTTTTTCACCGTCTGCTGGCTTTGCTGACCCCTTATATCAGCAGGCAGGATACCTGCATGCGGCAAGCCATCACTCCGGAGCAGAGGCTCATCGCCACGTTGCGCTACTTGGCGACAGGGAGAAGCCTTCAGGACCTAAAGTTCTCCACAGGCATCTCCCCCCAGGCTCTGGGGATCATTATTCCAGGGACCTGTTCTGCCATCATTCAGGTCCTGCAGAAGGACTATATGAAGGTAAGTTTTATCCTTTAACATCACATTCTATGTATTTCATGATTGCTAATGTCTTGCATTTCTTTCCTCATTCCCTAATTACCATCATTGCAATATGCTCTAATTCATATACTCTGCCCCTTTGTCCTCAGGCATATTTGCCTCACTAACTTCCCCACCATGCTCTTCTTGGCCCATAAAACTATAGTCTAGTCACTTACCAATGTCTTTTGTCAGCTCCATAGTATTGCTTTCCCCTAAACACCCCCTAAAATGTCTACAAATGTGATGTGTGTGCTTCAATTCATGCAGAGTGACTTTTTTAAAAATGTTTGGTTGTGCCAAACTCATTAGGAACCCCCCTCCCCCCCAACTGCTAGCTCAGCTGATAGCAATCCTCTATCTGATGACTTTACCAAACCCAATACACACTATACGTACCTTTTTGATGTTCACATTTATGGAAGAATTCACCTAAGCATGTAGTGCAAAGGCCTGCCTCAATACTTTCAAATACTATTTTTATTTTGTTTTTTCACCTATTAGTTATCTTGATATGTAATAGCAGAATGTCAAAATATACTTCCATTTTGGTTTCTTTTTGGTATTATGACACTTATTACATGTCCAGTGGGCTGCCAATAGTGTAACTAAGGAGGGGCTTCCCAAAGTATCACACATTATTTAGGCATTCAGCTCTCAATCAAGTGGAGAGGGTTACCTGTCCAAAACAGCCCCCCTCATTTTTTAGCAAGGGCCCATCAGATGGGGGGATGGGGGGGTGATGACTCTGATAAGGGGACCTTATACTTTAGGCTTTAAATACTCAGTTCCCAAAATGTTAGACTAATTTAGGCCAAAAATTTTGGTGTCTAATCTGCTTGCAATGTTGATTTGTCAAATTACTAATTTTTGGTCTTGTTTCACTCCACAGTGTCCTTCAACGCCACAGGAATGGCAGACCGTGGCCTCCCACTTTGCCAGTCGTTGGGACTTTCCCAATTGTGGAGGAGCAATTGATGGGAAGCACGTCCGCATCGTCCCACCACCCAACTCGGGGTCGTACTATTATAATTATAAGGGGTTTCATAGTATCGTGATGCTGGCGGTGGTGTCTGCGACATATGAGTTTTTGAATGTGGACGTGGGGCAAAATGGACAGATGTTGGATGGTGGAATCTTCGCACGGACGGAGTTCTACTGGCGTCTCCAGAGTGGTAGTCTGGGCTTGCCACCCCCAGAGGAAAATCAGGAAGGACTCCCATTTGTCTTTGTCGCGGATGAGGTGTTTGCCCTGGCGAACCATCTGATGTGGCCTTTCCCGATGAGGACCCTCACCCCAGCACCCCAGACCAGAGGATTTTTAATTTCCGCCTGTCCAGAGCCCGAAGAGTGGTGGAGAACACTTTTGGTATACTGGCCAGCCGGTTCTGCCTTTTTCTAACGCCTATTCACATGGCGGAATACAAACTCAATCATATAGTGCTGGCGTGCTGTGTTCTGCACAATTTTCTTAAGTTTCTGCGAACTATGCGGTCTCAGTTGGCCAATAAGAAGCAGACTTGCTTGAAAATGATGATAACCTCACGGGCCTTGAACCTGCTCATCCTGGCTTGCCCCCCCAAAGCGCCCATGAGGTTAGAACCCAATACATGGACTACTTTGTGGGTAGGGGGGCCATTGATATGCCAGACAATGTCTGAGGCCGCGTACACACGTGTTCGCCCAACTTTGTCCGTCAAACAGTTTCGGCAAACAGTCCGCTCAAAATTAGCATGGACGGACATGGCCACACACGACGGACGAACAGTTTGCTGAAACCGTGCGCGATGACGTGAACGGCACGTACGACGGGACGAAAAATACGACGTCCTATACACTGCATTATAACTTTCGGCGTGAAAATCCTTTCTGAGCATGCGCGGAACTTTGTTTGACGAACAAGCCTACACACGAGCGGACTGTTCGCTGAAACAAGGTTTCAGCGGACAGTTTTTCGGAAATTCCGAAAAACCTTGTCCGTCAAACTGTCCGCTGAAACTGTCCGCTGAAAGCCCACACACGAGCGGACTGTCCGCCCAAACACTGTTCAGCGGACAAAGTTGGGCGAACAGTCCGCCCGTGTGTACGCGGCCTCAGAGGCATTTTCCCAATACATTTTTCTTTGAAACTCCTTCATTTACTGCTTGGCTTGGTTTTAGGTGTCTCCTAGGTATATTTAGGTTTTTTCTTGTTGTGCCTTTTTCGCCAACAGTGCAAACCCAATTTCAGAGCTAGATGAGGGGACAGTCTCTTCTTCAGATAATCGTATTATGTTGTGGGTCTGCTACACACACACACCTTGTTTTTGTTAACTAATGTATGTAGTGCATTACTGACCAAAATCGTGCTCATTTTCAGCACCATGCCAGGAAAATGGCATTATTGTCCAAATTTACACATCACTGTGGGTGTTTTTTAACTAAAGGCACATCCACTATGCACTACAAGTGCACTGCAAAAGTGCACCTGAAACTGCACTTGGAGTGCAAAGTGGAGTTTCCTTTAGTAAATAACACCCATTCTCACAGCAAACTAAAATTTTACTCCAAATACATTTTTGGCGCAATGAAAAAGGAAGCCACACATTGTTGATAATTTAACTTTTTAATCCAAGCACATTCACATGTGTGTTTAGAAAAGGTTTTTACAACAAACCAAAAAATTGTGTGTATCAAAAACAGACTTTCAGCAAATTTTTGTTTACTTGGGGTTTTTGTGTAAACAGGCATGTATCAAAGCGTAAAATTCAGAACACACGAACTTACAAAGTTCAACTTTGAAAAGTGAAGACAATATCAGACATGAGTATGTACAAACTGGGCTGATATTGCCTTCATCACATGGGGTATCACCCCTGTAAAATCCAAATTTGGAAGATGCACACAGTGTGTCAACATGTATCCCATCATGGGGGATCAATGTACATGTTTTGGGGCTGCAACCCCTTCATCTCAGCCACTTTCCACAAAACGCGTACATTGATCCCCCATGATGGGAGATAGCGCATGTTTACACACTATGTGCATCTTCCAAATTTGGATTTTCTACAAATACAAAAGTTGTGTTTTAAAATAGCAAAACTAAAACCCTAGCTAGTTTGTGGTGTTTCACACTCTCCCCAAAACATCAATGATGTTCTTCATTTTATTTTTAACATCATTGATGTTTTGCTGTATATTTTCCAAATCCCGATTGCATCCCATTATCTCCCCAATCAGGATCTGGGCACTTTCACTGGTAAAATGGGATTCTTCTTCCACATCACCTACAAAACAAAGCAAAAAAACACACCATGTAATATAAATATGGTGAGATACATTGATGAGCTTACCGGAAGCTGTGTTCTCCGACACTCACCTGTTGTGGTGACAATTTGCCCAACCTCAACGATCTCTCCTTCCTCCTCCTCCTCCTGCTCCTCTGCTTCTGGTTTTCGAATTTGCCCTTCTTTGGGAGGGGTGTGGTCCCTGGTGTCCTCATACTTGCCGAGTCTTCTCTCCACTATGAGAATGTAAAAAAAGAATAATTAGCACACAGAGGGCAGAAATAGGAATATAAAACATTGCTTGGAAATGTTGTACAATTGTGTTTTTTGGCCGAGTTCCAAGGTGAGAACATTATTGTGGACACTTTGTTAAGCTGGAATACTTACCTGCAGAACGATGTTTCTTACGAATGAATGAAACCATGAACTTGAAAGTGGCCATTTTAAAATGCACAACATGAAATCAAAGCACATGGAGCAGTATGCAAGCAAGAATAATCATATGAACACACGACAACTACTTACTTTTTTTAAGAACACGCTTGATCCTTATGTACTGCTCGTGCTCCCTCAGTTTCAGGTCTGACCAGCGTTTTCTCAGTTGATCCTTGGATCGGCGTACCCCAAAATTCTTATGAAGACTCTTCACAACTTTAGTCATGATCTTGGCCTTTCTGATATTTGGGTTTGGGAGGGTCCATACTTCCCATCATAGTCGGTCCTGTTCAATATGTCCACCATCTCCAACATCTCTCCAAAATACATATTTGAGGCCTTAAATCTTCTCTTCCTGGATCGGGACATTTCCTCCAGGCTCCGGGCTTTCCTCACCCTCCTGCTCGTTAGTGGAACTGTGATTGCGCACCTGTGTTCTCTCCGCCATGTGCTCTTCCCACTGCGCCGAAAGCAAAGGGGCGGGGAATAGTCTAGAAAGAACATCAGGGGCGGGCGGAGTTTCACGCATGCGCACTGTATATAAAACGCAACACGCGTGTGTCGTACGTACAATCTGGGAACAGAGTGAGGCGCGGATGCGACGATCGTGCAAACGAAGGTAACATTTTTAACTTGGTGCATCACTAGACTAGACTGCTTCTATCTAGGCCGATGTTGGGACAAGATTAGGAGGGTTTTTCATGTCATTATTAGTATTTTAGGGTTTAACTTGTGTTGTGTCTTGCAAACAAGATGGATCCATTCCAAAACCCCAATTGTATGGGGCTATTCCTCCAACTGTACAAGGAGATGCCCTGCCTGTGGCAGATCAACAACCAGTTTTATTATGACAGAAGAAAGAGGAAGGCAGCGCTGGAGAAACTTCTTTCTTTGGTGCGGATCATGGTCCCCACGGCAGACATGGCCTATATGAATAGGAAAATTGGGGCCATGAAGATTACATATCTCAGGGAGAGAAAGAAGCACCTGGAGTCCTTGAGATCAGGAGATCCAGATGCCGTTTATTACCCCAGGATGGTTTACTTCCACAGGCTGCATTTTCTGGTAGACCAGGGGGTACCCAGGCCACCACTCGACCGTCTTCCTTCAAGGCCTCCTTCACCCCCAGCTGAGGCTTCCAACGTCCAACCTGGGCCTTCCAGGCAGTAACATGTGGTGGGGCCAAGCTTGAGACAGGTATTGCATTGTTGAACATATTTCTTGCGGTACATTTAATGATGTTAACTAGATGTTCTTATTGATCAGTAAGTTGTGATTTAACAAAGTAGTTTACATATCAATAGACAGTAGTGACCAAAAATGATTGGGATGGGAATGAAAAATGCTGGGCTCAGAATGATAGTCTGTTCTATTTGGTAACATTCAATTTGCAAAAGTCAGGAGCTCAAAATTGTGTGATTGATGATCAAAAAACTAAAACTATGTCCCATTTTCATACACAAGAAGACCTCAGTCGGGGGGAGGCTGTGGCAAGTGGCAGCCAGGAGGTCAACCAACGCCCTCCTTCTCCTCCTGCCCCAACTACAGGAGCCCAGCCACAGCCTCGAAGGATGCCTGGAGGGAAGTGCCTAAGTAAGACGAGAGAGTGATGGCCTGAGTTCAGTCTGGTCTGCCAGAAGATGCAGCCTCTTGAAGAACCACATCCTGGGGACATAGATGGCATCTGATTTTCCTGATCTCTAGGACTTCTGGACCAGACTTCTCTCCCTGAGATATGCACTCCTCAGGCCACCAATTTTTCTTATTCTAATTTGTTCATGTCTGCCCTGGGGGCCAAAGGCTGCACCAAACAAGTTTCTCCAGTGCTGCCTTCCTCTTTTTATTTTATTGCGACCAAAATAAAGGTTTTTTGATTAAATACTTGCGTATGTGTTTTCCTTCCAAAAGGCCAGTTTATTTGTGAGCAGGCAGGTACATTTCACAAAAAAAAGTGAAATGAATAACAAGGGGTACCAACACTAAACAACCTCCTGTAGATTAAAAAAGAAAATCTAAAAAATATAATAATGTTGTTGTGGTAAGTTTACACACAAAACACACCCCAAAAAATGGAGAAATGAGCAAACTGTCAAAAAAGGAGATGTTTAGGAAAAAAACAAAAAAAAATGCATAAAAAAATAATAATCTAAAATTGTGTAGATGTGACGAAATCTAAAATTGTATTGCCGAAATGGTTAACCACTTAATAACCGCCCATAGCCGATTAACGGCTTCAGGGCGGTTGTTTAACTCTGAGAGGCCGTTAATTAACGGCCTCCCAGAATTCTGCTCTCGTGCGCCCCCTGGGGCACGCACACGAGAGCATCCGTGACCGCCGGGTCCAGTGGACCCGGCGCATCATGGATCACGGTAAACGGCCGCTCATCGCGGCCGTTTACCACGTGATCGTCCTTGTTCCTCCCTCCCCCTCTCTGTACCGATCGGTACAGCGGAGGGGAAAGAGATCGGTGTCAGCAGCGCTGTGGGCTGCATCTGCAGTGCCCACATCGCTGCTCACTGAATTTAACCCCTCCATACCCTGGCAATACTCTAATACCAGCTAATACTCTGCAATACCCACCAATACTCTGCAATACCCCCAAATACTCGGCAATACCTCCCCAATACTCGGCAATACCCCCCCAATACTCGGCAATACCCCCCCAATACTCGCCAATACCCGCCAATACTCTCCAATACCCGCCAATACTCTGCAATACCTGCCAATACTCTGCAATACCCCCAATACTCTGCAATACCTGCCAATACTCTGCAATACCCCCAATACTCTGCAATACCCCGCCAATACTCTCCAATACCCGCCAATACTCTGCAATGCTAGCCAATACTCTGCAACACCCGCCAATACTCTGCAATACCCCGCCAATACTCTGCAATACCCCACCAATACTCTGCAATACCCTGCCATAAATTGCCATACCCAGCCATACTTGGAGATACCCTGCAATACCCAGCCATACATGGAGATACCCAGCCATACTCGGAGATACCCAGCCATACTTGGTGATACCCTGCAATACCCAGCCATAGACGCCCCCCCCCCCCCCCCCCCACCGCACTCCGATGCTTCTACCAACTCGCCAATACGATCAAAGCCAGAATCTTTTTATTTATTTTTTTATTTTTATTTCAGGCTTCCCAGCCTAGAGGTGAGATGTGGGGTCTTATTGACCCCCAGATCTCACTGTAAAGAGGACCTGTCATCCCATATTCCTATTACAAGGGATGTTTACATTCCTTGTAATAGGAATAAAAGTGATCAAAAATGTATTTTTGGGGAAAAAAATGTCAAACTAAAATAAATAAAAAGTAAAATGAACAATAATAAAAAAAATTTTTAAAGCGCCCCTGTCCCCATGTGCTCGCATGCAGAAGCGAACGCATACGTAAGCCCCGCCCACATATGAAAACGATGTTCAAACCACACATGTGAGGTATCGCCATGAATGTTAGAGCGAGAGCAATAATTCTAGCCCTAGACCTCCTCTGTAACTCAAAACATGTAACCAGTAAAAAAAAATTTAAAGCGTCGCCTATGGGGATTTCTAAGTAGCGACGTTTGGCACCATTCCACGGGCATGTGCAACTTTGAAGAGTGACATGTTTGATATCTATTTACTCAGCATAACTTCATCTTTCACTTTATGCAAAAATTGGGCTAACTTTACTGTTTTTTTTAAGCACAAAACTGTTTTTCCCCCCCAAAAAAAGCGCGTTCCAAAAATTGCTGCGCAAATACCGTGTGAGATAAAAATTTGCACCAACCACCATCGTATTCTCTAGGTTCTTTGCTAAAAAAAAATATATAATGTTTTGGGGTTCTATGTAATTTTCTAGCAAATAAATGAGGAGAGAAATGTCAGAATTGTCCTGGGTGCTCCAGAACGCCTGATGGTGCTCCCTGCATTTTGGGCCTCTGTATGTGGCCACGCTGTGTAAAAATCTCACACATGTGGTATCGCCATACTCGGGAGTAATAGCAGAATGTGTTTTGGGGTGTAATTTGTGGTATGCATATGCTGTGTGTGAGAAATAAACTGATAATATGACAATTTTGTGGAAAAAAAAAAGGAAAAAAAATCTTGATTTTGCAAAGAATTGTGGGAAAAAATGACAACTTTAAAAAACTCATCATGCCTCTTACTAAATACCTTGGAATGTCTTCTTTCCAAAAAAAGGTCATTTGGGGGGTATTTGTAATTTTATGGCATGTTAGGGTCTCAAGAATTGAAATAGGCTGTCAGTACTTCAGATGTGATCAATTTTCAGATATTGGCACCATAGCTTGTGGACTCTATAACTTTCACAAAGACCAAAAAATATCAGCCAATTTGTATTAATTTTTACCAAAGATATGTAGTGGTATAAATTTTGGCCAAAATTTATGAAGAAAATCTAATCTAATCTACTAATCTGCTAAATTTTATAACAGAAATGAAGAAAAATATTTTTTTTTACAGAATTTTCGGTCTTTTTTGTTTTATAGCACAAAAAATTAAAAAATGAGAGGTGATTAAATACCGCCAAAAGAAAGCTCTATTTGTGTGAAAAAAAGGACAAAAATTTCATATGGGTACAGTGTTGCATGACTGAGTAATTGTCATTCAAAATGTGAGAGCACCAAAAGATGAAAATTGGTCTGGTTATTAAGGGTGTTTAAGTGCCCAGTGGTAAAGTGGTTAAAAAAGAGTCAGGAAATACGTTCTGGAGAAGTGTGTGTGACTATGAGCATCAAGAGAAGTTACTTCTTGCAGCATTGTAAAGAACAAGAGAATGCGCTTCATGAAAGAATTTTTAACATTGCAGCGTGACGAATGTGCTATATCGATTACGAGCAGTAGTTTTACCTGAACGAGCGCTTCCATGTCGGAATTTGAATGTGAGCATGCGTGGCACCTTGTCCGTCGGAGTAGGCTACAGATGATTGGAGTATGTCCGATCGGAGCAGTTTGTCGGAAAATATTTCTGCCAAGTTGGAAAATTTGGTCCGATGGAAACAGTCCGATGCATACCATACACAGTCGGAATATAAGACAAAACGCTGTGATCGGACACATTCCGTCAGAATCTCAGACCGTGTGTACAAGGGCTAACAGCGGCTTTGTTACTTATATGCATGCGGCGGCTTATTTTTAAAAACAACATATTACATTTCACTATATTAAACCGTATGTTTATACAGTAAGATATGTATCAATCCCCCTAAAAGTTTTATAAGAAAATTCCCTTACTTGGTGAAAATAAAATAAAAATTAAAATTAAATATATGAAATGCCTAATGGAAACCAAAGGGGGTACACCCCAGAATTTATTTGTTGTGACTATTCTAAATGAGTCCTGTGTTTCAATTATTATTACATGCATGCTGCTCCATGTGCTTTTCTTTACTGTTGTTCGTGCGTTCGATCGTCCGTAGTAAACATTGTTCGTTCGACCACTAATATAATGTTTTTGGCAGATGCAGGTTAACTACATTTGTTAAAGCCTATTTATATGAAGTTTAGTACATTGTTGTCTAGATGTGTTTGTAACTATAATGAAATGCAAACTTGATTCGGTGTAAGACCGAATGGAGTGGAGTGGAGAGGACACTCAGCAGCTGTTGACACCTCTGGACGCAGGAGCACTAGTGTGAGACACCAGAACAACCTTTTCAGGGTGTCCCACACAGGTGCTCCAGTGAATACTAGGGGTGTCTCCATCTGTGAGACTTTAATAACAAAAAAGTAAGTATTCCAGCTTTAGAAAGGCAAAAAAACATGTTTTCAGCTTGGAACTCTGCCAGATCAGACAATTGTACGACACTTCAAGCAATGTTTCATTTTCCTATTTCTTGCCTCAAATATCTGTGTGCTAAGTATACCTTATTTTTTATTCACATAGGGGAGAAAAGACTCAAGACATCTGAGGACATCAACATTTCCACCTCCTAAAGAAGGGGAAATCTCCACACACTCTGAAGAAGATGTAGAGGGAGATAGTGACCACAACAGGTCAGTGTCTGAGACCACAGCTTCAGGTAATAGATGTATGCATGCATATCTATAATACATGGTGTGTTTTTTTTTTTTAGGTGACGTGGTAGATGTTTTAGAAGAATAAACTCATTTCACCAGTGCAAGTGCACAGATTCTCATTGGGGAGATCATGGTGTGCAATCAGGAATTCAAGAAGATAAAGGAAAACATCAATGATGTTGAAAAAAGACTCAACGACATCATTGAAAAAAAATTGATGTTTTTTTATGCCATCACAGGATATCAATGTATGCGTTTTGTGAGTGCAACACCTTCCTCACAACTAAAGTAGATGAGAGTAAGGGGTTGCACCCCCAAAACATGTCCACTGATCCCCCATGAGGGGAGCTAGCACATGTTGACATTTGGCATGGGATCAGGAGGGAAAGCCCCATTTTCACTCCTAATTTGTGTGCATCTTCAAAATTTGGCTTTTACAGGGGTGACATCTCCCCATCTGGTAAAGGCAAGCTCAACACAGTTTTGACATACTAATGTCACATATTGCCTTCAATTTATCCAAGTTGAACTTTGTAAGTTCATGAGTTGTGTATGTTATGGTTTTAAACATGCCTGTTTAACCAAAAAAGGATATTTCTACTGTCAAACATAAAAATGTTATACACCAAAGAAGTTGGTTTGTTAAAAAACCCTTTTCTAACGCACATGTGAATGTGCCTTGAGTAAAATGTTTTATACTCAGCAATGTGTGGCTTCTTCTTTCAATGCTCAATACCAGTTTTTGGAGTAAGTTGGTGTAGTTTACAGTGACATTGGGGTATTTACTAAAGGCAAATCCTCTTTGCACTACAAGTGCAGTTTCAGTGCACTTTCAAGTGCACTTGCAGTGAAAAGTGTATTTGTCTTTAGTAAATAACCCCCACAGTGCTCTAAAATTTGCTCCAATCATGCCACTTTCGGGACTCAAAGCAATTAATTCATGGAGCTGAAAAGGATGATTATTTTTTATCATTAATGCATTACATACATTAACAACAAAAACAAGGTGTGTGTGTAGCAAACCCACAACATAATAGTTAGCTGAAAAAGGGGTGGTCACCCCATGTATCAAATAAAATAAGTTTGCACTATTGAAGAAAATGAACCTAGGCAGACAGATAAAAGAAACACAAGCAGTAAATCAAATGAAATATGAGTTCAGTTTATAGCAAAAAAATTTATTTTTTTAAATTTTTTAAATGTTTCACACATTGGCTGGCATATCAATGGTCCCCCTACCCGTAAAGTACTTGACATACTTCTGTCTAACTTCCCAGGCGCTTTGGGTGGGCAGGCCAGGGTGACCAGGTTCAAGTGTCATCAGATTTGTATTTTGAAATCTGGCCTCTGCCCAAACTGAGGCCACATAGTTTGTTGCATTTTTCTGAGGTAATTGTGGAGAATGCAGCAGGCATGTACAATATGGTTCAGTTTATATTCCGCACAAACGGAAGACCACCCACATTGTCTTCCACAGGTGGCAAGGCCAAGCTGCCATTCTGCAGCCATCTGTAGAACTCCATCTGGGCGATGACTCCACCATCCGACATCCGGCCATTCTTCCTCAAGTTCATATACAAATACTCATATGTCACCGACACCACCGCCAACATCACAATACTATTAAACCCCTTATAGTTATAATAGTATGACCCCGAGTTGAGAGGTGGGATGATGTGGACATGCTTCCCATCTATTGCCCCTCCGCAATTAGGAAAGTCCCACTGCTGAGCAAACAGGGATGCCACAGTCTGCCATTCCTGTTGGTTTGAAGGAAACTGTGGAGTCAAACATGAAAAAAAAAATTTGTACTTTTGCACATAAAATTGCAAGCAGACACAAACATTCTGGGCTGACATAAGTATAACATTTATTGAAATTAGTATTTTAAGACAAAAGTATAAGGTCCACTTATCAGATTCTGACAGGTAACCCTCTCCACTTCATTGAGAGCTGAATGCATAAATAATGTGTTTTACTTTGGCCAACCCCTCCTTACTTACACTATTGGCAGCCTACTGGACAGGTAAGAAGCGTCATAATACAAAAATATGAATACACACTGTACAAATCAAAGCACATTTTTAAATTCTGCAATTACCTATCAAGATAATAGGAGAGCAAAACTTTAAACAGTACCATTTGAAAGTATTCAGGCAGGCCCTTGCACTACATGCTTTTGTGAATTCATCCATAAATCTGAACAGAACACAAAAGAGGTAGGTAAAGTGTGTATGTGTTTGGCAAAGTCAGCAGATAGAGTAATTGTATCAGTAGCGGTTGGGGGGGAGGGAGGGTTCCAAATGAGGCCTGAATTTAAGGACAAAAATAACATGTAAACACATTTTGGGGGGTGTTTAGGGTAAGAACTACAATGGACCCGCTAAAATACATTGCTAAGTGACTAGTGAATGAAGTACTGATAGCAATATTTGGGATCGCTGAACGAGATATATATTTATGGGAACGCTGCCTTTCATTGTGGTTAGCCGATCTATGAATACAAGTTTTAAGGAGGAGGATACTGATGATTTGCATACAAGGCTTTGATTAAGCTTCCATCTGGTAAGTGCACTCACTTCTTGGTGACGGGCACTTGTGTGCAGTTTTTTTTTGTGGAATCACCGTGGTATTCTGATAAAGATCGCAACTGAGGACTTCTTATGGACTTTTGATGAACTTTGTTCGCTCTTTCCTCTTTAGCAGAGAAATCACAATATTCGTTATTATATTTTTTTTCATAGAATTTATATGGAATGTGATATTTATTTAAAATCTTTCATAATTTTTTATATCCTTTTGGGGTAGTTAATATATATAGTTTTTTGTTGGCGCAGCTTTTGAAATTTTTCTATTGCTTTTGGGTGTGTGTATCTCACTTATAGCTGCGGCCTTTATTTTAGATTATTGTGTATTTTTATTTTTCACTCAAGCGCGGTTTATTTTCTTTATGTTGCTCTTCCTTTCCTCACTTCCCCTGGCTGGGGGACCGTGTGGGCAGTGCTCGCCCCCCGCAGTAAGCATTCCTCATCCTCCCCCCGGGCCCCACTTGGCTGTGGGCCCCATAGCGGCCACGTGGGTTGCTATGGCGGTAGTTCCACACTGATTAGCAGCTATTGTACGTACATGTTGATGGACCATTCTATATGAATGCCAGTGCAATGTACCGAAAATAAAGTATAATATATTATCATGCATTGCACAAATGTAGGGCAGAATGTGGTGCCAGCCTTAGGGTTAAAGTTTGGTTTGTGAGTTAAGAACTGCAGTCAGGGTTGCGAGTTATTAGGTATAGGTAAGTTGGAGTGTAGTTCTGGGTAAAATATGTAGTTTTCAAGTATGAATATTGGCAACATATCATTGTTAAAGGCATTAAAAGAATCCAGGCCAAAAGTTTACATGAACTGTGCCATATGTGGAAACCAAAAATGCTACAAAATTCTGAATGTTGCATGTGCTTAGAGGTGAAAGGGTCAAAAAAGTTGCACTAAGACAAGTGCGGCAGGGAGTAAATAAACTAAATGTATGCGTACAGAATATCATAATGTGATAATGCCGTTTGTTAAGGCCGAGTATACAATATTATACTGGTTAACTGTTTTCTGGCAGCCAACACTTTAATTTGGAAACCATAAATTATGAACCTCTTTTAAACTGTCATAACATATATGGCATGAGGTACACAAACCCTATCTTGACTACATGAAACATGTTTTTTGGTAACCTGGCAACAGACATCAAGCCGCTTAATATCTGGAACATATACTATTCTATATGATCTCTTTCTTGAAATAAAGAAAAAATAATGACTACAGTTCTAGTGTAGTAAGTCCAAATATGTAAATCTAATGTGTATATATATATATATATATATATATATATATATATATATATATATATATATATGTGTACTTACAAAATTAAACAGAAAGACATGCCTTTTACGATAAGAAACATAATTTATCTGATACTGCATTCAGGTTGAGTTCAGCATGGTAAAAGTCACCTGGTTACCATGAGAAACCACATACAGTTTACTCACTAGTAGGCACACTCTTGAAGTTGCTCTAATTCAGGACATATGTAAACTCCAATAATGCATTAAAAAGTAGTGATGGACGAACTTCCGACGGGACGTTTCGCGAACGCGGCCAATAGTTCGCGAACCGTAACGTTCGCGGCAGGCCCCATTGACTTCAAAGGGAGGCGAACTTTGCAAACCTACAGGTCAAATTTGCAGCCACAAAATAATTACTAGCTGTGCAAACATAGTCCCACCACATGGCCAATGACATAACACATGTATGAGGTGAATCTGGGATCAAAAACTACAAGCATTCTTTTTTTATATGTGAAATTGTGACAATTCAGGACTGTGGAGCACATGAAGGCAATGGAGGAGAGGGAAGGTCAGGGTAGGCAAAGAAGAGGGTGCAGGAGATGATCACCATCAGAGTGACATACAGAAATTACACCTGCACCGTGATAGAGTGATCTAACACCAGCACCGTGATAGAGAGCACTGACATCAGCAGCGTGACATACAGCAATGGCACCTGCACTGTGATAGAGTGATCTGACACCAGCACCGTGATAGAGAGCACTGATATCAGCAGCGTGACACACAGCACTGACACCAGCACCGTGATATACAGCACTGAAACCAGCACTGTGATAGAGAGCACTGACATCAGCAGCGTGACATACAGCAATGACACCTGCACCGTGATAGAGTGATCTAACACCAGCACCGTGATAGAGAGCACTGACATCAGCAGCGTGACATACAGCAATGACACCTGCACTGTGATAGAGTGATCTGACACCAGCACCGTAATAGAGAGCACTGATATCAGCAGCGTGACACACAGCACTGACACCAGCACCGTGATATACAGCACTGACACCAGCACTGTGATAGAGAGCACTGACATCAGCAGCCTGACATACAGCAATGACACCTGCACCGTGATAGAGTGATCTGACACCAGCACCATGATAGAGAGCACTGACATCAGCAGCGTGACATACAGCAATGACACCTGCACCGTGATAGAGTGATCTGACACCAGCACCGTGATAGAGAGCACTGACATCAGCAGCGTGACATACAGCACTGACACCAGCACCATGATATACAGCACTGACACCTGCACCGTAAGCAGCCCCAGGAGGAAGTCAGCATAGCACAGGGATGGTGGGAGCCCCTCATAATGAGCATAGCACAGGGATGGTGGGAGCCCCTCATAATATGCACAGCAGAGGTACAGCCCCAGGAGGAAGTCAGCACAACACAGGAATGGTGGGAGCCCCTCATAATAAGCAGCCCCAGGAGGAAGTTAGCATAGCACAGGGATGGTGGGTGCCCCTCATAATAAGCAGCCCCAGGAGGAAGTCAGCACAGCACAGGGATGGTGGGAGCCCCTCATAATGAGCATAGCACAGGGATGGTGGGAGCCCCTCATAATGAGCATAGCACAGGGATGGTGGGAGCCCCTCATAATATGCACAGCAGAGGTACAGCCCCAGGAGGAAGTCAGCACAGCACAGGGATGGTGGGAGCCCCTCATAATAAGCAGCCCCAGGAGGATGTCAGCCTAGCACAGGGATGGTGGGAGCCCCTCATAATAAGCAGCCCTAGGAGGATGTCAGCATAGCACAGGGATGGTGGGAGCCCCTCATAATAAGCAGCCCCAGGAGGAAGTCAGCATAGCACAGGGATGGTGGGAGCCCATCATAATGAGCATAGCACAGGGATGGTGGGAGACCCTCAAAATATGCACAGCAGAGGTACAGCCCCAGGAGGAAGTCAGCACAGCACAGGGATGGTGGGAGCCCCTCATAATAAGCAGCCCCAGGAGGAAGTCAGCACAGCACAGGGATGGTGGGAGCCCCTCATAATAAGCAGCCCCAGTAGAAATATGACACCTCTCAACCTCTTCAAACAGGAGGGTATGGGCATATAGTACGGTGTGCTTTTTTTTGACAAGGAAGTGAGCCAAATGAAGAAAGAAGGTCTGTGTGCTCGATTAAAAAAATCGTTTATAGACATATACATGGTCTACTGGTCACATGTGTTGAATTACTCTGAGATCCATGCCTCATTCATTTTTAGAAATGTGAGGTAGTTAACACTTTCGTGAGCTAGGCGAGTTTCGGACAGGACACTGGACGAGGGGCAAGCCAACAGTTCAATTGCAAATTGGGCAAGCTCTGGCCAGAGGTCAAGCCCGCCCACCCAGCAGTCCAGGGATTCATCACTCCTCAGAGCGTCCACATCGGCCGTTAACCCGGTGTAGTCAGACACCTGACGGTCTAGGCGTTCCCTGATGCTGGATCCGGATGACACCTGTCGATGGGTCGGCTGAAAGAATGACCTGATATCCGAAGTCACCAACACATCAAACCGGCCTCTTCTTGCAGGCGCTGTTGGATTGGTACCCGCAACTCCTTCTCTGTGAGTGGGAATTGCTCCTCTGCCAGCGCACGCAAAAGCAGAATGCAGCATTTCTCGAAGCAAGGCCTGGAAGTGCTGCATTCTGACAGCCCTCTGTGACGGCGGTAACATTTCCGCCATTTTGTGTTTGTCCCGGGGGTCTTGGCCCTCAGGGTATTTGACAAGGAATCGCTGCACGACCAAGTTTAAGACGTGTGCCATGCATGGCACGTGCGTGATTTTGCCCTGTTTCAATGCGTTAATCAGATTGTCACACACCACTTTATCAACTGTCAAATTGAGCGGTGTTAGCCACTGATCTGCCTGTGAACGCAAAGCTGAAAGGAGTGCCGGGCCAGTGTGGCTCTTGGCTTCCAGGCAATTTCTCCTCTGCCAGTGCACGCAAAAGCAGAATGCAGCATTTCTCGAAGTAAGGCCTGGAAGTGCTCCATTCTGACAGCCCTCTGTGACGGTGGTAACATTTCCACAATTTTGTGTTTGTACCGGGGGTCTAAGTACATTGCCACCCAGCACTGGTCCTTGACCTTTATGCTTTTTATACAGGGGTCCCTGTTAAAACACTGGAACATGAAGGCCCCCATTTGCACTAAACTGGAAGCGGTGGGGTGGCCTGGCTCCTGCTCATCATCCAGGATAATGTCGTCCTCTTCATTCTCCTCTCCCCATCCACGCACAACAACAGGGATCCCAGAAAAGTTTAAAGCATGCTATTCTTGCTCCTCCTCATCCGCCCCGGCACCATCCTCCTCTGACTCCTCTTCAGACTCCTGTTGTTCACTTGTCTCCGATAGAGTAGCCCCCCGGGAATTTATCCAGCATTGCAACTTCCTCATCTTCTCGCTCCTGCTCCTCCACAGCTTGATCAATGACACGACGCAATGCACGCTCCATAAAGAAGGCATAAGGTACCATGTCACTGATGGCGCCATGGCTGCGACTGACCAGTTTGGTGATCTCCTCAAATGGCCGCAGAAGTCTGCATGCGTCGTGCATGAGCAGCCACTGGCACGGTGATAAAAACCCCAGCTCCCCAGAACCTGTTCTGCCGCAGAGTTCATACAGGTAGACGTTAACTGCACGTTTCTGCTGGAGCAGCCTATCAAGCATATAGAAGGTTGAGTTCCATTGCGTCGGGCAATCGCAAATAAGATGTCTGACCGGCAGATTGTGTCGCCGCTGAATGTCAGCAAGGCGAGCCATGGCCGTGTAAGATCTTCTGAAATGGGCCGAGATTTTCCTTGCCTGCCGCAAGATGTCCTGGACCCCAGGGTATTTGACAACGAATCGCTGCACGACCAAGTTTAAGACGTGTGCCATGCATGGCACGTGCGTAATTTTGCCCTGTTTCAATGCGCTAACCAGATTGGCACCGTTGTCACACACCACTTTACCAACTGTCAAATTGAGCGGTGTTAGCCACTGATCTGCCTGTGAACGCAAAGCTGAAAGGAGTGCCGGGCCAGTGTGGCTCTTGGCTTCCAGGCACAACAGACGCAGCACGGCATGGCAATGTCTCACCTGGCATGTCAAATAGGTTCTGGGGAGCTTGGGCGGCACAGCGGAAGTGACGCTAGAAGCAGAAAAGGAGGAGTCAGCCGAGGAGGAGAGGGAGGAGGATGGAGTAGGAGGAGGAGTAGAAGAAGAGTCAGCCCTGCATGCAATCCGTGGCGGTAAAACCAAATCTACATGGGTGCCACAGGTTACATGCTTGACGGCCGTCAGAAGGTTCACCCAGTGGGCAGTAAAAGTGATATACCTTCCCTGCCCGTGTTTGCTAGACCACGTGTCTGTGGTCAGATGTATCTTGGCACCGACGCTGTGTTGCAGAGATACATTCACTTGCCGCTGAACATGGCCATATAGCTCTGGGATGCCCTTCTCTGAGAAATACTTCCTTCCTGGGACCTTCCATTGTGGTGTTCCAATGGCCACAAATTTTCGAAAGGCCTCCGAGTCCACCAGTTTATATGGCAGTAGTTGGCAGGCTATCAGTTCTGACAAGCCAGCCGTCAACCGTTGGGCAAGAGGGTTATCCGGCGTCATAATTTTTTTACGCTCGAACATTAGGCCCACGGAAGCCTGCCTTTTTGCAGAAAAACGTGAGCTTGGCGTGATGGAAGGTGGAGTGGAGGACAATTGTGAGGAGAGAGGAGAAGGAGAAGTAGAAGACGAGGCTGGACGGTGAGAGCCTGGAGTGGGGCTTTGTGTGTTCTGTTGCTCCCACTGGGCTCGGTGATGGCTGCTCATGTGCCTTCTTAAGGCGGTCGTCCCGAGGTGAGTGTTGGGCTTACCACGACTAATGCGTTGACTGCAAAGATTGCAGATGGCAACGCTATTGTCAGCAGTGGACACGTTAAAAAAAGCCCACACTGTGGAGCCATGTGCCGGTGTCCTGGGAGCGCCAGATGTGACCGTACATGGTCGATGACTCGCTCCTTATACATTAGCAGTCTGCTTTGTGCCTCCTGTGCAATGTAAGTTATTCCTGCTTCTCCTCCCTATCTGCTGGTCCATATCTCCCTCTGAACTCCCCTCCTCTTCCTCTCTGGTGGGCACCCACGTGACATCACTAGACACGTGATCATCAACGTCACCTTCCCCACCGCTATAAGTAGAGATCTCGGAGTAGGCAGCAACACCGGGGACCAACCCCCTCCTTGGGCTGATCTGGGTACTGTCGTCAGACTGCTGAGTGGCGGTTGTTGCTACCTCCTCTTCCCGATCCAATGCCAAGAGTGGCTGCGCATCAGAAATGTCTTGATATGGATCGGAAAATAATTCCTGTGACTCAAGCGGAAGGTATGTGGTGGTGGTGGTGTTGTTGGTGGTAGTGTCTTTGGGGGTGCACATAGCAGAGAGTGAAGAAGAGGGTGCAGATCGAGAGGATGAGGAGGGTGCAGAAGAGTAAGGCTGAGTGAGCCACTCAACCAAGTCTGGTGCATCCTTTAAAGTAATTAAACACACCTTCTGCAACTTCACACTTTGGCTCAAGCCTGTTGCTCCTGCCCTACCCCTACCACCCCTGCGGAAGGGCCTGCCTCTTCCTCTGCCTGTCATTTTTTAAATGACCCTGTGACAAAACTCTCAGTCCCTATACTGATAAAGGACTGCTGCAGTATAGGGCAGCAGTCAGCAGTAGTGCACCTCAACCCTATATATTGTGGACCTATACCAGTCCTTAACCACTTCAATACAGGGCACTTTCGCCCCCTTCCTTCCCAGCCCAATTTTCAGCTTTTATCGCTCTAGCGCTTTCAGTGACAATTGTGCGGTCATGCTGCACTGTACCCAAATGAAATTTTTATCATTTTGTTCACACAAATAGAGCTTTATTTTGGTGGTATTTATTCACGACTCCGGTTTTTATTTTTATATCGCAAAAAAGCTGAAATTTGGAAAAAAAAACAATATTTTCTTTTTTCTATTTTAAAAGAAATCCAATAAAATCAAATTTTGTCATAAATTTAAGCCAAAATGTATTCTGCTACATGTTTTTGGTAAAAAAAAATCTGTTAAGTGTATAATAATTGGTTTGTGTGATCACGGACATATGTACGCAAATGATCATGTACATATGTGTGCAGGTGATCACGTACATATGTGTACAGATAATCATTGGGACATGTGATTTTAGTGGGACATATGTGAGGGACATGTGTTTTTATTATTTGGGAACATGTATGTTTTGGGGACATGTGTGTTTTGGGGACATATGTGGGGACATTGTGTTTATACTGTATGGTGTGTTGTGTGTTTACACTAGACTGGTGATCAGTGAGTAAAAAGCTGTAAAAAACAGCTCATACTCACTGATCATCAGCCGGCTGCAGCGATCTGCTCTCCTCTACTCAGCGATGACTTCTGTGTGAGGAGAGGAGGAGCCGATTGCCTAGCAACTGGCTGTTTGTTTACATCACATGACGGCCGTGATTGGATACGGCCGTCATGTGATCAGGAGGGCCAATCACAGAGCCCTCCTGCCGATCTGAGATGCGCCGTGTCCGGGTGACACGAGCACATCGGGATTGTCCCGCTGCGCGGGCAGGCGCGCGCGATCCCGCTCCTTCTGAAGGACGTTTCTGAACGTCCTATCAGAAGTAGACGGCTCCCACTCGGCCGTATATGTGCATTGGCCGGGTGGGAAGTGGTTAAGGAATATCAGACTGTACCTCACTCAACCCTATGTACTGTAGTACCCTATACCTTATCAGTCCTTATAAGGACCTTTGTGGAACTAGTAGGTTGTGAATGATTAGCAGACTGTACCTCAGTCCCTATACTGATAAAGGACTACTGCAGCAGAAGGGCAGCAGTCAGCAGTAATGCACCTCAACCCTATATATTGTGGACCTATACCAGTCCTTAAGGAATAGCAGACTGTACCTCACTCAACCCTATGTACTGTACTACCCTATACCTTACCAGTCCTTATAAGGACCTTTGTGGAACTAGTAGGTTGTGAATGATTAGCAGACTATACCTCAGTCCCTATACTCATAAAGGACTACTGCAGCAGAAGGGCAGCAGTCAGCAGTAGTGCACCTCAACCCTATATATTGTGGACCTATACCAGTCCTTAACCACTTGACCACTGGGCACTTAAACACCCTTAATAACCAGACCAATTTTCAGCTTTTGGTGCTCTCACATTTTGAATGACAATTACTCAGTCATGCAACACTGTACCCATATGAAATTTTTGTCCTTTTTTTCACACAAATAGAGCTTTCTTTTGGTGGTATTTAATCACCTCTCAGTTTTTTATTTTTTGTGCTATAAAAGAAAAAAGACCGAAAATTCTGTGAAAAAATGAATTTTTCTTCGTTTCTGTTATAAAATTTAGCAGATTAGTAATTTTTTCTTCATAAATTTTGGCCAAAATGTATACTACTACATATCTTTGGTAAAAATAAGTACAAATTAGTGGATATTATTTGGTCTTTGTGAAAGTTATAGAGTCCACAAGCTATGGTGCCAATATCTGAAAATGTATCACACCTGAAGTACTGATGGCCTATTTCAATTCTTGAGACCCTAACATGCCAGAAAAGTACAAATACCCCCCAAATGACCCCTTTTTGGAAAGAAGACATTCCAAGGTATTTAGTAAGAGGCATGATGAGTTTTTTTAAGTTTTAATTTTTTCCCACAATTCTTTGCAAAATCAAGATTTTTTTTCCTTTTTTTTTTCCCACAAAATTGTCATATTATCAGGTTATTTCTCACACACAGCATATGCATACCACAAATTACACCCCAAAACACATTCTGCTATTACTCCCGAGTACGGCGATACCACATGTGTGAGACTTTTACACAGCATGGCCACATACAGAGGCCCAAAATGCAGGGAGCGCCATCAGGCGTTCTGGAGCACCCAGGACAATTCTGACATTTCTCTCCTACATGTAAAAATCATCATTTATTTGCTAGAAAATTACACAGAACCCCAAAACATTATATATTTTTTTTAGCAAATACCCTGGAGAATACAATGTTGGTCGTTGCAAATTTTTATCTCACGCGGTATTTGCGTAGCAATTTTTCGAATGCGTTTTTTTTGGGGGGGAAAAACAGTTTTGTGCTTAAAAAAAAAAAAAAGTTAGCCCAATTTTTGCATAATGTGAAATATGAAGTTATGCTGAGTAAATAGATATCGAACATGTCACTCTTCAAAATTGCACATGCCCGTGGAATGGCACCAAACGTCGCTACTTAAAAATCCCCATAGGCGACGCTTTAAATTTTTTTTACTGGTTACATGTTTTGAGTTACAGAGGAGGTCTAGGGCTAGAATTATTGCTCTCGCTATAACGTTCACGGCGATACCTCACATGTGTGGTTTGAACACCGTTTTCATATGTGGGCGGGGCTTACGTATGCGTTCGCTCCTGCATGCGAGCACATGGGGACAGGGGCGCTTTAAAAAAAAAAAAATTATTGTTCATTTTACTTTATTTATTTTAGTTTGACATTTTTTTCCCCCCCAAAAAATTTTTGATCACTTTTATTCCTATTACAAGGAATGTAAACATCCCTTGTAATAGGAATATGGGATGACAGGTCCTCTTTATAGTGAAATCTGGGGGTCAATATGACCCCACATCTCACCTCTAGGCTGGGAAGCCTGAAATAAAAAAAAAAAAAGATTCTGGCTTTGATCGTATTGGCGAGTTGCGAGTTGGTAGAAGCACCGGAGGGCGGTGAGGGGTGGGGGGGGGGGCGTCTATGGCTGGGTATTGCAGGGTATCACCGAGTATGGCTGGGTATCTCCGAGTATGGCTGGGTATTGCAGGGTATCTCCAAGTATGGCCGATTGGGCGGACCGCGAACAGCCGAAATTCGCTGTGAAACGACCGCCGGGCGAACCGTTCGGCCATCCCTATTAAAAAGTACAATTTATTCAAGAAAATATGTAAATCCACTCACATGAAATGACAGTGTAAAGTGCTCACATAAAAACATTTAAAAGATTTTAAAAAGTGTCTGTGACAGCCTTTTGTGTTAACGCTGCAGCCTTGAGCAAAATTTAGGGGCTTTGGGCTCAGATGTTGAGGAAGTGAGAAAACAACGACTTTCCTTAACCGCTAGCAATACATGAGTTTGCCCTGTCTGAAGCTTAGTTTTCTTCCATTGAAGTCTGGCACCCTTGACAATAGCATGCAGTGTAGCTCTGAAGAGATGATGTCCCTCAAAGAGCATGCTGATCAGATGATTTTAAGATGCAGGATCTGCAGTCCAACATTTTAACCAAAGTGTCCTCTGCATTTGTACTGACCAAAGACACATTTAGGAAATGAGATGTGGGAACCTCCAGCAGCCCATCACAACTGTAGCCTAAAATTACAATTGCGACAACGGCTAATGGTGAATGCGTCGTCCCAAGTCTCCACCACCAGTCTGTTTCTTTAGCGATCATCAGCTTCCATCTACATGGGGGGAACTCAGACTTGTGCCTACACATCCCTGTCAGCACCCATGGGGAAGCTGCCTGCTTGGCCACCCCTACAAAGGATCTAGGGATGGATAGTTTCTTGAGAATTGAATGAGGACACAGAACTCGCTGTACCTGTACATGTTACTCCAAATGGGCCGTATTTAACCATTTACATTTTGAATGAGAGACTACAGGCTTTACTAAGGAATATAACTTGCAGCATTTCCAGTGAAGTGAGCAAAATAGTGCAGGAACTGAGGTACTTTTTTTGAACAATGCATTGATCATTTAAAAACAAAATTTGATGACCTTGTCAGTATGTTCATGTTGTAAAGGAAGAAAACTACTTCTTAAAGCATATGTCTCACAACTGCAACTTCAGCAAGAAGATCTGGGAATAGAAAGAGATACCAAAATCTTAAAAACGTTGGTCCCGTCCACACCAGACATCTGGACCACGCTCAAAGATCATATGTCCAAAAACCTTCACAAGTGCCCTCCCTCAGGAATTGTTGTGCATTTCCAATATTTTGACCGAAAAGAAGTGCTCCTGCTGAATGCGATTGACCTCAGAGGTGAAAAAAATATTTGGTGACCTCTCTCATATTACTCTTGCTAAGCAGAGATCTTTATGGCCTATTACTTCCCATCTTCAGAAGCATTGCATTTAGTATTGTTGAAGTTTTCCTTTCAGATTGATCATTACTGCGGGTCACTCCGAGGGATGAGCGTGATAGTCTCTGCATTTAGCATAGCCTATAAATTCAGTGTTTACTCTATATTCAGTCAGTGAAGGCAGTGTGTATATATATATATATATATATATATATATATACTCTCTGCATCCAGTGTAGCCTATATCAATAGTGCATTCCATGGTGTACTCCAATACACTTCAGGCAGTGGATTTATATATATATATATATATATATATAATCTGCATCCAGTGTAGCCTATATCTACAGTGCATTCTGTGGTGTACTGTTTCTAATACACTTCAGGTGGTGTATTAATATATATATATATATATATATATATATATATATATATATATATATATATATGCAGTCTCATGCATATGTAGAAAGGCCAGTATGGTGGCCTGAATTTACGGGAGGACCCCAGAAGGTATTTAACCAGCCCATTCTCCTGTGGTCTTTGTCGGTTTCCTGTGCGCGGTACGACGTCACTAGGCAGACTCTTCGGAACTCATTAGCGTCCATGAGTTCCTGCGTTTGCAGTTTTTTGAAGCTCTTGTTTCCGTTTGCAATTCACGTACAACACATCTGGCTCGGCTATCGCAGGTAGGGTTTTTGGTTGACTTTTCACTTCACACATTGTTAGATATCTTGTCAGTCACTAAACCTCGATATCAAACTTATGAATCATTTGTAAAACCCTACACACAGCCGCAACCAGGGCAGGACTTACCATTGGGCTTGACTGGGCTCAAGCCCATGGGCCCCGCCAAATAGGGGGCCCCCGCCAAGATACATAGCCGAGTGTACTCGGCTCCGCTCCGTGTCACGCCCAGTCCCACCCTATGATGGACATAACACAGGGACTGGGCGTGAGTACACTCGTCTACTCTCTGCTCCGCTCGGGACTGCGACAGGACCCGAGAGCCGCCAAGATACACAGGACTCTGTATCTCAGCGGCGTCATTTTTAAATTTCAAGACTGCAATGACAAGGCTACAAATGACACTGGGGCAAGGCTTCAAATGACAAGGCTACACTGACAAGGCTGCAGTGACACTGGACAAGGCTGCAGATGGATGGGCAAGGCTGCAGATGGACACTGATAAGGGTGCATTGATGGGCATTTAAGTTTTTTTTCCTTAAACTTCCCTCCTAAACTTCGGGTGCGTGTTATACGCCTGTGCATACCCCGATAAATCTGATAATGTATAGAAGGTAGGGCCCGAAAGTGACTCAAGCCCAGGGGCCCCCACCACCCTAAGTCCTGCCCTGGCCGCAACGTCTGCCTATAAACGTTATAATAACAACATTTCTTTGTTTTTACGTGCTTCACACTGCTGTGAAGACACAGCTTCGTTTAGGCGTATCTCACTATTTTATTCTCCACAGACAAATCGATGCCACTCATGAATTTACTGGACACCGATCAGTGCCATACGAAGGTTAAACCATTTCAAACCATTTCAAAACCATTTCAATCATTTCAAATCATTTCCCTTTCACGTACCGTGCTCCGATTTGAATCCAGTCGCATCCATGATGCACCCCAGTTGTCTTTTCGGCCTCATTTCAGTACAAGCTCCAGAGTCCCGTTCATTGTCAGTCTCAGGTTGCGGCTCACCAATTTGTGGCTCTGTCATGGGAAATCATTTCACTGTCACATATCACGTGTGATACAAATCCAGTCACATCTACAATGCACCAATTCAAACATTTCATTAATTTCACTGTCATATACCACGCCCGATTCGAATCAGTCGCATCCGATTCATTCAGGTGTGCCCCAGTTGTTTTTTTGTCCCCATTTAGCTTAGTCTCATTTCATTCCATGCTCCACAGTTCGACTCCTAGCTTGTCGTCTGACTCATCGTTTATCGCAGTCACGACATACCGATTCGTGCCTATATCACGGCAAACATTTCACTCATTTCATTTCGGACACTTGTCGCTTGAGTCGAATCCACTCATACCAACAATGCATTGATTCAGAACCATCATTTCAGCATTACAGATATTGTTTGCATGTTGCCAGTCAATCCCTCCAAGTCCGGCAGTCAATACAGATCCAATCCTTCCTGCATTTTTTATTTTCGGAAACACAACTCCACGGACATGCGACCTCTGACGACTCACACAAAAATAAAAAACCCACCCAGTCTTCCTTCGAAGTTCAGCCAGGGTCTCGATTCATTAGTTAAACACCTTCGCCTCACTGCTACTTCCCCTTATAGTCACTCAATCTGATGCATGTTGGTTTAGTTTCATACACTTTACAACCGGTTCATATCAGGATTAATTACATACAGTTACAAAGATTCGTATTGGTTTAATTTCATACACACTACAGCCCGATTCAAATCCAGTCACCTATGCGGCACAGCGATTCGTACCGGGTTAATTTCGTACTCTCCACGGTCTGATTTATATCGGATTCATTTCATACACTCTACAACCTGTTCGTATCAGATTCATTTCATGCAACCAATTTGAAAAGGATTAATTTCATACTTACGATTGATTCATATCGGATTAATTTCATACACATCCAAGAACAACTTCTTGCAATCATTGCAAGCACGCATCCAATCACAAACTTCTGGCAATTGGTGCAAGCACACACCCAAGCATACACTCCCTGCAATCGTTGCAAACACATATCCAAGCACAAACCTCTTGCAATCGCTGCAAGCATGCATTCAAGCATAGACTTCTTGCAATCATTGCAAGCATGCATTCAAGCATAGACTTCTTGCAATCGTTGCAAGCACGCATAGACTTCTTGCAATCATTGCAAGCATGCATGCAAGCATAGACTTCTTACAATAGTTGCAAGCACATATACAAGCATAAACTTCTTGCAATCGTCGCAAGCAGATGTCCAGGCACAAACTTGTTGCAATCATTGCTAACACGCAGTTCTGTCTAGCTCAGTAGATTGCTTTAGGAAAAGGCCTGTATACTTTCCTAAATGTACATAATATAACGGGGCACTAATATTTATAGGTAAAGTTAATCCAGGGAAAAATCTGATTGCCTCTCGGGGGATCAGGAAGGAACATTTTCCCCTGCTGTACCAAATTGGAGCATGCTCTGCTGGGTTTTTTTGCCTTCCTCTAGATCAGCTGTGGGTGTAGAATTGAGTATGTTGCATTGTACGATATTTTATTTATTTATTTAATTTTATGGTTGGACTGGATGGACTTCTGTCTTTTTCGACCTAGCTAACCATGCATCCTACCATAACTTGTTGCAATCGTTGCAAGCACGCATCCAAACATAACTTGTTGCAATCATTGCAAGCACGCATCCTGGCATAACTCCTTGCAATTGTTGCAACCACGCATCCAAACATAACTTCTTGAAATAATTGCAAGCGCGCATCCTAGCATAACGTCTTGCAATCGTTGCAAGCACGCATCCATACATAGCTTCTTGCAATCTTTGCAGACACACATTTTAGGTAACACAACTCCTGCAGTCTTCGCAAGCACATGCAGTAATACAAACTTCTCACAGTCACTACGAACACATCTCCAGTGACAAACTCCTGTGCAATTGTTGCAAGAACACGTTTAGGCTCCATGCACACTGGAGCTCATAAACTGCAGTTTATTGGAGTTTGGGCGTTTTTTTTAAAAGCCCATAAACTCCACTCTATGTTAGCCTATGTGTCCATGCCCACATGGACGTTTTTTAGCTTTGATGCCCTGTACACACGATAGGATTTTCCGACAACAAAATCCATGGATTTTTTCAGGCGGATGTTGGCTCAAATTTGTCTTGCATACCCACGGTCACACAAAGTTGGTTGGAAATTCTGATCGGCAAGAACGCGGTGATGTACAACACGTATGACGAGCCGAGAAAAATTAAGTTCAATAGCCAGTGCTGCTCTTCTGCTTGATTCCGAGCATGCGTGGCACTTTGTGCGTCAGAATTGTGTATACACGATCGGAATTTCCGACAACGGTTTTTGTTGTCGGAAAATTTGAGAACCAGATCTCAAATTTTGTGAGATGGAAATTCCTATGGAGCCTACACTTGGTCAGAATTTCTGACAACAAGGTCCTATCACACATTTTCCATCGGAAAATCCTATCGTGTGTACAGGGCATAGTGAGCAGTGGAGTTTATGGGCTTTTTTCTGAATGCCAGAAATTCGTTCTCAAAGTGCCGTTTTTCACCGCCAAAAAACTACAAACACTGATAAACGCTTATAAACACTCATAAACACGCGTTAATTAGTGTTCAGCATTCTATTTTCTTGATCATACATCATGGGACACAGGAGATCATTACATAATGGGTTATATAGGCACCTCTGGTGATTGGACACTGGTTAACGCCAATTAAGGATAATTCCTCCCCTATATAACCCCTCCCATATGGGAGGTACCTCAGTTTTTTCGCCAGTGTCTAAGGTGGTTGGTCACGTAAAACATGTGCTACGAAGAAAGCTCTGTGCAGGTCCCTGCGGGGGCCTAAGGGCTCCAACAAACCGGATCCCTATCTCTGGCCGATATTTGACTCCCAAGATGGTATGGTACCCGGGCCTCGTCATCCGAAGAAAGGAGGTTTGGCCTGTAAGTCCTCTCCTATTGGAAGACTGGGCTCTGGGAAAACCAGACTTGGTGTACTGTTTACACAGAGCGCACAAACGTTTCTGGCAGAGTCTTTTACAAGGTCCAGGTAGGAGGTTCTTCTGAGAAAGAACCCCAGATAAACCTGAAGGTTGGCTAACTCTGCCCGCCGTGATGGGTGAAGGCTGGAACCTGTCTGTTTCAGCAATTCCTGCGGCGAGGACAGGTAAGGGAAGTTAATCCTATATATAATTATATGATGGATTTCTTCATTTTGAGTAGTTGTATGTCTTACCTGGTTTCCACCACTAGAGGGAGTAAGAGCAGCCTGATGCATACTTACATGCCTTTCAGTACACATGCTCAGTGAAGCCTGGTTCTCCAGAGGTCTCACGTCTCCACTGAAGTCCCTGCCACAACAAGGTAATACAGGGGTCCCTCGTAGTCTGGGGGTCCCACGCAGCTCTGATGAGACTAATTTTCCCCCCTGGATTCCGGCGGTCCTCGCGCATGCACGCGGGCGCGTGCACGCGCCGAGCGTGCTCCCGGGCTAATGGAGGAGGGGGGAGTGTGGTTGTGAGCCGTGTACATTGGTGTGTACGGCGCTGTACTGCGCAGGCGCCAGGCGGCAGTTTTAAAAGCCCAGAGCGTCAGGGGGCTGTAAGTGTGAGACACAGGAGCTGTGGGCAGTAAGCATCCCAGGGGATTGGATCCAGGCAAACCTAAGACACCTACTCAGCATCAGGTTGTGCAGTATTAAGCATATATATTTATTGTGAGACTTTAAGCACAATAGTGATTGCACTTTATACTAGTACCTCTGCTTTGTAGCTTAGGACTATGTCTCCTCATAAGAGGGTCTCAGGGGGAGGTAACAAGGGCACTGGGAAATCACTGCCTGTAAATTACCATCCCCCCCCTGCAAGACTGGAGCCAGCCTCACAGGATGAGTCAGTGCCCTGGTGTGAACTCAGGGAATGGCATCCTAGAAAGTATGTCATTAGCAGGATCGTGGCCTTTCTCCAGTCAGGCCTAGGAATGAATTTGGCCGTAAGCACTATCAAGGTGCAGATTTCGGCCTTGTCAGTGTTTTTTCAGAAGCCACTTGCATCGCATTCCTTGGTGCGGGCTTTCATCCAGGGGGCTATGCGGATAAGGCCGCCAGTCAAACCTCCGGTATGCCCATGGGATCTGAATTTGGTTCTCTTGGCTTTGCAGGGGCAACCTTTTGAACCTTTGCATCTGGCTTTATTAGTTCTTTTGACCAAAAAATTGGTTTTCTTGGTAGCCATTTCCATGGCTAAAAGTGTCAGAACTAGCAGCTCTCTCCAGCAAAGAGCCGTATCTAATTATTCATAAGGACCGGGTGGTCATGCGTCCCAACAGGTCCTTTCTACCTAAGGTGCTTTCGGGATTCCATTTGAATCAAGATGTTATCCTACCATCCTTTTTTCCGGACCCACAGTCCGCAGAAGAAGAATCTTTGCACACTTTGGATGTGGTTAGGGCAATCAGTATCTATCTTCAAGCAACGGCTCAGATAAGGAAAACTGATTGCTTATTTATTTTTCCGGAAGGCCCTAGGAAGGGCCAGGCGGCATCAAAATTCACTCTCTCAAGGTGGATTAGACAGATTATTTCTCAGGCCTATAGTGTTAAAGGGAAAATCCCTCCTTTTCAAGTGAAAGCGCACTCTACTAGGGCTGCAAGTGCTTCTTGGGCAGTGCATCACCAGGGTTCCCTGGCTCAGATCTGTAAGGCTGCAACTTGGTCATCAGTCCACACATTCACCAGATTCTATCAGGTGGATGTCAGAGGGCAAGAGGATATCACCTTTGGGCGTAGTGTACTGCAGGCTGCAGTTTAGGTCCTCCGGCATATGGCGGTCTATAATTATGATCTGTGTCTCCCTCCCCTCAATCTGAGCATTGCTTTGGGACATCCCACTATGTAATGAGCTCCTGTGTCCCGTGATGTATGATCAAGAAAATAGGATTTTTATATACAGCTTACCTGTAAAATCCTTTTCTTGAGAGTAGATCACGGGACACAAGGCTCCCGCCCCTCTTGGGTTGTACGTGGTTTCCTATTGCTTTGCTACAAAACTGAGGTGCCTCCCATATGGGAGGGGTTATATAGGGGAGGAATTCTCCTTAATTGGGGTTAACCAGTGTCCAATCACCAGAGGTGCCTATATAACCCACTATGTAATGAGCTCATGTGTCCCGTGATGTACTCTCAAGAAAAGAATTTTACAGGTAAGCTGTATATAAAAACCCTATTTTTTCAATGCATTGTGGGAGTTTGGAATGCACTGTGGGATTTTTAGAGTGTCCTCTGTGTATTTTTATTGAAAACGCCCATAAAGGCCAGTACAAAACGCTGTTGAAAGCATGTTTTCCAACCAGCGTTTTCTACCAGCAATCTGGCGTCCAGAAAAAGCTTTTTCCTGGCTGTCATCTCTCCCTTAGGACAGTTAAGTTCAGCTTCCGTCCTGCACCAGATATCGTGTTGCCACACGCAGCTGGCTTCTTCTTGTAACACTATCAGGCTATACCTAGCCAGCGTCCAGCATTTCCTATCCTTACAGGACCCGGAGAGCGATCTATCTTTGCAGCCCATATAGTAAGATCCCCTCTATGAGGCATCCAGAAGCATCAGCCCATAGCCATCGGCAATAGCTCGCCCATCACAACTGCCATATTTAGAAACATGTAAAAAATCCTCGCACATTCCCCAGTCTAGTCATCCAAGTGGCCATCTACCTGGCCCTTTACAGTTTTCTACGGCCAAGCCAATTTATCATTAGTGGTACTGGCAGCCAGCTACTATACAGACATCACCTGACTTTTAAAGACCATTACGTCCTTCAGCTTACGGTCTCCATCTCCAAGACTTCACCCATATACAGGGGAGAATGCTCAATTCTGCAATACGGGTCATTCCCCAGGGTCAACCCCTATGTCACGCTTCCTCGTCTTCCTCTCCCACACACAGGACCCCTTTCCGATCCTTAATTTAGACGCTGCAGCAATAGCAGGTCTATCAATGTCAGAAGGTTCCGTATTGCGCGGATCGGTATAGTGATCTTTATAGCATCTAAGACGCCCCTGTCACCCCTGGTAGTGACAGATGCCGCAGCCTCCACAGGCTTCGCTGCAATTTTTTGGCCACCATTGGTTTACAGGACCACGACCTCAGGGATACTCCTATATCCCTCTTCAAGCTATAACCGGTCATAACAGCCGCTCAACTCTGGGTCATATCAGGACAGGCCGTGGCTTTCACCACCGACAACCGGGCAGAGGCCGATCTTGTTGATGAAGCCAGGTCTGGATCACTCTCAGTTATGTCCTTCCTGTGCAGGCTGCTGCAATTATCTTGGCAGCACCAGTTTAATGTCCACTGTACATTCATTCCAGGCTGCCATCTTCCGGGACATGTCTACTATCTTTACTAGTTCACCATTTGGCCTTCTTCCCAGCCTGCTCATACAAACAACCATTTACTTAGCCTACTACGGATTCTGACGGCTTAGCAAGTTCACCTACAGCAATCCCGCAGGCCAAGTTCTGTGTAGTCATCACTTGGCTCGCTACCAACACCGTTTCATCCTCCACCCTGTAGTGTCTAAAACCAGCATTAGCTCCAGGCTCCAGGATAGACGTCCATCTCTATAAAACTAACAATGTCTGGTGTCCAGTAACCATACTCGACCACCTGCTGTCACTCCTACTGAAACGCTCAAACTCTAGTCCCCTATTACCTTTTCCGTGCAAACTCTTGAGTGCCTGCCAGTTGTCAAACACAAGGGGGTTTTTCTACGCAGCCTACACATCGACCCCAGTCAGTACCATGGTCACTCTTTAGTACTGGAGCAGCCTTGGCAGCATCTTAGCATGGGTCCCAGGTCACGTCATTAAGAAACTAAGCAGGTGGAACTCTGCCTACCTCGCCCGGAACATCCCCAATCCTTGGGTGGAAATGGCACAAGCATTCACCAAACTTGCTTAATAAATTAAGCTAAAACTAATAAAACTACACACCTACCTGAATGTTTTTGCCTCCTTATTTTGGTATACCGACCATCAGACCAGGGCACACTTCAGGTCTATTTCATGTTGTAAATCACATGGTAAGTCTATTGTTCATATCAGTATCAGCCATAGGGCTTCGACCATAAGTAGGAAGGCCAGTATGGTGGCCTGAATTTATGGGAGGAGCCTGCTCACCTGTGGTCTTTGTCGGTTCCTGTGTGCGGTACCCACCCTCCCATCTCCTTTTCAGGGCATTTCTCAAATTAATTTCTCTTCAGAAATATTAATTTCTAATCTAGGGTATGCCTAGAGCTATACTTGATGACACAGTTGTATTCCATATGGATTGATCCCTACCCAGCTTTTATCAACATTTTATGATATTGTTCTTAGACTAGCCAATAGATCTGTATATACCTTGTGGGTGCATATGCCAGTTTTGGGTCTGTCGCTGTGGCATTTTTCTCGCCATAGCATTTATAATTTTTCAAAATCATTTTCTCCTTTTCTATTTACTTATTTATTTGACTTTGATCTTATATCGTTTTGATTATATTATCTTACTCATTATGTTCAGGCCTTATGTGCAGTATATATGTATATGAAATAAATTATATTCTTTATGATTCTAGATTAATGTCTTCAATTAAATATTTAAATATTATTCATTTACAGTTTGTCTTTACTATACAATTGCTTCATCTAAAAGTCCCAAACTCCTTTACAGTTTTTACATGTGTATGTCAATGTTGTAAGTGTGTTGGGACTCTACAGGTTAAAGGACCGCATAAATAGTTGCAGATGGACACCAGTGGCAAGAAAAGCGCCCTGAGGCGATTCAGTTCCTATAGGTAGCGCTATACAAGTCATTCATTCATTCATTTTGGACAAAATCCGTCGGAAAAAATCTGACGGATTTTGTGGCCGGAATTTCCGACCGTGTGTACAAGGGCTTAAAGTTGTGCTGCTCTACCTCTCTCTCTCTCTCCCATGATACAGAGTCTCTTCTACTCTCAAGAGTTGGTTGCCGCTTGCAACATACACCAAAACCTACCAACATAGGTCTGTATTGACTAAAACAGCTTTTTAACCCCATGAAACAGTTTTCCCCTAGTGCCCCATGACACTTCACTAGTAGCGCCTAAAGCACTCCATCTCCCCCTCCCTTACTGAACTGTAAAAAAAAATCAGTCCCAGCCATCCACATTCTCAGCATCTAAATGCTAGCTTGGCCAAATTGCTAGCACTGCAACTGCTGTCTTTTCAGCTGGTATACTCTGCCCTCTTTCGTGAATTTGTGTAATGTGCTGTACCTCAGGGGCAGGTTCCAAAATGCCATTTATTTTCAGGGAAGGCCATTCTGGCTCTCTACCAGCATGTTGAAGGCAATGTTTTGGCCTTGTTGGACAGGGTGGTCAGCAGTAAGGTGCATATTACCACTGACTCATGGTCCAGCAGGCATGGGCAGGGATGTTACCTTTCCATCATGGCGCACTGGGTAACTCTGCTGGCAGCTGGGAAGGATGCAGGACAGGGTTCAGTATTCTTGAAGCTTGTTCCACCACCATGCCTCCAAAATGCTAGTGGTTATTCTGCCACAGCTCTCTCCTCCACCCCCTCCTCTTCTTCTTCCTCTATGGCCTCTTCTACAGATTTGTCCTCTGAACCAGCAGTGCTCCGTAAGCATTCAAGGGGCTACGCAAACGGTCAGGCAAAAATATGCCATGCTGTGCTTGAGTTGTTCTGCTTAAGGGACAGGAGCCACACTGGGGCAGAGATTCTGGCAGCTCTGTAGGGGCAGGCTTAGAGGGGGTTGACGCCATGACAGTTTCAGCCAGAAATGGTTGTATGCAACAATGGCAGCAACCTTCTCTCCACCCTCCAACAGAGACACTTGACCCATGTTCCATGTTTGGCACATGTCTTGAATTTGGTGGTGCAGCAGTTCTTAAGCAGGTATCCAGGCTTACAGGATCTCCTGAGGCAGGCCAGAAAAGTCTGTGGTCATTTTCAATGGTCATACAATGCCAGTGCTCGGCTGGCTGACATTCAAAGGGAATGCAACCTGCCCACCAACTGCCTCATTTGTGACATTCCCACCAGGTGGAACTCAATGTTGGCAATGCTGCAGTGGCTGCACAAGCAGCAGAGGGCCATCCATGAGCACCTGTGTGAATATGAAACCAGGACATGGTCAGGGGAGCTTGGCTTCTTTTCCACATGCCAGTGGCTACTGATCAAGGATGCATGCACTGTCCTGTCACCATTTGAGGAGGCCACAAGGATGCTGAGCAGCGAAAATGCATGAATCATTGACACTGTCCCTCTAGTCTTCCTGTTGTAGTACATGCTTTGTGGAATAACGGACAGGGCACTTGAGACAGAACAGCAGGAGGAAGAGGAGGACTTCCTTATCTCTCAAGTCCCCCTGTATCCAGATAGCATTCCTGTGGGCCCACCAAACACACAGGAAGAAGAGGATGCTGAGGATTGTGTCAGCATGGACATGGAGGATAACACTCAGCAGTAGGGATGAGCTTCGAGTTCGAGACAAGCTCATTTTTTACTCGAACATTGCCTGTTCGCCTGTTCAGCGAACAGTGAACAATTTGGGCTGTTCGCAGCAAATTCGAAAAGCCGGAACACCCTATACAAGTCTATGGGAGAAATCTAAAGTGCTAATTTTAAAGGGTAATATGCAGTTTACTGTCCTAAAAAGTGTTTGGGGACCCGGGTCCTGCCCCAGGGGACATGGATCAATGCAAAAAAAAGTTTTAAAAACGGCCGTTTTTTCAGGAGCAGTGATTTTAATAATGATTAAAGTGAAACAATAAAAGTGTAATATTCCTTTAAATTTCGTAGCTGGGGGGTATCTATAGTATGCCTGTGAAGGGGCGCATGTTTCTGGTGCTTAGAACTGTCCCTGCACAAAGTGTCATTTGTGCAGGAAAAAAAGTCTTTTAAAATCACTTGCGGCTATTGTCGGGTCCCGTAATACAGAGAACACTCAATGAGTGTTCTCTGCATTAGCCGACAATTCATTCATTCATTGATAAAAAAAAAAAAAAAAGCGTGGGGGTCCCCCTAAATATCCATAACCAGACCCCTCAGGTCTGATATGGATATTAAGGGGAACCCTGCATCAAATTTTAAAAAAAATTGACGTGGGGGTCCCCCTAAAAATCCATATCAGACCCTTTATCCGAGCACGCAACCTGGCAGGCCGCAGGAAAAGAGGGGGGGACGAGAGAGCGCCCCCCCCCCCTCCTGAACCGTACCAGGCCACATACCCTCAACATTGGGAGGATGCTTTGGGGGTCTGTGACCCCTCAAAGCACCTTGTCCCCATGTTGATGAGGGCAAGGGCCTCATCCTCACAACCCTGGCCGTTGTTTGTGAGGGTCTGCGGGCGGGGGGCTTATCAGAATCTGGAAGCCCCCTTTAACAAGGGGACCCCCAGATCCCGCCCCCCCCTGTTTGAAATGGTAAGGGGGTACAAAAGTACCCCTACCATTTCACAAAGAAAGTGTCAAAATGGTTAAATAAGACAAACACACTTTTGAAAAATTCCTTTATTAAAAATAAAAAAAATTAAAAAAAGATTCCAGCGGTGCTAATCCACTCTTGCTATCCAGCGACGGGTCTCCGGGGTCCAGCGATGGATGATCATATCCAGCGACGGGGGATCTCTCAGTCCAGCGCTGTCCATACATCCTTCTTCTGTCTCCACTCCGGAGACACTGCAGAGATCCCAGCGCTGACGTTTCTTATATTAGGAGGGCGGGGCCACCCGTCACCTGACCCCGCCCCTCTGACGCTGGAGAGGGAAGCCAGGGGTTCCCCAGTGACGTGTGGGTGACCCCGCCCCCTCTGATGTAACGGAAACCTGCGTTACATCAGAGGGGGCGGGGTCATAAAGGAATTTTTCAAAAGTGTGTTTGTCTTATTTAACCATTTTGACACTTTCTTTGTGAAATGGTAGGGGTACTTTTGTACCCCCTTACCATTTCAAACAGGGGGGGGCGGGATCTGGGGGTCCCCTTGTTAAAGGGGGCTTCCAGATTCTAAAAAGCCCCCCCGCCCGCAGACCCTCACAACCAACGGCCAGGGTTGTGAGGATGAGGCCCTTGTCCTCATCAACATGGGGACAAGGTGCTTTGAGGGGTCACAGACCCCCAAAGCATCCTCCCAATGTTGAGGGTATGTGGCCTGGTACGGTTCAGGAGGGAGGGGGGGCCGCTCTCTCGTCCCCCCCTCTTTTCCTGCGGCCTGCCAGGTTGCGTGCTCGGATAAAGGGTCTGATATGGATATTTAGGGGGACCCCCACGTCAATTTTTTTTTAAATTTGACACGGGGTTCCCCTTAATATCCATGTCAGACCTGAAGGGCCTGGTAATTGAATTTAGGGGAACCCCCACGCTTTTTTTTTTTTTTTTTTTTTTTTTTTAGCAATGAATGAATGAATTGTCGGCTAATGCAGAGAACACTCATTGAGTGTTCTCTGTATTACGGGACCCGACAATAGCCGCAAGTGATTTTAAAAGACTTTTTTTCCTGCACAAATGACACTTTGTGCAGGGACAGTTCTAAGCACCAGAAACATGCGCCCCTTCACAGGCATACTATAGATACCCCCCAGCTACGAAATTTAAAGGAATATTACACTTTTATTGTTTCACTTTAATCATTATTAAAATCACTGCTCCTGAAAAAACGGCCGTTTTTAAAACTTTTTTTTACATTGATCCATGTCCCCTGGGGCAGGACCCGGGTCCCCAAACACTTTTTAGGACAGTAACCTGCATATTACCCTTTAAAATGAGCACTTTAGATTGTGAACGTTTGAGTCCCATAGACTTTAATAGGGTTCTAAAGTTCACACGAAGTTTAGGTCTGTTCACAGGTTCTGGTGCGAACCGAACAGGGGGGTGTTCGGCTCATCCCTACTCAGCAGCAGTGTTCAAGGGATATTTTTCAGTCCCCAGAAACCCAAGGAGTTGTACATGGCTGGAAGTAGGTTTTTACGGATCATGTGATCCTTTGTGACCCAGAGGACTCTGCAAACTTGGTGACCTGAATTACTCTGTAAACGTATGCTGCATGGCCTCCCTGATTCTGCAAAGCCTGCAAAAAGACCCTAGGATTTGTGGTATCAAGGAGAAGGATCATTACTGGCTGGCAAACCTTCTTGAGCCACGTTACAAGGGTAAGGTTGTAGAACTCATCCTGAGGGAGCAGAGGATGAAACATCTTCAGGGGGCTTGAAAAAAGGTTTGTGCAATGCATTTCTAGACCCTGGGAGGTTACAATTTCCTGGTGCTGGACAATGTGTTGCTGAGGCTTTGTTCAGTCAGAGGAAGAGTGGTGGAGAAGATGACCAGCTGACCGATGCCTTTAAACAATTTTGCAGTCCTCAGCACCAAGATATGATCGGTTCAAGCAACCATCGCCAGCATCTACATTACATGGTGCAGGAATATCTAGAGGCAAGAGAAGACTTGGAGACTGTCATGGTTATGCAGTGATCTTCCTGTGTTTGCTTACCTTCCCCCATGTCTTCAGACTAAGAAGCTAGCCACTTCCACCTGGTGGTTTTTATAACCTCTCCTCTAAGCATGCCTCCACCCCAGGCCCTATCAGGGAGCCCTATATTAACCTGTGCACTGCAGGCCTCAGTGCTGATCAACCATTGTGTATTCTTTGTGTGTTAGCGTCTGCTTTCCTGCCGTGTGCTCTGCTACTGGTTTCCGTTACCGACTTTGGCGTGTCTTGACTATACTTGTTTGCCTGTGATCCTGACCTTTTGGCGTGTACCCGACTATTCTTGTCTGCTTGTGGCCCCGACCTTGGCTTTGTCCCTCATCCCTATCCTCCTGTTGCCTACTGTGGGTGTGAGCTGGGGGACCCTGGGGGTCGCGACCTGGAGCCAGTTGCAGCCAAGTCCATCCTCACCACTGGAGGCTCTGGTGAACACCTGCTGGCTCTTAGACTCCGCGCCCCAGGGAATCCTACGCTCTAACCCCAGTGGGATCTGTCCCCCGTCTGCAGCAGTCAGCCGTAGGGTCCACAACCTTGCGGTGCACTCCTGAAAGCCCTACGGTGTGCACCTGTCACCTCGCCTCAAGGTGACCTGACAGAGACCTTTCCAACAGAGCATCCACTGGGTTACTGGGTCTTGAGGATGGACCACTGGCCAGAACTTGCTCAATATGCAATTGAACTACTGGCCTGTCCTGCATCCAGTGTTCTTTCTGAACGCACATTTCAGTGCTGCTGGAGGGTTTGTAATGGATCATAGAGTGCGCCTGTCCACAGACTCCATTGATGGGCTCACATTCAGAAAAATGAATCAGTCTTGGATCAGCAGCTACCAAGCACCTGATGCTGATGTAACTGAATTTGCTATGGATGTGGGATCCCTTGAAGACTGCCTATGCTGACTATCCTATTCCTCCTCAATCTTTTTTCTTTTTTTTGTTAACCACTTAAGCCCCGGACCAATTGTCAGCCTAAGGACCAGAGGTCTTTTTACAATTTCTCACTGCACTGCTTTAACTGGTAATTGCGCGGTCATGCAATGTTGTACCCAAACGAAATTTGCGTCCTTTTCTTCCCACAAATGGAGCTTTCTTTTGATGGTATTTGATTGCCTCTGTGATTTTTATTTTTTATGATATAAAAGGAAAAAGACTGAAAATTTTGAAAAAAATAGATATTTTCTACTTTTTGTTATAAGAAAAATCTAATAAACGAAATTTTAGTCATACATTTAGGCCAAAATGTATTCAGCCACATGTCTTTAGTAAAAAAAATGTCAATAAGCATATATTTATTGGTTTGCGCAAAAGTTATAGCGTCTACAAACTAGAGTACATTTTCTGGAATTTACACAGTTTTTAATTTATGACTGCCTATCTCATTTCTTGAAGTGCTAAAATGGCAGGGCAGTACAAACCCCCCCCCCCCCCATGACCCAATTTTGGAAAGTAGACACCCCCAGGAAAATTGCTGAGTGGCATGTTGAGCCCATTGAATATTTTTTTTGTCCCATGTGATTGAATAATGACACAAAAAAAAAGTTTACAAAAAGTTGTCACTAAATGATATATTGCTTGCACATGCCATAGTTATATGTGGAATTGCACCCCAAAATATATTCTGCTGCTTCTCCTGAGTACGGGGATACTACATATGTGGGACTTTTTGGGAGCCTAGCAGCGTACGGCACCCCGAAAACCACTGCCTTCAGGATTTCTAAGGGTGCAAATTTTTGATTTCCCTCCTCACTACCTATCACAGTTTCGAAGGCCATAAAATGCCAAAATAGCACAAACCCCCCCCCCCCCCCCCAATGACCCCATTTTGGAAAGTAGACACCCCAAGCTATTTACTGAGAGGCATGTTGAGTCCATGAAATATTTTATATTTTTCCACAAGTTGATCTTGATCTGTTCAGATACTATACCACTAAGGGAGGTGTATGCTTTGCGCGTGGGTGTTAGCGGTACTGGCACTAACCTAGCGCTGCCTGGGGTGACGCAGACCCTGACCCTAAAACCTAATTGATATCACCCGCCGGGTGATCAGGGGGTCAAACCTTTATTGGATAATAAATGGTGGGTGCCCTGATGCTATAAAAAGCAAACTAACTAACCAGAGTCACTCGTAACACTTATACGGTGATCACTGGTGAAAGGGTTAACTAGGGGCAATCAGGGGTTAAAATCTTTATTAGGTAGTATATGAGGGTCCCTGGTGCTATATAAAAACCTGACGGGGAACCTAAATAACTAACTGGCTAACCAGCGTCACCAGTGACACTTATACGGTGGTCGCTAGTGAAAGGGTTAACTCTAGGGGCAATCAGGGGGTTAAAATCTTTATTAGGTAGTATATGGGGGTACCTAGCGCTATAAAAACCTGGCGGTGAACCTAAAAAATAACTAACTACCTAGCGGCACCAGTGACACTAATGCAGCGATCAGAAAAACGATCGCTTAGTGACACTGGCAAAAGGGGGTGAAAGGGTTACCTGGGGTTACCTGGGGGCAATCAGGGGGTTAAAACCTTTATTATGTAGTATATGGGGGTCCCGGACGCTATATAAAAACCTGACGGGGAACCTAAATAACTAAATAACTAACTGGCTATCCAGGATCACCAGTGACACTTATACGGTGATCGCTGGTGAAAGGGTAAACTCTAGGGGCAATCAGGGGGTTAAAACCTTTATTGGGTAGTATATGGGGGTACCTAATGCTATAAAAAGCTGGCGGTGAACATAGAAAATAACTAGCTACCTAGCAGCACCAGTGACACCAATGCAGCGATCAGAAAAACCATTGCTTAGTGACACTGGCAAAAGGGGGTGAAAGGGTTAACTCTAGGGGCAATCAGGGGGTTAAACCTTTATTGGGGGGGTAGGGGGCTACCTTGGACCTAACACTAACTGCCCTGACACTTTTTACTGTCACAACTGACACTAAATGCAGTGATCAGTAAATAAATGAACACTGCAATCAGTGACACTGTGACTGGGATGGGGGGGGGGGCGCGATCGGGGGGTGATCGGGGGGGGTGATTTGTGTGCCTATGTGTACCTACATGTCAGTGTAGTGATTGGTGCACTTACTATGTGTTCTCCTCGCAGTCCGGTCAAAAAGACCGCCCGAGGAGAGTGACATCACTTCCTCCCTGCCTGTGTTTACACTACACAGGCAGGGGAAGCTTCTCATTCGCCAGGAGCAATCGAGAGGGGATGGCCAGAAACCAATGGCCATCCCCTCATCCCGGATCGCTCCTGAAGCGAAGCAGACCGCCGCAGCGAGCGGAAGGTGGTCCAATCAGACCCCCCACCCGCTGGAAGGCAAGCATGTACGGGTACGTGCTTGTGCCTGTCCGTTCCATTGTGCTGACGTATTATTACATGCGGCGGTCCTTAAGTGGTTAAAATCCACTTCAGCGAAATATTCAGAGAGACTTATTTCAACTTTGCAGTTCAATTTTGTCTCTTCTCATTTTCACATCATAGTGGTTTATTCTGCTATAACTTTTTTAATTATTTTAATATATTCAATTTTAATTCCTTACGATACAAAAAAGAGACTTTCATACCTTGACCTACTATTTCTTGCTCCCCCCCCCTTCCCATTATCCTTCCTTCTCACTCCCCTTCCCCCCTATCCCCCCTGTATTCGTCTGATTCTATATCTCTTATCTCTATCTTCTATATCTCTTTCCTTTCTGACTCATGGACACCCACCCTCCATCATCTTCTCCAGATATTTATCTGAAATCTTAAATTTTTCACAACCTGCCCATATACTGACATGGTTTTCATATTGACCTTTATCTCTGCTACCCAGGGATTCCATTTTCTTGTAATACTTTATTTGTTCAAACCATTCTTTTATACCTGGCTTTTCACTCTTTAACCAGTTTTTCGGGATCAACCTTTTTGCATTCAATAGTCTTGCAATAATTGTTTTCATATATTGCTTCTTTGGCCTTTTAGAGTCATGAAACAGGCAAACTTGTATATTATTTTCTATTTTCTCCTCCGTTATCTCCTGTATTAGGTTCACTATTTCTTGCCAGTATTCCTTTATTTTTGAGGATTTCCACCATATATGTATTATTATTGCAGTTTGTTGACAATTTCTCCAGCATAGTGGTGATCCCTCCGCTTGGAATTTATAGGCTCTTTCTGGGGACAGATACCACCTTCGCTAAAAGTTTATAATTCATTTCTATGGTATTCATATTCCACGCATTATTATATCTAGCTCCTATCATTTTCTCCACTTGATGGTCATCTAATTTTACTTCCATGTATTTTTCCCATTGATCAATATATAGAGGTCTTCCTTGTCCTTCTAAGTCTGTCAATACTCTGTAAATTTTAGATATTCCATTTTTCAATGGTATTTGTGTAAAGCAGAACTTTTCCAAGAAAAATATTGTTGGAAGCTAGCATCATCAAGATTGAGGAGGAAGTTCTGAAAAGTCCTCCTCAATCTTGATGATGCTAGCTTCCAACAATATTTTTTGTTTAGGGCACCACTACCGAAGGCCCAATTTTTCTGCCCCTGTTTAACAGGGGCATGTAATTACAATTTTTTATATAGCATTTCACAGCAGGGTCAATTCCTGCACTCACCAAGAGTAACTGTGAGGGCTTACAGTGTTATGGTACCTCCAACACCTAAGGCCCAATTTTCTGCAGAGTATACAGGGCAGTCTATATAGTATATATACTGCTGTTCAGAATATATAATGGCTGGGGGCCTGGGGGACCCCACACCATTTTTTAAAACAATGTGGATGCGGGGTTCCCCTTAATATCCATTCCACACCCAAAGGCCTGGTAATGGACTGAGGGGGACCCATGCCATTTTTTTCAATGATTTACATCTTTATTGCTGGGAACCGACAATACATTACAGTCACAAATAGTTTTAAATGAAAATTTTTCCTTTAGAAATGTAATTTTGCTGTGGTATTGTTCTAAACATGGGAAAAATGTGCTACTTTAGGGCGGCACAGTGGTGTAGTGGTTAGCACTCTCACCTAGCAGTAAGAAGGGTTGCTGGTTCAAATCCCAACCATGACACTACCTGCCTGGAGTTTGTATCTTCTCCCTGTGCCTGTGTGGGTTTCCTCCGGGTACTCCGGTTTCCTCCCACACTCCTAAGACATGCAGGTAGGTTAATTGGCTTCTGTCCAAATTGGCCCTAGTATATGAATGGGAACCTTGGATCTTTGAGGTTAGGGACTGATGTGGGTGTGCAATGTACAGGGATAGGGACAATTGTAGACACTCACTCAGGTTGAACTGGATGGACTGGTGTCTTTATTCAACCTTACTAACTATGTAACTATGTAACTTTACAAGCATACCAAGACACGGTATTTAAAGGAATATTTCATTGTTATTGTTTCACTTTAAGCATTATTAAAATCACTGCTCCTAAAAAACTTCAGTTTTTAAAACTTTTTTTTCCATTGATACACGTCCCCTGGGGCAGGTCCCCAAACACTTTTAATGGCAATAATGGCCTTTAAAATTAGCAATTTTGATTTTTCAAGTTTGTGTCCCATAAACTTTAACGGTGTTTGCGTGCTCAAATAAATTTTTTGCCTTTTCGCATGAACTGAACCAGGGGGTGTTCAGCTCATCCTTAGTCACTACTGAGCCCACATAATATTTCTAGTTGTACGTTTTTTTTGTTCACAAAATAGACAATAGACAATAAAGGCAATAGACTGCGGCCCCCAGACTATTGCCAACATCTTTGGGGAATACTATACAAAGTTATATAATAACTGCCTTTCCCCTAAATCCCACCCCCCTTTAACCACTTCAATACCAGCACTGATGGGCACTGAGGATGGGCACTGATAGGCGCACTGATGGGCACTGATAGGTGGCACTCTTATGCATCACGAATGGGCACTCATAGGTGGCACTGATGGGCACTGATAGGTGGCACTCTTATGCATCACGAATGGGCACTCATAGGTGGCACTGATGGGCAACGATAGGCAGCACTGATGGGCACTCATAGGCGGCACTGATGGGTACTTATGGGTGGCACTGATGTGTACTTATGAGTGGCACTGATAGGTGTCACGGATGGGCACTGATGGGCTCTGATAGGTGGGCACTGACGGGCATGGATTGGCACTTATGACACTAAGGGGTGGCATTGCTGGGCATCACTGTTCTCTTTTATTACATACTGGTGCCAATCAGTGCCCATTTGTGGGCACTGATTGGCACAGATTGGGCATTCATTTGAACATGTGGATGGCCATGGGGTACATACCTGGCCAGCCACATGTTGCCCCCTTCCCTGGTGGTCCTAGTGGCGTCCCTGGTGGTCCAGTGTGGTCATCCGACGGGTGGGGCTGTGCTGACAATCAGTGCAGACCCCCCCTGTGAGGAGAGCTGCCAATCGTCTCTCCTCTACTCGCGCCTGTCAGACGCGAGTGAGGAAAAGCCTATCACCGCCTCTTCCTATTTGCATTGTGATCAGCCATGATTGGACACGGCTGATCACGTGATAAAGAGCCTCTGTCGGAAGGCTCTTTACAGAGATCAGTGTATCGGTGTGTCAGACTGACGCAACGCTTCAGCAATCCCATGGGCGCGCGGCGGCTGTTATCCTGAAAGGCCTTATATGACACCCAGTCAGGATAACTGAACCACCACCCGGCCATCATTTTGCTATAGGCTGGGTGGGAAGTGGTTTTAAACAAGCTAATTTTGACAAATGTATGTCCTCTCTGAGGCTGCCTAAGTTGAATTTCCTAGACCTAAAGGCCATAAATGCAGCTATCACTCTAGAACTTAGTAGTAATTAAACAGTACCACTTCACAAATCCCCAAAGCCCGATGGTCTCCCATACCTGTATTTTAAACATTATCTTCTTCCTCCTCAACCCTTTTCTTTCCCTTCTTCTTTCCCTCTCCCCTTCCTTTACCCTTTCTCCCTCCCCCTTACTCCCTTACCCCTTTTCTGCTGCACTTAAGGTTCCTAAGAGCACAGTGGCCTCCATAATCCTAAAATGGAAGACGTTTGGGATGACCAGAACCCTTCCTAGAGCTGGCCGTCTGGCCAAACTGAGCTATCGGGGGAGATGAGCCTTGGTGAGAGAGGTACAGAAGAACCCAAAGATTAACTGAGCTACAGAGATGCAGTTGGGAGATGGGAGAAAGTTGTAGAAAGTCAACCATCACTGTAGCCTTCTACCAGTCGGGGCTTTATGGCAGAGTGGCCTGACGGAAGCCTCCTCAGTGCAAGACACATGAAAGGCTGCATGGAGTTTGCTAAAAAACACCTGAAGGACTCCAAGATGGTGAGAAATAAGATTCTTTGGTCTGATGAGACCAAGATAGAACTTTTTGGCCTTAATTCTAAGTGGTATGTGTGGAGAAAAACAGGCACTACACTGTCTGACAGGTTGTCTTGGATTCTCATCCTGAATACTGGCATGCCCTTCTTGACAATGCACACGTGTGCGTGCATATGCGCGCGTATGCACACCTGCGCGCTCAGGCGAGCGCAGATGCACCAGAGGTGTTCTGACAGGGCTGAGGTCACAGGTCGTATTCTCCATCTTGGGTACTGGCTAGCCCTTCCTGACAATGGTGGTGGCAGCATCATGCTGTGGGGGTGTTTTTCAGCTGCAGGGACAGGACGACTGGTTGCATTCAAGGGAAAGATGAATGCAGCCAAGTACAGGGATATCCTGGATGAAAACCTTCTCCAGAGTGCTCAGGACCTCAGACTGGGCTGAAGGTTTACCTTCCAACAAGACAATGACCCTAAGCACACAGCTAAAATAATGAAGGACATAAACCCAATTGAGCATCTCTGGAGAGACCTAAAAATGGTTGTCCACCAACGTTTACCATCCAACCTGACAAAACTGGAGGGGATCGGCAAGAAGGAATGGCAGATGATCCTCAAATCCAGGTGTGAAAAACTTGTTGCATCTTTCCTAAAAAGACTCATGTATTAGATCAAAAAGGTGCTTAAAAACACAGAGAAAGGGGTCTGAATACTTAGGACCATGTGATATTTCAGTTTTTCTTTTTTTAATAAACCTGCAAAAATGTCAACAATTCTGTGTTTTTCTGTCAATATGGGGTACTGTGTGTACATTAATCAGGAAAAAAAATTAACTTAAATGATTTTAGCAAATGGCTGCAACATAATAAAGAGTGAAACATTTAAGGGGGTCTGAATACTTTCCATCCCCACTGTATCTTTTCATGTGACAACACTGAAGAAATGACACTTTGCTACAATGTAAAGTGTGTACAGCTTATATAACAGTGTAAATTTGCTGTCCCCTCAAAATAACTGAACACAGCCATTAATGTCTAAACCGCTGGCAACATAAGTGAGTACAGCCCTAAGTGAAACTATCTGAACTGGGCCTAATTAGCCATTTTCCTCCCCAGTGTCATGTGATTCGTTAGTGTTACAAGGTCTCAGGTGTGAATGGGGAGCAGGTGTGTTATATTTGGTGTTATCGCTCTCACTCTATCATACTGGTCACTGGAAGTTCAACATGGCACCTCATGGCAAAGAACTCTCTGAGGATCTAAAAAAATAAATTGTTTACATAAAGATGGCCTAGGCTATAAGAATATTGCCAAGACCCTGAAACTGAGCTGCATCATGGTGGCCAAGACCATATAGCGGTTTACCAGGACAGGTTCCACTCATGACAGGCCTCGCCATGGTCGACCAAAGAAGTTGAGTACATGTGCTCACCGTCATATCCTAAGGTTGTCTTTGGGAAATAGACATATGAATGTTGCCAGCATTGCTGGAGAGGTTAAAGGGGTGGGAGGTCAGCCTGTCAGTGCTCAGACCATACGTCACACACTGCATCAAATTGGTCTGCATGTCATCCCAGAAGATAGCATCTTCTAAAGATGATGCACAGGAAAGCCCACAAACAGTTTGCTGAAGACAAGCAGACTAAGGACAGGACAGGATTACTGGAACATGTTCTGTGGTCTGATGAGACCAAGATAAACTTATTTGGTTCAGATGGTGTCAAGCATGTGTGGCGGCAACGAGGTGAGGAGTACAAAGACAAGTGTGTCTTGCCTACAGTCAAGCATGGTGGTGAGAGTGTCATGGTCTGGGGCTGAATGAGTGCTTTCAGCACTGGGGAGCTACAGTTCATTGAGTGACACATGAATGCCAACATGTGACATACATACTGAAGCAGAGCCTTCAGAGACTAGGCCGCAGGGCAGTATTCCAACATAATAATGACCCCAAACACACCTCCAGGATGACCACTGCCTTGCTAAAGAAGCTGAGGGTAAAGGTGATGGACTGGCCAAGCATGTCTTCAGACCTAAACCCTATTGAGCATCTGTGGGGCATCCTCAAATGGAAGGTAGAGGAGCACAAGGTAGCTAACATTCACAGGCTCCATGATGTCGTTATAGAGGAGTGGAAGAGGAATCCAGTGGCAACCTGTGAAGCTTTGGTTAACTCCATGCCCAAGAGGGTTAAGGTAGTTCTGAAAAATAATGGTGGCCACACAAAATATTGAAATGGGAACAGAGGGGCACCAGACTGAGTGCAGTATAAATCATATATTTTAATATATGAAATATATGATTTATACTGCACTCAGTTTGTTGCTCCTCTGTTCCCATTTCTACACAGTCCATCGCTTCACTCTAAGCCCTTGTACACACGGTCAGAGAATCCGTCGGAATGTGTCCTATCGGACTGTTTTGTCGGATAATCCGACTGTGTGTGGTATGCATCGGACTGTTTCCGTCGGAATATCCGTCAGACCAAATTTTCCAACTTGCTGGAAATATTTTCCGACAAACTGGTCCGATTGGACATACACCGATCATGTGTAGAGAATTCCGATCGGACCAAGTGCCACGCATGCTCAGATCAAATTCCTACATCAAAGCTATTGGCTACTAGCCTGAACGTAGTCCCATTGTAACGAAATTACGTCATCACGTTCTGAACGATTGGATTTTCCATCAACTTTGTCCGACCGCGTGTATGCAACAGTTTCGGACAAGATCCGTCGGATTTGGTTGTCGGAATCTCCGACCGCGTGTACAAGGGCTAAGGGAGCTGCCTCCAGGTGCTAATCATACAAGATCTCGGATCATTTATGGACATTATGTTTTAAACAAATGTTTTAATATTATGTGTGATTATTCACACACACATTTTATGTATACCGTATATACTCGAGTATAGGCCGACCCGAATATAAGCCCCCAATTTAACCCAAAAAAACTGGGAAACTTATTGACTCGTGTATAAGCCGAGGGTGAGACATGCCTGTCCATCCCTGTGTGTTCGTCCATCCCTGTGTGTCCGTCCATCCATCCCTGTGTGTGTGTCCATCCATCCCTGTGTGTCCATCCATCCCTGTGTGTGTGTCCATCCATCCCTGTGTGTGTGTGTGTGTCCATCCATCCCTGTGTGTGTGTCCATCCATGCCTGTGTGTGTGTCCATCCATGCCTGTGTGTGTGTCCATCCATCCCTGTGTGTGTGTCCATCCATCCCTGTGTGTGTGTCCATCCATCCCTGTGTGTGTGTCCATCCATCCCTGTGTGTGTGTCCATCCTTCCCTGTGTGTGTGTCCATCCATCCCTGTGTGTGTGTCCATCCATGCCTGTGTGTGTGTCCATCCATGCCTGTGTGTGTGTCCATCCATGCCTGTGTGTGTGTCCATCCATGCCTGTGTGTGTGTGTCCGTGCAGCCATGTGTGTCCAGCCTACCTGTGTCCCGAGCCTCCGTCCCGTCCCGAGCCTCAGTCCCGTCCCGAGCCTCCGTCCTTCTGCCATGCCAGGATCGCCGCTCTTCGTCGGCGCCTCGGCGGCCATTCCACTGTTCAAAAGCCGCGCCTCCGTCTGTGATAGGCGGAACACTCAATTTCCCACCAGTCTGTGTTCCGCCTATCACGGACATCCTCTCATCCTCGTCCGTAGTATGAGGATGAGCGGATGTCCGTGATAGGCGGACCACTGACTGCTGGGAAATTGAGTGTTCCGCCTATCACAGACGGAGGCGCGGCTTTTGAATAGTAGAATGGCCGTCGTCTGCTTGACACGCTGATCGGGCAGGCAGACGGCGATGACTCGAGTATAAGCCGAGGGGGGCACTTTCAGCCTCAAAAAAGAGGCTGAAAATCTCGGCTTATACTCGAGTATATACGGTACCTATATTCCAGTTGCTATATAATTTTATGTTATCACCATATCTAGCACCGCTGTTCATCCCTGTTTTTACACAAAATATTGACACTTTGGGCCCAATTTGGACATTTTCATTTAGGGGTATACCCACTTTTGTTGCCAGCAGTTTAGACATTAATGGCTATGTTGAGTTATTTTGAGGGGACAGCAAATTGACACTGTTGTACAAGCTGTACACTCACTACTTTACATTGTAGCAGTGTCATTTCCTCAGTGTTGTCACATGCAAATATATAATAAAATATTTACAAAAATGTGAGGGGTGTACTCACTTTTGTGAGATACTGAATATGAGCAATATACTCAAATATTGGACTTTGTTACACAGGTAAAAACTGCATATAATTTTCTTTCTTAGTGTGGAGGCCCGGCAGACTTTTAACACCATCTCTTATGAGTAGGGATGAGCCAAACACCTCTCTGGTTTTATTCACGGCAGAACATGTGAACAGGCAAACAATTTGTGCGAGCACACAAACGCCGATAAAGTCTATGGGACTTGAACGTGAAAAATCAAAAGTGCTCATTTTAAAGGCTAATATGCAAGTTATTGTCATAAAATATGTTTGGGGACCCAGGTCCTGCCCCACGGGACATGTATCAATGCAAAAAAAGTTTTAAAAACTGCAGTTTTTTCAGGAGCAGTGATTTTAATAATGCTTAAAATGAAACAACAAAAATGAAATTTTCCTTTAACCGCTTCCCGACCGCCTCACGCCGATATACGTTGGCAGAAGGGCATGTACAGGCAAAATCACATACCTGTACTTTGCCCTTTAAGAGGCAGCGGGGGCATGCGCCCGTGGGAAGCTCTGTGAGTCTGGTCGCGGGTACCATGGACTCGATCGCCACGGGGATACCCGCAATCGCCTCACAGAGAGGAAGAACAGGGAGATGCTAAAGTAAAAAAGCATCTCCCTGTTCCGTCTAGCAACAGTGACACTGATCTCTGCTCCCTGTGATTGGAGCAGAGATCAGTGATCTGTAAAACACAGCCACACCCCCCACAGTTAGCAACACGCCCCTAGGACACATTTAACCCCTACACTGCCACCTAGTGGTTAACCCCTTCACTGCCAGTGCCATTTATGCAGGAATCAGTGCATTTGTATAGCACTGATTGTTGTATAAATTACAATGGCCCCAAAAATGTGTCAAAAATGTCCGATGTGTCCGCCATAATGTCGCAGTCATGATAAAAAATCACTGATCGCCACCATTTAAAAATGTTTTTTATAAAAATGCCATAAACTAACTATTTTGTAAACGCTATAACATTTGCGCAAACCAATCAATAATCGCTTATTGCGATTTATTTGACCAAAAATATGTAGAAGAATACGTATCGGCCTAAACTGAGGAAAATTTTTTTTTTATATATTTTTGGGGGATATTTATTATGGCAAAAAGTAAAAAATAATGCGTTTTTTCAAAATTGTCATTCTTTTTTTGTTTATAGCGCAAAAAAGAAAAATCGCAGGGGTGATCAAATACCACCAAAAGAAAGCTCTATTTGTGGGAAAAAAAAGGAAGTCAATTTTGTTTGGGAGCCATGTCGCACGACCGCGCAATTGTCAGTTAAAGCGATGCAGTGATGATCTCTGGCCAGGAAGGGGGTACATTTTTCAGTGGCTGAAGTGGTTAAATATCATGCCTGGGGTGACTATGGTATCCCTGTAAAGTGGCGCATTTTTCCTGTGTTTAGAACAGTCCTTGCACAAAATTATATTTCTAAAGGAATAAAAGTTATTCAAAGCTGCTTGTGGCAATGTAATGTCAGATCCTGGCAATATAGATGAAAATCACTGAGAAAAGCGACATGGGTCCCCCCCCCCCAGCCCATTACCAGGCCCTTTGGATCTGGTATGGATATTAAGGGGAAACCCGCACCCAAATCATAAAAAAAAGGCGTGGGGCCCCCAGGCCCTATATACTCATCAGTATACAGCAGTATACAGGTGGTCCCCGGGTTACAAACAAGATAGGGACTGTAGGCTTGTTCTTAAGTTGAATCTGTTTGGAACAGGTACATTTTTAAAGTGTAGCTCCAGCCAAAAAAAACAATTTTTAAGCTTTTTGGATAACATTTGTTTTGCTGTCTGTGCCCCTGTTCAGAAGATTTCACCTCACGTTCTGTCCCAATGACAATTGGATTTAGAAAATTTGGTGTTTTTAGGGAAACAAGAATTGATGATAAAGCATCTGTGGAGACACCTTTCTCCCATATTTACTCTAAGCCCTTGTACACACGGTCGGACATTCTGCCAACCAAATCCGTTGGACCAAGTTGTCGAAAAATCCGATCGTTCAGAACGTGATGACGTTATTTCGTTACGACGGGACTACGTTCAGGCTAGTAGCCAATAGCTTTGGTGTATGAATTTGATCTGAGCATGCGAGGCACTTTGTCCGATCAGAATTCTCTACACATGATCGGAGTATGTCCGATCGGACCAGTTTGACGGAAAATATTTCCAACAAGTTGGAAAATTGGGCCTGACGGATATTCCGACGGAATCAGTCTGATGCATACCACACACAGTCAGATTACAAGACAACACGGTCCGATAGGACACATTCCGGCCGTGTGTACAAGGGCTTACAGGAGAAAATTTTCCTTTCTAAGGGTAGATTTCCTCTCACTTCCTGTTGACTCCCTCCGTTTGTAAGTAGGAGTCATTTGTAAGTCAGATGTTTAAAAATAGGGGAGCGCCTGTATACACTTTACGGCCTGCCCTATACACTCTGTGGAAAATTGGGCCTTAGGTGTTGGTGGTATCAGAACACTGTAAGGCCTCACAGTTACTCTTGGTGGATGCTAGGGATGAGCTTTCTGCTTGAGTCGAACATGAGTTTGATTCTAACGTCGGCTGTTCGATCTTTCGACGAAGATCGAATATTATGGGGCGTTTGCGCCAAATTCGAGTGGCGTGTCACGCCCCATAATGTACTGCGTCATCGCAGTGCACTGCTGATGATGATTGGCCAAGAATGCTCTATGACCCACATGCCTTGACCAATCATAGTACCGTCAGCAAAGAGAGCCATAATTGGCCAAAAGCATGGTGCCTATGGCCAATTATAGCTCCGGGGGTTAAGTCCATGCCCCACACTATATAAGGCCGCCTGCACGTCGGCCTTGTGTAGTGTGTTCTTGGCGGAGAGAGAGATAGAGAGAGAGCATGTCATTTCATTTACTTTGTGCAGGCAGTTTATTCAATTAACTGCAGTGTATTTAGTATATATATATATATATATATATATATATATATATATATATATACAACCCGGCTTTATATATATATATATATATATATATATATATATATATATATATATAGTATCCAGTCTATCTAGATCTCACTACTGCAGACCATTACTCCTGGTGTACTGTTTCTAATATACTTCAGGCAGGCAGTTGATTCAGTTAGCTGCAGTGTATTTAGTATATATATATATATAAAATACTGTAAATACTTGATTCGGTTAGCTGCAGTGTATTTAGTATATATATATATATATATGTGTATATATATATATATATATATATATATATATATATATTTATATATTGTATCCAGTTTAGCTAGATCTCACTGCAGACCGTTCCTCCTGGTGTACTCCTTCTCCAGTAGTCTACTGTGAGCGTGAGCTGCGAGACCCTAGGGGCCGCGACCAGGAGCCAGACTGCAAAGTCCATCCTCACCACTGGAGGCTCTGGTGAACACCTGCTGGCTCTTAGACTCAGCGCCCTGGGGAATCTATGCTCCAGCTTCCATTGGGATCTGTGTTAGTGATCCTGTAGACCTGTGTCCTGAATTTCCCTGGGTACAATCCGCAGCGGTCAGTCCTAAGGTCCACTACCTAGCGGTGCACTTCCGACTCCTACGGAGTGCATCTGTCACCTGGTCTCAGGTGACCTGACACTCCCCTATATAACGCCTCCCATATGGAAGGTACCTCAGTTTTTTCTCCAGTGTCTAAGGTGATTGGTCACATAAAACATGTGCTATGAAAACAGGTCCCTGAAGGGGTCAAGGGCTATACTAACCAGATCCATATCTCGGGCCGATATTTGACTCCGAAGATAATATGGTACCCCGGCCTCATCATCTGAAGAAACAAGGTTTTGCCTGTAAGTCCTCTCCCTTGGAAGACTGGGCTCTGGGAAAACCAGACTTGGTGTACTATTAAACCAGTGGCACAAAGTTCTGGCAGAGTCTTTTACAAGACCAGGTAAGAGGTTCCTCTGAGGAGGAACCCAAAAAATCCTGAAGGTTGGCACAACGCTACCCTCTGTGATGGGTGAAGATTGGAAACTGTCTGTTTTCAGCAGTTCCTGCAGAGGGTACAGGTAAGAAAAGTTGATCCTATATAAGTTGCATGTCTTACCTGGTTTCCGCCACTACAGGGAGTAAAGAGCCACTGGCTGTATACTTACATGCCTTTCCAGGATACACGCTCAGTGAAGCCAGCCTCTGGACGGCTCACATTCTCTGCTGCAGGCTCTGCCACAAATGAATAATAAAGGGGTCCTACGTAGTCTGGGGGGTCCTGCGGAGCTCATAGAGTGGTCATCTTCCTTCCCCTCATTCGCAGCCACCGACAGCTTGTCGCGTGCGCTCAAGGGGTGCACTTTTAGCAAAACAGAGGGGGGGGGGTGGTTGCGGGCCGTGCACGTGTGGCATGGACATCTGGCGTTCACGGCGCTCCACTGCACAGGCGCCAAGTGGTGATTTAAAGCCCAGAGCGCCAGAGCTCTGTAATGGGGATAGACACAGAGCTGTGGGCAGTAAGCATCCTAAGGGATTAGATCCAGGCAATCCTAAGACACCTACTCAGCGTCAGGTTGTGCAGTTTAAGCATATACAGTGCCTTGCGAAAGTATTCGGCCCCCTTGAACTTTTCAACCTTTGCCACATTTCAGGCTTCAAACATAAAGATATAAAATTTTAATTTTTTGTGAAGAATCACCAACAAGTGGGACACATTTGTGAAGTGGAATGAAATCTATAATTTAAACTTTTTTAGCAAATAAAAAACTGAAAAGTGGTGCGTGCAAAATTATTCGGCCCCTTTACTTTCAGTGCAGCAAACTCACTCCAGAGGTTCAGCGAGGATCTCTGAATGATCCAATGTTGTCCTAAATGACTGATGGTGATAAATAGAATCCACCTGTGTGTAATCAAGTCTCTGTATAAATGCACCTGCTCTGTGATAGTCTCAGGGTTCTGTTGAAAGCGCAGAGAGCATCATGAAGACCAAGGAACACACCAGGCAGGTCCGTAATACTGTTGTGGAGAAGTTTAAAGCCGGATTTGGATACAAAAAGATTTCTTTAAGCATCCCAAGGAGCACTGTGCAAGCGATCATTTTGAAATGGAAGGAGTATCAGACCACTGCAAATCTACCAAGACCTGGCCGTCCCTCTAAACTTTCAGCTCAGACAAGGAGAAGACTGATCAGAGATGCAGCCAAGAGGCCCATGATCACTCTGGATGAACTGCAGAGAACTACAGCTGAGGTGGGAGAGTCTGTCCATAGGACAACAATCAGTCGTACACTGCACAAATCTGGCCTTTATGGAAGAGTGGCAAGAAGAAAGCCATTTCTCAAAGATATCCATAAAAAGTCTCGTCTAAAGTTTGCCACAAGCCACCTGGGAGACACACCAAACATGTGGAAGAAGGTGCTCTGGTCAGATGAAACCAAAATCGAACTTTTTGCCCATAATGCAAAACGATATGTTTGCCGTAAAAGCAACACAGCTCATCATCCTCAACACACCATCCCCACTGTCAAACATGGTGGTGGCAGCATCATAGTTTGGGCCTGCTTTTCTTCAGTAGGGACAGGGAAAATGGTTAAAATTGAGGGGAAGATGGATGCAGCCAAATACAGGACCATTCTGGATGAAAACCTGTTGGAGTCTGCAAAAGACCTGAAACTGGGACAGAGATTTATCTTCCAACAAGACAATGATCCCAAACATACAGCAAAATCTACAAAGGAATGATTCACAAATAAACGTATCCAGGTGTTAGAATGGCCAAGTCAAAGTCCAGACCTGAATCCAATCGAGAATCTGTGGAAAGAGCTGAAAACTGCTGTTCACAAACGCACTCCATCCAACCTCACTGAGCTCGAGCTGTTTTGCAAGGAAGAATGGGCAGGAATTTCAGTCTCTCGATGTGCAAAACTGATAGAGACATACCCCAAGCGACTTGCAGCTGTAATCGCAGCAAAAGATGGCTCTACAAAGTATTAACGCAAGGGGGCCGAATAATTTTGCACGCCCCACTTTTCATTTTTTTATTAGTTAAAAAAGTTTCAAAAAAGTTTCAAAAATCCAATAGATTGTGTCCCACTTGGTGATTCTTCACAAAAAATAAAAATTTTATATCTTTATGTTTGAAGCCTGAAATGTGGCAAAAGGTTGAAAAGTTCAAGGGGGCCGAATACTTTCGCAAGGCACTGTATGCATATTGTGAGACTTGTAGCACTACAGTTATTGCACCTTGTACTAGTGCCTCTGCTTTGTGGCTTAGGACTATGTCTCCCTGTAAAAGGGTCTCAGGGGGAGGTAAAAAACGCACTAAAAAATAACTGCCTATGTCTAGGGGTCCTAAAGATGCCTGTAGATTACCATCCCCCCTGCAAGACTGGAACCAGCCTCACAGGATGAGTCAGTGGCCCTGTCAGGTTTTGCAGCCTCTCTTAATGTTTCAGCCCCAGTGTATGTTACAGAAGACTCCCTTAAGCCTACATTGTAAGCCACACAAGTTTATACATAATCCATGTAGCTATAGTCAACATACGCGTTTCGGAGCTTACTAAACCGCCTCCTTCTTCAGGGGTGTAGGTACAGGATTAACATGGAATCTATTGAATAATGACGAACAGGGTATTAAAGCCAGAAGGTAGCCAAACAAGTACAATAGTAGGGATAAAACAGTGGAATGCAAAAGGGATTACAGATACATACTCACAGAGCTTGTGGCAGGGTTGAATGTATCCCAGAATTATTGTTTATTAAAAACAGAGCACAATAAATGACCTCACATGAGTAGTTCACTTTGCCAGTGTTTAGAGCACATGAGAAGGGTAAAGAGAAAGAGGCGGTGGCTTTGCACTGTGCAGGTGTACTCGAGACCTTCTATAATTGTAAAGGCCAAAAGGAAGTCCAAAGAATGGGAAATCCAAAGAAGGGCCGCCCTGGAGAACCCCTAAAAAAGGGAAAATAACAGGGAAAATAGTAAACAAGGGGCCACTTAGCAGGGAAACACTGGGGCTGAATATATAGTGCCGGGTCAAAGGACAGAAGAATTTTTTTTTAAAATCTTATAGGAAAAGATAAATACGTATATACACACCCCTCTATTTGTGTGCATGCAAAACTTCATGTATGCATAGGCACCTATAAGTGTTTGACAATCAAATAGTAATGCTGGGATATTCAAACCCCTTCTTATTAAAGTAATTTAAAGAATAAGGAATCCCTATGAGGAAGGGACTGCAGATGTCAACTGTAAATATAGGGGGCAGAAAACAGATCACACATATAAGAAAGTTCTTATTTGTAGTTGTTAGGGAGTGAAAATTGGCTGACAAGTCGTCCGACTGGCGTTCCGCATGTAAAGTCTGCAGGACGCCAGAAGGAAGAGTGCCAAATAAATAGGGGGAGAAAGAACTCCAATCAGCTGGCGCTGAGATAATTGCACCAGCTGATGGAGGAAAATGGACCTAGCATGCTCAGCCCCCTCGGTGGTGTGCGCGCGGTCCCACCCCCAAAACATCCTTCTGTCCGTCCGTCCTATGCCTTCGAACGGATGTTTGTGTTTATCCTTTAGCCTTCCTATGTGTTTATCCCCAGGGATACGCAAGAGTCTAATTTGGTGGTTACAGACCAAAAATCTGTTGAAAGACAAAACTTTTCTTCCATTTCCATGGAAAATCGTAACTACGGATGCCAGCTTGACAGGTTGGGGAGCAGTGCTGGAAGAGGTAGGCACGCAGGGAAGATGGTCCGCGACCGTAAAACTCCTGTCCATAAATATTCTGGAAATTCTGGTAATTTACATCGCCCTCACGGACTGGTCTTACAGACTGCAGGGTCACCCTGCTCGAATACAGTCTGACAATGCCACGGCTGTGGCTTATATCAATCACCAAGGAGGCACCAAAAATCTGGATGCACAGAGATAGGTGAATAGCATACTTGCTTGGGCAAAAAGACATGTTCTTTGCCTTTCTGCAGTCTTCATCCCAGGAGTGGAAAATTGGCAAGCGGATTTTCTAAGCCACCAAAAATTATGCCCAGGAGAATGGGCTCTACACCCCGACATATTTCAGACCATATGTCACAGATGGAGTGCTCCAGATGTAGATCTGTTTGCATCCAGATTCAACAAGAAGCTGGACAAGTTTGTGTGGAGAACAAAAGATGTACTTGCTCAGGGGTCAGATGGTCTGACGATTCCCTGGGATTGGTACCATCTAATCTATGTCTTCCCACCGAATCCACTTCTGCTGCGGTTCCTGGGAAAAGTCAAGAGTAGAAAGTATGTCGTTAGCAGGATCTTGGCTTTCCTCCAGTCAGGCCTAGAAATGAATTTGGCTGTAACCACTATCAAAGTCCAGATTTCAGCTTTGTCAGTGTTTTTCCAGAAGCCACTTGCATCACATTCACTTGTCCGGGCTTTTATTCAGGGGCCATGTGGTTAAAACCGCCAGTCAAACAACCGGTGTGCCCGTGGGATTTGAATTTGCTTCTGTCTGCATTACAGGGACAACCATTTAAACCATTACACCAGGCTTTTTTAGTTCTCTTGACTAAGAAATTAGTCTTCTTGTTAGCTATAGCCTCGGCTAGGAGAGTTTCAGAGCTAGCAGCTCCTTCAAGCAAGGAACCTTGTTTGATTATTCACAAGGACCGAGTAGTGATGCGTCCTAACAGGTCCTTCCTACCTAAGGGGTTTCAGGATTCCATTTAAATCAAGATGTGATCCTACCATTCTTTTTTCCAAATCCACAGTCAGCGGAAGAAGAGTCATTGCACACTCTAGATGTGTTAAGAACAGTCAGTATTTATCTGCAGGCAACCGCTCAGATAAGAAAGACTGATTGTTTATATTGCCAGAAGGCCCTAAAAGAGGCCAGGCAGCTTCAAAGTCCACTCTCTCTCGAGATGGATTATAGCAGTTATTCTTCAGGCCTATGGTATAAAGGGGAAGACCCCTCCTTTTCAAGTGAAAGCGCACTCAACTAGGGCTGTAAGTGCTTCTTGGGCAGTGCATCACCAGGCCTCCCTGGCTCAAATCTGTAAGGCTGGTCATCAGTCCATACATTCACCAGATTTTATCAGGTGGACATAAGAGGGCAAGAGGATACCACCTTTGGGCGCAGTGTACTGCAGGCTGTGAGCCTCAGTGTCTCCCTCCCGTGAAACTGAGAATTGCTTTGGGACATCCCACTATGTAATGAAGGCTCTGTGTCCCGTGATGTATGATCAAGAAAATATAATCAAGAAAATAGAGTACATCACGGGACACAGAGCTCGCACCCTTCTTGGGTTTTACGTAGTTTCCTATTGCTTTGCTACAAAACTGAGGTACCTCCCATATGGGAGGGGTTATATAGGGGAGGAATTCTCCTTAATTGGGGGTTAGCCAGTGTCCAATCACCGAAGGTGCCTATCTAACCCACTATGTAATGAAGGCTCTGTGTCCCGTGATGTAAGCTGCATTTAAAAATCATATTATACACATCCTGGCTTTGTATATATATATATATATATATATATATATATATATATATACACTGTATCCAGTTTAGCTAGATCTCACTGCAGACCGTTCCTCCTAGTGTATTGTTTCTAATATACTTTAGGCAGGCAGTTGATTCAGTATATATATATATATACATCCCGGCTTTGTATATATATATATATATATATATATATATATACACATCCCAGCTTTGTATATATTATATGTCTTATCCGGTCCGTCCGGATTCATGGTAATGTGTTGCACATTTTTTGAAAATAATTTATTTGCGTAGTTTGCACAGTAGCAGTTTGCATAGCAGCTAAATAATCACATGCACAGCAAATAATTTATTTTCGTAGTTTGCACAGCAACTAAATAATTGCATGCACAGCAAATAATTTATTTGCATAGTTTGCATAGTAGCAGTTTACACAGCAGCTAAATAATTGCATGCACAGCAAATCATTTGTTTGTGTAGTTTGCACAGTAGCAGTTTGCACAGCAGCTAAATAATCGCATGCACAGAAAATTATTTATTTACGTAGTTTGCACAGTAGCAGTTTTGCACAGCAGCTTAATAATTGCATGCACAGCAGAAATTTGCATTAGGATTCAACATTAGTTGATTTAGTTAGCTGCAGTGTATTTAGTATATATATACATCCCGGCTTTGTGTGTACATATATATATATATATATATATATATGTACACACAAAGCCGGGATTGTATATATATACATATATATGTACACACAAAGCCGGGATGTGTATATATATATATATATATATATATATATATATATATACACTGTATTCTGTGTAGCTAGATCTGATGACTGCAGGCCATTCCTGGTGTACGTTTTTAAATACACTTTCAGGCAGGCAAGTGATTCAGTGATCTGCAGTGCATTAAATATATATACAGTCTCCAACATATATATATCCACTGCATTCCAGTTTAGCCAAGCCTATATATGACTGCAAGCCATTGCTGGTGTACGTTTTCAAATACACTATCAGGCAGGCAGGCAGGCAGACAAGTGATTCAGTGATCTGCAGTGCATTATAAATATATATATATATATATATATATACAGTCTCCTACATAAATATCCACTGCATTCTAGTCTAGCCAAGCCTATACCTGACTACAGGCCATTTCTGGTGTATGTATTCAATGACACTTTCAGGCAGGCAGGCGATTCAGTGATATTCAGTGCATAAAGATATATATATATACAGTCTCCTAGATATATATCCACTGCATTCTAGTCTAGCCAAGCCTATACCTGACTATAGGCCATTCCTGGTGTACATATTCAAAGACATTTTCGGGCAGGCAGGCCAGGCAGGTGATTCCGTGATCTGCAGTGCATAAAGATATATATACAGTCTCCTACATATATATCCAATGCATTCTAGTCTAGCCAAGCCTATACCTGATTTCAGGTCATTCCTGGTGTAATTTGTCTGGTAAATTTCAGGCTGTGTTTTGGTAATCCAATTTTACAGCATGTCTGGAATGCCATCAAGGAAAGGCAGATGCTCACAGGCCACTAAAAGAGGGCAAGCAGGCTCTGTGTCTACAGCCAACAGTACTGGTCATGGTCATGGTGTATTCTCAGCAGGTGGCCGTGTTGAGCCACAACATGCAGAAGAGTTTGTAGAGTGGATCACAAAGCCATCCTCATCCTCCTCATCCTCTGTCACCCAGGCTAGAGAAGTTTGGCTGCCAATGCAGCTGCCAAAGCGGCCTATTCCAATGGCTCAATGGCATCAGTCACTCCTTCCATACCCCCACCATCATGTCCTGAGGTGTCCCCCGAACTGTTTTACCAGAGTGTCGGGTACATGCTGCAGGAGGATGTGCAGATTTTGAAGGCTTCGATGATGGTACCCAGGTTGAGGATGAAGGCAGTAAAGTGAGCCAAGAGAGAGGGGGTGCAAGAAGGACAAGAAACTGGCAGTCATGTTCCCCCAGTTGCAGCATACTTCCAGGTTTGCTCCAGTGGCGAGGAGGAAGGGGGTTATGAGGTCACTGACGCTACGTGGGTGCCTGATAGAAGAGAGGTGGAGGAGGAGGCACATCTCCAACGAGGCAAGATGCCCTCCAGGGGCCAGCTTAAGGACAGACAACTTACTGCATCACACCGCAGAGCTCCGCATGTGCAGGGCACTGCTGAAACCGCGTGTTTTTTCAAAAGTTCTTCCTTTTTTGAGACATGTGCCTCAGATTGCACCATTGCTGATTACAATATATGTATAAAGTGTATCAAGCATGGCCAAAACAGAAGCCACTTGGGCACCACATGGTTGATCAGACATATGACGACCTCCTATGCAGTCCGTTGGCAACAGTACTTAAAATACCCACACCAAAGAACAAGGTGGACCTCTCCTTGCTCCTCATCAGCTGGGATCTCCAACCCCACTATACCTTCAGTCCTCTCAGAGACATGCACTGAGAGGAATGAAGGTGTAGAATTAGGTGTCCTAAGAACTTGCGGGCAATCTGCTAGCGGTACACCTAAATCTAATTGTAGCAGGCAAATTTCCCTACCCCAATTGCTAGACCATCAAAAGAAATTTGGTCCCAGCCATCCACATGCTCAGTGGCTGAATGCTAGTTTGGCTAAATTGCTAGCACACCAACTGCTGCCTTTTCAACTGGTAGACATTGCCACCTTTTTGAGAATTTGTGGAATGTGCGGTACCTCAGTGGCAGGAACCCAAATGCCATTTTTTTTTCTCGGAAGGCCATTCCGGCTCTCTACCGGCATGCGGAAGGCAATGTCTTGGCCTCGTTGGACAGGGCGGTCAGCGGTAAGGTGCATATGACTCATGGTCCAGCAGGCATGGACAGAGATATTACCTTTCTTTCCCGGTGCACTGGGTAACACTGCTGGCAGCTGGGAAGGATACAGGACAGGGTGCAGTAATGTTGGAGCTTGTTCCACCACCACGCTTCCAAAATGATGGTAGTGGTGATTCTGCCACACCTCTCTCCTCCACCCCCTCCTCTTCTTCTTCCTCTATGGCCTCTTCCTCTGCATATTTGTCATCTGAACCAGCGGTTTTTCGTAGTTGTTCTAGGGGCTATGCAAGCAGGTTCAGAGGTGGTTGATGCCATGCCAGCTTCAGCCAGGCATGGTGGTTTGTGACAATGGCACCAACCTCCTCTTTGCCCTCCAACAGGGACACTTGACCCATGTTCCCTGTTTGGCTCACATCCCCAAGAACCGCCTCATCTGTGTCTACCAGGTGGAACTCAATGTCGGCAATGCTGCAGTGGCTGCACATACAGCAGAGGGCCATCAATGAGTACATGTGCGAGTATGGCACCAGGACAAGGTCAGAGGAGTTTGGCCTTTTTTCGCCAATGATCAAGGATGCATGCACTGTCCTGTCACCATTTGAGGAGGCCACGAGGATGGTGAGCAGTGACAGTGCATGCATCAGTGATACTGTCCCTCTTGTCTGCCTGTTGGAGCACACGCTGCATGGAATAATGGACAGGGTAATTGAGGCAGAACAGAGGGAGGAAGAGGAGGACTTCCTTACCTCTGAAAGCCTCCTTTATCCAGACATTTTTCCTCCAGGTCTGCCTATCACACAGGAGAAATGACCCAGAGGAATCCAGAGTGAATGCCTCAGCTAACCTACACTGCATGGCCTCCCTTATCCTGCAAAGCCTGCGAAAGGACCCTCTGATTCGTGGTATCAAGGAGAGGGATCAGTACTGGCTGGCAACCCTTCTTGATCCCTGTTACAAGGGTAAGGGGTAAGGGTAAGGTTGTGGAACTTATCCAGCCTTTGCAACATCTTCAGGAGGCCTTGCAGAAAGGTTTGTGCAATGTGTTTCCAGAGCCTGGGAGGTTACAATTTCCTGGTCCTCCTGGACAACGTGTTGCTGAGGCTTCGGTCAGTCACAGAAGGAGTGGTGAAGAAGGTGGCCATCTGACCGATTCATTCAGACAATTTTTTAGTCCGCAGCCCCAGGGTCTGATCAGTTCCAGCAACCACACCCCTGTTACACAGGGGCAGAAAAATTGGGCCTTAGGCAGTGGTTGTGGTGCCACAACACTGCAACCCCTCACAGATACTCTTGTTGAGCACAGGAACGAGCCCTGCTGTTAAATATTTGATCAAAAATTGTAATTACATGCCTCTGTTAAACAGGGACAGAAAAATTAGGCCTTAGGCAGTGGTGGTGGTGCCCTGAACCAAAAATGTTCTTAGAAGCTATCATCATGAAGATTGAGGAGGAATAGGATAGTCACTCAGCATAATAGGATAGTCACAAATTTGTCACAAACTAGTTTTCTTGTGCTCTCCATAATATTATTTCTCATTTTGCGTTTCAAGTTACCACAACACCTTTATTATCTTGTATATTTTAACCCCAAGGAGGTTGGTTGGTGTTGGTGTCCCTTGTTAATTTGACATTGTATTTAGGAAATGTACCTGCCTACTCACAAACAAACTGGCCTTTTTGAAGTAAAAAACATAGGCAAGTATTTGGGATAAAGAAATAGCCATTTATTCTGGGTCCTAACAAAATAAAGAGGAATGCAATGCTGGAGAAACTGCAAAGCCTTTGTACCCCAGGGCACACATCAACTATAAAGAGAGAAAAGAGGGCACACCAGCCTTGCGCATTATCTCGCAGTAAAGATAATTTCTCACAGTAAGACAGTAAGAGTAGTCATCAAGTGGGAGCATCTAGTAACAGAGAGCTGGACTCTCCAGAGGTCACAGAGGAGTTCACACCACTCACTACCAGTTGACGCATTTTGAAGGGACTACCCTTCTTCCTCACTGCTAAGTGGTGGGCATTCCCTCAGCGGTCCCTGCGAATACAGCTAGATGCTGCCACTTGATGACTACTCTTACTGTCTTACTGCGAGAAATTATACAATTGTTTGTGAATAGTTTTCTTTTTATGTCTTCAATAAATACATATCCAAAGGATAATGCATAAGGCTGGTGCGCCCTCTTTTCTCTCTTTGACTTCTAGGGTTCCCCACCCTTGAGGGCAGCAAGGCCAATGTGTGTTTTTTCATAGCTGGTCTGGTGGCCTGCTTATGCGCAGGAGTGCTTTAGTTTTGTTTTTGTAACACACATCAACTATTTTACAGTCAAAATTGGTAGCATGAGGAGTCCATATAAAAGTGAGCACAATCCGGTCCAGGACTACAAGAGATCAGGAACAGCAGCAGATGATATATCTGTCCCCAGCCTGTGGTCATACAACAGCCTGCATCTTTTGCCAGACCAGACTGAACCCAGGCCATCACTCTCTGGTCTTTCTTACATGCTTCCTTCCAGGCTGTGTCTCTGGTGTTGGAGTTGTGGTAGGAGGTGGAGGAGGTAGAGGAGGAGGACCATGGTTGAACTCACAAATGTGGCTTTGGCTTGTGCGTTCGCCCCTCAACCCATTATTTAGGGCTTGCAAGATCACTTCCTCACAGAAGAGGCGTTGGCCCTCCTCCATGTCCAGCATTTTGCAGGCTGTCATGTAGATATAGTCCTCTTGAACACGGGGGGAGTTTCTGAGGGCTGCAGTAGCCTTCAGAAATAGGCCAATTGCTGCCTCCTTCAGGTTACTCCTCTTCCTGGCACTTTTTTGTGGAAGGCCGAGGGGAGGGACCTGCGATTCGGGCAGGCTACTGGGCCACCTCCTAGCTGCCACTTACCCCCGCCACCTCCTGGCTGACACTTTCCACGGCCTCCTCCTGGCTGAAGCTTTCCTGTGTATGAAAAAGTACACAGTTTTAGTTTTTGGTTCATCAATCACACACAATTTTCAGCTCATGACTATTGCAAATTTAATATTAATAAATAGAAAAGACTATCATTCTGACCCCAGCATTTTTCATTCTTGTCCCAATCATTTGTGGCCACTACTGTCTATTGATATGTAAAACACTTTGTGAAATCAGAAATTAGTTATCAAAACTAACATATATTTAACATCATTAATTTGACAAGAAGAAATATTTAGAAGAATGCTATACCTGACTCAAGCTGGGCCCCTCCGCATGTTGCTGCCTGGAAATGCAGTCTGTGTTAGTACCACAGCCTGGGTACATAAATGTCATCTGCTGCTTCTGATCTCAGGGAATCCTGGACCTTCTTGTGCTCCCTATTATAAGTGCTCCTCATGCCACCAATTAGGGCCTTCAAATAGGGGATGTCTGCCGTGGGGATCACCAGCTTCACAAATTCCAGCAATTCATCCAGCGCTGCCTTCCGTTTTGGTTTATTGTTATAAAAGGGGTGGTTTACCTGCCCCAAACAGGGCAGCTCCCTGTACATATCAATGAATATGGGAATACTCATCATTGAATAGATCCATTTTCTATGCAAGACACAACACAAGACAAACCCTAATGTCAAGCAAAACTCTCCTAATATTGACCCAATATAGGCCTCAATCTATAAACTGTACCTTCGTTATAACTATCGCTACTTCCGTTACTTCGTCATCCCCTTACAGATTGTACGTACGGTGTTACGCTTTATATACACTGAGCATGCGTGAAACTCCGCCCGTGCTTGACGTTCTTTCTAGTCTATTCCCCGACCCTTGTCTTTTGGCGCAGTGGAAGAGCACATGCCGTAGAGACAAAAAGTGCAAAGACAAAAGGCCAGACCCCCGAACCTCCCAATCCCGGAGGAGATTGAAAGCCTCAATTATGGCCTTTATAGATATGGTGGAGATGGTGAACATCTTCAAGAGGGCCAACTATATGGGAAGTATGGACCGTACCTAAATCCAAATATAAGAAAGGCCAAGATCATGCCTAAAGTTGTGAAAAGTCTGCACAGGAATTTTGGGGACAACGATCCAAGGATCAACTGAGGAAACGATGGGCAGACCTCAAATTGAAGGAGCACGATCAGTACAGTAGATTTAAGAGTGTGCTGCAAAAAAGTATTTTGTCGTGTGTTCCTATTCTTCTTCTTAACTTTTGTTCTGCTCCATGTGCTTTTCTTAACTGTTGTACATTTTAAAATGGCAACTTTCATGTTCATGGGCACAGTAATCAGTCATAGGAAACATCGTTTGTTCGCCCACTTATAAGATATTTTAGGCAGATACAGGTTAACTACATTTGTTCATGACTATTTGTATTAAAATACGTTTATTGTCTAGATGGGTCTGTAACTAGAATGAAATGTGAACTTGATTCAGTGTAAGGAGAGGACACTCAGCAGCTATTTACACATCTTGACGCAGGAGCACTAGTGTGGGACACCAGAATCAAACTTGGGCTGTCCCACACAGGTGCTCCAGTGGATACTATAGGAATGTCTACATGTGTGATACTTTAAAAAAAAAGATAAGTATTCCAGCTTAGAAAGAAAATAAAATGTTCTTCAGCATGGAACTCTGCCAAAATAGACGTGTACGACACTTCCAAGCAATGTTTCATATTCCTATTTCTGACCTCCAATATCTGTGTGCTAAGTATACCTATTTTATATTCACATAGGAGAGAAAAGACCCGCGACATCTGAGGACACCAGGCACCCCCCACCTCCTAAAGAAGGGGAAATCCCCACACCACAAGCAGAGGATGAGGAGGGAGAGGTTTATGAAGTGGGCGAAATTGTCACCACAACAGGTGAGTGTCTGAGACCACAGTTTCAAGTAAGGTATCTGTTCCTGCATATTTATAATACACGGTGTCTGTTTTTCTTTTAGGTGATATGGATGTTGTGGAAGAAGAATCTAATTTCACCAGTGAAAGTGCCCAGATCCTCATGGGGGGGGGGGTTTGGGTGCAATCGTGATTTAGAAAATATAAAGGAAAACATCAATGATGTTCAAAAAAAAAATGAAGAACAAAAAAATGAAGAACATCATTGATATTTTAGGCAAAATCTAAAACACACACAAATTGTACAGTTTTCTCGTGTATTTTTTGAATTGAAAAAAAACTTTTAAAGTATTTTAAAAGCCAAATTTTGAATATGCACACAGTGTGTCAACGTGTGCTATCTGCCATCATGGGATATCAATGTATGTGTTTTGTGGGTGCAACCCCTTCCTCCCAACTCAATTGAGAGGAAGGGGTTACACCCCCAAAACACATTCATTGATCCCCCATGATGGGAGCTAGCAAATGTTGACATTAGGCATGGGATCAGAAGGGAAATCCCCAGTTTGAATCCCAATTTGTATTCATCTTCAAAATTTGGCTTTTACAGGGGTGACGTCACACCATCTGATGAAGGCAATATCAACACAGTTTGGACATACTAATGACTGATATTGCCTTCACTTTGTCAAAGTTGAAATTTGTAAGTTCCTGAGTTGTGTATGTTATGCTTTGAAACATGCCTGTTTAACCCAAAAAAAGATATTTACAATTTGAAACAAAAAAATATACACCAAAGATGTTGATTTGTTCCAAACCCCTTTTTTAATGCACATGTGAATGTGCTTTGAGTAAAATGTTTTCTACTCCACAATGTGTGGCTTCTTATTTCAATGCCCAATAGCAATTTGTGTAGTAAGTTGGTGTTTACAGTGACAATGGGGGTTAGTTACTAAAGGCAAATCCACTTTGCACTACAAGTGCAGTTTCAGTGCAGTTTCATGTGCACTTAGAGTACAAACTGGAATTTCCTTTAGTAAACAACTCCCCTGCTTTCTAATTTGCCACAATCACGCCATTTTCATGACTCCACAAAATTCATTCATGGTGCTGAAAATGATAAATATTTTTGTCAGTAGTTCATTACATACATTAACAACAAATACAAGATGTGTTTGTAGCAGACTCACAACATAATAATAGTTCACTGAAGAAGAGATTGTCACCTCATGTATCAAAAGAATTACATTTGCACTATTGAAGAAAATGTCCAAAAAGAAAAGCCCATTGGAGAACCTAGAAGACAGCTAAAAGAAACCCAGGCAATAAATCAAAGGAAATCTTCTTTCAGTTTAAAGAGGGATTCCACCTAAAAAAAAATAATATTAAAAGCCAGCAGCTATAAATACTACAGCTGCTGACTTTTAATAAATGGACACTCACCTGTCCCGGGTTCCAGCGATGCCAGAAGCCGAGGCCGATCGATCGCTCGGGCTCTCGGCTGCTGCCGTCACCATTCTAGGTGAGGGAATCAGGAAGTGAAGCGAATCGGCATCACTTCCCGGTTCCCTACTGCGCATGCGCGAGTCGCGCAGCGCAATAGGAATTGTCCGCGCTGTCACTGGGACCCGTGTGTGTCCCAGTAGACAGCGCGGCAGGACAGGAAATGACATAGACTCCCACGGGAGTCTATGCCCAGAAGTGGGTGTAAATACCTGTCTTTGACAGGTATCTCCACCCTCCTCCCCCCTGTAAGGTGCCAATTGTGACACCGGAGGGGGGGAGGGGTCCGATCAGCGGAAGTTCCACTTTAGGGTGGAACTCCGCTTTAAGTTAAAAAAAATTAGGATAAAATGTTTCTTAAACAGTTTCTGGCATACCCGCAAAGTACTCAACATACTTCTGTCTTACTTTGCAGGCGCTTTGGGGGGGCAAGCCAGGACGGCCAGCTTCAAGCGCCGTCAGGGTTTCTTGTTGAAGTCCGGCCTCAGGCCCAACTGAGGCCACATAGTTCATTGAATTTCTCCATAAATAGTTGTGTATAATGCAGCATGCAAGGATTCAATGGTTAGGTTTATATTCCGCTATATTGATTGGCATAAGGAATAGTCAGAACTGGTTGGCCATTATCCCGAAAACATTATTAACTACTCTTCTGGCTCTGGCCCGATGGTAGTTATAAACCCTCTGGTCCGGGGTGAGTGTCCTCATGGCTTCAAAATGGTCGGTTGGTCAGAACGAGCAGAAAGCACTGAAAAACAAAGGCCGGAGCTGAAAATCAGATACGAGCGGACAAGAATGCACTGAAGATCAAATATGCAATAGAAATACAGACCCACAAGCACAAATTGAAGAGCAGTAACGATCGTAAAAGCAGCAGGCTGAAAAGTGTGAATCGCCTGTAAACAAACTTCTACTAAAATGAGATTAGCGGAAGGAGCCCAAAGGGTGGCGCACTTGGTATTGAACTTCCTCTTTCTAGTGCCACCGTATGTGTTGTACGTCACCGTGTTCTTGACGTTCAGAAATTCTGACAACTTTGTGCGACCATGTGTATGCAAGACAAGTTTGAGTCAACATCCGTGTACATGCCCTGTACAAACGATTAGGGAAGAGTTCATGGATGAAGAATTGATTGCTCCAGCATTACCAATTCTCGCACATGCCTTTGCTTCGTGAGATCTGGGAGAATAATCCTGATGATTTCAGGAATTATGTCTGGATGACGGACCCCGTATTTCACCGTCTGTTGGCTAAGTCAGCTGATAGCAATCCCCTATCTGCTGACTTTGGCAACCCATACAAACTATACCTACCTCTTTTGTGGTCAGATTTATGGATGAATTCACCAAATAATGTAGTGCTTTGGTAGGGCCTGCCTGAATACTTTCAAATGGTACTGTTTAACTAGATGCTGACCTCCGGCTGTCAAATGACAGCCAGGCGGCGCACCTATTGTGGCAGGGGAATGCCCGCGATCGTGCGCGCACATCCCTGTTTCTTCGGTGGCGGCGTGTCACGGAGACACCGCTCGCCACCGAAGGGGGTGAACAGCCATTGGTTATGGCTGTTTACCACGTTATTGGCCGTGATGAAGTCACGGCCGATCACAGATGGTCACCCCCCGACTGTGCATGGCACATGCGCGCAATCGTGAGCGTGCTGCGCGTGCACGCCGGTGGCGGCGTGTTCCCCGGGAACACTGCTCGTCACCGACGCTGGTAAACAGTAGTGATGGCTGAATGGTTTGCGGTGAATTTCGGCTGTTCGCGGTCCGCCCGTTCGGCGGACTATTGGCGCCGTTCGCCCAGCGGACTTCCGTGTTTACTGTGTAAAAGAACTTTGACCTATGATGACACATCCATCATGGGGTACAGGACAGCCAATTGAGACATTACAGCACATGGACACTTGGACATTCCCCCTAACTTATAAATACACCCGATCCGGCGGCCATTTTACATTCTTTCTTCTGTCACTATAGGGAGAGGTTGCTGTGTGGAGCAGGGAGAGATTACAGTGACCCAAATTGCTAGCTATTTGGTACACAAAAGTTATTTTCAGGACTGGTATAGGTGTTAGGTGTAGTTCAGGATAGGCAGTGCTGTGCTAGTGATTGTTGCAGAAGCCTGAGTGTCTTTTGTCAGTTTAGAGAAAGGGACAGGACGGTGTGTGCTGCAGGGACAGCCAGTTTAGTCATTAGCTGTTACTATCAGGTCCACAAAAGTGCTATTTCAATTATTGTTCCAGTAGCCTCTGTTTTGTCAGTTTATATAGGGACAGGCAGGAAGCAGTGTGTGAGGCAGTGAGGGTCAGTTTAATCAGTAGCTGTTACTATTAGTTCCACAAAGGTTCTTTTCAGGACTGGTATCAGTGGTATGGTAATAGGCTTGTACACGTATAATATTCTTTCTTCCAAATATAGAAAGAATATTATACTTGACTGCTGCCCTTCTGCTGCAGTCTGCTATTCATTCACAACCTACTTGTTCCACAAAGCTCCTTATAAGGACTGGTAACTTGGTCTGTCTAGGGTGCTACAGTACATAGGGTTGAGTGAGGTACAGTCTGCCATTCTATAAGGACTGGTATAGGTCCACAGTGCATAGGGTTGAGGTGCACTACTGCTGACCGCTGCTCTATACTGCAGCAGTCCTTCATCGGTATAGGGACTGAGGTACAGTCTGCTAATCACTCACACACAACCTACTTGGTCCACAAAAGTCCTTATAAGGACTGGTAACTTGGTCTGTCTAGGGTGCTACAGTACATAGGGTTGAGTGAGGTACAGTCTGCCATTCTATAAGGACTGGTATAGGTCCACAATACATAGGGTTGAGGTGCACTCCTGCTGACTGCTGCCCTATACTGCAGCAGTCCTTCATCGGTATAGGGACTGACGTACAGTCTGCTAATCACTCACACACAACCTACTTGGTCCACAAAAGTCCTTATAAGGACTGGTAACTTGGTCTGTCTAGGGTGCTACAGTACATAGGGTTGAGTGAGGTACAGTCTGCCATTCTATAAGGACTGGTATAGGTCCACAATACATAGGGTTGAGGTGCACTACTGCTGACCGCTGCCCTACACTACAGCAGTCCTTCATCGGTAAAGGGACTGACGTACAGTCTGCTAATCACTCCCACACAACCTACTTGGTCCACAAAAGTCCTTATTAGGACTGGTAACTTGGTCTGTCTAGGGTGCTACAGTACATAGGGTTGAGTGAGGTACAGTCTGCCATTCTATAAGGACTGGTATAGGTCCACAATACATAGGGTTGAGGTGCACTACTGATGACCGCTGCCCTATACTGCAGCAGTCCTTCATCGGTATAGGGACTGACGTACAGTCTGCTAATCACTCACACACAACCTACTTGGTCCACAAAAGTCCTTATAAGGACTGGTAACTTGGTCTGTCTAGGGTGCTACAGTACATAGGGTTGAGTGAGGTACAGTCTACCATTCTATAAGGACTGGTATAGGTCCACAATACATAGGGTTGAGGTGCACTACTGCTGACCGCTGCCCTATACTGCAGCAGTCCTTCTTCGGTATAGGGACTGACGTACAGTCTGCTAATCACTCACACACAACCTACTTGGTCCACAAAAGTCCTTATAAGGACTGGTAACTTGGTCTGTCTAGGGTGCTACAGTACATAGGGTTGAGTGAGGTACAGTCTGCCATTCTATAAGGACTGGTATAGGTCCACAATACATAGGGTTGAGGTGCACTACTGCTGACCGCTGCCCTATACTGCAGCAGTCCTTCATCGGTATAGGGACTGACGTACAGTTTGCTAATCACTCACACACAACCTACTTGGTCCACAAAAGTCCTTATAAGGACTAGTAACTTGGTCTGTCTAGAGTGCTACAGTACATAGGGTTGAGTGAGGTACAGTCTGCCATTCTATAAGGACTGGTATAGGTCCACAATACATAGGGTTGAGATGCACTACTGCTGACCGCTGCCCTATACTGCAGCAGTCCTTCATCGGTATAGGGACTGACGTACAGTCTGCTAATCACTCACACACAACCTACTTGGTCCACAAAGGTCCTTATACGGACTGGTAAGGTATAGGGTACTACAGTACATAGGGTTGAGTGAGGTACAGTCTGCCATTCTATAAGGACTGGTATCGGTCCACAATACATAGGGTTGAGGTGCACTACTGCTGACCGCTGCCCTATACTGCAGCAGTCCTTCATCTGTATAGGGACTGAGAGTTTTGTCACAGGGTCATTTAAAAAATGACAGGCAGGGGAAGAGGCAGGCCCTTCCGCAGGGGTGGTAGGGGTAGGGCAGGAGCAACAGGCTTGAGCCAAAGTGGGAAGTTGCAGAAGGTGCGTTCAATTACTTTAAAGGACACACCAGACTTGGTTGAGTGGCTCGCGCAGCCTTACTCTTCTGCACCCTCCTCATCCTCTCGATCTGCACCCTCTTCTTCACTCTCTGCTATGTGCACCCCCAAAGACACTACCACCAACAACACCACCACCACCACCACCACCACCACATACCTTCCGCTTGAGTCACAGGAATTATTTTCTGATCCATATCAAGACATTTCTGATGCGCAGCCACTCTTGGTATTGGATCAGGAAGAGGAGGCAGCAACAACCGCTACTCAGCAGTCTGACGACAGTACCCAGATCAGCCAAAGGAGGAGGTTGGTCCCCGGTGTTGCTGCCTACTCCGAGATCTCTACTTATAGCGGTGGGGAAGGTGACGTTGATGATGACGTGTCTAGTGATGTCACGTGGGTGCCCACAAGAGAGGAAGAGGAGGGGAGTTCAGAGGGAGATATGGACCAGCAGATAGGGAGGAGAAGCAGGAAAAACTTACATTGCACAGGAGGGACAAAGCAGACTCCAAATGTATCAGGAGCGAGTCATCGACCATGTACGGTCACATCTGGCGCTCCCAGGACACATGGCTCCGCAGTGTGGGCTTTTTTTAACGTGTTCGCTGCTGACAATAGCGTTGCCATCTGCAATCTTTGCAGTCAACGCATTAGTCACGGTAAGCCCAACACTCACCTAGGGACGATCGCCTTAAGAAGGCACATGAGCAGCCATCACCGAGCCGAGTGGGAGCAACGGAACACACAAAGCCACACTGCAGGCTCTCACCATCCAGCCTCGTCTTCTACTTCTCCTTCTCCTCTCTCCTCACAATTGTCCTCCACTCCACCTTCCATCACGCCAAGCTCACGGTTTTCTGCAAAAAGGCAGGCTTCCGTGGGCCTAATGTTTGAGCGTAAAAAAATGATGACGCCGGATAACCCTCTTGCCCAACGGTTGACGGCTGGCTTGTCAGAACTCATAGCCCGCCAACTACTGCCATATAAACTGGTGGACTCGGAGGCCTTTCGCAAATTTGTGGCCATTGGAACACCACAATGGAAGGTCCCAGGAAGTAAGTATTTCTCAGAGAAGGGCATCCCAGAGCTATATGGCCATGTTCAGCGGCAAGTGAATGTATCTCTGGCACAGTGTCGGTGCCAAGATACATCTGACCACAGACACGTGGTCTAGCAAACACGGGCAGGGAAGGTATATCACTTTTACTGCCCACTGGGTGAACCTTCTGACGGCCGTCAAGCATATAACCCGTGGCACCCGTGTAGATTTGGTTTTACCACCATGGATTGCATGCAGGGCTGACTCTTCTTCTCCTCCTCCTCCTCCTACTCCATCCTCCTCCCTCTCCTCCTCAGCTGACTCCTCCTTTTCCGCTGCTAGCGTCTCTTCCGCTGCGCCGCCCAAGCTCCCCAGAACCTATTCGACATGCCAGGTGAGACGTTGCCATGCCGTGCTGCGTCTGTTGTGCCTGGAAGCCAAGAGCCATACTGGCCCGGCACTCCTTTCAGCTTTGCGTTCACAGGCAGATCAGTGGCTAACACCGCTCAATTTGACAGTTGGTAAAGTGGTGTGTGACAATCTGATTAACGCATTGAAACAGGGAAAAATCACGCACGTGCCATGCATGGCACACGTCTTAAACTTGGTCGTGCAGCGATTCCTTGTCAAATACCCTGAGGGCCAAGACCCCCGGTACAAACACAAAATGGCGGAAATGTTACCGCCGTCACAGAGGGCTGTCAGAATGCAGCACTTCCAGGCCTTGCTTCGAGAAATGCTGCATTCTGCTTTTGCGTGCGCTGACAGAGGAGCAATTCCCACTCCCAGAGAAGGAGTTGCGGGTACCAATCCAACAGCACCTGCAAGAAGAGGCCGGTTTGAAGATGTGTTGGTGACTTCGGATATGAGGTCATTCTTTCAGCCGACCCATCGACAGGTGTCATCCGGATCCAGCATCAGGGAACGCTTAGACCGCCAGGTGTCCGACTACATCAGGTTAACGGCCGATGTGGACGCTCTGAGGAGTGATGAACCCCTGGACTACTGGGTGGGCAGGCTTGACCTCTGGCCAGAGCTTGCCCAATTTGTAATTGAACTGTTGGCTTGCCCCTCATCCAGTGTCCTGTGCGAAAGGACGTTCAGCGCAGCAGGGTGGATCGTGACCGATAATCGTACTCGCCTAGCTCACGACAGTGTTAACTACCTCACATTTCTAAAAATGAATGAGGCATGGATCTCGGAGGAATTCAACACATGTGACCGGTAGACCATGTATATGTCTATAAACAATTTTTTTAATCGAGCACAGAGACCTTCTTTCTTCATTTGGCTCACTTCCTTGTCCAAAAAAAGCACACCGTACTATATGCCCGTACCCTCCTCTTTGAAGAGGTTGAGTGGTGTCATATTTCTACTGGGGCTGCTTATTATGAGGGGCTCCCACCATCCCTGTGCTGTGCTGACATCCTCCTGGGGCTGTACCTCTGCTGTGCATATTATGAGGGGCTCCCGCCATCCCTGTGCTGTGCTGACTTCCTCCTGGGGCTGTACCTCTGCTGTGCATATTTTGAGGTGCTCCCACCATCCCTGTGCTATGCTCATTATGAGGGGCTCCCACCATCCCTGTGCTGTGCTGACTTACTCCTGGGGCTGCTTATTATGAGGGGCTCCCACCATCCCTGTGCTATGCTGACATCCTCCTGGGGCTGCTTATTATGAGGGGCTCCCACCATCCCTGTGCTATGCTCATTATGAGGGGCTCTCACCATCCCTGTGCTATGCTGACTTCCTCCTGGGGCTGCTTATGGTGCAGGTGTCAGTGCTGTATATCACGGTGCTGATGTCAGTGCTCTCTGTCACGGTGCTGCTGTCAGTGCTGTATATCACGGTGCAGGTGTCATTGCTGTATGTCACGCTGCTGATTTCAGTGCTCTCTATCACGGTGCTGCGGTCAGTGCTGTATATCACGGTGCTGGTGTTAGTGCTTTATGTCACACTGCTGATGTCAGTGCTCTCTATCACGGTGCTGCTGTCAGTGCTGTATATCACGGTGCTGGTGTGAGTGCTTTATGTCACGCTGCTGATGTCAGTGCTCTCTATCACGGTGCTGTTGTCAGATGACTCTATCATAGTGCAGGTGTCATTGCTGTATGTCACGCTGCTGATGTCAGTGCTCTCTATCATGGTGCTGCTGTCAGATGACTCTATCACGGTGCAGGTGTCATTGCTGTATGTCACGCTGCTGGTGATCATCTCCTGCACCCTCTTCTTTGCCTACCCTGGTCCCTGACCTTCCCTCTCCTCCATTGCCTTCATGCGCTCCACAGTCCTGAATTGTCACAACAATTTCCCATATAAAAAAAGAATGCTTGTAGTTGTCGATCCCAGATTCACCTCATACATGTGTTATGTCATTGGCCATGTGGTGGGACTATGTTTGCACAGCTATTAATTATTTTGTGGCTGCAAATTTGACCTGTAGGTTTGCGAAGTTCGCCTCCCATTGAAGTCAATGGGGCCCGCCGCAAACGTTCCGGTTCGCGAACTATCGGCCGCGTTCGCGGTCCGCGTTCACGAAACATCCCGTCGGAAGTTCATCCATCACTAGTAAACAGCCATTGGCCGGCTGTTTACCCACGTGATCGGCTGTGATCCTTTCACAGCCGATCACTAAAATGTAAACAAACTGCGGTAACGTGATGTTACCGGGTTCTCCTCCTCACACACCGATCGTGTGTAAGGAGGAGATTGCGGTAACATCTCATTACCGCCTACAGTGTACACCAATCATACTGATTGCCCCCCCATAGTACCTGTCAATCACAGTCCATTAGAGTACCTGTCACAGTCCATCAGAGTATTTGAGTACCTGTCACAGTCCATCAGAGTACCCGAGTACCTGTCACAGTTCATCAGAGTACCCGAGTACCTGTCCCAGCCCATCTGAGTACCCGAGTACCTGTCCCAGCCCATCTGAGTACCCAAGTACCTGTCCCAGCCCATCTGAGTACCCGAGTACCTGTCCCAGCCCATCTGAGTACCCGAGTGCCTGTCACAGTTCATCTGAGTACCCGAGTACCTGTCCCAGCCCATCAGAGTACCCGAGTACCTGTCCCGGCACATCAGAGTACCCGAGTACCTGTTCCGGCACATCAGAGTACCCGAGTACCTGTCACGGCCCATCAGAGTACCCGAGTACCTGTCACGGTCCATCAGGGTACCCGAGTACCTGTCACGGTCCATCAGGGTACCCGAGTACCTGTCACGGTCCATCAGGGTACCCGAGTACCTGTCACGGTCCATCAGGGTACCCGAGTACCTGTCACGGTCCATCAGGGTACCCGAGTACCTGTCACGGTCCATCAGGGTACCCGTGTACCTGTCACAGTCCGTCAGGGTACCCGAGTATTTGTCACGGTCCATCAGAGTACCCGAGTACCTGTCACGGTTCATCCGAGTACCGGAGTACCTGTCACGGCCCATCTGAGTACCCGAGTACCTGTCCCAGTCCATCTGAGTACCCGAGTGCCTGTCACAGTTCATCTGAGTATCCGAGTACCTTTCCCAGCCCATCTTAGTACCCGAGTACCTGTCCCGGCACATCAGAGTACCCGAGTACCTGTCCCGGCACGTCAGAGTACCCGAGTACCTGTTCTGGCACATCAGAGTACCCGAGTACCTGTCACGGCCCATCAGAGTACCCGAGTACCTGTCACGGCCCATCAGAGTACCCGAGTACCTGTCACGGCCCATCAGGGTATCCGAGTACCTGTCACGGTCCATCAGGGTACCCGAGTACCTGTCACGGTCCATCAGGGTACCCGAGTACCTGTCACGGTCCATCAGGGTACCCGAGTACCTGTCACGGTCCATCAGGGTACCCGAGTACCTGTCACGGTCCATCAGGGCACCCGAGTACCTGTCACAGTCCATAAGGGTACCCGAGTATCTGTCACGGTCCATCAGAGTACCCGAGTACCTGTCACGGTTCATCCGAGTACCCGAGAACCTGTTCCAGTCCATCTGAGTACCCGAGTACCTGTCACAGTTCATCTGAGTACCTGTCACAGTTCATCTTGGTACCCGAGTACCTGTCACAGTCCATATGAGTACCTGTCACCGCCCTTCAGAGTATCCAAATACCAGTCACCAAGCCATCAGAGTACCTGTCACCAGGCCATTAGAGTACACGAGTACCTGTCACCAGGCCATTAGAGTACCCGAGTACCTGTCACCAGGCCATCAGAGTACCCGAGTACCTGTCACCAGGCCATCAGAGTACCCGAGTACCTGTCACTAGGCCATCAGAGTACCCGAGTACCTGTCACCAGGCCATCAGAGTACCAGAGTACCTATCTCCAGCCCATCAGAGTACCCGAGTACCTATTTGCAGCCCATGTCTCATAGAATATACGTTGGGGTGTTTGCTTTCCAAAATGGGGTCATTTTGTGGGTAATTGCACTGTCCTGGTGGTCCGGGACCTTCAAATGTGTGATAGGAAGGAATGAAATGAGATGTGTCATTTATGCTCCTAGAACGCCTGAACGTACTACTTCAATGTCCAGCCTCTCTATGTGGCCAGGCTGTGTAAAAGTCCTACACATGTGGTATCGCCATACTCGGGAGGAGTAGCAGAATGTATTTTGGGGTGTAATTTTTTCTATATACATGCTATGTGTTAGAAATATCTTATAAATTGACAATTTTGTGTAAAAAAAAATGCGTTTTAATTTTTTACACATATTACAAAAACTTCTGGAAAAAAATTAACCATTCAAAAGACTCATTATGCCTCACAGATTATACGTTGGGGTGTTTGCTTTCCAAAATGGGGTAATTTTATGGGAAATTCCATTGTCCTGGTACTCCAGGGCCTTCAAAGGTGTAATAGGTGGTTGAGAAATGAGATGCGTCATTTTTGCTCGTAGAACTTCTGAAGGTACTACATCAATGTTGGTGCTCTGTATGTGGCCAGGCTGTGTAAAAGTCTCACACATGTGGTATCGCCGTACTCGGGAAGAGTAGCAGAATGTATTTTGGGGTGTAATTTGTTGTATGCATATGCTGTGTGTGAGAAATAACCTGATAATATGACAATTTTGTAAAAAAAAAATAATAATAAAAAAAAAATCTTCATTTTGCAAAGAATTGTGGGAAAAAATGACAACTTAAAAAAACTCACCATGCTGCTTACTTAATACCTTGGAATGTCTACTTTGTAAAAAAGGGGTCTTTTGGGGGGTATTTGTACTTTCCTGACTTGTTAGTGTCTCAAGAAATGAGGTACACCTGATGTACTGAAGGCCTGATCAGATGTGATCAATTTTCAGTGATTGGCACCATAGTTTGTAGACTCTATAACTTTCACAAAGACCAAATAATATATACTAATGTGGGTTATTTTTACCAAAGATATGTAGCAGTATAAATTTTGGCCAAAATTTATGAAGAAAAATTACTAATTAGCAAAAATTTATGACAGAAACAAAGAAAAAGGCATTTTTTTCACAAAATTTACGTTTTATTTTATTTATAGCACAAAAAATAAAAAACCCACTAGTGATTAAATACTACTAAAAGAAAGCTCTATTTGTGTGGAAAAAAGGACGCAAGTTTCATATGGATACAGTGTTGGATGACTGAGTAATTGTCATTCAAACTGTGAGAGCGCTGAAAGCTGAAAATTGGTCTGGTCAGGAAGGGAGTGTAACTGAACTGTATTGAGGTGGTTAAAGTTTGTTTCTTATATTATTATCTTGATAGGTAATAACAGAATGTAAAAATGTGCTTCCATTTGTTCAGTGTGTATTTTTATTTTTTTATTATGATACTTCTTACCTGTCCAGTGGGCTGCCAATAGTGTAAGTAAGGAGGGGCTAGCCAAAGATAACACACATTATTTATGCATTCAGCTCTCAATGAAGTGGAGAGGGTTACCTGTCCAAAAGATCCCCCCTCCCTAAATTTTTTCAGTGGGCCATCAGATGGGGTGAGGAATCTGATAAGTATACCTTATACCTTTGTCTTTAAATACTCATTTCAATAAATGTTATACTTATGTTGGCCAAAACTGTTTGCATCTAATCTGCTTGCAATGTTTATGTGCAAAATGACAAAAAAATGTCTTGTTTGACTCCACAGTTTCCTTCAAAGCCACAGGAATGGCAGACTGTGGCATCCCACTTTGGACTTTCCCAACTGTGGAGGTGCAATTACATAGTTACATAGTTAGTAAGGTTGAATAAAGACACCAGTCCATACTGTTCAACCCGAGTGAGTGTCCACAGTTGTCCTTATCCCTGTACATTTCACACTCACATCAGTCCCTACCCTCAAGGAGCCCACAATCCAATGGGGACCATGCATATACTAGGGACAATTTTGGACAGAAGCCAATTAACCTACCTGCATGTCTTTGGAGTGTAGGAGGAAACCGGAGTACCCAGAGGAAACCCACGCAGGCACAGGGAAAACATGCAAACTCCAGGCAGGTAGTGTTGTGGTTGGGATTCAAACCAGCAACCCTTTTTACTGCTAGGTGAGAGTGCTAATCACTACACCACTGTGCCACCCAATTGATGGGAAACACGTTCACATCGTCCCACCCCCCAACTCGGGGTCATACTATTATAATTACAAGGGGTATAATAGTATAGTGATGTTGGCGGTGGTGTCAGCTACTTATGAGTTCCATGTGGACATGGGAAAAATGGACGGATGTAGGATGGTGGAGTGATCGCCCAGATGGAGTTCTACCGGCGTCTCCGGAATGGCAGCTTGGGCTTGCCCCCTCCAGAAGACAATGTGGAAGGACTCCCCTTCGTCTTCGTTGCGGATGAAGTCTTTGCACTGGGGGACCATCTTATGCGGCCATTCTCTATGAGAACCCTCACCCCAGACCAGAGGGTTTAATTAGTGGTGGAGAACGCTTTTGTGATAATGGCCAGCTGGTTCTGCCTATTTTTGGCACCGATCCACATGGTGGAATATAAACTGAACCATATAGTGCTTGCCTGCTGCATTCTGCACAATTTTCTAAGAAAAAATGCTACAAACTATCTGGCCTCAGTTGGGCCTGAGGCCAACTTTCCTGATGCTACATCCCTGATGGCACTTGAAGCTGGCCGTCCTGGCTCGCCCCCCCAAAGCGCCCGCATGGTCAGAAGAAAATACATGGGGTACTTTGCAGGTAGGGGGGACATTGATATGCCAGATAAAGTCTGAGACATTTTTTAAATAGATTTATATTTGAAACTGGACTAATATTTGCTTTCATTTACTGCTTGGGTTTCTTTTAGCTGTCTTCTAGGTTTTTTTGGGCCTTTTTCTTCAACAGTTCAAACCAAATTTCTTTGAGACATGAGGTGACAGTCTCGTCTTCAGCCAATATTATTATTATGTTGTGGGTCTGCCACACAAACACACACCTTGTTTTTGTTGTTAATGTATGTAGTGCATCACTGACAAAAATATTCATCATTGTCTGCACCATGACAGAAATTTGTGGAGGCCTGAAAATGGCGTGATTGGGACAAATCAAAAATCACTGTGGGTGTTATTTGTTGAAGGCAAATCCACTTTGCACTACAAGAGCACTGCAAAAGTACACTCGAAACTACACTTGTAGTGCAAAGTGGATTTGCCTTTAGTAAATAACCCCCATTGGCACAGAAAAAAACAACTTTACTACAAAAACTGCTTTTGAGCATTGAAAGAAGAAGCCACACATTGTTGATGATAATAAAACTTTTTACTCAAAGCACATTCACATGTGCGTTTATAAAAGGGTTTTTCAACAAACCAATATTTTTGGAGTATATAACATTATTTTTGGTAACATTAATATAACTAGCCGTTTTTGTTAAAACAGGCATGTTTCAAAGCATAACATACACAACTCAGGACCTTACAAAGTTCAATTTTGAAAAACAAAGGTAATATCAGATATGAGTATGTTCAAACTTTGTTGATATTGCCTTCATCAGATGGTGTGATGTCAATCCTGTAAAAGCCAAATTTTTAAGATGCACACAAATTGTGATTCAAACTGGGCATTTTCCTCTCGATCCCATGCCTACTGTCAACATGTGCTACATCCCAGCATGGGGGATCAATAGACGTGTTATGGGGGTGCAACCCCTTCATCTCAGCCACTCTAGTAGCGAGGAAGGGGTTGCACCCACAAAACGCATACATTGATCTCCCGTGAAGGCAGATATCACATGTTGACACACTGTGTGCATCTTCAAAATTTGGCTTTTCTAAAAATGTAAAACTGGTTTTTAAAATCTCAAATAGATGCTAGCTAGTTTTGTGTGTTTTAAATTCTCCCTAAATCATCAATGATGTTCTTCATTTTTTGTTGAACATCATTGATGTTTTTCTTTAGATTCTCTAAATTGTGATTGCACCCCATTATCTCCCCGATGAGGATCTGGGCACTTTCACTGGTAAAATTACATTCTTTTTTCATAACATCCACATCACCTAAAAATAAACAAAAAAACACACCATGTATTATAAAAATGAAGGCATCCATCTATTACTTGAAGCTGTGGTCTCAGACACTCACCTGTTGTGGTGACAATTTCGCCAATTTCAACAACCTCTCCTTCCGCCTCCTCCTCTGCTTCTGGTGTTGGGATTTCCCCTTCTTTGGGAGGTGTGGGGTCCCTGTTGTCCTCAGACGTCCCGAGTCTTTTCTCCCCTATGAGAATGTAAAAAAGGAATAGCACATCGATATTTAAGGGCAGAAATAGGAATATGAAACATTGCTTGAAAGTGTAGTACAATTGTCTTTTTTGGCAGAGTTCAAAGCTGAAAACATTATTTTTTACACTTTCTAAAGCTGGAATACTTACCTGTTTTGTGCAAGTTTCACAGATGGAGACGCCCCTATAGTATCCACTGGAGCATGTGTGTGCGACCCCCTAATATAAAGGGTGTTCTGGTGTCCCGCACTAGTGCTCCTGAGTCCACAGCTGCTGAGGGTCCTCTCCTTTACACTGAAACAAGTTTGCATTTCATTGTAGTTACAAACAAATCTAGACAGCAATCTTCTTTGAATAGAAATAGGCCTGAAGAAATGTACTTAACTGCAACTGCAATGTCCCAAAACATTGTATTTTAGTGGGCGAACGGACGATGTTTCCTATGATTGATTGAACCCATGAAAGTTGCCATTTTAAACTGTACAACAGTAAAGAAAAGCACATGGAGCAGTATGCAGGTAATAATAATATGAACACAGGACAACTACTTACTTTTTTGAATAACTGGATTGATCTTTCTGTACTGATTGTGCTCCCTCGGTTTCAGGTCTGACCAGTGTTTCTTCAATTGATCCTTGGATCGTCTTACCTCAAAATTCTTCTGCAGACTCTTCACAACTTTAGTCGGATTTGGGTTTGGGTAAGGTCCATAGTTCCCATCATAGTCGGCCCTCTTCAAAATGTCCACCATCTCCACAAAGGACATATTCGAGGCCTTAAATCTCCTCTGGGATCGGGACGTTTCTGGCTCCAGGCTTTCCTCGTCCTCCTCGTTGTTGAAATTAGCATGCACCTGGGCAACCCCACTGAGCCGAAAGTGAAGAGGCAGAGAATAGACTAGAAAGAATATCAGAGGCGAGCGGAGTTTCACGCATGCACAGTGTATATAAACGTAACACACATGCGTCGTACGTTCGATCTGTAAGCAGAGGACGGAGTATCGGAAGCGACTATCGTTATAACAAAGGTACAATTTAAACTTGGTGCATCAGTGGCCTATACTGCTTATAGATTGAGGTCTATATTGGGTCAAGATTAGGAGAGTTTCACCTGACATTAGGGTTTGTCTTGTGTTGTGTCTTGCAGAGAAAATGGATGGGTTCAAAGACCACAGCTTTCTACCTATCTTCATTAACAAGTACAGGGAGCTGCCCTGCCTGTGGCAGGTCAAACACCCCCATTACAATAACAAAATAAAGAGGCAGGCAGCACTGGAGAAACTGCTGGAGTTGCTGAAGCCGATGGTCCCCACAACAACCATCAGCTATTTAAAAGCCAAAATTGGTGGCCTGAGGAGCACATATCTGAGGAAGCGCAAGAAGGTGCAGGATTCCCAGAGGTCTGGAGCTGCAGCAGATTACATTTATGTCCCCAGGCTGTGGTACTATGAGAGACTGCATTTTCTGTTAGACCAGAGCGAAATCAGGGAATCCCTCTCAACCCTTTCTTCCACGCATCCTTCCACCCCAGCTGAGGCTTCTGCTGTGCAACCTGGGACTTCCAGCCAGGAAGAAGTGGAGGAGCCCAGCTTGAGCCAGGTATAGTATTGTTCTATATATATTTTTTGTAAAAATGAATGAGGTTAACTAGATGTGATTATTGATCACTAATTGATGATTTAATAAAGTGTTTTACATATCAATAGACAGTTGTAGCCAAAAATAATTGGGACAAGAAGGAAAAATGCTGCGCTCAGAATGATAGTCTTTTTCTATTTGTTAACATTCAATTTGCAACAGTCATGAGCTGAAAATTGTGTGTGATTGATGAACCAAAAACTAAAAGTATGTCTCTTTTTTATACACAGGAAGACCTCAGCCAGGAGAAGGCCATGGAATGTGGCAGCGAGAAGGTGGCTGTGGAATGTGGCAGCCAGGAGGAGGCAGGGGTTAGTGGCAGCCAGGAGGTGGGCAGGCCTAGGAGCCTCACAGAATCCCAGGTCCCACCCCTCTCCCTTCCAACCAAAAGGCCCAGGAAGGGGAGGAATGTGGAGGAGTCAGTGCTCAGGCTGATTGGGGAGGCCACCCCCACTCTTCAAGAGGCCTTTGCCTTCATGGCTGCATGCAAAATGCAGAAAATGGAAGAGGGGCAACGCCTCATGTGTGAAGAACTCATTTATCACACACTAAATAAGGATTGAGGGGACAACTCACCAACAAAACCCACCTGTGTGAGTAGGACAATCCTCCTCCTCCTCCTTTTTCCCCACCTCCAACACCACAGCCACAGCCTGGAAGGAAGCATGGAAGGAAGACCAGAGAGTGATGGCCTGGGTTCAGTCTGGTCTGACAAAAGATGCAGGCTCTTGTATGACCACAACCTGGGGACATAGATGTCATCTGCTGCTGTTCCTGATCTCTTGAACTTCTTGACCAGATTGTGCTCCCTTATATATGGACTCCTCAGGCCACCAATTTTTCCATTAAATAATTGATGAGTGCCCTGGGGGCCAAAGGCTTCGCCAATTTCAGCAGTTTGCCTTCCTCTTTATTTGGTTATGACCCCTAATAAAGTTTTTTTTTGTTAAAGAAATACTTGCTTATGCACTTTACTTAAAAAAGGACAGTTTATTTGTGAATAGGCAGGTACATTTCAAAAATACAAAGTCAAATTAACAAGGGACACCAACACCAAACAACCTCCTCGAGATTAAAAAATAAAAAAATAAAATAAAAAGATAATAATGGTGTTGTGGTAAGTTGACACGCAAAACACACAAAAAAAATTATGGAGATCACCAAAAAAAAAGGAGATCTTGATTAAAAAAAACACCAAATTTTCAAAAAATATACATAAAAAAAAATTATTTGGGAGATCTGACGAATACAAATATTATATTCATGAAATCAGGAGAAATAATAAAGAAAGAAGTTTGTGAGAAGTACTGCAAACATTGAACTCTTTCTCATGACCTAGAGAAGTCCCCCCGACATTCCTTTCGGTGCACATAACCGTCATACCCAAACCAAATAAGGATCCATCCCATTGCCCTAGCTATAGACCTATCTCGCTACTAAATTTGGATGTGAAACTCTTAACTAAAATTATGGCTAACAGACTTAAACCCCTACTCCACACTTTGATCGGTCCCGAACAGGTGGATTTCATGCCGGGGAGGGAGGCAAAAGACAACATCACAAAATCATTAAACTTAATTTATGCGGCCAGATTGCAAAAGATCGAGGGCCTCCTCCTCTCCACGGATGCGGAGAAGGCCTTCAATCGAGTAGCTTGGGACTTTATGTTGGCAACATGCAGATCCATTGGTCTGGGCTCCCACATGATGGCTTGGATATCAGCACTTTACAGAAACCCGTCAGCTAAATTAAGAGTTAACGGATCCCTGTCTGAGACTGTAAATATTATGAATGGTACCAGGCAGGGATGCTCACTCTTTCCGATCCTATTTATTCTATCACTAGAGCCCTTCATTAGGAAGGTTATGGCGGCACAGGGCATCCAGGGATTTAAAATAGCAAACACGGAATTTAAAATAGCGGCCTACGCCGATGATTTACTATTTTTCCTGACGAAGCCACTCACGTCCATCCCCAGTTTGTTGAAGGAATTCTCACTTTATGGATATGTCTCTTACCTAAAAATCAACTACGCAAAGTCAGAGGCGATGAATATCACTCTACCAGCAGAAACACTAAAACAGGTACAATCCAATAGCAATTTTAAATGGGAGACCTCGGCACTTAAGTACTTAGGCATATGGTTGACTCTGCAACTGACCCAAATCTTCGATAGAAACTTCTTGCCTATGCTTAAAATCATAGGCAGGGAACTACTCTCGTGGCATGCTAATAAGAACTTTTCCTGGTTTGGCAGAGCGGCCATATGTAAAATGTCCATTCTGCCCAGGGTTCTTTACCTGTTTCGAACCCTGCCTATAAGGATCCCACAAAGTTTTTTTAAAAGGCTACAATCAATCCATTTTGACTTTGTCTGGGCTCACAAGTGCCCTAGGATCAAATTTGACCTTAACCAGACCAAAAGAAAGCAGGGGAATGGGTCTACCCGATTACAGAAAATACTACTACACCTCCCACATTACCAGGATTGTTGACTGGAATTGCCACCGGAGTCTCAAGGATTAGGTCTCTCTAGAAAACGAATTGAGTCTGATTCCCTTGAGATTCTCCCCTTGGATGCCCTTAAAAAGTTACCCACCTATATTGCAGCAACACCCCTTACTACATACTACTCTTTCGATCTTCCACACACTAACAAAATGATTCGACCTTTCCACTCCCCTAAACCCACTTACCCCATTTAAAGACAACCCTGACTTCCCACCGGAAATGGGGAACCACTCATTGGAGGGTCCGGACGTGGACATACCCCTACTTACCAAACATTGTTTTAAAAATTATAAGATTAAAGACTATGACGAATAGAGAGGGGATGGCTATGTCCGGGATCTTCAGTGGTGGACATAATACAATAAATCTCTCTCTAAACATCTACTGAATGCAGCCAAATCTCTCATACCACTATACTGGAAGGCTACTAATGTTTCCTCCATTAAGGAATGGATACACAGGATTACAGATATTCGTGACATGGAGGAGACAATTGCACAGTCTAATGATGCGGTCGACAAGTTTCATCAGACATGGTCTGCCTGGTTTGCCTTTAGATGTTCCCGGGAGTATGAGAAACTTAGATCATCTGGGTATGCCTGAGGAGGCTCATGCTATCCCTCTTGAGAGACCCTCAATTACACATCAGGCGGTACTAAAACTCACTCTTGCTTGCCAGGAAACTACAAATCGGGGGAACACTGTTCAAAGTATCTGCATCCATAGGACTAGTCCCCAAATTAACAGGTTCGATACTACACCACCTCTCTTGCCCACAAAAGATAAGATTAATAAAAGACACCTTCAAACTAGAGGTATGGATATGTTCATGCTGACATACACAGTTACTTGTTCCTACTTTTTTCTATTTCTTTCTTTACACTCAACCTTCCTCTTCCATTTCCCCCTTCCCTCTTACCTGGGAATCCAGTACCATATCACACCAACTGCTATATCCCAATCTAACATCCCCCCCCATAACCACCCACTCGCCATAATGAAACATAAGGTAATGATAGTGAAATAATCATAAACAGACTCAGAGTGTGTTCATGTGAATGAACTGCAAATAGACTATACGTCTATCATTTAGCTTATAAGAAGAACGAGGTGAACTGACTGTGTAAACCCTATATGTTCGATTTCAGCTGTTGTTCTCTCTTTTATTTGTTATTCTCTTACAGTATGGACTGGGCATTGTTTCACTTACACCTACTACCATTGTTCAATTGTCAAATGTTACTTGCATTACCTTCAATAAACATTTTTTAATGAAAAAAAGAAGTTTGTGAGAAGTATGTGTGAATATGAGCAGCAAAAAGACTTCATTCTTTATCTTCATTGCAGCGTGACGAATGTGCTATCTCCATTACGAATGCTAGTTTTACCAGCCCGAGCGTTTCCATCTCGTAATTTCTGAGCATGCGCGGCACTTTGTGCGTCTGACTTGTCTACACATAATCGGAATTTACGCGATCGGATTTTGTTGTCAGAAAAGTTTAGATCCAGCTCTCAAATTTTGTGTGTCGGAAATTTAGATGGAAAAAGTCAGATGGAGCCTACACACAGTCGGAATTTCTGACAACAAGCTCCGATTACACATTACACATAATGCCCTGTACACACGGTCTGACATTCCGACTACAAAATCCGTCTGATTTTTTCCAACGGATTTTGGCCCAAACTTGTCTTGCATACACACGGCCACACAAAGTTGTCAGAAAATCCGATCGTTCTGAATGCGGTGACGTACAACACATATGACGGGACTATAAAGAGGGCAGTAGCCAATAGCTTTCATCTCATAATTTATTCTGAGCATGTGTGGCACTTATTCCGTTGGAATTGTCTATACACGATCGGAATTTAAACGATCGGATTTTGTTGTCGAAAAATTTTAGATCCTGCTGTTAAACTTTGTGTGTCAGAAATTCCAATGGAAAAAGTCTGATGGAGCCCACACACGATCGGATTTTCCGACAACAAGATCCGATCGCACATTTTCTGTCAGATATTACTGACAGTCTACTGACTGGAATGGTACCAGCGGATTGGAGAAAAGCCAATGTAGCACCAATATTTAAAAAGAGCCCAAAATACATCCCTAGGAATTACAGACCAGTTAGCCTAACATCAATAGTATGCAAGCTCTTGGAGGGGATACTAAGGGATATATTTTAGTAATAGTAGTAGTAAAGTAGTAATGAAAACGTTATCATTAGCAGTAATCAGCATGGATTTATGAAGAATCATTCTTGCCAAACCAATCTTTTAACCTTCTTCTATGAGGAAGTGAGTTACCATCTAGATAAAGGAAGGCCTGTAGACTGGATTTTGCAAAAGCATTTGACACAGTTCCCCATAAACGTTTACTGTATAAGATGTGTTGGCATGGAACATAGGGTGAATACATGGATTGGAACCTGGCTACAAGGGCAAGTTCAGAGGGTGGCGATAAATGGGGTATACTTGGAATGGTCGAGGGTGGGTAGTGGAGTCCCACAGGGTTCTGTGCTGGGACCAATCCTATTTAATTTATTCATAAACAACCTGGAGGATGGGGTAAACAGTTCAATCTCTGTATTTGAAGGTGATACTAAGCTAATCCGGACAATAACTTCTCCGCAGAATGTGGAAACCTTGCAAGAAAATCTGGACAAATTAATGCGGTTGGCAACCACATGGTAAATGAGGTTTGATGTAGAAAAATGTAAAATAATCCATTTGAGTGGCAAAAATATGAATGAAATTATACACTAGAGGGAGAACCTCTGGGGGAATCTAGGATGGAAAAGGACCTGGGGGTCCTAGTAGATGATAGGCTCAGCAATGGCATGCGATGCCAAGCTGCTGCTAACAAAGCAAACTGAATATTGACATGCATTAAAAAAGGGATTCATTCCAGGGATAAAGCGATAATTCTCCCACTCTCTACAAGACTCTGGTCTGACTGCACCTAGAGTATGCTGTCCAGTTCTGAGCACCAGTCCTCAGGAAGGGTCTACTGGAAATGGAGAGAGTACAAAGAAAGGCAACAAAGCTAATAAAGGGTCTGGAGTATATTAGTTATGAAGAAAGGTTGTGAGCACTGAACTTATTCTCTCTGGAGAAGAGATGCTTGAGAGGGGATATGATTTCAATTTACAAATACTGTACTGGTGAGCCCACAATAGGGATAAACTTTTTCCCAGAAGGGAGTTTAACAAGACACGTATCCAGAAAAGAGTTTTAACCTTAAACTACGTAGAGGGTTCTTTACTGTAAGAGTGGCCAGGATATGGAATTCCCTTCCACAGGTAGTGGTCTCAGAGGGGGGGGGGGGCATCGATAGTTTCAAAAAACAATTAGATAAGCACCTGAATGACCACAACATACAGGGATATACAAGGTAATACTGACTTATAATCACACACATAGGTTGTACGTGAGTCTTTTTTCAGCCTCACCTACTATGTAACTGTGTGTGTGAAAAGGCAGGCGTACCAATACTTTTGACAATATAGTGTATATATACGTGATTCTGCATAAGAGAGCTGGCCTGTAGCAGTACATCTGCTATGGGGCGTTCCTGAAGCTGTTAATATGATTATTTATCTGTTTATACCTTAATATTTTTCAGCCTTCTTTTCTTTTGATCCTGTTTGGATATCTTCATATCCTCTAATATGTGATAAATATGCTTTAATTAGTTTGCGTAACCTAGATGGTGGGATGGAGAGCCAGAATTTTAGCCACATGAGCCACTTTAGGTGCTCACATACATGTTTGTTGCATAACTGAATCTGTTTAATATATATATCTGTTGTATCATATCTTGTAATTGTCCATGCATTTTTTTAGCAAGAGATATGTACTCATTAGCCTAAGTATGTTACGCTATATTCATTTCTACGTGAGAATCTATAATAAAAAAAAAAAAGTATATATAAATAATATACAATCATTTAGAGGTTAAGGGATCAACCACAATAGTTTCAATAGCCCTTTTTTGCATTCTTTATCTATAAATGTTACAATATACAGAAGAGTATTGAAATACAGAAAAACATTTTCAGCTTTAAGAGCACAATGCACATAAATCAGCAATAATAAGTAGCTTTACTCAGAAAAACAATGTACTGAGTAAATATGTAACATAAATACTATCAGAAAACCACTCAGATTGAACTGCAGTTCATTTCCCAGAGACAACAGAGTAGCAAACTTGTTAAACCTTGAACTGTGATATTTGCAAGGTCATAATGACAATACTCTGTGGCCTGGACAGTCATTGAAATATGACGCCCACCGTAATTGAATAAATGTATCTGTGCATATGACACCAATAATTAATAATGGTAGGAATTAGGGGAAAGAACAAAACATAAAAAATAGACTATATGGAACCAAGAGAGGTGGACTGAATGGGGGACATCAAAAGCATCCCAACAAAAAATGGGAGGGACTGGAAGAACAGAGGAGCGAAAGCCAAGAGGAGGGTTTATTTGCATTGTTCTTCCCTGCCCTTCAGTGAACATGTTAATTCCTCCATGTTTCTGATGTCCTCCACTCTATAAAACCATTGTTGGTTTGTCAGGGGGAGGTAGATACAAGAGCTTTTAGTAAACTTTGCCCAGTCAGCAAGGCAAATATTTTTTAAAGTGGACAAATCTAATTGTTTTACTGTTACAGTGACAATTATTGGACACCAAGCACTTTTTCCTCTGCATTTTTCTGCACATTTTTTTTCACTTTTCATATGATTATGTCCATATGAATGAAGCACTTTATATGAGGAGTTTGTATATGTATTGATGCACTTTATTCATGTTACACTTTTAGTATATTCATTGGGAGAGTTGAAATTAACACAGTAAGCACACTTTTATATATAATTTAAAATTACAGCTGTAGCGCTGTCTTTATATATTGAATATTCATGATCAGAATTTTTTTTAAATCTAATACAGCACCTGTAAAGAATATTCGTTCATAGCATAGGTTTACAGCATACATTTGGCATTTTAAGCAAAGTAAATCTGAGGGTATGAGGTAAAGCCTCAGGTACTCACAAAACACAGACAATTAGTAGCAGATCAGGGTCAGATGGCTGGAGGTGACCAAACTCACAGTAGGTAAGCAGTAATTAAAGACTGAAGATTGAGTTTCATGCAGCTCCTTGCAAGAGCAACAGCAGGGAGATGTTCCCCAACCCTTACATTGGGCACAGGAGCAGGATCACCACATTCCCCTGTAAATTACATCATCGCTTAGTCCCTCAGCATTAACCCCTTCTGCGGTGGAAACCAGCCAACCAAAACACTTTCAAGTTGCCCACTTCCTTCGCTCACACCCAATTACTGATATCTCTTTGCCATGGACTATAACTCAATTTTACTATAATCCAAACACTAAAAACCAGAGGCATATCCCTCTTTTATACAATTCTCAACAACAAAGACGTGTTTACTAAAACGTCTGCAATGTTTGCTTGGGAAAGAGATATAGGGTTCACACATACCCCTGACCAATGGAAAGAGGCTTTCAGAGTGACGTATGTGGCTACTAAGAGTGTGAACCTATGGGAATTAACTCAAAAAGTATCACTTAGATGGGATACATCATAATTAGGATTGCAAAATTTGCCCCACTCTCTTCCACCCTATGCTGGAGGAATCGAGGATCTCTTTACCATATTTTATGGTCTTGTCCAGCTTTAACTAAATATTGGAAGGTTGTGTCTCAACTGCTCACACACATTTTAAAAATTAAAACACCTTTATATTCAGGCCTGACTCTTCTATCACTAGCCATCGAGTCAATCCCTACAGAAGCTAGAACAGTAGTCATTCATATTCTACTGAGTGCTAGATTAGTGTTAACCTGCCACTGGAAAGACCACGTAGCTCCTTCCATACAAGAAGTAATAACGACTACCCCCACTCACGCCGTATACAAGTTTATGTTTGCTTCTACACAGGGTCAGCTTCATGGGGCTGCCCTAAGGTGGAAACCATGGTTGGTTTGGTTTGAGAGTTACACTGGGGTACGGTAATACTCCGATACCCAATGAGGAAATAATTCTCTGATTTGGGATCATGTGATGGGTGGGAAAACTTTTCTTTCTTTTTTGATAATTTTGTTGGTTGCACAAAGTTCCGTTAGGTGCACTAGTTTCAGAACTGTATTTTCAACCTTTTGGTATCCCTTACTTTATATTACCAACCCCTGGCATTGACAGGGGAATTATTATGTTGCTGAAACTCACACACGATCCAATAGGAGCTCCACATAGGCAGATGACATGAGCTCATGCTGGGACACAGGGATAGAATGTACAGTAACACAGTCCAGCTATCACCTAAGTTACAGGTACAAGTACAGGGCATATAGTAGTGGGAACAGAGAACAGTATGCAATCTCACCAGCTCCACAGGGGGCTTTTCTCCAGGAGCTTCTGGGCATGCAGTCCTGTATGTGAGGCGCGCAGTACATGTACTACTCCGACCGTAACGTCATGCTGCCTCCGTTCGTAAGTAGGAGTCATTCGCAACTCAGATGTTCGTAACTAGGGGATGGCCTGTATTTTGAAAGTTGCTGTTTTGTGCATTGGTATGTATTGGTACTCACAGACTTCTGTTTCAGGTGCTGGGTTGTCTTTCCTTAGTCTGCAGTCCTCATCTACTTCAACTGAAAGTAGTGCTGTGTTTGTTTTGATCAGCTGTTTTGCATTCTCCTTATAAATACTGCTATCCTTAGATTATACAAGGTTAGACATGAGAGCTTCACATTTATTTAAGTTTCATGACTTGGGACCTATGTTCTTTCAGCTATTTGCAGTTATTTTGAAGAGTTTACCTTGGGTTCATTATATACCTAACACTACATTTGAATGTTGTTCCAACCATTTATCTAGTTCATAGTTAATAAACATATAATAAAACGTTAACCTAATTTACTTCAAAACTGCAATTCACATAGTGAACATATATTTTGATATCAGTATGCAAGTGGTTTAGTTTGAGTTGAGCTTTAAAATATATAGAATTGTTTAAAGTATGGCATGACTCATGAGAATATAATGATCTGTATCATTGCACTCTGCAGGTTGTCACTAGTGTAAAATTAATTACATTTCTGGATATTATGTACAATGTATAACCTTAAACATGCAATGCAAAATGAGACTTGTCTCTGAGCTAAATTTACTACTGTACTTTTTCATGTGACATCCTCCTTGTCAAAATTAAAGACTGGCCCAGACATGCATATCTGCTTTCCTATACTAACTCCTTTCTCATACTCATTTTAAAGTGCTAAAGGCATATGATAAATTGAATATGTAATTCAGTATTCATTTTATATACACCTTAGTGACATCCACATACAGCTCATCACTGAATTCATAAGATAGTCATGGGTTCATATTTGGTCATATACTGTATTGCTACTGGCACTCTTCCAACTATAGCAATAGAGATATCTTATCAATGTAAACACTGAACCACATGAACAGAATTGTATGAATTACATTATCTTTCCTGTCAGTAACCCTACCTAAACCTGTGCAGAGATAAGAGAGTATTCATTTTGACCTCGTATTTGCAATAGTTTTCAAATGATAGACTTTAATGTGGCTTTTTTTTACCCAACATAGCAAAGGGTTGTTTGGTTGCTAAGTCTTCAGGTAACAAATTAACATTTAAACCAGATTCTCAGCCTATGGTCTGCAAAGCAGGACTGGCAGCAGTGATCCACTCAAATATATAATATATATAATTTAAGTCTAAAATAATTCCTGTTAATAGTATATTGATAAGATCTTTCTATTGCTGTTGTTCGAAGAATGCCAACAGCAATATGGTACTTTAGAAAACCAAGGACTTTCTTAAAAAGCGTGGCATTGTTAGGGCTTTGTTTACTATAATGCTACTTATAGGACAGTGGCTAAAGCATCAAGACTGACAAAGGCAACACCAACACTCACAATGTACAAATTGTAATAACATTTTCATTATTTTATTTACCCCTTCTGTGCACCTATGAAAATGTGTGGCTAAATTCAGCAAGGGATTTGTAGTGGGAAGGGAATGCAGGGGTTAGAATGCTATCTATTGCTAGTTATAAGTAACATGGAACTATCTGTTCTTTCTCTTTGTTGATGGCCTGCCCTACCTATAAAACATTCTGTCTCCCACAGTGATTTCTAGCATTATTTTTACTAAAACCTACACTTCACAAGGAGTGAATAGTACAAACGGGATCATCAGCCATTGTGCCCATCAAATGCAGCCACCTGTGCACATCATATGCCGCCAATTGTGCTATCATATACAGCCACTTATGCCCATCATATGCAGCCACTTGTACCCATCAAATGCAACCACTTGTGCCCTATCAAATGCAGCCACTGTGCCCATCATATGCAGCCACTTGTGGCCATCAAATGCAGCCACTGTACTTAGCATATCCCGCCACTTGTGCCCATCATATGCAGCCACTTGTGCCCATCATATGCTGCCACTTGTGCCCCATCTAATGCAGCCACTGTGCCCATCATATGCAGCCACTTGTGCCCAGCGAATGCAGCCACTTGAGCTTCATCAAATGCAGCCACCTGTGCCCATCATTTGCAGCCATTTGTGCCCATCATATGCAGTCACTCTTGCATCTTAATATATGCCACCACTTGTGCCCCATAATATGCAGCCACCTGTGCCCATCAAATACAGCCACTTGTGCCCATCATATGCTGCCACTTGTGCCTATTAAATGCCGCAACATGTGCCCATTAAATGCCGCCACTTGTGCCCATCAAATGCTGCCGCCTGTGCCCATAATATTCTGCCACTGTGCCCATAAAATTCCGCCACTGTTACCCCCCCACCTACTGTCAGCCCAGCACCCCATCTTAGTGGTGGGTCAGGCAACGGGTGACAGTGGCGAGCTGTGGGACAGCTCCTGTGTCCTCCATGCTTCTCCCTCCTTTGTTCTTCCATTCTGCTAGGCATCCAATTGGAGCGCCTGTACCTTCAGCCAATCAGGTGACGGGTATTAAACCTGATTGGTGGAGAGGCGGTTCAATGTTAGAAAAGCAAATATTAATTTGCGTGCATGAATCTATCCATACTACACGGGGGGGGGGGGGGTGTGACAGAGGAAGCAGCGCCCATGCGTCCTTAATGAACAGGCTTCCCCTAATTGCCACCCAGACAAGAAGTGAAGGTAAATAGGGATGGCCTTACGGTTCACCCGGCGGTCGGTTCACGGCGAACTTTGCTCGTTCGCGATTCGCCATACCGGCGGACTTCTGGCGCTGTTCGCGCGGCGGACATATGTGTTTACATTGCGAAAGAACTTTGACCCATGATGACACATCCATCATGGGGTACAGGACAGCCAATTGAGACATTTCAGCACATGGACAATTGGACATTCCCCCTACCTTATAAATAGACCTGATCTGGCTGCCATTCTACATTCTGTCTTTTGTCAGTGTAGGGAAAGGACGCTGTGTGGAGCAGGGACAGTCAGTTTAATCACTAGTTATTACTATTAGGGCCACAAAAGTAATTTTAAGGACTGGTATAGGTGTACAGTATATAGGGTTCTGGCTCACTTCTGCTGACTGCTGTGCTGCTGATTGCTGAGTAAACTGCTGACCGATTCTGCAGCTGTCTTTTGTCAGTGTAGGGACAAGACGCTGTGTGGAGCAGGGATAACCAGTTTAATCACTAGCTATTACTATTAGGTTCACAAAAGTAATTTTAAGGACTGGTATAGGTGTACAGTATATAGGGTTCTGGTGCACTGCTGCTGACTGCTGTGCTGCTGAGCTGATTGCTACCTGATTCTGCAGCTGTCTTTTATCAGTGTAGGCACTGAGGGACAGTTTGGTGTTTGGAGCAGGGACAGTCTGCAAATCACTAGCTACTAGGTCCACAAAGGTCCTTTTATAGGTGTACAGTATATAGGGTTGTACACGTATAATATACTTTCTTTCAAATATAGAAAGCATATATAGTGCACTGCACTGCTGTGCTGCTGACCGATTCTGCAGCTGTCATTTCTCAGTGTAGGGAGGGACAGTTTGGTTTTTGGAGCAAGGGCAGTCTGCAATTCACTAGTTACTAGCTAGCTACTACTAGGTCCACAAAGGTCCTTTTAAGGACTGGTATAGATGTACTATTTGGTGTGCAGTATATAGGGGTGTAAAATACTTGCACATATAGAAAGCATAGTATAGTGCATTTCCACTGTGCAGCATTGTGACTGCTGAGCGGTTCTGCAGCAATACTGCAAAGAGTGACAAACGCAATTAGAAAAAAGTATTATAACTGGTGTGATAGACCAGTGGCTCCCCCAAAACGACAGATTGAAGCGGGGTCTTATATACCTTCTTCCACATATACTGCACTTCTCTAGAGACTTTTGTCACAGTGTCAAAGTGTCACAGTGTTTAAAAAATGACAGGCAGAGGAAGAGGCGGGCCCTTCCACAGGGGTGGTAGGGGTAGGGCAGGAGCAATAGGCTTGAGCCAAAGTGGGAAATTGCAGAAGGTGCGTTCAATTACGTCAAAGGACGCACCAGACTTGGTTGAGTGGCTCACTCAGCCTTACTCTTCTGCACCCTCCTCATCCTCTCGATCTGCACCCTCTTCTTCACTCTCTGCTGTGTGCACCCCCAAAGACCCTACCACCAACACCCCCACCTTCCGCTTGAGTCACAGGAATTATTTTCCGATCCATCACAAGACATTTCTGATGCGCAGCCACTCTTGGCATTGGATCAGGAAGAGGAGGTAGCAAGAACCGTCACTCAGCAGTCTGACGACAGTACCCAGGTCAGCCCAAGGAGGTTGGTCCCCGCTGTTGCTGCCTACTCCGAGATCTCTAATTATAGCAATGGGGAAGGTGACGTTGATGATGACGTGTCTAGTGATGTCACGTGGGTGCCCACAAGAGAGGAAGAGGAGGGGAGTTCAGAGGGAGATATGGACCAGCAGATAGGGAGGAGAAGCAGGCGGAACTTAGATTGCACAGGAGGGACAAAGCAGACTGCTAATGTATCAGGAGCGAGGCATCAACCATGTACGGTCACATCTGATGCTCCCAGGATGCCGGCACATGGCTCTGCAGTGTGGGCTTTTTTTAACGTGTCCGCTGCTGACAATAGTGTTGCCATCTGCAATCTTTGCAGTCAACGCATAATTCGCAGTAAGCCCAACACTCACCTAGGGGTGACCGCCTTAAGAAGGCAAATGAGCTGCCATCACCGAGCCCAGTTGGAGCAACGGAACCCACAAAGCCACACTCCAGGCTCCCACCGTCCAGCCTCGTCTTCTACTTCTCCTTCTCCTCTCTCCTCACAATTGTCCTCCACTCCACCCTCCATCATGCCGTCCTCACGTTTTTCTGCAAAAAGGCAGGCTTCCGTGGGCCAAATGTTCGAGTGTAGAAAAAATGATGATGCCGGATAACCCTCTTGCCCAACGGTTCACGGCTGGCTTGTCAGAACTGATAGCCCGCCAACTACTGCCATATAAACTGGTGGACTCAGAGGCCTTTTGAAAATTTGTGGCCATTGGGACACCAGAATGGAAGGTCCCAGGAAGGAAGTATTTCTCACAGAAGAGCATCCCAGAGCTATATGGCCATGTTCAACGGCAAGTGAATGTATCTCTGGCACACAGTGTCGGTGCCAAGATACATCTGACCACAGACACGTGGTCTACTTTTACTGCTCACTAAGTGAACCTTCTGACAGCCATCATGCATGTAACCCGTGGCACCCATGTAGATTTGGTTTTACCGCCAGGGATTGCATGCAGGCCTGCCTCTCCTTCTCCTCCTCCTACTCCATCCTCCTCCCTCTCCTCCTCTGCTGAATCCTCCTTTTCCGCTGCTAGCATCTCTTCCTCTGCGCCGCCCCAAGATCCCCAGAATCTATTCAACATGCCAGGCGAGATGTTGCCATGCTGTGCTGCGTCTGTTGTGCCTGGAAGCCAAGAGCCACACTGGCCCTGCACTCCTTTCAGCTTTGCGTTCACAGGCAGATCAGTGGCTAACACCGCTCAATTTGACAGTTGGTAAAGTGGTGTGTGACAACGATGCCAATCTGCTTAGCGCATTGAAACAGGGCAAAATTACACACGTGCCATGCATGGCACATGTCTTAAACTTGGTCGTGCAGCGATTCTTTGTCAAATACCCTGGGGTCCAGGACATCTTGCGGCAGGCAAGGAAAATCTCGGCCCATTTCAGAAGATCTTACACGGCCATGGCTTGCCTTGCTGACATTCAGCGGCGACACAATCTGACGGTCAGATGTCTTATTTGCGATTGCCCGACGCGATGGAACTCAACCTTCTATATGCTTGATAGGCTGCTCCAGCAGAAACATGCAGTTAACAACTACCTGTACGAACTCTGCGGCAGAACAGGTTCTGGGGAGCTTGGTTTTTTTTCACTGTGCCAGTGGCTGCTCATGCGCGACGCATGCAGACTTCTGCGGCCATTTGATGAGATCATCAAACTGGTCAGTCACAGCCATGGCGCCATCAGGGACATGGTACCTTATGCCTTCTTTATGGAGCGTGCATTGCGTCCTGTCATTGATCAAGCTATGGAGGAGCAGGAGCAGGAAGGTGAGGAAGTCGCAATGCTGGATGAATTCCCAGGGGGGCTTCTCTATCTGAGACAAGTCAACAACAGGTGTCTGAAGAGGAGTCAGAGGAGGATGGTGCCAGGGCGGATGAGGAGGAGCAAGAAGAGCATGATTTAAACCTTTCTGGGATCCCTGTTGTTGTGCATGGATGGGGAGAGGAGAACGAGGAGGATGACATTATCCTGGATGATGAGCAGGAGCCAGGCCACCACACCGCTTCCAGTTTAGTGAAAATGGGGGCCTTCATACTCCAGTGTTTTAACAGGGACCCCCGTATAAAAAGCATAAACGTCAAGGACCAGTGCTGGGTGGCAATGTACTTAGACCCCCGGTACAAACACAAAATGGTGGAAATGTTACCACCGTCACAGAGGGCTGTCAGAATGGAGCACTTCCAGGCCTTGCTTCGAGAAATGCTGCATTCTGCTTTTGAGTGCACTGGCAGAGGAGGAATTCCCACTCCCAGAGAAAGATTTGCGGATACCAATCCAACAGCGCCTGCAAGAAGAGGGCGGTTTGAAGATGTGTTGGTGACTTCTGATATGAGGTCATTCTTTCAGCCGACCCATCGACAGGTCCCATTCGGATCCAGCATCAGGGAATGCTTAGACCGACAGGTGTCTGACCACATCGGGTTAACGGCCGATGTGGACGCTCTGAGGAGTGATGAACCTCTGGACTACTGGGTGGGCAGGCTTGACCTCTGGCCAGAGCTTGCCCAATTTGAAATGGAACTGTTGGCTTGCCCCTCGTCCAGTGTCCTGTCCAAAAGGACGTTCAGCACAGCAGGGGGGATCGTGACCGATACGCGCACTCGCCTAGCTCACGACAGTGTTGACTACCTCACATTTATAAAAATGAATGAGGCATGGTTTTTGGAGAAATTCAACACATGTGACCAGTAGACCATGTATATGCATAACTCTATAAACGATTTATTTAATCAAGCACACTGACCTTTGGCTCACTTCCTTGTACAAAAAAAGGACACTGTACTATATGCCCATACCCTCCTGTTTGAAGAGGTTGAGCGGTGTCATATTTTTGGGTCCCACAGCGAGTTGCTGGTATCAGTGCCACTGTCAGTGCTCTCTATCTCGGTGCTGGTGTCAGTGCTCTCTCTCTATCTCAGTGCTGGTGTCAGTGCTCTCTATCTCAGTGCTGGTGTTTTCTCAGTGCTCTCTATCTCGTGCTGGCGTGGTCTCAGTGCTCTCTATCTCGGTGCTGGTGTGGTGTCAGTGTGCTCTATCTCGGTGCTGGTGTCAGTTCTCTCTATCTCGGTGCTGGTGTCAATGCTCTCTATCACGGTGCTGGTGTCAGTGCTCTCTATCACACCGCTGGTGTCAGTGCTCTCTATCACGGTGCTGGTGTCAGTGCTCTCTATCACGGTGCTGGTGTCAGTGCTCTATATCACAGTGCTGGTGTCAGTGCTCAGTCTCTATCACGGTGCTGGTTTCAGAAAGTGAGGGAGATAGCGGCGGAGAAGTCATTCAGCAGGCAGCGCCAGCACCATTGCTGAGGATCAGCACTGGACTGGCACCTCCGGACCACCGCAGTGAAGCCCTGCATAGGTGGGGGTAAGGGCCGGGTAGAGGGAGGGGCTCAAGCACAGGTAACCACACTGGGACACTGGCACAGGACTGCCCTGCCCTGACTGTGGCACTGATCATCTCCTGCACCCCCTTCATAGCCTGCCCTGACCTTGCCTCTCCTCCATGGCCTTCATGTGCTCCCGAATTGTCAAAATTTCACAGATAAAAAAGAATGCTTGTCGTTGTCGATCCCAGATTCACTTAATACTTTTGTTATGTCAGTGTCCATGTTGTGGGACTATGTGGGCACAGCTAGTAAGTATTTTGTGGCTGAAAATATGACCTGGAGGTTTTTAAGGTTCGTCATTAAACTCAATGGGGTCCGCCGGGAACTTTGCGGTTCGCAAACCTTTGCCCGCGTCGTGGTTCGCTTTCACGAAATGTCCCGTCGGAAGTTCGTCCATCACTAAAGGTAAATGTCTGCAGTGGGAACAAAGGCAGTAATAAAAACCTAAAAGGGATTTTAAAAATTTTCTGCTCTGTCTAAATCAAAAAATACATTAATTCTATCAAATATTATTTCAGTTAATTCATTTCTTCTCAGTGCAATAGCCAGATTCCAATCACAGTTCACACTGTATGCTATGACTGGTCAGCACTGAGAAAAGTAGACCAGCAAGCTCCCTGGTTTTTGCTCTGCTACAGGCTACATTTTTCCCAGAGCTGTCAAAGAGATATGACATCAGTTTTTTTTTAAGTGAATGTACATAGAGCAACGTGCATTGCCTACACAAGTGACTGAAAATACATTTAGAGCACTGTAGTTGAGACACATGTAAAATTACTAGAGATGAGCAGAATGACTTCACCACAAAAAATTATGTTTTTGTCTATGTGGAGAGCTTGGGTAAAATTTTCTTGAAAAAAATAAAGATTTTTTAATCATACATCATGGGACGCAGAGTCATAGTAATTACTATGTGGGTTATAGGCCACCTTCAGGTGATGGACACTGGCACATCCTAAACAGGAAGTTGCCTCCCTATAGAACCCCTCCCACTACTGGGATTACCTCGGTTTTTTTGCCAGTCTCTAAGGTGTTGGTCACAAGAAAAGTTGGCTGTGCTGAGCTCCACTAGAGCAATCCTTGCTGGGGCTAGCTATGCAGCCGGATCCATTTAAAGTGTCTTTTCAGGCTGAATTGAATGGTACCCAGGCATCGTTGCGGAAGAAATAAGGTTTAGCCCGTAACACTTCTCTTTTTAGAGAGCTGGACTCCGGGATCCAGAGCTTTGTTTTTTTCAGCCATAAAGTTTTTACTGGTGGGTGCTTTACGGGTCCAAGAGTGTGGGTTCCCCCGAGGGTCCCTGGTTCCTGAAGGCTTTGTAACGGAGCACAACTTGAGAGGTAAAGATGGGTCTGTTGGTTTTTACCACGGAAAACCCTAGGGCAGGAAAGGTAAGTGGACCCTAACACTAATGCTAAATCTAATTGTTTGTTTTGTAACCAAGCTATGTGATCTCACCATGTAAGCTGACAGCTGCCACCATTTTGTTTCCTAGGTGCATAAAAATGATTTTTAAAGTTGTTCCAAAAAAACTAAAGATTAAAAGAGCTGCCGTACCCCCCAAGAGACATTTAACACTCACTGGGCACTAAAATCACCAGCAAAAGCAGTAATAAACCCAAAAGCGAACATGTTTTATATTGCAGCTTACCAATTCTTAGATGTGATGGTTGCATTCCTTTTCTTTTTTGGGATTTTTTTATCTAGTGATACAGCCAGTAATATGTTTTCCTTTTTCAACAGAACAAGCTATCCTACAGATGCAGCATTTAGAGCAAGGGTAGGGAACATTGGCTCTCCAGCTGTTTTGAAACTACAAATCCCATCATGCCCCTGCCTCTAGGAGTCATGCCTGTGATTGTTAGGGTCTTGCAATGTCTCATGGGAGTTGTAGTTTCAAAACAGCTGGAGAGCCAAGGTTCCCTACCCCTGATTTAGAGGATTAAGACAAGTGTAGACAGCTCTACCTAGGTGTTTACACCATGCAAATGTAACAGTAAAGGAAACAGCAGTGCATATTTTGCTTTTTTTAATCCTACCTAAAACACACTGACAATAACTGACACTGATACTAAATGTATTTTTTTTTAATCCCACCTAAAACACACTGACGCTGTCTTTTGACCCTGACCTTTGAATCTGACCATGACCTTTGACCCTAACATTTACCCTAATCCCAATTCTGACACTGATCTTTTTATTCTTTTTGCACACATTGTATATTTTGAAATATGCAAAACAAAGCAATGCTTCTTTTTCTCCATTCAGCAGGAGAGAAAAACAAAAACACGGGGCAGGCTGAGCAGTGACTTATCCGAGGCTATCAGAGCGATCAGATAATTGAGAACTGGGCCTCCTGGGGCCTGATCATTAGTACAAGACCCAGGGATCTCAGGGAGAGCCCGGTCTCTCTGCAGCACAAACACACGTTCGTATATAGGCAGCCCCAAGGATAAAGACCCACTTCCGTGAGGGCACTTTTATGCATACATTTATCGGGAATGTCTTTAATTCATCTAGCAATGGAGTATTTGGTTGCCCTCTGTCTTCTTTTAGAGCCTGCATACAAGTTCATTTATTAGACTTCATCTAATTCTTTGTTGCTTCCAGTCAACCCTGCTCTCCTGACATCTAAGGATTGAATACATTTCTTCTTTGTCATTAGACTCACTATTGCAAAATTATGGAATCACTATTTCCTTAGGTCTGTAGACCTAGGTGTGGCTATTTTAGGTATAAACATGGGTCAACTCTTAGAACAAGTCTATCTAAAAAAAACTAAGAAGGAAGGGTGCAAGTAGACAGAGCTTGAATTTCACTCACTCTCCTATCTGTGGCTACAGCCACCGGCAAAACTGTCTTTAGAGTAATGCATGTATTTCTGACCAAGAAATCTATGTGTTCAAATGGAAAATGCTGTGACACCCCAGGAACCACTGCTAAATTCCACAGGAAATATGTAGCTCCTGAGTGGCTGGGTTCAGGCTAAAGGTTTCAAGAACCTCCTGATGAGAGGATTCTCTGCTAATTTGAGTTCTTGGCATGTATGTACAAAAGAGCTGCTTCCTGACCATTCAGACTGTTAAATTACAAATATTTCCCTGACCTTTCTAGAAGGAAATCTAGAATGGATCAATAACACTCTTGGGTTCTTTTAATTATTTTAGATAACCATAAGGTAAATGATTTGCAAAATGTTTCAATCGCATGTGTAACCTTTTTTCTGCTTCAAATTCCAGTCTGCTATTTTAGTATCTTTACTCTGGAGTGCAGGACCAGACCCTAATGAATCAAATCTGGTAGTTCTGCCAGAATCCAAGGCATGTAAATACTCAGCTTCTGGAGACTGCCAAACCACAGTCTTCACTGTGAGAAGAGGGAGATCAGTATCAACCTAGCTTTGTCTGTCAATGTTTTCTGCACTACCTTGAGGAGGATAGGTCGAGGGGGAGATGCATAAGCTGATTGGAATTCCATTGATGAGAAAACACATGCAGACTTGTCCTGCTCTTCTATTGAACAAACCTTTTTCTAGCTGAGCATTTGTTCTGAAGGTCTAGGTTGTATTTTCCTATTTCTGCACAATTTGCAGAAAAACCTGCTGATTTAGTTGCCATTGGGATTGCTTCACCTCTTTCGCACTTAGGTAATCTGTGCCAAGGAAGTTGAGTGTTTCTTTGAAAAAACCTACAGGTAGGGATAATAGATGCTCTTCTGCAAACAACATAATGAGCTCCATGTTTGTTTATGTAGGTCACTTCTGTGGCATTGTTTGAGAAAACTCTGATGGTATTCTGGGCAATTTGGAGACGAGACGAAGTAAGGGTATTCACCTACTGACAGTGATCTAGATCAAACACTGATTTAGCTTTTTTTTTCTTCTCAATTTTTTTTTTTTTTTATACACACATTGCTTTTTGTGTGCATTTTTTCTTCTAGCAAGGAGAAAACGATACAAAGTAGGAGGCAGGTAGCAGCTCCCTCACATTTGAGGGTTTTCTGCCCATCGACTGTTTCACTAGCCCACAGTAACTATTTGTACTAGATGGGACCCTCAGCTCCCAAGTTCTCTCCGCTATTGTAATATACAGTATAAGATCAGTCGGAGGCCAGACTTTCCCTCTGTAAAGCTTAATGTGGTTTAACCAGAAAGGATTCTGTTTTCTTATTTATGGAGTCTTTAAGAAGTTCCATAGCTTTAAAATAGGGGTCCAACTTAAAACCTTTGTCCTAAAACTTAGAATCATCTTCCAAAATGGGGAATTTCCTTTTAAGGCCCGAGGAGAAAAAAACACTTTTAGTGTTTCATTCCCAGGAATTGTACAGCTCTTCTTTTCTTTCAAACCCTCATTAATCTGATCATGTATAGATAATTGATTGGCTTGTTCTTGAATTCCTAGTGTAGTCAACGCTGCCTTAAGAAGTTCATCAGTCTTGCAGGACAATTTTTTTTTCTGTTTCCTCCTGGAAATTCCTCTGCAAAAGATTCAGCTCACACTGGAGAATATGGAGAATATGCTAATGGAGCTAATGATGGTGTAGAAGGGTGAACACCCAAAACTGCAAAGGAAGTAGTAGACTAATTGCAGAAATCCTGCTAAAGTACTCTGGAAGACTGAATGGTAAAGGACATCTCTTCTCTTGTGGTATCCATTTATCTTTTAAAGAGATGAGATGCAGCCATCATACCAAGTCATAAGGAATGGAGGGATAATTCCTAGCACCTAAGGGTGGGAGTATGTCACCATGCTCTGGCTATTGTAGCTTGCTGACAAATTGTTGTGATGCATTGTACACCAATAGCTGCCATTTGTTTCTGCTCCAAGGGGAGAGTGGGGCACTAGGCCTACAGAACTAAGGTGTGGTGGGGGGGGGGGGTGCTGTTGACAGAGGAAATTTCTGGGGCAAAAACTTAAAAAACTCACCCAAATAATATGTTTTTAGGAGTTTGTTTTCATTAATATGGCAACTCCTGCCTACCCCCTCATTGTGCTCAGGTCCACTGTCCTGGAAATGAAATGCTATGGTCTGGCAGGGGCGCCTGCCTACTAAGACAGTAGACAAGAAAAAAAGACAGTTCAATACTTGTGTAGTTGTTACTGCTGGGCTAAAGTAAACAAAAATAACCAAGGCATACAGGATTCTGGTGCTTTTTTATTCAATTATGAGCCTTAAGCCGCGTACACACGGGCGGACTGTCTGGCCTACTTATTCTGCCGAAACACATTTCAGCGGACAGTCCGCTCGTGTGTGGGCTTCAGCTGACTTTTTCAGCGTGCAGTCTGGCGGACTAAGTATTTCGGAATTTCCGTAATACTGTCCGTCGGACTCGCATTTCGGCGGACAATCCGCTCGTGTGTGTGCCAGTCCGCCGTACTTTTGAAATGAGCGGACTTTTCCCGCCCGCAGAAAAGTCCGCTCATTTCGAGCGGGTATCCAGGTAGGCGGGGCCCGCGAAGGAGACGTCGCTGGCTCCGCCGCCTGGTATGGACTTAAAGGGGAACCCCAACGCCGAAAAAAATCGGCGTGGGGGTCCCCCCCAAGTCCACAACAGACCCTTGTCCGAGCACGCTACCCGGCCGGCCAGGAAAGGGGGGCGAGCGAGCGTCCCCCCCCTCCTGAGCCGTACCAGGCCGCGTGCCCTCAACATGGGGGGTGCCTTGGGGAAGGGGGGGCCGCGCGGCCCCCCCACCCCAAAGCACCTTGTCCCCATGTTGATGAGGACAAGGGCCTCTTCCCGACAACCCTGGCCGTTGGTTGTCGGGGTCTGCGGGCGGGGGGGCTTATCTGCTGGCCCCGCCGCCTGGTATGGACTTAAAGGGGAACCCCAACGCCGAAAAAAATCGGCGTGGGGGTCCCCCCCAAGTCCACAACAGACCCTTGTCCGAGCACGCTACCCGGCCGGCCAGGAAAGGGGGGCGAGCGAGCGTCCCCCCCCTCCTGAACCGTACCAGGCCGCGTGCCCTCAACATGGGGGGTGCCTTGGGGAAGGGGGTCCGCGCGGCCCCCCCACCCCAAAGCACCTTGTCCCCATGTTGATGAGGACAAGGGCCTCTTCCCGACAACCCTGGCCGTTGGTTGTCGGGGTCTGCGGGCGGGGGGGCTTATCGGAATCCGGGAGCCCCCTTCAATAAGGGGGCCCCCGGATACCGGCCCCCCACCCTATGTGAATGAGTATGAGGTACAATGTACCCCTACCCATTCACCTGTAAAGTAAAAGTACCAAAAAAAACACAACACACGAGATAAAATACTTTATTGCACAGCTCCGGGGGTCATCCGTCTTCGGGGGTCTTCTCGCCGGACTCCTCCGCTATCTTCTTGTAGCTCTTTTGCTAGCGGAGGAGTCCGGCTTTCTTCCTCGCCGCCGGCCTCTTCTCCCGACTTCGGGGTCTTGTCCCCCTCTTCGGTTCTTCTGCCGGGCCACCGCGCCTTCTTATAGCTCTTTTACAGGCGGTCTCTCCGGCCGGAATGCCAGGGACGCACTGCGCGGCCACTTATATAGGGACAATGGGGCGGTGTCACATGGCTTTATGTCACATGGGTTGGTGTCACATGGTGACCCCCCCCCTTACGATGTCATAGTCCCCATGTGACATCAACCCATGTGACCAACCCATGTGACATAAAGCCATGTGACACCGCCCCATTGTCCCTATATAAGTGGCCGCGCAGTGCGTCCCTGGCATTCCGGCCGGAGAGATCGTCGAGGCAACATCTCCTGGAGAAGAAGAAGAAGAAGAAGAACGGAAGGCGGCGGCGACGGCGGCGACAGAAGACCGGGCCACCGCCTGTAAAAGAGCTATAAGAAGGCGCGGTGGCCCGGCAGAAGAACCGAAGAGGGGGACAAGACCCCCGAAGTCGGGAGAAGAGGCCGGCGGCGAGGAAGAAAGCCGGACTCCTTCGCTAGCAAAAGAGCTACAAGAAGATAGCGGAGGAGTCCGGCGAGAAGACCCCCGAAGACGGAAGACCCCCGGAGCTGTGCAATAAAGTATTTTATCTCGTGTGTTGTGTTTTTTTTTGTACTTTTATTTTACAGGTGAATGGGTAGGGGTACATTGTACCCCATACTCATTCACATAGGGTGGGGGGCCGGTATCCGGGGGCCCCCTTATTAAAGGGGGCTCCCGGATTCCGATAAGCCCCCCGCCCGCAGACCCCGACAACCAATGGCCAGGGTTGTCGGGAAGAGGCCCTTGTCCTCATCAACATGGGGACAAGGAGCTTTGGGGTGGGGGGGGCGCGCGGCCCCCCCTTCCCCAAGGCACCCCCCCATGTTGAGGGCACGCGGCCTGGTACGGCTCAGGAGGGGGGGGGGCGCTCGCTCGCCCCCCTTTCTTGGCCGGCCGGGTAGCGTGCTCGGACAAGGGTCTGTTGTGGACTTGGGGGGGACCCCCACGCTGATTTTTTTCGGCGTTGGGGTTCCCCTTTAAGTCCATACCAGGCGGTGGGGCCAGCGACGTCTCCTTCGCGGGCCCCGCCTACCTGGAGACGCGCTCGAAATGAGCGGACTTCCCCCCGCGTGTGTGGGCGAGTCCGTTCATTTTAAAAGTAGGGCGGATAGTATGGCGGACTTAGTACGCCGTATTAGTCCGCTCAAAAAGTGCCGTGTGTGGGCAAGTCCGTTCATTCGAAAGTATGACGGACTGTCCGTCGGATTGTCTGACGGACTAAGTTGGCCAGACAGTCCGCCCCGTGTGTACGCGGCTTTAGGTTTACTGTTTTAGGTGAAAAGAACCATTCTCTTATGTGCTGTACTGGAAAATAATTGGGGGAAATTTCCTCTCACAGACAGCATTTAAACCTTACATCAGTTCTAACCCTTCCCTCTCTATCTGAAAGTTAAAAAAAAAATCACTAGTTGGGCTTAGTGCAACTGTGACCACCTTGCAATTCTCAAATTGTGCAGTTTTTAGCATAAAAAAAGAAGAAAAATTATGCTGATGTTTTAGGGCTAAGCAAATCTGTCCTGATTTTCATAAGAAAGAAAGAAATTATATATACAGCGGGTAAAATTATTATTGAACACGTCACCATTTTTCTACGTAAATATATTTCTAAAGTTGCTATTCACATGAAATGTCTAACTCATGTCAATAAAAACCCATGCAATCTATAGATACAAAGAAACTAAAAACAATTACATTCAGAAATGAGGCTATGTGTAATAAAATGGATTGACACAGGATAAAATTATTGAACACATTAAGAGAGAGAGGTGCACAAAAGCACTTCAAAACCACAACCCCATAATTCTCATGCAGATATACTGTGGCAGAAGGGCACGTACAGGCAGAATCAGGTACCTGTACATTGCCCTTTAAGAGGCGGGCTGTGGGCGTGCGCACCAGCCGGGTGCTTTGTGAGCACGATCGTGGATCCCGCGGACTCAATGTCAGGGGGGATACCTGTGATTGTCTCATGGAGAGGAAGAACAGGGAAATGCTTGTTTACATTAGCATGTCACTGATCACCGCTCCCTGTAATCAGGAGCAGTGATCAGTGTTGTGTCACACACAGCCCCTCCCCCTATGGTTAGAATCACTCCCTAGGACACACTTAACCCCTACAGTGCCACCTAGTGGTTAACCCCATTCACTGCCAGTCACATTTACACAGTAATCAATGCATTTTTAAATGCACTGATCGCTGTATAAATGCGAATGGTCCCAAAATCGTGCCAAAAGTGACCGATCTGTCCGCCATAATATCGCAGTCACGATAAAAATCGCTGACCGCTGCCATTACTAATAAAAAAATTATTAATAAAATGCCATAAAACTATCCCCTATTTTGTAAACACTATAACTTTTGCAAAAAGTAAAAAATAATGTGTTTTTTCCAAAATTGGCATTCTTTTTTGTTTATAGCGCAAAAAATAAAAACTGCAGAGGTGCTCAAATACCACCAAAAGAAAGCGCTATTTGTGGGGAAAAAAGGACGTCCATTTTGTTTGGGAGCCATGTCACACGACCGCAGAATTTTCAGTTAAAACGACGCAGTGCCGAATCGCTAAAAGTGCTCTGGTCTTTGGCCAGCAAAATGGTCTGGGGCTTAAGTGGTTAATCTGTGGAAAACATCAACCAGCTAAAGTATAAATGAACTGCAACAACTTAGTGGGGGCTTTAAAAACTCTAAAAAAAAAAAAAAAGGTACTCATAGAATAGAAGTATGGAAATGCAAAATGTGTATTTAAAATGTAATCAGTCAAAAAGTCTATTTAAAGCATTTTTTGCCAACTACCAGCTTTGAGAAGTAAAGCAGAAATAAAATGTCATACACAAATCTTACTTATATTGGTTGTTTACAGCACACAAAAACCACAGAGGTGATCAAATACCACCAAAAGAAAGCTCTATTTGTGTTAAAAAAGGGCATTCATTTTTTTTGGGAGCCATGTCGCAATTGTCAGTTATAGCGACGCAGTGCCAAATCGCAAAAAACTCTCTGGTCTTTGGCCAGCCAAGTGGTCTAGGGCTTAAGTGATTAAAGAGGAGATATACATTATTCTTTTTGTTTTTTAGATGTACACAAGAAAGAGGTCAGCTTAATGTAAAAGACCATATGCAATATATGTTTAAAATCCTTTTTTTTTACATACATTTCATAATTTTACTGTATGTATATATAAACAAAAAAACAAAACAAAAAAAAAGACATTCAGAATGGATTAACCTGATTTACATTGAACCCTATAGCATAATTTGCCTCGGCCAATTTGGTTCGCGACCAGAGTCATTTTGCGAATTAGGTTGGTGAACCGAGGTACCACTGTAATTTGTGGTGAACCCTGTGCTGATTCACATCCCTAACAACTAACGTTACCTACACACAAACTGACAACTATCCCTAAACTACACTGAAAAGTGGTGGTTGGGAACCCACCCATTTATAGTGAGGCGGTCAGCATCAAACACAGACCCCATATTTGGTCCTTCCAAGCCAATTGACCTAAGCGCAAATGCTAAGCAGTTAAATATAGTTGCAAAGCATGTGGCCTGGCAAATTCCTGCATTAGATCGGTGGGGGGACTGTGAACGTTAAACCCACAGTATTGACCTCAACCCTGGATAAGCCTAGTTTTGTAATTTTTGCTCAGTGAGTATCATATGATATACACATTGGACATACAGTATGTAGCAAGTACAATGTTGAATGCATACAACTAGTTTAATAGTTTATTTTGTTTTACTTATGTTGCTATTGAGATGTAGAACATAAAGACAACATAAATTCAATGTAAAGCAGTCAATGCATAGAATGGATATAAAAAATCTTTACTGAATGTGAAGTACTGTAAATGGTATAAAAGTCCAGTGGTGTTATCAGTTTGTGTCCATTTAAAGCAAGGGTCTCAAACTGGCGGCCCTCCGGCTGTTGCGAAACTACAAGTCCTATGAGGCATTGCAAGGCTGACAGTTACAAGCATGACTCAAAAAGGCAACAGCTGGAGGGCTACTAGTTTGAGACCCCTAATTTAAAGTGTCTTAATTTCCGGCCACAAGAAATTTATAGACATGGTTTCCAAAGCAACAACTTCATCTGTTTACCTGGAAAGGAGAACACATAGTACATTTAATACATTGAACACTCCCTTTATTAGCATTTACAAACAACCAGTAAATTAACAAGAAAAATGTACTTTCTTTGAACACTGTGATCCAAACTTTTTTTTTTAACAAAAAACATCCGTAATATCTATGTCACATCCTCAAAATGTTACAAATCTTTTTTATAGTAAATCCTTTAGTAGTAAAAAAAAAAGTCTATTGTATAAACAAGAAATGAACGCATTTCCTTCATGACTTCCTTCTAAAACATGCTGGGAAATTTCTTTTCAGAGAAGCATAAAGATTCTTTTCTAGGAAGTCTCCTTCTCTATAAACAAATGTCCTGTTAAGGTTACAGAAAAGACCACTTACAACTCTTGCTTGCTCTTCTTTTTATTTCTTTTTGTAATTAATGTGCTGGTTTTTGGCAGCTGTCATTTTTTAAATAAAATTATGCAAAAGAAAAAAATGTTTGAAGACTTAAAAGGATAAATTAACCTTTGTTCGCTTTTTTTTCTTTTCTAAATTCCAGCTCCCCTATGTACCAATATAGCATTCATGTACTTTTTTTGCAAAAATATCAACGCTTTCCATTAATTCTATATACACTTACTTTGCTTGTCCTCATCCATGTTTCCAGACGTATGAATTTCTAATGTCTTACTTCCTGGTCAGACTATAGGTTATGACACAGGAAGGAGTTGACCAGCTGACCTCATTAGCACACACCCTGCATCAACCACCCACCCACTACCAGCTGCACGTTTTTTAAATGAAATGCAATCAGTGATCGCCCTTCTCACTAAATACACAATATACAATCAGATTGCATAGTGTATGGCCATCTTTAACCACTTCCCGCCCGGCCTATAGCAAAATGAAGGCCGGGCGGTGGTTCACTTATCCTGACGGGGCGTCATATGATGTTCTTGAGGATAACAGCTGCCGCATCCCCATGTCTGACACACCTCTAGTTTGATCTTGGTAAAGGGCCTCTGGTGGAGGTTCTTTACCACATGATTAGCCCAATCACAGCTGATTACGATGTTGAGCAGCTTTTCCTCACTCGCATCTGACAGACGCGAGTAGAGGACAGCCAATCGGCGGCTCTCCTGACAGGGGGGTCTGCACTGATTGTTTATCAGGGTAGCCCCCCCTTGGAGGCCCACACTAGACCACCAGGGAAGCCACCAGGACAACCAGGGAAGGGGGCAACATGGTGATGGCCATGCACATGTGCAAATTATGCCCAATCTGTGCCAATCAGTGCCCACAAATGGGCACTGACTGGCACCATTATATAACCTGTAACATCAGTGATGTCCAGCAATGCCACCCATCAGTGTCATCAGTGCCACTAATCAGTGTCATCAGTGCCACCCATAAGTGTCTATCATGCCACCTATCAGTGCCAATCCATGCCCATCAGTGCCCATCCGTGCCACCTATCAGTGCCACCCATAAGTACCCATCAGTGCCGCCAACAAGTGCCCATCAGTGTCGCCTACAAGTGCCCATCAGTGCTGCCTACAAGTGCCCATCAGTGCCGCCTATGAATGCCCATCAGTGCCGCCTATGAGTGCCCATCAGTGCCGCATATAGTGCCACCTATCAGTGCCGCCTATCAGTGCCCATCATCAGTGCCACCTCATCAGTGCCACCTCATTGGTTCCACCTCATTGGTGCCCATCAGTGCCACCTTATCAGTGCCCATCAGTGCAGCCATATCAGTGCCCATCATTGAAGAAGAAACCGTACTTATTTACAAAAAAATTTAACAGAAACAAAGAAAAACTTGTTTTTTTTCAATATTTTCGGTATTTTATTTGTTAGTCAAAAGTAAACACTGCAGAGGTGATCAAATGCCACCAAAAGAAAGCTCTATTTGTGGGAACAGAATTATAAAAAAATTTGTTTGGGTACAATGTTGTATGATCGCGTAATTGTCATTCAAATTGCGACAGCGCTGAAAGCTGAAAGTTGGCTTGGGCAGGAAGGTGTATAAGTGCCTGGTATTGAAGTGGTTATACAAGTACATAGAAGGAAGTGGACAGAAACACTCAGCTCTCAAACTCCGTTCACATCTCTGCATAGCGCATCCCATATGCATCTTTTTTTATTAGTGAGGTGGGGGAGCATTTTCACGCATCACACATAGGGCAGCCCATCCACCTGAATGGACTGTCCTACACACAGCAATTGCCCAAAAAAAGCTTCATAACTCTTTTTTAGAGCAGGGCTTGGTGTGTTTTTTACTGTGTGTTTTGGTGCAGAGCATTTCTGAAATGCAACGAAATGCACAGATGTGATTGGAGCCTCGTTGTTCTTGTGTTATTGCACCAATTTCACTTATGCCGCGTACACATGATCAAACAATCGGGTGGAAAAGTCCGGCAAACTCAAGTCCGGCAAACTCAAGTCCGCCGGACAATCCCCGCGTGTCTAGCCTCCGGCATACTTTTTTGACCCGAAAGTACAGCGGACTTAGAAAGCAGTTTTGCACTCCAATCTTCCCGCCGGACTCGCATTGCGGTGGACAATCCGGCTGTGTGTGTGCCAGTCCGCCGTACTTTTGAAATGAGCGGACTTTTCCCGCCCGGAGAGCGGGTCTCCAGGTAGGTGGGGCCAGCGAAGAAGGTGTCGCTGGCCCCGCCACCTGGTATGGACTTAAAGGGGAACCCCAACGCCGAAAAAAATCGGCGTGGGGGTCCCCCCAGGTCCACATCAGACCCTTGTCCGAGCACGCTACCCGGCCAGCCAGGAAAAGGGGGGATGAGCGAGCCCTACCCTGAGCTGTACCAGGCCGCGTGCCCTCAACATGGGGGGTGCCTTGGGGAAGGGGGGCTGCCCCAAAGCACCTTGTCCCCCTGTTGATGAGGACACAGGCCTCTTCCCGACAACCCTGGCCGTTGGTTGTTGGGGTCTGCGGGAGGGGGGCTTATCGGAATCCGGGAGCCCCCTTTAATAAGGGGACCCCTGGATAGTGGCCCCCCACCCTATGTGAATGAGTATGGGGTACAATGTACCCCTACCCATTCACCTGTAAAATAAAGTACAAAAAAACACAACACACATGGGTTAAAATAGTTTATTGCACAGCTCCGGGGGTCTTCCGTCTTCGGGGGTCTTCTCGCCTGACTCCTCCGCTATCTTCTTCTAGCTCTTTTACTAGTGGAGGAGCCCGGCTTTCTTCCTCGCAGCTACCCTCTTCTTCCGACTTCGGGGGTCTTGTCCCCCTCTTCGGTTCTTCTGCCGGGCCACCGCGCCTTCTTATAGCTCTTTTACAGGCCTTCTGTCGCCACTGTCGCCGCCTTCTGTTCTTCTGTTCAGATGTTCCCTCCGCTCACAATGAAGGGGACCGGGCGCGCGGTGACTTATATAGGGACATCACCGGATGATGTCCCCGCCTATTATGATGTCACAGTCCCAGCATATCGTCCCTATATAAGTCGCCGTGCGTCGCGTCGGAGCCATTGTGAGCGGAGGGAGCGTCGAGTCAACATCTGAAGAGAAGAACAGAAGGCGGCAACAACAGCGGCGACAGAAGACCGGGCCACCGCCTGTAAAAGAGCTATAAGAAGGCGCGGTGGCCCGGCAGAAGAACCAAAGAGGGGGACAAGACTCCCGAAGTCAGAAGAAGAGGCCGGCGGCGAGGAAGAAAGCCGGGCTCCTCCGCTAGTAAAAGAGCTAGCAGAAGATAGCGGAGGAGTCCGGCGAGAAGACCCCCGAAGACGGAAGACCCCTGGAGCTGTGCAATAAACTATTTTTACCCTGTGTTGTGTTTTTTTTCACAGGTGAATGGGTAGGGGTACATTGTACCCCATACTCATTCACATAGGGTGGGGGGCCTTTATCCGGGGGCCCCCTTATTAAAGGGGGCTCCCGGATTCCGATAATCCCCCCCGCCCGCAGACCCCGACAACAAACGGCCAGGGTTGTTGGGAAGAGGCCCTTGTCCTCATCAATATGAGACAAGGTGCTTTGGGGTGGGCGCCCCCCATGTTGAGGGCACGCGGCCTGGTACGGCTCAGGAGGGGGGGCGCTTGCTTGTCCCCCCTTTCCTGGCCGGCCGGGTAGCGTGCTCGGACAAGGGTCTGATGTGGACCTGGGGGGAACCCCACGCTGATTTTTTTCGGCGTTGGGGTTCCCCTTTAAGTCCATACCAGGTGGCGGGGGCAGCGACGTCTCCTTCGCGGGCCCCGCCTACCTGGAGACGCGCTCGAAATGAGCGGACTTTCCTCCGCGTGTGTGGGCGAGTCCGTTCATTTCAAAAGTACGGCGGACTTAGTACGCTGTATTAGTCCGCTGAAAAAGTGCCGTGTGTGGGCAAGTAGCCTGTTCGGAAAGTCGGACGGACAATCCGGCGGGAAGTCCGCCGGATAGTCGGCTACGTGTGTACGTGGCATTACACAGCATTGTAGTAGCACAGCTTCTCATGCAGACAGTACTGGAACTCATATGCATATCTGATCATACAACGTTTTGCGCACAAACAACCTAAAGTAGATCTAAACCCCAAATAGTTACATTCAAGTTATTATGTGAATAATACCTGTCACAGTTGCTGGCGAGCTCAAATGAACTGCCAAGCCATTAAATGGCTGGTGTCATAACTGATCACACATGCATAACCATGGTAACTAGAAACCAAACAGAGGCTAAAGCCTTGTAAACATGATCAGACTTTCCAACAACAAAACTGTGGAATTTTGTTTGAAGGGTGTTGGCTCCAACTTGTCTTGCATACACACGGTCACACAAATGTTGGCCAACAATTACAAATGGAGGGTCTGATTGGGTCAGACAGATCATGTTAAAGGGGCCTGAGCCCTTGTACACACGGTCGGAGAATCCGTCGGAATGTGTCCTATCGGACCGCGTCGTCGGATAATCCGACTGTGTGTGGTATGCATCAGGCTGATTCCGTCGGAATATCCGTCGGACCCAATTTTCCAACATGTTGGAAATATTTCCCGACCAACTGGGCCGGTCGGACATACTCCGATCATGTGTAGCGAATTTTGATCGGACCAAGTGCCACGCATACTCAGATCAAATTCCTACATCAAAGCTATTGGCTACTAGCCTGAACGTAGTCCCATCGTAACAAAATTACGTCATCACGTTCTGAAAGATCGGATTTTTCGACAACTTAGTCTGACCGTGTGTATGCAACAGTTTCGGACAAGATCCGACGGACAAAATCCGACGGAGAAAATCTCACGGATTTGGTTGTCGAAATCTCCGACCGTGTGTACAGGGGCTAAGGCTACTTTTACACTGATGGTCTATGGTCTACCCGCACCTGTGGCTTTCCTGCAGGTTAGCTATACTTTGCCATAGAATTTCTTTCTGAAAGTGCACCAAACCCACAGGTAAGACCAGAAGTCTATGGCTCAGTGCAGGTAAGCCGCAGGTACACTGCGCTACACCTGTGAATCAGTTTAAAAGCAGCCTTGTAACCACTGCAAAACAGATATGTCCATATATACACTGCGATTTTAGTAATAAACTTGCTTTCCCAGTCAGTGTGCATTTGGTATCACTCCAACTATGACAGGAACTGGTGCTATACAGGAAGCATTGGCTTATGCAGCTCTGCTCCACAGCTGCTTGCTTCCTCTACCAATTGCTTCATTCACAACACTGATGCTCTGGCATGGCGGGTAGACAACCTGAAATCTGGGCTTGCCAACCCACCATCCCAGAGCAGAAGGTCGCGGGCCACATCAGAGGGCTCCGCGGGCCACATGTGGCCCCCGGCCACTGGTTGGGCACCCCTGCTGTACAGTATAATTCACCATTACATTCTCACCATAAAATTGTGGCTCTTCTCTACCTTATATAATATAACTGTGAATTTTAGGGTCCATGCACATTGGGCATAAAAAAGCTGCTCATACAGGCATTTTGCATTTTTTTCTTAAGCCTGCAGAAGCAGCTCTATGTTAGCCTATGTGTCTATGCACATTAGGCATATTTTCAGAGGAGCTTTTAGAGGCAGAAAAAGAACCTTCAGAATCGCATTTTTTAGAGGAGCTTTTGGGCAGAAAAAATGCTTAACGCATAAACATGCCTAAATGCAGTGTTTAGGAGTGTTTGGCATTTTTACGTGTACATTGATTATAATGAAAAATAGGCAGTGAGTAATGTTTTGGAAAAAAACGTTTGTAAAAGCCCATAAATGCTCATAAACTCTTATGCAACATGAACCACTAGGAGCATTTTTTAGCTTTTTGTGCCAGAGGTTTGGGCATTTTTTCTGCCACTAGTGTACATGGACCCTAAGAGTGTAGAGTTTTTTCTTTGCTACGTTTTCTGGGGCTCAGTCAAATCTCCCTTAATCTTTGGAAAACATCAACCAGCTTAAGTATAAATGAACTGCAACAACTTAGTGGGGGTTTTGAAAACTCAAAAAAAAAAAAAGAAAAAAAAGGGTACTCATAGAATAGAAGTATGGAAAAGCAAAATGTGTATTTAAAATGTAATCAGTCAAAAAGTCTATTTAAAGCATTTTTTGCCAACTGCCAGCTTTGAGAAGTAAAGCAGAAATAAAATGTCATACATAATCTTACTTATATTGGAAGGTTTTTGCGTCCTGTGAGAAAAAGGCTTATGCATGGGCTGATGATTATTACAAAGCAGGACATTATAAAAAATAATCTGCCAGTAATTGCCAAATAATTTTAGGATGCATAACCATGCATTCACTAATAGCGATGAGCTTAATGTTTTCTCTAAATTTAGGTTCAGACTGAACACTGCCTGTTTGGACAAACACTATACATTTAGGGCATTCGACGTGGATGAATGTGACATCCTATGGCAGGTTGTTAAGGAATCAGTGATTCAAATAAGCCTCCCACCTGCAGCGGGGGCGGATTCAGAGTCTAGTCTCAGGAGGGGCACTACCAGAATTTTTTTTTTTGGGGGGCAATTTATCGGGGAAATGGCGGGTGTTATCGCTTCAATCATCCCGGCACCATGGTTGTTATGGTGTCAGGATGATTGAAGCACATTATTTCTATTATTACAGTGTTATATAAAATTAAATCGTTTAACTCACTATAATGCAGAATCAGTGGGAGCCCTGAGTGTGTCACTTGCCACGTCACCTGTCACCAGATGCGGATTGTCACTTGCCATGTCACCTGCCACATGTTGCGGATTGTTACTTGCCACGTCACCTGTCACCAGATGCAGATTGTCACTTGCCACGTCGCCTGTCACCAGATGCAGATTGTCACTTGCCACGTCGTCTGTCACAAGATGCAGAATGTCACTTGCCACATAACCTGCCACACATTGCAGATTGTTACTTGCTCTGTCACCTGCCACACATTGTGGATTGTCACTTGACATGTCACCTGCCACATGTTGCGGATTGTCACTTGACATGTCACCTGCCACACGTTGTGGATTGTCACTTGTCACATCGCCTGTCACCAGATGCAGATTGTCACTTGCCATGTCACCTGTCACCAGATGCAGATTGTTACTTACCATGTCAACTGCCACACATTGCAGATTGTCACTTGCCATGTCACCTGTCACAAGTTGTGGATTATCACTTGCCACATCACCTGCTACACGTTGCAGATTATCACTTGCCACATCACCTGCTACACGTTGCAGATTATCACTTGTCACAGGTTATGGATTGTCACTTGCCATGTCGCCTGCCACATGTTATGGATTGTCACTTGCCACACGTTATGGATTGTCACTTGTCACGTCACCTGCCACACGTTGCAGACGGTTTCTTGCTGTGTCACTTTCCTGCTAAGGTTATCTCTTGCTGTGTCCCAGAGTCAGACAGCAGATTACCAGTCAGGCAGCAGAGAGATGATGTCATCTCTCTGCTTCCCACGGCTGTCTGCACAGTGAGGGTAGAACTGCACTGCAGGGATGCAGGGTGGGCGGCAGGCAGTAATAGATGATGTCATCCCTCTGCTCCGCCATCGCCCACTCCCTGATTGGCCAGCTGTCTGCTCACTCACCGAGCCACCCAGCTGCTTGCCTGCACTCTCACCCACTCGCTGAGCTCCCTCACCCACAGAGCAGCCTGCCCACTCACTCACGCAATTGCCCCCCCCCCCCCCCCCCAGATTCTTTGAAGCTTGCTAAACCCTGCTCCAATCTAATCCAGGAAAGTTCAATTCATCACTATTCACCAGTGAGGATTAGAATTAGGATATTTAATAATGTCAGAGTAAACATTACAGACTGATGCCTTTTAAACTCCAACAAAGAAAAAAAAATAGGTGGGTATTTTAAAAAGTTTGCCTTTGTTTACCTGGATAAAAGTTTTCTTACAGGCAATACTGTCTCCCAACTAGAATCACTGGTAAATTGCGCAAGGCAGTTGTTCATGTGAAACCTGCAAATGGCAGCTGCTGCTTTTGCATACCTCCCAAATTTAGAACTTGAAAAAAAGGGAAGAGAACAGGAAGATATGAAGCATGCAATTCATGTTGTGGAAAAAAGTGTGCATTGCTACATTATGCTAAAGGTTGGGCATGGCTTTAAGAGGCATGATTAAATAGAATATGAGCCTTCTAACAGTATACAGTGCACATAATTGACACAGTCCTTGCATCCACAAAATGCTTTAGAATTGCTGTGCTTTGAATGAGAGTCTGAAAGCCGTACATAATTCTAAAGCATTCAATGGTGTTACTTTACTAAACCTGGAGTGTGCATAATCTGGTGCAGCTGTGTATGGTAGCAAATCAGTTTCTCACTTGTTAAATTAAGCTTTGACAAAAAAATCTGAAAGTTGATTGGTTTCTATGCAAAGCTGCCCCAGATTTTGCACTCTCCAGATTCAGGAAATTAACCCCAATGTACATAAGCTAAACAGATATTAATGGGGACTGCTAGCCAGGCCTTCTCGTCCAACATCTTTGCATGACCTCACAAATATGCTTATGGAATAATGGTCAAACATTCCCGTAGACACACTCCTAAACCTTGTGGACAGCCTTGCCAGAAGAATTAAAGCTGTTAAAGCTGCAAAGGGTGAGCCAACTCAATATTGAAACCTACAGACTAAGACTGGGATGCCATTAAACTTCATAGTTACATAGTTAGTCAGGCTGAAAAAAGACACAAATCCATCCAGTTCAACCACAAAAAAAAAATAATAATAATATCATACGATCCCGTATACCCACTTCTATACACACAGTTGATCCAGAGGAAGGCGGAAAACCCCAGCAGAGCATGATCCAATTTGCTACAGCAGGGGAAAAAATTCCTTCCTGATCCCCTGAGAGGCAATCGGATTTTCCTCGGATCGACTCTACCTGTAAATGTTAGTACCCAGTTATATTATGTACATTTAGGAAATAATCCAGGCCTTTCTTAAAGCAATCTACTGAGCTGGCCAGAACCACCTCTGCAGGGAGTCTATTCCACATTTTCACAGCTCTTACTGTGAAGAAACCTTTCCGTATTTGGAGATGAAATCTCTTTTCCTCTAGACATAAAGAGTGCCCCCTTGTCCTCTGTGTTGACTGTAAATTGAATAACTCAACACCAAATTCACTATATAGACCCCTTATATATTTGTACATGGTGATCATATCCCCCCTTAATCTCCTCTTATCAAGAGTGAATAAATTCAGTTCCTGTTAGCTGAGTTCCTCCATGCCTCTTATCAGTTTGGTTGCCCTTCTCTGCACTTTCTCCAGTTCCCCGATATCCTTTTTGAGAACTGGTGCCCAAAACTGAACTGCATATTCCAGATGAGGTTACTAATGATTTGAACAGGGGCACAATTATATCTCTCTTTCTGGAGTCCATACCTGTCTTAATACAAGAAAGGAGTTTGCTTGCTTTGGAAACCACAGCTTGGCATTGCATGCCATTATTGAGCTTATGATCTACCAAATCCCCCAAATCCTTCTCCACTATGGATCCCCCCAGTTGTACTCCTCCTAGTATGTATGATGCATGCATATTCTTAGCCCCCAAGTGCATAACTTTACATTTATCAACAATAAACCTCATCTGCCACATAGTCGCCCAATTAGACAGAGCATTGAGGTTGGCTTGTAAATTGGAGACATCCTGTAAGGAGGTTATTCCACTGCACAGCTTGGTGTCATCTGTAAAGGGGGAAATGTTACTTTTGGACCCAGACCCAATATTATTTATAAAGATATTAAAAAGTAAGGATCCCAGCACTGAACCTTGGGGTACACCACTGATAACCTTAGACCATTCAGAGTAAGAATCATTAACCACTACTCTCTAAATTCTGTCTTTTAGCCAGTTTTCTATCCATTTACAAACTGATATTTCCAAACCTGTAGCCATTACCTTACACATGAGCCATGTATGCAGAACTGTATCAAACAATTTAGCAAAATCCAAGTATACCATGTCCACCGCTACCCTTCTGTCCAAGGTTTTACTCACCTCCTCATAAAAAAAAATCAGGTTTGTCTGACAACTTCTGTGCATGTAAAGGCAGGCATCCAATACTTTTGACAATATAGTGTAGTTTATCCTGACTTAAAGAGGAAGTAAACCCCTTCAAACCACTTTGACCTACAGGTAAGCCTAGATTAAGGCTTACCTGTAGGTCCAAGCAATATCTCCTAAACCTATATGGTTTAGGAGATATTTGCCCGAAAATGGGCACCGCTGTCTACGGCGCATGCGCCGTAGACAGCGGCGCGCAGGCGCACTAAATGCGGCAAATCCAAGAATGGATTTGCCTAATTTGTCGACTCCCGTGTGCATGCGCGGGAGTGACGTCATCGCGGCTTCGCCGAATGGCAGAGGCGGAGCTGCGAGACGCGACTCCCGTGCGCATGCGCGGGAGTGACGTCATCGCGGCTTCGCCGCTGTCATTGGTCGGAGCTGCGAGACGCCACCAGCAAGATGGATGCGGCGGACTACAGGGATCAGCGGCGACTTCGCTGGCTCCTGTGTCAGGTAAGTGACACATAATGAGCTACTATGCGATGCATAGTAGTCCATTATGCTTTACCTTTGCAGGGAAAAAAAGAGGAAGTAAACCCATCAGGGTTTACTTCCTCTTTAAAGGGTGGGCAAAATGGTTTAAACAATATATTCAAAAATAGGTGCCCAGATATTAATCAAGATTAGAAGGAATGGAAAAACCTCAAGACTTACACTGTGATAAAAACGTCCTAGTATGATGTAGGTTTCAATGGTAGCCAACAAGTTTTTCCTCCAACCAGTCCTTTGCCTCTAGAATTCAACTTTCCACCACAGGTGTTGCATGGATAAATCCCACTACATGGCCATTAAATAGGGGAGGCAAATTCTGTATCCACCCATCTGGGGAGGGAGGTGACATCATTCCTCATTATCCACACCAACGGGAAGTAAAATGGCACCCATTCAGATGATTCCTGGCAGTCCGGGAAGTGTGCATGCGTGCCACATGACACTGTGCATAATGACGTCACTTCCCACCCCAGTCGGCGTCACTTCCGGAAACTTGCACAACTTACAAATCCGCCCACACTTGAATGGAGAACCTTAAAGAGACAGGCACGAAAACATTAAGTCAGAATAAACTATATGCATGTGAGCGTATATACAAGGGTATTTTTTCCCCCTCTTTGACAGTAAATAACCCCTGTTTGGCACCCTGTTTTTGCCCATGGGGCATAGAAATAATAGGTGCATTTCATTGGATATTTAAAAATATATGTCCTATATTTTATCTTATTCGTTATTTCTTTTTTGCAGTGGTGTCTCTTCCTCCTGGTGTATGGCCCTAATGATCCTTGCATGCTCATGGCCCATTTGGGGGGGGTAGGTTTGATTCTGGCACCCAGGTATAGAAGGACAATGGGCTCAGTGTTATAGTAAGTGTTATGTTATCAGCATTTTATCGAGCTTGAATTGTCTGTATTATAATTACTGATTGGACCATGGGCAAGAAATTGTTTGTCCATGGTCCAATCAATATTAAAGATGGCCTTGGTACTACAGATGTAGATAAAACAATTTGACAGGGGTTCTAACTGTCTGTGTTGCTGTTGAAGAGTTCTCCTTCCTGTCTGGTAAAATGTTGCTATCAAGACAGGAAGTGAAGCTAATTGTCTCAAATGAAGCCATGGATAGCAGTAAAAACCTTACGGGGGCACTAACATTTCCATAGCCAAAAATAATTGGCTGGACATAATATCAAAGCCATTTGCAAATATAATTATTATATTCATATTTCATATTGGTTAATATTTGCTACATTCAATTCAGCAGACAGCCAATGCATTATTATATTTTTTCAGTGTTTTTTTTTTTTTTATGTAAGGGCATTTTAAAGCGGTTCTGCACTCATAATAATACATTTTCCCATTCTGTTGCCTCTAGACCGTACATTTGATAATGCCACATTTTTTTTTTTTTTTATTAATCTACCTTTTGTAATTCGTAGTATTTGATTTTCCTCCCCTGCGGCGATGGGCGGTCTCTTGCGGGGATCAGCATCACTTCCGGCTGAACCCCGCACTGTCTCCTGGGATCTCGTCCAAGTAATCCCAGGAGACACTGCGGCTAATGCAGCCGAAATCTCGCGAGATTTCGGCTAATACAGCCGAAATCTCGCGTGATTTCGGCTGCATTAGCCGCAATGTCTCCTGGGATTACTTGGACGAGATCCCAGGAGACAGTGCGGGGTTCAGCCGGAAGTGATGCTGATCCCCGCAAGAGACCGCCCATCGCCGCAGGGGAGGAAAATCAAATACTACGAATTACAAAAGGTAGATGAATAAAAAAAAAAAAATGTGGCATTATCAAATGTACGGTCTAGAGGCAACAGAATGGGAAAATGTATTATTATGAGTGCAGAACCACTTTAATGGAAAATACCAAGTTGTTTGTCCTTTTTTATTTATTTATTTTTTTCATTAACTTTTATTACATTTAACTGTGTCCAACAAACAAAAAAGGAAACAACACATATGAATTCTCTACAAAGGCCCAAGATTGTCCAAATGCAATAAGCATTCAGTTTATAGTCCTTCCTTTTATTTTTGTCATATAATTCTATGAAAAATATTTGTTCTCTGCTATTCCTTATGTTTCTATCTTTTGGTAAGTAAACTTATCAGATTTTTTTGTCACGTTTAACAGTATATCAGTATATCCGGAACAGTATATCATTAACTCTGAGAAAATAATTTAAAGTGCAATGAGTGTGAAACATAGTTGCTCCTTCCAAGTCATTAGACGGAATATATAGGTTTTTTTCAAACAGAGTTTATGCTTTGATCTCAGCAGTCACTCGATAAGGTTTCTAACTGCAAAGTCTAACATACAGAGATAGAATCTACACATTTAAATATGGAAGTAGCAAAGTGTAAGTCACATCTAAAATCATTTTTATTTAAACTTTAAAAAAATAATCCAAAATATAAGCAATCCTATGTATTAACCTGTATATAGTTACTATCACAAGAGTGTTTATTACATGAACATAAGAAAACCAAATGACAAATGCACTCTGTACCCGTACTATACAAAAGTGTTTTAAGGTCCTGCATGTAAGGTATTCAATTATGTTTATGGCTTTTATATAGAAGACTAGCAAATGTGTTATTTTCCATTTTTTTAATAGTGTAGTATGTTAATTTCTCAGCGCAGTTTCCTGGTACCCTAAAGCCTTGTACACACGATCAGATTTTCCACAGGCAAAGCCTCAGACTTTTGTCGGAATGACGTTGGACCAAAACTTGTCTTGCATTCAGACGGCACACAATTGTCAGCCAATAAACAATGTACTAGGCGTACTACGAGCGGATAAAGAGGAAGTTCAATTGTCAGGCGCTACCCTTTGTGGTCCTTCTGCTAATTTCATGTTTGTAGAAGTTTGGCGAGTGTTGATTTGCCCTTTTCATTTCACGCATTTCATTTTGTGCTTTTCAGTTCATGTCTGATTTCCGTGAACCAGACATATTGAGGAATTAGAGGAGTTATTGCTTTATTGCAAGTCCAGTCCAAGAACAGGAGGAGGATTTATTGGACCAAAAATGTGTTGCTTTATTAATCGTGACCAATTATGTCATATGCCATTGCTGCGGGAGCTCCAGGAGAATAATCTGGATAATTTTCGGAATTATCTCCGGATGACGGACCCCTGCTTTCACCAACTCTTGGCATTGTTGACCCCTTATATTAAGAAGCAGGACACATGCATGAGGCTTTTATTTTATTTTTTAGTGGAATAATGATTTGATTTGTTATATTTTCTATATTTTTGGATGCATAGAATACACTTTTTGGTTAAGTTCTATTGGCAGATAGCATGTCTAATTTTATTTGTTTTCTTTTTTTAATGCATAATAAAAAAGATTGTGGAGAACAATACTTGGCTATGTGTTTTACATCAAATGACAGTTTAGGAATAGGCAGTTAAATTTAAAAAAATATAATGAAAAATTAACAAGGGACACCAACATAGTTGTATCTTTGATCTTAAAAACGACAGGATAATGGTGTTGTGGTAACTTGCCCCAAAAAACAAAAAACAAGCATAATATTATTATTTTTGATATCACTAGAGAATAAAAGCCTTTTAAAAAACGTTTGGCAGAACTCCATCAGTATCACCAGCAAAGCAGCTTCATTATTATCCAATTAAAGAAGAAGAGAATGTGCGCTGCATTTAGACATTTCATAATTTGCCACATCAGGAATGTTAATTCTCCATTATGAATGCTATTTTACAAGACTGACCACTTCTGGCTCATCCTTGTTTCTGAGCATGTATGTTTGTACTTTGGACTTTTGTCCAACGGACTTGTGTACACACACTCGGAAAATCCGTCATAAGACCATTGTCCGCAGAAAATTTATAAACCTGACATCCAACATTTGTCCATGGAAAGTTGGCCAACAATTGTCTGATGGAACGTACAAATGGTCAGATTGTCCATCAACAGCCTGTCATCACACAATTCCTGTTGGAAAATCATCATCAAGATGGAGCCAAATTGCTGCAGGTATAAAGTGTAGGCACCCGGAAGTGCCTAAATATAGTTGCACCAATCTCCCAAACCATCGTGTCATTGTTGAATGCTGGGCCAAGTATGCCTACTTTTACTCCTTTCAGAGTAAAATATATTAAGAGTTTAACAAGTGTCAGCTTTGTTCTTAAGTGCCTACAGACAGTCCGGCATTGTCCTCTGTTAACAAATACACTGGAAACATGACCTAACGTTGCACAATTGTAGGTTTTGCAGCAAAAATGCAGATGCATTGCTAGCAATGTGGAAATGCACTAACACTGTGGTGACATGTGTGAGTCCCAGCTGCACAATGTCACTATAAACTTTAACTAAAGTTTTTAGATGAAACTGCAGCATTCTTTCACTCCCCCAATCCACTGATACTCACCTTTTAAATGATCCATTCCTTCCTCCATCACAGCCAGCATCAAAATAACTTGTGTCGGTTGGTGTCAGACCCTAGTCACACCCTGTCATGAGGTTGCAACAGTGCCCAGGCCTATTCAGGGCTGCCTTTAATATTGATCGGACGCTGGGCAAAACTTTTCTTGGGCCCCCCATGCAGTTTTGCTCTCCACCTGCTCTGAGACATACAATAAATAGCAGCTAGACTCAAAATCAATTTACTGAATCAGATCAGGCAGCTATTGCGATTGGTTGCCAGAGGTCATTACCGCTCACGGACTGGTTGCTAGAGGTTACAGCACATTATTTCTGCTTGTTGATTGGTTGCTAGAGATTACTGTGGATATGACCTCAGGGGGGCATGATATACACATGTACAGGTGAGTCATCTGTACACAACAATAGGGCAGAGCTGGGCAGCATTAGTAGCAGCACTTCACACTGAGATATCGGGACACAGCACATGACTAAAACCTAAAACTAAAACCACCAGGATATTTGGCAAGGATGAGGTATCTGCTTTGGGCCCCACAACAATGACAGGGCCCAGGGCAGCTGCCCCTTTTGCCCTGCCTTAAAAACGGCCCTGGGCCTATTGATTGAATGAATGCTAGAATCAAGCATGGTCAGATTGGAGGAGGTCACATGCTCCCCCATGCTAAGCAGCACTGGGTATTTTTGATGTAAGAACAGCAGAAGATCACCGGAGGTGAACTCACAGACACCCCCACTGTCTTTACATGGATCACAGCAGTTGTATTGCCTGACAGCAGTTTTTATTCTTCAGGTTTTGTAGACACATTTTTCCATTTAAACAAATAGTTTAACCCTACCTACTATATAAATAACTAAAAAAAGGGCTTTTGCTGGAATTGGGCTTCAACATCATAGATGACATTTAGAACTAATAGCAGTTTTACCATTTATGATAAAGTGTGGCTTGTCCTCTTACTGGCAGAGGTTTTATATCTTTTGTAACAAAGCTGTTGAGTTCAAAGACCTAGTGGTGGTTTCACTTAAGTTAATCCTTGACATCAACATCCAACAGAAAGCCATGGACTGTACAAGAGCAAAACACAGGTGACCATATGTTGTTACGTATTTTACTACTGCCCTGTCAAGACTTAAATCATTTAGAGAGATGAAGTATATGGTCATTTTTATCACATTCAAATAATTTGTTTGTTGTTTTAAAAAATACACTGGTGTACATTAACATCGCAATATCTATCTATCTATAGGTATTATCTATTTTTGTACACATGTATATATAAACAAGGTAAAGGTTTGTCACAGGGAAATAATTCAAGGCCAGAAATTTAGTCAGAGGAAAATAGATAGAGTTTAGAACGTCAATGATCTATCCTTTGAACTCTCAAAGGCTTTAATTTCAAGGAAAAATTCTCTAATCCCCAAGTGACGGAGCAACACTTTTTGTTCCTGTTGAATGCTGCAAGGAAGGAACTGCGACACTGAATTTCTCTTACCTTATCAGGAAATGAGTAAATGTGAGCATAAAGAGTACATCCTGCAGCACTTTTAATTGTGTTATGTGTTTATACCAGCTCCATGGCAAAGTGGCTATTCCATACAGTAGTTTTATCTAAGATGATAGAAATACCTTTTGAGTTGAAATTATATATTATATATAAAAAATAAATCATACAGGTTTTAATACATTGCACTTTGGCACAGGCTCTGTGTTCAGAGCCTTTCCTTTGAAACATATAATAATTATGGGAAGATTTCTGTTAACATCCCAATAATCTAGAATTTAAAAAATCATGTTTATCGATATGCATATTTATTAAATACTTTACTTTCCAAGTGTTTAGAATAGGTATTCACCAGTTATACAACTATACAACCTAAAGGGTTAATCCACACAAAAATATTGATTTAGACTCAATCACATATTAGCTCTTGGACTCCGCTAGAGATATTTTTTTGCATTTTGTGCACCTTTTTCAAATGCCAATATAGGAAAAAAATATGTGTAACATGAATTTGCTTGCTGCACATTTCCACTGTTATTATAATCAAAGCATTGTATATTTGCCTTTTACTTTTTCTCTTTTGTATTATTTGTGACCATTAGAGAATAAATGATATACCATATACCATTACCTTATTTTTTTATATCTTATATTAAACAACTTACTTTCTACTGATACGGTAAATGTTTCTATGTTAGTTAGTTAAAACATATACTGTACATACGTTCTCTCTGCAGCATTATAGCCAATCTTGTTATGTAACAGCAGCTTTTCCTCTGTGGCAACGGGGAACAGGCATTCTTCCTGGACTAGGTGGCATTTATATAAAACTTTTAAATGCATAGCTTTTAGAGTGCAAAGTAAAGAGGAAAACTACAAGGCAGTAAAATATTCTTTCCTGATAACTAGACAATAGGGAAGCACCCAGAATCAACACTATAATTTTACCTATAAATATTATCTAAATCACAGTACAAAGTAAAGCCACTTTAAATATAGCACCAAAGAAAAACAAATCTATACAAATACATTTAATACAAAGTGTTTACATTTTATTACATAAGCCAAAATGTTATATTCAAATTTGAAGGTCAAAGAGTTTTACAAACTTTATCTGCTTCCTCAGAACTAGTAGGAAAGATTAGGGATGAGCTAGGTGTTGGGTATGTGTTGAACCCAACACTCACTGTTCGACTGGTTTAGGGTGTCCAGCATAGATGAATACGACAGTTTACGCCTTTCAGTGGTTGTTAAAGCGGAGTTCCACCCAAAAATGGAACTTCCGCTTTAAGTGCTGGTCACTCCCTGACATGCCACATTTGGCATGTCATTTTTTTTGGGGGGGGGAGCTGGGTACCCTGTTTTCAGAGGCACCCAGCTCAGACTTCCTCCCCTGGCACGGGAAGGAAGATCACCTCTCCTCCCTCCCTCCCTGCAAACTTGCAGGACATGTCAGGTCCCAGAAGATTGCCATTAACAGCGTGCAGTGCACCTCACACATGCGCAGTGTGCATCCGGCTGTGAAACCACAGCCAGGCGCCCACAGTTAGAATGCCTTTGCTGTGGAGAGGAGGGGGAGAGGAGCGAGACTTCCTGCACCTGCATCGCTGGACCGTGGGATAGGTGAGTGTCTGATTATTAAAAGTCAACAGCTAAATTTTTTGTAGCTCCTGACTTTTAAATGGGTCAAACTCCACTTTAAGAAAGGAGTGAGTGCCATTATGGCGGTTAATAGGGCTAAATGAGTAAAAAGTGATACTCTGCAGACTATAGTGGATGAAAAAATAGCCCAATATGCTGCAGATCCATCAGAGGCAAACTTCAATGCTTTTCAGTTAAACGGGCCCTGCATTTGTATATCGCTGAGGCTACGAGGATGGATATCTATAAAGATAAACTGAAGACCTTCAAGCAGGGGGATCGTAATGGTCAGTTTTTTGGCCATGATGGGCAAACATGAATAACCTAGTATTCCCATTTCAGAAATACGTACCCCCTCAGGAGATATGGCTTCTACACAGTCAACAATTTTAGAGATGTTTCAGCACCAGACATTATACACATCCCAGCTGTCACCATTACACACCAAACCGCAGTCTTCGATCAGCCAACAAAAACCTCCTCCTCGTGCCCAAAGCCCGGTATAAATCCAAGGGGGATCGGAGATTCGCTATCCAAGGGCCTCGGCTATGGAATGCTCTACCAATCAACATCCGCCTGGAAGACAATCACCTGGCTTTTAGCTTTTTAGTTAAAACTCAAGACCTTCCTCTTTTAGCAGATGATCAAAGCTTGCCACAGCGCCTAGAGGCGATTCAGTTCGCATTGTGCGCTATACAAGTATTTCATTCATTCATTCACCCTATTTCCAGCCAATGGAATTGGCAAGTTGGCTGGATTCGGTTGCACTGGCTTGGTTGACAGATAATGAGAGAGTGATGTTAGTACGTCCTATAACAATAGAGGAGGTCTTTTCCGTTATTGGGTAATTTCCTTGGGGAAATCACTGGGACTGGATGGCCTTCCCATCAAATTCTATAATGCTCATGGAGAACTCCTTGCTCCTCTATTAACTTCCCTTTATTTTAATTGTTTAAAAGAGGGAGCTCTGCCAAACTCAATGAGTCATATAGTTTTAGTTTATAAGTCCCAAAAAGATCTGTCATCCTGCGCCTCATATAGGCCCATAGGATCTAGGGTTGTTGCCTTGCTAGATATAGAGAAGGCTTTTTCGATACTCTTGAGACTGAGTGGCCCTTTTTATGGGAGGTAGAATGGGTTTTCCAACTGTATTCATAAAATGGTTGCAGGTCCTATATAGACACCCCACAGCTGCAGTAAAATGGGGGGAGGTTTGTCCACTTCCTTCTAATTATTTAGGGGAACTCGACAGGGTTGCCCTCTGTCTCCAACCCTCTTTGCTATTGCAATGGAACCTGTGGATGAGGCCCTTCGTACCTCCCCTAATATTAAGGGGCTGTGGATTGATTGGTTGGAGGAGAGGGTAGCCTTGTATGCAGATGATCTTTTATTCATTTTGAATGATGCTGGACCCTCTCCAAGGGATTTACATATATTGGATTTTTTTTCCACAGTTACTGGACTGAAGGTAAATTGGACAAAGCCCCTGTTGTCCCCAATAGATATTGAGGCTCATAGTATGGCTTTGAGTGTTATTCCATAACAAGTGAAGTGGGTAGAGAATTTCAAGTATTTAGGAGTTGCAATCTCTCGCCAGCTTCTGAATTAAATTCCTTTAATTTGACTTTGATCCTAGGGGATATTGGGTTAAAGTTGAAAACGTGGAAATCTCTACCATTATCCTTATTGGGACTTACTGTATTAATCTCCTTAAAATGAAAATTATACCAAAATGTATTTACCTTTTTTAGACATTCTCCTCAGTGGCTCCCTGTTTCCTTTGTTTACAAAACTAAATCAACTGTTCTCATCCTTTTTATGGGGATCAAAGAATCCTAGATATAAATTGACCACCTTGATGCACCCTTGTAATCAAGGTGGTCTAGCTTTTCCAGATTTATATAAATATTTTTTAGCCACTCAGTTGGTTACGGTCGCATGGTGGCTAAGCCCTAGGGATGAGCCGAACACCCCCCTGTTCGGTTCGCACCAGAACCTGCGAACATACCTAAACTTCGTGTGAACTTTAGAACCCTATTAAAGTCTATGGGACTCGAACGTTCACAATCTAAAGTGCTCATTTTAAAGGGTAATATGCAAGTTACTGTCCTAAAAAGTGTTTGGGGACCTGGGTCCTTCCCCAGGGGACATGGATCAATGTAAAAAAAAGTTTTAAAAACGGCCGTTTTTTCAGGAGAAGTGATTTTAATAATGATTAAAGTGAAACAATAAAAGTGTAATATTCCTTTAAATTTCGTAGCTGGGGGGTATCTATAGTATGCCTGTGAAGGGGCGCATGTTTCTGGTGCTTAGAACTGTCCCTGCACAAAGTGTCATTTGTGCAGGAAAAAAAGTCTTTTAAAATCACTTGCGGCTAAATTGTCGGCTCCCCGTAATACAGAGAACACTCAATGAGTGCTCTCTGTATTAGCCGACAATTCATTCATTCATTGATAAAAAAAAAAAAAAAAAGTGTGGGGGTTCCCCTAAATTCAATTACCAGGCCCTTCAGCTCTGACATGGATATTAAGGGGAACCCCGTGTCAAATTTAAAAAAAAATTGACGTGGGGGTCCCCCTAAATATCCATACCAGACCCTTCAGGTCTGATATGGATATTAAGGGGAACCCCGCATCAAATTAAAAAAAAAATTGACGTGGGGTCCCCCTAAAAATCCATACCAGACCCTTTATCCGAGCACGCAACCTGGCAGGCCGCAGGAAAAGAGGGAGGGACGAGAAAGCGGCCCCCCCTCCCTCCTGAACCGTACCAGGCCACATACCCTCAACATTGGGAGGATGCTTTGGGGGTCTGTGACCCCTCAAAGCACCTTGTCCCCATGTTGATGAGGACAAGGGCCTCATCCTCACAACCCTGGCCGGTGGTTGTGAGGGTCTGCGGGCGGGGGGCTTATCAGAATCTGGAAGCCCCCTTTAACAAGGGGACCCCCAGATCCCGCCCCCCCCGTTTGAAATGGTAAGGGGGTACTTTTGTACCCCTACCATTTCACAAAGAAAGTGTAAAAATGGTTAAATAAGACCAACACACTTTTGAAAAATTCCTTTATTAAAAATAAAAAAAATAAAAAAAGATTCCAGCGGTGCTAATCCACTCTTGCTATCCAGTGACGAATCTCCGGGGTCCAGCGATGGAGGATCATATCCAGCGACGGGGATCTCTCAGTCCATCGCTGTCCATACATCTGTCTTCTGTCTCCACTCCGGAGACACTGCAGAGAGCCCAGCGCTGACGTTTCTTATATTAGGAGGGCGGGGCCACCCGTCACCTGACCCCGCCCCTCTGATGCTGGAGAGGGAAGCCAGGGGTTCCCCAGTGACGTGTGGGTGACCCCGCCCCCTCTGATGTAACGCAGGTTTCCGTTACATCAGAGGGGGCGGGGTCACCCACACGTCACTGGGGAACCCCTGGCTCCCTTCACCAGCGTCAGAGGGGGCGGGGTCAGGTGACGGGTGGCCCCGCCCTCCTAATATAAGAAACTTCAGCGCTGGGCTCTCTGCAGTGTCTCCGGAGTGGAGACAGAAGACGGATGTATGGACAGCGCTGGACTGAGAGATCCCCCGTCGCTGGATATGATCATCCATCGCTGGACCCCGGAGATTCGTCGCTGGATAGCAAGAGTGGATTAGCATCGCTGGAATCTTTTTTTATTTTTTTTATTTTTAATAAAGGAATTTTTCAAAAGTGTGTTGGTCTTATTTAACCATTTTTACACTTTCTTTGTGAAATGGTAGGGGTACAAAAGTACCCCCTTACCATTTCAAATGGGGGGGGCCGGGATCTGGGGGTCCCCTTGTTAAAGGGGGCTTCCAGATTCTGATAAGCCCCCCGCCCGCAGACCCTCACAACCACCGGCCAGGGTTGTGAGGATGAAGCCCTTGTCCTCATCAACATGGGGACAAGGTGCTTTGAGGGGTCACAGACCCCCAAAGCATCCTCCCAATGTTGAGGGTATGTGGCCTGGTACGGTTCAGGAGGGAGGGGGGGCCGCTCTCTCGCCCCCCCCTCTTTTCCTGTGGCCTGCCAGGTTGCGTGCTCGGATAAAGGGTCTGGTATGGATTTTTAGGGGGACCCCCACGTCAATTTTTTTTTAATTTGATGCGGGGTTCCCCTTAATATCCATATCAGACCTGAAGGGTCTGGTATGGATATTTAGGGGGACCCCCACGTCAATTTTTTTTTTAATTTGACACGGGGTTCCCCTTAATATCCATGTCAGACCTGAAGGGCCTGGTAATTGAATTTAGGGGAACCCCCACGCTTTTTTTTTTTTTTTATCAATGAATGAATGAATTGTCGGCTAATACAGAGAACACTCATTGAGTGTTCTCTGTATTACGGGGAGCCGACAATTTAGCCGCAAGTGATTTTAAAAGACTTTTTTTCCTGCACAAATGACACTTTGTGCAGGGACAGTTCTAAGCACCAGAAACATGCGCCCCTTCACAGGCATACTATAGATACCCCCCAGCTACGAAATTTAAAGGAATATTACACTTTTATTAAATAAAATAAAAGAGTCCTGCGCAAATAATGCCACTAAAAAAATTGGATGATGTATATAAATGTGAAAAAACAGTGAAAAAGAGTCAATGAAAAATATTGAAAATAGACACACCAGTAGTGTAGGTGTATAGTGAAAAACACTTGAGAAAGAACAGGACCAATTGTTCCAAAATATCAGGCTCCCAGAACTCTCACCTCAAAGATGGAATAATAAGGCAAAATGAAAATGATTCCAATAGACTTCTCCTTTACTTCTCTGTGCACAATCACCAAATGGTATAGACTTCTACCACTAGAGGGCCGATTCAACCTCTTGTGTGTACCGTATATACTCGAGTATAAGCCGAGATTTTCAGCCTCTTTTTTGAGGCTGAAAGTGCCCCCTCGGCTTATACTCGAGTCACCGCTGTCTGACTGCTCGATCAGCGTATCGAGCAGACAGACGGCGGACATTAAAATTCAAAAGCCGTGCCTCCTTCTCCGCCTCCGCCTGTGATAGGCGGAACACTGAATTTCCCAGCAGTCAGTGTTCCGCCTATCACGGACATCCGCTCATTCTCATACTACGGACGAGTATGAGAGGATGTCCGTGATAGGCGGAACACAGGCTGCTGGGAAATTGAGTGTTCCGCCTATCACAGGCGGAGGCGGAATTTTGAATTGTAGAATGGCCGCCGAGAAGAGCGGCGATCCATCGGCACGGCACGGGACGGAGGAGGCACGGGACGGAGGAGGCACGGCACGGGACGGAGGAGGCACGGCACGGAGGAGGCACGGCATGGGACGGAGGAGGCACGGCACGGGACGGAGGAGGCTCGGGACGACGGCGGCTCGGGACGGAGGCTTGGGACACAGGTAGGCTGGACACACACACAAGGCTGCACGGACACACACACACACACACACACACACACACACACACACACACACACACACACACAGGGATGGATGGATGGATGGATACACACACACACACACACACACACACACAGGGATGGATGGATGGATGGATACACACACACACACACACACACAGGGATGGATGGATGGATGGATACACACACACACACACACAGGGATGGATGGATGGATGGATGAATACACACACACACACACACACACAGGGATGGATGGATGGATGGATACACACACAGGGATGGATGGACGGACACACACACAGGGATGGATGGATGGATGGATGGACACACACAGGGATGGATGGACGGACACACACACAGGGATGGACGGACACACAGGGATGGACAGCCATGTCTCAGACTCGGCTTATACACGAGTCAATAAGTTTTCCAGTTTTTTGGGGGTAAATTGGGGGCCTCGGCTTATATTCGGGTCGGCCTATACTCGAGTATATACGGTAATACTGCAGCATAGGTATCCTCGTGGTATAAAACTCCCTACAAGACCCTGAGGGGGTCAAACACAACTATGTGCAATAATCCTTTTCGGGGAAATCTCCACTGCTCCTCGCTGACTCCTAGTTGGACCTTCAAAAACCCAAATACTGGTAGAGAAGTGATAGAGATTCCTTCCACTGCGCTGCTTCCAACTCACATCCAATTCAACCCCCAGTGGCCATCGATGGTTTCTGTACAGACTGGAAAAGAGGCGAAGTCTAGTTATTCTAGTGATAGTTTGTGTTTACTATTTTGTCCCGCTGCATTTTTTGTTTCATTTAGCAGCACTTGCACTTTTGTTATTCCACAGGTTATTTCATTATCCTTTGTTATATTTTCTATTGTTGATGCACATAGATTTATTTCACGTTTAGCACATAGTGGCGCGAGGGTCCATTTTTCACATATTACACTTTTATTGTTTCACTTTAATCATCACTGCTCCTGAAAAAACGTCCGTTTTTAAAACTTTTTTTTGCATTGATCCATGTCCCCTGGGGCAGGACCCAGGTCCCCAAACACTTTTTAGGACAGTAACTTGCATATTACCCTTTAAAATGAGCACTTTAGATTTCTCCCATAGACTTGTATAGGGTGTTCCGGCTTTTTGAATTTGCTGCGAACAGCCCAAATTGTTCACTGTTCGCTGAACAGGCGAACAGGCAATGTTCGAGTCGAACATGAGTTCGACTTGAACTCGAAGCTCATCCCTACTAAGCCCAGATTTATCTAACTCCTCTACTCAGTTAGAAGCAGTGGTGGTGGGTTACTTATGCCTCATTTCCACTGAGCGGATCGGCTCGGTTCGGTACAGTTTGGACAGCCTGGAATGGTCCGGTCTATTCAGGTGAGCGTTTCCACTGCAAGTCGGACCACTAGGGGCCATATAGGGTTTAGAAAAAATGCCTTTCGTGACGTCACACTAGTGCGACTAGAAACCTGAAGTTACAAACAAAAACAATGGAGGTCATCCAGTAGCTTGTCTTTTCTCTAGTTGCCTTTTGGGTCATTGTAGTTAAAATACATGCCGCACTGTATGAGAGAAGGTTGCGAGCGGCAAAGAGAAAAACAGCAGAAAAGAAAACTTCTAGCTTGGATATTTAGCCAGGAACACACCTTTGTGCGGCAAAGACAAAGATCGCAGCACTATAGGGTAAGCTGACCCACCTACCTGAGATACACTGACCCACCTACCTGACACACACACACTGGCCCACCTACCTGACACACACACACACTGACCCACCTACCTGACACACACACAATGACCCACCTACCGGACACACACACTGACCTACCTACCTGACACACACACTGATCTCCTACCTGACACACACACACACTGACCTACCTACCTAACACACACACACACACTGACCCACCTACCTGACACACACACACACTGACCCACCTACCTGACACAAGCACACACTGACCTACCTACCTGACACACACACTGACCCACCTACCTGACACACACACTGAACCACCTACCTGACACACACACACACTGACCTACCTACCTGACACACACACACACACACTGACCTTTCTACCTGACACACACACACACTGACCCACCTACCTGACACACACACACACACACTGACCCACCTACCTGACACACACACACACACTGACCCACCTACCTGACACACACAGACACACACTGACCTACCTACCTGATACACACACACACTGATTCACCTACCTGACACACACAAACACACACACACACACACACACACACACTGTTTTTATTGTGATATGTTACCATTTTAATTTTTTTTTAGATGCTTCTACTTTTTTCAAAGCAGCACCGCTGACCATTCAGTTGGGCTCTCCCCCGCGTCAATGAGTGGTGGGATGTGACCATCCTGGGATTCACACACACAGTGGGTGCACAATTTCAGAATGTCTGAGGAAACCTTCTCATACCTTTGTGCAAAGCTACGTCCAGCGATGGAGAAGCAAAAAAAACACCTTCAGAGCCTGTTTGCCTGTGAGGAAAAGAGTTGCCATTGTACTGTGGAAGCTGGCTACCAACAATGAATACAGAAGTATAGGTCATCTTTTTGGGCTCAGTAAATCATCAGTGTGCCAGTGTGTGCAGGACTTCTGTAAGGCTGTTTGCACATTGCTAGCTCCTGAAATTAAATAGGAAACAAGAAGTAGTGGTGCGCTATACTATGACAGGGATGGTCCAACCTCAAGAGGTGGTATGCTACGTCAGAGCTTGAATAATGAGTGCCGTGGCTGGGCAATTATTCAAATACTAGTTTGGCATCGCATAGAATTGATTGCTACAAAATATTTTAAACATATATATACACATGGATGTAGCATATGCTCTATAGGAAAAAAGGCAATTCCTCTTTATGTTCAGAAAGTTGTGACATTCATTCCAGATAGATATCAAGAACTAATATATATACTGTATATATATATATATATATATATATATATATATATATATATATAGAAGATATAAGGAAAATCCAATAAAAATCCAAGTGTCCTTAAATTGTGCAAAATATAACGAATAATTGCAAATGTGATTATTAAAACTGCCAAAATTGCATGAAGTGCCAGTGCTATAATTTGTTATTCAAGTGAATATACTTTCTAAAACGTAATACAATATTAGGAATAAAAACGAAATCTTATTTAAAATAACAGATGTCCATTATCTTGTGCATTATGCTGTGGCGATTACATCCAAAAAATCGCATAAATGGCCACTGCTTAAATATGGTAGTGCAAATAATGGTGAACACAATGCAGTAAACGGTGATACTGGTGATGGTGGGTATATCCCTCGTGATCCTGTGTGGTCTGGTTATGGGTGTCACCTTACCTTACAGCTGTAAGGTAACAGCATGTGACAAGTATATCTTTAGGGTCCTTGATGCTCTTTCCCTTTAAGTTCCCGCTGTGGTATCCCCAAATTCTGGCGTTTGTGTGATGCCTATTGCGCTGTCTGGCCCCTTTAAGCGGTAGCTCTGAGGTATTCAGCGTGGGGGTCCCTCAGCGGTTGGCATGTGTGTGGGATTAGAGAGATACAGAGGAAGGATGCCCCATAGTGTAGTAATTTAAACAATTGACTTTTATTGAGAATAAACTAATAAAGTACTCACAAACAGAAATTTAAAATGAGTGCTGTAAAAACGAGCAGTGAGCTCGGTATGCATCACTTCCGGTAGCTCTTGTCCCGACGCGTGTTCGTCACGGGTCACGTGACTTCATGAGGGGATGGATAGTGCTATTGGAAGTGTCTTTAAATAGACAGAGAAATTCATAGTATAGCAGCCATTTTGGTGAAGGCCCAGAAGTTCCTCGGCAGCCATTTTGCGGATTACCTGGTCGCCAGAAGTATACCAAAGGCCATTTTCTTGGTTAGCTAACAGCATCTGGTTTCCCGATGGCTGGAAATATCTCAATGGCCATTTCCTATGTCACCAGCAGTAAACATCCAGTTTTCTAGCAGCCGAAAATGTCACCGCCCCCATCTTTTTTATATTTAATGAGGCTACACTGCGGGTGCACCGCTGATAGCAAGCCTCGCCCGATCAGGCCACAAAAGGAGGGGGTGGGGCAAAGCTAAAAACGGCAGATGATGTGCCAAAAAAAGGGCAAAAAAACACGAGGCCCCGGAAACTAAAAATGTATAAAGAGGAATATATGAGAGAAGAAAAAAATATATAACAAATAGAGACCAGTAATAAAAATAAAATAAAAAGAAAACAATAAAAAATAAAATATATTTAAAATTGCAAAAAAAATAATATATGTGTATATATATATATAAATATATATAGTGAATGTACGCAGAAAATTGCTGCCGGAAATTACGTATTGTACCACACAATATAGAACATACATCAAAAACAATGAACATGGAATATGTATATAAAAAGTATATGTACATGTAAAAATTATTATATATAAAACGAATGTCTCTATAGAAGAGCGAGAGGAAATAAGACAATAGAAGTTCCTAAAAGTTTTAACAAGTGGCATAGGAAATATAAAATATATAGGCAATAATCCTATATTCTAGGGCAATTTGATATGTAGAAGAAAAGGCGAGGAAAAAATTCACTGAGTACAGAGAGACAATGTTTCATTTTCAGGGGGGCTAATTCTCAGTAGATGTTAATGATTTGGAGTAAGCCACAGAATTAAACTATAATCTGATATAGATAACTTGGTATAAGGATCATAAATATCTAATACCAGAGTCATGCAGAACCCCAATCATTTACTCACTTCCAAAAATTCATAAAGACAAAGAAAATCTGCCCCCTAGACCAATAGTGAATGGTATCGATTCACTGACAGCGAGAATGGGACAGTACATCGATCACTACCTGCAGCCAGCTGTACAAAAGACACAAGCCTACCTAAGGGATACAAAGCACATATTACAAATCTTAGAAGATATACCAATATAGGGTGGACCTTGGTGGCTAGCTACGGCCGACGTGGCCTCACTATATACAATAATATTACACCACCAAGCTTGCGAGGCAACAAAGTGGGGACTTAGGAAACATACAGATCTCTCATGTATTCAGAGGAAATTCCTTGTAAAATGTTTAGATTTTTGCCTTAAGAATAGCTACTTCTGGTACAATCAAAACTATTACCATCAGAAGACAAGTGTAGCCATGGGAGCAAAATTTGCTCCCAGCGTTGCAGGCCTCTTCATGTCACAGTGGGAGGAAGAAGACATTTTTGCTAACCCCCCAAGTGAGTTACACACTTACAGAAGATATACTGTATTGATGACGTCATTATCCTATGGAAAGGTGAACAAACTAAACTTATGGCCTTTTTGGAGAATTTGAATAAGAACGATAGAAACATCAAATTATCATGGGAAATAAGCAACAAGTCAATTACTTTCCTGGACTTGGAAATAACACAAGAGAACAAAAGACTATTTTCCAAAACACACTTTAAAAGTGTAGACCGTAATAGCTACCTACCGTTAGAAAGTTGCCATCATAAAAACTGGCTATATAACATACCGAAAGGCCAACTAATTTGCAATTGTACACAGGAAGAACAGTTTTATGATCAGGCCATAAACATGCAACAGAGATTCATAGAAAAAGGCTACAAAAAAGAGTTCATCAATAAAAGAATAACAGAAGTAGCAGAAATAAACCGTAAAGACCTTATCAAAAATAAACCTCACATCAAGACGTCACAAGATAATGTCCCAATCATTTTGGACTATAATGTGCAATATAAACAGATAGAAAGGTTCATTAAACGTAACTGGAACATATTACGAGCCGACACACGTCTAAACGACATCCTTCCCATTTGCCCAAAATTCATCTATAGGCGAGCCCCCACCATTAGGGACAAAATCGTGAAAAGTATCCCAGATACGCCAGGTAGAGGACTGATATTCTTCACAGGGAAAGGGTTCTTTCCCTGTAAAAGATGCTACTCCTGCACCAGAACAAAGCGTCCCAATGAAAAGAAAAAAGAATTTACTTCAACCAGCACAGGCAATACTTATGATATCAAAGAATTTATCTGTTGCAATACTGTTGGGGCTGTATGCGCCCTAGAATGTAGCTGTGAACTTCAATATATAGGCCGCACCAAGAGACCACTCAGGGTACATGTGAAAGAACATATACAAAACATAAGAAAGGGTTTCGACAAGCATAACGTATAAAGACATTTCGCCCTATATCACAATAAAGACCCATCCCAACTGAAATTTTGGGGGATTGAGCCCTACGTGAAACACTGGCGAGGTGGACACAAAGTAAGGCCGCGTACACACGGGCGGACTGTTCGCCCAACCTTGTCCGCTGAACAGTGTTTGGGCGGACAGTCCGCTCGTGTGTGGGGCTTCAGCGGACAGTTTCAGCGGACAGTTGGCCGAACAAGGTCTTACGGAAATTCCGAAAAACTGTCCGCTGAAACAAGGTTTCAGCGGACTGTTCGCTCGTGTGTAGGCTTGTTCGGCCAACTAAGTCTCGCGCATGCTCAGAAAGGATTTCCACGTCGGAAGGTTGCATTGCAGTGTATTGGACGTCGAAATTTTCGATCCGTCGTGCGTGCCGAAACGTCATCGCGCACGGTTTCAGCAAACTGTTCGTCCGTCGTGTGTGGCCATGTCCGTCCATGCTAAGTTTGAGCGGACTGTTTGCCGAAACTGTTGGACGGACAAAGTTGGGCGAACAGTCCGCGCGTGTGTACGCGGCCTAAGAACTCTCAGTCTACTTGAGTCCAAATGGATATTTACGCTAGACACACTTACGCCAAAGGGCCTTAACATCGAATTTGACCTTAACTGTTTTATTTGTGATTTTTAATCCCCTCTTTTGACGTTTTAATATATCTATGTGGGAATCACGTAACAACCACAGACCCCCCTTTTTCTTGCGATCCTCACATTTCGTTATCTATATCAGACTACAGTCCAATATATATACTCTGTTGTTTACTTCGAATCATATACTCCGTTTAACCTCGTATGTTATACTTCCACTGTGAATCAGCCCCCCTCGGAAAAAAGAGAAAAAAATGAAATAATTCCCCTCTGCACTCAGCGCACTCCTTATGATCCTTATACCAAGTTATCTATATCAGATTATAGTTTAATTCTGTGGCTTACTCCAAAACATTAACATCTACTGAGAATTAGCCCCCCTGAAAATGAAACATTGTCTCTCTGTACTCAGTGAATTTTTTTCCTCGCCTTTTCTTTTACATATCAAATTGCCCTAGAATATAGGATTATTGCCTATATATTTTATATTTCCTATACCTCTTGTTAAAACTTTTAGGAACTTCTATAGTCTTATTTCCTCTTGCTCTTCTATAGAGACATTCGTTTTATATATAATAATTTTTACATATACTTTTTATATACATATTCCATGTTCATTGTTTTTGATGTATGTTCTATATTGTGTGGTACAATACGTAATTTCCGGCAGCAATTTTCTGCGTACATTCACTATATATATTTGTCTGCCGTTTTTAGCTTTGCCCCACCCCCTCCTTTTGTGGCCGGATCGAGCGAGGCTTGCTATCAGCGGTGTACCCGCAGTGTAGCCTCATTAAATATAAAAAAGATGGGGGCGGTGACATTTCCGGCTGCTAGAAAACCGGATGTTTACTGTTGGTGACATAGGAAATGGCCATTGAGATATTACCGGCCATCGGGAAACTGGAAGCTGTTAGCTAACCAAGAAAATGGCCGTTCGCATACTTCCGGCGACCAGGTAGACCGCAAAATGGCCGCCGATGAACTTCCGGGCCTTCACCAAAATGGCCACTATACTATTAATTTCTCTGTCTATTTAAAGACACCTCCAATAGCACTATCCATCCCCTGATGAAGTCACATGACCCGTGACAAACACGCGTCGGGACAAGAGCTACCGGAAGTGACGCATACCGAGCTCGCTGCTCGTTTTTACAGCGCTCATTTTAAATTTCTGTTTGTGAGTACTTTATTAGTTTATTCTCAATAAAAGTCAATTGTTTAAATTACTACACTATGGGGCATCCTTCCTCTGTATCTCCCGAATCCCACGCATATGCCAACCGCTGAGGGACCCCCATGCTGAATACCTCAGAGCTACCGCTTAAAGGGGCCAGACAGCGCAATAGGCAGGACACAAACGCCAGGATTTGAGGATACCACATCGGGACCTTAAAGGGAAAGAGCATCAAGGACCCTAAAGATATACTTGTCACATGCTGTTACCTTACAGCTGTAAGGTAAGGCGACACCCATAACCAGACCACACAGGATCACGAGGGATATACCCACCATCACCAGTATCACCGTTTACTGCATTGTGTTCACCATTATTTTCACTACCATATTTAAGCACTGGCACTTTATGCGATTTTTTGGATGTAATCGCCACATTTTGCACAGCATAATGAATATCTGTTATTTTAAATAAGATTTTGTTTTTATTCCTAATATTGTATTACGTTTTAGAAAGTATATTCACTTGTACAACAAATTATAGCACTTTTGGCAGTTTTAATAATCGCATTTGCAATTATTCTTTATATTTTGCACGATTTAAGGACACTTGGATTTTTATTGGATTTTCCTAATATCTTCTATATATATATATTAGTTTTTGATATCTATCTGAAATGAATGTCACAACTTTCTGAACATAAAGAGGAATTGCCTTTTTTCCTATAGAGCATATGCTACATCCATGTGTATATATATGTTTAAAATATTTTGTAGCAATCAATTCTATGCAATGCCAAACTAGTATTTGAATAATTGCCCAGCCACGGCACTCATTATTCAAGCTCTGACGTAGCATACCACCTCTTGAGGTTGGACCATCCCTGTCATAGTATAGTGCACCATTACTTCTTGTTTACTATTTACTCTTTTGGGTTTAGATATCTCCCCCCAGTGTGTGCAGCAGTACACCTTCATTTTTTTACCCTGAACAGGCGCAGGAATATCTCTTTATACCATAGCTCCTGAAATTGTTCATTTTCCGGACCAGGAAAAGCTTAAAGACATGGCTGACTACTTTGAGAACAGGGGGAGCCTTTCACAGTGTGTTGGTGCTATTGATGGCTCACACATATAAATAATAGCACCACAAGAATACCATACTGACTACTTCAACAGAAAAGGCTGGCATTCCATCATCCTCCAGGGAGTAGTGGATGGAAAAGGACTGTTCTGGAATGTGAATGTAGGAAAACCTGGGAGTTTGCATGATGCTCGGGTTCTACGATTGTCCACCTTTTGGGATTGGGTTGGCCAGGGAGGCCTGTATCCTGTTTGCACTAAGAACATTTGTGGGGTGAATGTTGGCTATTATGTTCTCTGGGCCTCTGCCTACCCTTTACAAAATTGCCTCCTGAAACCATTTCCTGACAATGGCCACCTGACACCAGAACAACAAACCTACAGCAAGAAAATATCCAGGGCATGGGTCGTAGTGGAAATGCTTTCGGAAGAAGGTAGATGTCGGTGTCTTATGAATACGAACGACAGTGACATTAAACTTGCCAAATCCATGGTCCTTGCTTGCTGCGCTCATCACAATCTTTGTGAAAGTCATGGAGAAGACTTCCACCAGGAATGGAATACATCTTCAGATGAGCCAGTACTAGTAATAGCAGCACAGGATATTGAAGAAGAGTACAGTGAAATACGTGAGGCTCTGATGCGTCACCTCAACGTTTAATTTCTTACCATGAATTTTAAAAAGATTTATTAAAGTATTACTATATTTTTTATAAAGTCATACATTAAATCAGACATACTCAAAAAAGTCTCTCGTGTTTTTTATTACACAAAAAATAATCTTTCTATATATTCTTGATTGAAAGTGAAAAATATATTAAAGAAACTTTTGTTACAAAAACGTAACTAACATTTTTTTAACAAAAACAAGTGCACAGGTCCTGTGCTGCATGAAAGGCACTAAACAACAAAAAAAGCTGTGCATTAATATATTGTCCCTGCTCATGCTTGCTGGACCAAGCATCCAACGTTGTCATGGGGATAACATAAGCTGCAGCACTGAGCCCTGAACTGCATCCTCCTGAGTTGCAAGCAGAGTTACCCAGTGTGCTGTGAACTAAATATATTGTCCCTGCCCATGCTTGCTGGACCACGTGTCAGCAGTAAAGTGGACTTTGCGGGTGACTGCCTTGCACAACGACACCCCAACAATGCTTTCCACATTTTTGGTAGAGAGCTGGAATGGCCTTACGTGAAAAGAAATAGCGACTAGGAAACTGCCATTGTGGTACAGCATGTTCTGCAAATTCACGGAAGGGGCAGAATCCACCAGGCAGAAAGGCAGAAGTTGTAGAGCCGGCAGATGGGGCAGAGAAATTAGCTGGCTATAGTCTACAGCTGATAGTATGCTGCTACCAGATGTGCTGCAAGGATATGGGACACCCTGCGCTATACCATTATCCCTGTCAATGGAGGCTGCTGAGAGGTAATGAGGTATAGCAGGGACAGACTGAGGTGAGTAAGGAGGAGGGACAGATTTGTGCCCCTTTTGTGTGGCTTTTAGGTGCTTTTGCCAATGGGCTGAGTAGTGGGAGGTTAAATGCCTTGTCAAGCATGTAATGCCCAAGTGGTTAGTGTTTTTGTCACACTTCATGTGCTTGAGAAAAAGTTTGCAAATAGAAACTGTACTAAAAAAAGGCCCAGACAGCTGAGCTGTGGGAAGTGGGCCAGGAGATAACAGCTCTACAATGTGATGAAATAAGGTGTCTGCTCTCTATATTGCACCCAAGTCGAATCAGTGACCTCATCATCATCCCCTCCATCCTCATTACCATTGGAGACAACTTGGCAATATGCTGCGGCTGGGGGTGAATGCCAATTTGTGTACCAGTGTTCTTCCCTCTCTGTAGTCTCATGTTCAGAGGCGTAGTTTGAAGCTTGTGGGCCCCCGATGCATAAGTTTACCCGCCCCCCACCCCCCCACTACTTCCAACATGAGTGCAGATACATCTACTGCATGCCAAGATACTCAAAGTGGCTTAAGAGTTTTGGGTTCCCAGAGTTCCTTTTTGCATCAGAGGACAGAGATCACTGCTGGAGAATCAGAGGACAAGAACCCCTTGCAGGTCACTTGGCAGAGCCCCTTTCCCATCCTAGAACTGTATACAGCCCCCCATCCCCAAACACACACACACATACTACACAGGGCTGGAATCGCATTCCTTTACACACAGTCTATCATCCTTCACAGGGTACAAAAAGGGGGTTTGGTGTGGGGGTATTGGGACAGCTGCCCATGCTGATCTCCTATTAACCAACCCAGACCAATAGTTAAATTGGACTATACCAGTACTTTTTATACCGGTCTAGTTAAATTTGTAAAATTATGTTTATTTAAGGCGTTACATTTCCTTGAATCCTTCACAGGGTGTATCTGGCTTTTATGTTGCCCTTCTGACCTGTCGAATTTTTCTGGTCAGAATGGCAGTGTAGTTGCAGTAGGCAGATACACTCTGTGCAGATCATGGCTGTGTTGTAAAGGAATGTGATTTCAGCCCTGTGGAGGAGGAACACTATATAGTGTTGTAATGGGAAAGGAGCTCAGCAGCCAGGCATAGCATGCAGGGTGGAGGGGGTGGACAGGGTCTTTTGGGGGGCAACTTAGATTTGGGAGGGCAAAGCCATGTGACACAAAATCTGGAGCCTGCAGCCCCTCGGGGACCCCTCAGGAGGTGTTAAGGGATTTGTTTTAGCAATTTCTAAAGGTTTCTCTGTCAGTGTTGGCAGGTGTTTGGGAAGGTCATCTCCCGAAGGTGCATGTCTTTTCCCCAGTTGTCAGGGAAGTGGGGTAAGTAGACATCCCTGGGTGGTGGGGGGGGGGGGGGTACAGAGAATCCCAGCTGGTGACTAGGAGACACTGTGCAGTGTCTTACCTCACCAGTGAGATCGGTCTCATCATGGTTACAGGACAGCACTTTCCTCCTCTTGCCTCATTGAGCTTGGTTACCATTCCATGTTGCCTGCACACAGCACAGACACTTCCCCATCCTGGGATGTTCTTACCATGTGCTCCTCTCCATTCAGGAAATGGCTCACAGCTTCTCCCCAGCCAATGAGAACATTACAAGTTTAACCAAACAAGGTACAAGATTCTCCTGGTCTCCCGAAGCTCATAAAGCTTTTGACACCCTAAAAAGACTTTTCACATCTGCATCTGTCCTGAAACACCCTGACCCAACCCTGCCCTACGTCTTGGAAGTAGATGCCTCAGAAACAGCGGTCGGAACAATATTATCTCAGACGTAGGGAGCTAAGGCTCTACTGCATCCAGTTGCTTTTTTTTCCCGCAAACTGTCAAATGCTGTTAGGAACTATGATGTCGTGGACTGTGAACTTTTTGCCATCAAAGCCGCTCTGGAGGAATGGAGGTACCTGCTAGAGGGGGCCGCACACCCAATCTTGATCTATACCGATCATAAGAACCTTAAGTATTTAAGAACAGCAAAAAGATTGAAACCCTGACAAGCCAGGTGGGCACTATTCTTTTCTAGATTCACTTTTCACGCATGTTCAGCAAATCTGAAGAGATCTCATCTCCAGATACCATTCTATCCCCTGGGAACTTCCTGTTACTTCAAGGAGAGTTAATAAAACAAATTAAACAAACTCTAGTAAGGAACCCTTCACCAGCTGCGGTTTCTCTACTGGCAAAGGATGGGCTACTTTGGCACGAAGACAAGGTCTTTGTGCCGGAAGATCTCCGAATGGTCATCCTGGGGCAATGCCATTATCATGTGCTGGCAGGTCACTTTGGCATTGGCAAGACAACTGAATTAGTACAACGGACATTTTGGTGGCCTGGGGTAGAAAAATATTGTACGAAATATGTGGACTCTTGCACCACTTGCATCCACAATAAAACCAGCAGATCCAGGGCCTGGGGTCTGCTAAAACCTTTACCTGTCCCTCTGTTTTCTTTTTGTTCTCTGCAGTGATCTCCCCACTTGCTTGCCAGGCTCTGGACACATCAGGTCCTTTTTGTCCCACACATATCAGAAAGTGAGATGTTTTCTGCCAATCAGACCATTTGTCTGCATCTGGTCCTGCAAACACAAGTTCTATCAGCTCCCTCCATTGTGACCAGTTTTAAAATATATTCCCTGATTCCAAATCCAGGGATGGAATGTTCTTTGTGTTGCTTTTTGCTGCCATGACTCTTCTGACCCGACTTCTGGTACCATGTGATGATTTAACACCAAGAATAGGCAGACAACAACAGCTTAAACAGGAGCCTGGAGTTTATCCAACAGCATCCATCTTACAGAACAGACCACAGCTATTCCTTGCCCCCAGATCACATGACTGTTAACTGTTTCCTAACATGCATAAGGAACTAGGCATAACAATTAAACTTGAATTATAACATAAACCATACACATCATTACACCCAGAAGACCTTGGAAGATGATCTCAATAGATTTTATTGTAGAACTTCCCCCATCTGAGGGCTACAATACCATTTTGTCGATAGGCTATCTAAGATGGCACACTTCCTGCCCATGAAGGGCACACCATCTGCTTAAGAAACAGCGCAAACCTTTGTCAAGGAGATCGTAAGGCTTCACAGGATTCCGGCCAACATTGTGTCCGACCATGGGGTGCAGTTTAGATCCAGATTCTGGAGAGCCTTATGTGATTCACTCGGGATTGAACTTTCATTTTCTTCTGCATATCACCCACAAACAAATGGACAGACAGAGAGGACTAATCAAACCCTCGAACAGTACCTGCAATGTTTCTCCTTATTTTCTCAAGAGAATTGGGCTTCTCTGCTTCCCCTGGTTGAGTTTTCTTATAACAATTCAGTACACTCTGCTACAAAGCAATCTCCATTTTTTTGCAAACTACGGGTTCCACCCTTCCTTTTTTCCTAATACAGTTCCAGATTCCCCTGTACCAGCTCCGAAACTATAAATTTCTTCAACGCCAATAACAAACTGCTACAGAAAACGATAGCCAAGACACAGGCATACAATAAGGGGAGGGAGAGGGATATTGAAATGGATTGTAATGGTGAGGTAAGAAGACCTCTTAATAAAATGTACTAATGTTTTTATAAACTTGATATGTATAAAGAAGAAAAATAAAGAATATACCAAAAACAATAAGGACGTTTTTGACAGGAAAAGAAAGGGTGAATTGATCTTGAACCATGGTGACCAAGTGTGGCTAGCAACTACTAATTTGAAACTGGCCTGTCCCTGGAAAATACTGGGCCCTAAATTTATAGGACCATTTCTGGTGAAGAGAAGGATCAATGAGCTTGCATATGAATTAGAGTTGCCTGAGTCATTTAGAATCCACCCTGTGTTCCACATTACCTTGTTGAAACCTGCCATTCCTGACCCCTTCCCAGGATGAAGTTCTGTCCCACCTGAACCTGTAATTATTGACGGGAGGAAGAGTTTGAGGTGGAAACAATCTTAGACTGCAGGAAGAGAAGAAATCAGATCCAGTTCCTGATAAAATGGAAAGGGTATGGGCCAGAGGACAATGACTCCTTGGAATTTGGTTCAAGATTTTAAGAACTCTCATCCTGACAAGTGGACCAAGCTGGGCATCCGGAGGATGCCCTTGGGGGGGGGGAGTGTCAGGAAGGGCATGCCAGCACCCAAGATGGCTGCCGAAGAAGATGACCTGTTACCTCTGCCCCTGTCAGAATGCCATTGGTGACAGCTGACAAACTGTGACAGCTTTTGCCACCCAAACAGGCTATTTAAACTCAGCCAGACTCAGCGCTTTCTTCTCTACAGCGTTTCCTGTGTATCCTGCAATTACTTACCTGACTTCTGTTCCTGTTGTGACCCGACTTGCTTTCTGACGTTCCTGTTTCCTGCCTGCATCCGGCCCCGGCTTGTCCTCTACTCCACACCTGCCGGCTCCTTCTGCCACTCCGCAGCCAGTCTGTTGATGACCCGGCCTGTATTCTGATTCCGCTCCCGCTTCAGCCTCTGTTCCTGACGTGCCCATTTGTGTATGACCACGCCTGCCTGTACCTGCTACCTGCCTTCTCTTCAGCCTCGAGGGGGCCACCATCCCTTCTGCTACACCTGCACTTCTGCCTGTGGGGACCAGTTGTCTACTCGCTCCAGCTACCTGCCTACCACTGCCCTGGGATTCCTACAGACACCTCTACAGCCCGGCCAAGTGCTCCAAGTTCAGCGATCCTACCAGGCACTTTTGCGACTCTGCATCTCGGTGCTTCCTCTCAGCTCTATCAGGGGCTCCAAGTCAGAGTTGTAAGAGAGGCCGTCCTCTGCATATCAGGCACCATCACCAGGTAAGTGACAGGTGTGGACTGTGGAAGGCAAAGTAGAAGCCTAGTACTGGAATGTGGCTGTGGGGCCCTAGGGCAGATTGGAGCTGGATTTTGTGGAGGCTATGATATGACAGGGAGGCTGCAAGGGCCCCCTGGAGCTAGGGACGGGGTTGTGATTGTGACCCCTGAGACCCCTTATACTACGCCCATGATCATGTTCCTGCCTTCCTCAACCTCAGAAGCAACATCTGAATCGAGTAATGGCTGTCGCTGTGTTCAAATAACTCCGCTGACTCCTCCATGCCTGATGCTGGGGCTATGGCAGGAATAGCTGTGTACAAGGAGGCAGGTTTTTCCACGCAGCTGCAGGGGTCTGCACACTAGTCTCTGCTTGGGTGACTGAGGATGAGGAGGATAAGGATGGTTTAGTAGGCCAGTCTACCACCTCCTCTGCATGCTGTGGCTGCATAGCACGGACAACATAACTAAATAGAGGAAATTATGCCCTGCCTGAGGACTGATAAAGTCCACCTTTGCATCTGGACACATATACGCTGCTGGCCCCCTTACAGTGCCATGGGAACGTCTGCCTCCCCTTGCTGTCCTCCCAGACATGATGCGGGAGTGGGTGTTGCTCATTAACAAAATGTAATAAAGATGCGTAAAAGTGTATGTGGATGCACTTTAATCAATCAAAAGTGGGGTTTGGTACACAATTTGAGTATTCACTAAACAGACACACTCCACGGATACACTAAAATATACTGCAATATACTGCATCAAATGTGCAGTAACACACAGAACTATATGGCTTTAAACTTGCAGTAAGGCAATGAAATATAGAGCATTAAACTTGCAGTAACGCACAGAACTATACAATGTTAAACTTGCAGCAGAGGTGGCTCTAGGCTTTGTGAGGCCTAAGGCAAAACTTAGACACGAGGCCCCACTCATGCCCATAATGGGAAAAAAATTCAGAATGCAATGCAGAAAGATGCACAAATCTAGCACACAGGTGATCAGCACCACTTCCAGGGCACCCTCCTCACCCATCAGACATATGCAGCCAATTAAACATCTGGGACCCAGCAAGGTGACAGAAGGCAACCCCTGCATCCACAGGGGAAGGAGAGTAGGGATCCCAACAAAGCTCAAGGAGAGAGGAGAGAGAGAGGAGAGAGAGAGAGGGGGGGGAGAGGAGAGGGAGAGGGGGGAGAGGGAGAAGAGAGACAGAGGGGCATGAGGGAGAGAGAGATCCCTAGCTCTGCCCCTGTCTGCAGTCTGTCTGTGGGAAGGTGTGTGGGTGTGTGTGATGCTCGGTCCGTTACAGTACCTTCCATGTGTCAGAAACCATGAAATCATGCCAAGACAGATGTATAGTTAAACCACACTTGTTTAATAGAAAAAGTAAAAAGAACAAACATAGTCAAAACATAGCCAAAGTTCAGTAACCAGAATGTATAGTCAGTCAAGCCAGAAGTGAGGAATCAATGTAGTGGAACAGCAAGCAGGATCTGGAGCCAGAAGGGATGTCAGCAAAGCAAGTCTTGAACAGGATTGCAGGAGATTTCTGTGATGTGACCAAGGCGAAGGCAGAGCTCCTCTGGACTAGATAGCTTAAGTAGGCAGGACTGACGAGCAGGATATCATCAACAGCTGAGTAACTGTGGAGAGAGATGGGAGCTGGCAATTAGCTGACAGCTGAGCGGCCAGCTTAAAGAAGGAAGGGCTGAGCCCAGCCCTGACACCATGCCAGCGCCAGCAGCAGGCAGGGACTGTTCTCATTCTGGATGGGGACAGTGTTCTGCTCCTTCCAGAGGATCTGATTGGTGTGAGATGGAGTGGTCCCTGGCAACCTGAACCTTCTGCCCATCCTCATTTTCTGGCCCCAGTCAGCCTGTCCTGGGAGGTTTTCAGAGCTCTTCTCCCTCTAAGGCTATTGGTGCTTGCAGCCCTCGTTGCCCATCTTTCTTTGCAGACCCGCACTGGGACAAAAAAATAGGCCCAGCATTTTAGACTGGGCCTGTTTTTCCCTTCCCCGCTCTCCATCCTGACATAGCAATGGTGAGGTTGAAGAGCACATGGGTGGGGGGAAAAGAGCAGGGGGGAGTGGAGAGCACTGGGTGAATGGAGAGCACTGGGGGAGCTTGAGAGCACTGGAGGGGAGACAAAAAGAACAGTGGTGGAGAGCATAGGGGGCGGAGAGCACTGGGGGGGGGGGGGCTGGAGAGCATTGGAGGGCTAAGAGTGTGGAGAGGCAAAGAGCACTAGGGGGAACTTAAGCACACAGGGGGGCAGAAAGAACAGGGGTGGAGAGCATGGGGGCTGTAGAGCACTCTGGGGGAGCTGGGGGGGAGAGCACTGGGGGGAGAGTGGCAAGCACTGGGGGTGGAGAGCACAGGGGTGGGGGCTGAAGAGCATAGGGATGGAGACTGGGGAGGGATGAGGAGAGCTGGGGGGCCAGAAAGAACAGGGATGGAGACCACAGGGGGACTGAAGAGCACTGGGGGGGACAAAGAGCAGGGGGGAGCAGAGAGCACTGGGGGATGGATATTACTGGGGGAGTGGAGAGCACAAGAGTGGGGGCTGGAGAGGGATGGAGTGATGGGGAGAGCAAGATAAAAGGGTTTGAGAGCATGGGGGACTGGAGAGCACTGTGGGGGCTGGAGAGTGATAGGGAGAGCTGGAAAGCACTGGGGGGGGGGGGCAGAAAGAACAGGGTGGAAAACATGGGGGGCTGGAGAGCATTGTGGGGGTGGAGAGCACCGGGAGAAGTGGAGAGCACTGGGGGTGTGGGGAGTGGAGAACACTGGGGGGTGGAGAGCACAGGGGTGGGGGAGTGGAGAGCACTGGGGGAGGCTGTGGAGTGCTGGAGAGCACTGGGGGGAGCTTGAGAGCATGGGGGGAGTGAGTATTGTGGGTGGCAGCGAGCACTGGGGGGTGGAGAGCACAGGTATGAGGGCTGGAGAGCACACGGGGAGGCTGGGGAGTGATGGGGAGAGCTGGAGAGCACTAGGGGGCAGAAAGAACTGGTGGAGAGCACTGGAGGTTGGAGAGCGCTGGGGGGGGCAGAAAGAACAGGAGTGGAGAGTATGGGGGGCTGGAGAGCACTGTGGGGGTGGAGAGCACAGGAGTGGGGGCTGGAGAGCAATCAAGGGAGCTTGAGAGCACCGGGGGCCATAAAGAACAGGTGTGGAGAGCACAGTGGGGCTGGAGAGTACTGTGGGTGGCGGAGAGCACTGGGAGGGAGTGGAGAGCACTGGGGGGGTGGAGAGCACGGGGAGGCTGGAGAGTGACGAGGAGAGCTGGAGAGCACTGTGGGGCCAGAAAGAACAGGGGTGGAGAGCACGAGGGCTGGAGAGCGCTGGGGGGCACTGGGGGGGTGGCAGTGTTAATTTTGGCAGAAAATTTTGATTTAGTTTTAGTCTTAGGCCGCGTACACACGGGCGGATTGTCTGCCCAACTAAGTTCGTCAGACAATCCGACAGACAGTCCGTCCAAATTTTGAATGAACGGACTTGACCACACACGATGAACAGACAGTCCGCTGAAAACTTGCGCGATGACGTGTACAGCACGTACGACGGGACTAGAAAAACGACGTCCAATACACTGCAATGCAACCTTCGGCCGTCTAAATCCTTTCTGAGCATGCGCCATACTTAGTCCGTCCAACTTGCCTACACACGAGCGGACTGTCCGCTGAAACCAAGTTTGGACGGACAAAACCAAGTTTGGACGGACAAAATTACGGAAATTCCGAAAGACTTTGTCCGTCAGACTGTCTGCTGAAAAAGTCCGCTGAAGCCCACACACGAGCGGATTGTCCGCTGAAACACGGACTAAGTTGGGCAGACAATCCGCCCGTGTGTACGCGGCCTAAGTCTTAGCACTAAAATGGCATTTTAGTTTTAGTCCCATTTTAGTCTTCTACAATTGTTCTAGTTTTAGTCATATTTAGTCGACTAAAATGTCCTACGTTTTAGTCGACTAAAATTCATTTTAGACATCTAAAATCGAATGGGTGTAATTAAATTGTAATGCATTAGTTAACATTTGGAGTGAAAAAATAAATATGTTATTATTTATGGTATTGAGATATGAGCATGCACTAAAGACCAGTGTTAATTTTAAAGTTACATTTTATTTTAATTTTAGTCTTAGTCTTTTGACTCCTCCTAACCAGGCACACGGGAGAAGCTGCACAGGAACTTACTTTCTCATTGGTCACAAGAGTCAGTCGGGGGTCAGCCAGAGGTCAACCAGGCAAAGAAATTGGAGCTCTGTCCTTCCTCTTCACAGTCATGAGGACTGCTGACTTAAATAGGCAGCTGGGTGAGCAGCACGGGCTGAAGGAGCAGCCCCAGCTGCTTTAGGGGTCCACATTGACATGCTGCATGCACATTTTGTGGAAATGGCACCTAGAGCGCAGTCATTAGGACACTGCCGCCACCTAGAGGCCTTTGCTGTCCTGCATCTGCTGTGACTGGATCGGACGCTCCATGACAAGGCCGCAATTTGTATCCAATTGGTTAGTCAGCCCCTGGGTCACAGAGTCCCAGCGGGGGTAGGGTGAGCTGCCAGTGCCGTAATCTGTGTTTGATCACAGGCAAATTAGGCAGCCGTGTGAGTGCAAGTCCTTAGGCGACAGCCTAATTTGCCTAATTAGAGAGTTGCCTCTGACTTGCAGTAGCGTACAGACCATACAGCGTTAAACTTACTGTACATAGTTACATAGTAGGTGAGGTTAAAAAAAGACACAAGTCCAACCTATGTGTGTGATTATATGTCAGTATTACATTGTATATCCCTGTACAGTATGTTGCGGTCGTTCAGGTGCTTATCTAATAGTTTCTTGAAACTATCGATGCCCTCCGCTGAGACCACCGCCTTTTGAAGGAAATTCTACATCCTTGCTGCTCTAATGCCCTCTACACACGATCGGACATTCCAACAACAAAATCCGTTGGATTTTTTCCAATGGATTTTGGTCCAAACTCGTCTTGCATACACGCGGTCGCACAAAGTTGTCGGAAAATCCAAACGTTAAGAACAAGGTGACGTACAATGCGTACGATGGGACTATAAAGAGGCCAGTAGCCAATAGCTTTTGTCTCGTCATTTATTCTGAGCATGAGTGGCACTTTGTGCGTCGGAATTGTCTACACACGACCGGAATTTAAACAATCAGATTTTGTCGTTGGAAAATTTTAGGTCCGGATCTCAAACTTTGTGTGTCAGAAAATCAGACGGAATAAGTCTGATGGAGCCTACACGCGATCAGAATTTCCGACAACACAATCTGATCGCACATTTTCCATCAGAAAGTCCAACCATGTGTACAGGGCATTACAGTAAAGAACCCTCTACATAGTTTAACCACTTGCTTACTGGGCACTTAAACACCTTCCTGCCCAGACCAATTTTCAGCTTTCGGTGCTCTCACACTTTGAATGACAATTACTCAGTCATGCAACACTGTACCCAAATGAATTTTGTGTCCTTTTTTTCCCACAAATATAGCTTTCTTTTGGTGGTATTTGATCACCTCTGGGGTTTTTATTTTTTGCGCTATAAATGAAAAAAGACCGAAAATTTTGAAAAAAAACGCATATTTCTTTGTTTCTGTGACAGAATTATGCAAATTAATATTTTTTCTTCATAAATTTTGGCCACAATTTATACTGCTACATATCTTTGGTAAAAATAACCCAAATTAGTGGATATTATTTGGTCTTTGTGAAAGTTATAGAGTCTACAAGCTGTGGTGCGAATCGCACAAAATTGATCACATCTGATGTACTGGTGGCCTATCTCGCTTCTTGTGACCCGAACAAGTCAGGAAAGTACAAATACCCCCCAAATGACCCCTTTTTGGAAAGTAGACATTCCAAGGTATTTAGTAAGAGGCATAGTGAGCTTTTTGATGTTGTCATTTTTTTCCCACAATTCTTTGCAAAATGAAGATTTTTCATTTTTTTTATTTTTCTCCACAAAATTGTCATTGTAATAGGTTATTTCTCTCACGTGGCATGTGTATACCACAAATGACACCCCCCAAAAAATTCTGCTACTCCTCCTGAGTATTACAATACCACATGTGTGGGACTTTTTCACAGCCTGGCCACATAGAGAGGCCCAACATGCAGGGGGCGCCATCACGTGTTCTAGAAGCATAAATTACACATCTAACTTGTTGACTACTTATTACACTTTTGAAATACCAGGACAATGACACGTGACACTGATGACAGATGGCACTGATACGTGGCAATGATGACACTTATACGTGGCACTGATGACACGTGGCACTGATGACAGATGGCACTAATATGTGGCACTGATGACAGATGACACTAATATGTGGCACTGATGACACGTGGCACTAATACGTGGCACTGATGACACGTGGCACTAATACGTGGCACTGATGACACGTGGCACTAATACGTGGCACTGATGACACGTGGCACTAATACGTGGCACTAATACATGCCCCCGGTGACAGATGGCACCAATGACGCGTGACACTGATGACAGATGGCACTGATAAGTGGCATTGATGACACGTGACACTGACAACAGATGGCACGTGACACTGACAGGTGGCACTGATGACAAATGGCACTGATACGTGGCACTGATGACAGATGGCACTAATACGTGGCACTGATGACAGATGGCACTATGTGGCACTAATAACACGTGGCACTGATGACAGATGCCACTTATACGTGGCACTGATGACAGATGGCACTGGGGACAAATGGCACTGACAACAGGTGGCACTGGGGACAGATAGCACTGCGGGCAGGTGGCACTGGGGTGGGGTGGATTGCACTGGGGTGGATGGCACTGGGGCGGATGGCACTGGGGCAGGATGGCACTGGGGCGGATGGCACTGGGGAGGATGGCACTGGGGCGGATGGCACTGGGGCGGATGGAACTGGGGCAGGATGACACTGGGGCAGGATGGCACTGGGGGGGGAATGGCACTGGGGGGGATGGCACTGGGGGAGGATGGCTCTGGGGGAGGATGGCTCTGGGGGAGGATGGCACTTTTTTTTAAACTTTTTTTTTTACACTTTTTTTTTTTTTTTTGCTTCTGTACACTGACGGCTGCTGCAGCCGTTCTTCTCTCCCCTCTCACACGCTGTCTGTGTGAGGAGGGAGAGCGGCGCTGAGAGATGATCTCATATGTTTACATATGAGATCATCTCCCATTGGACACGCCGATCACGCTGTAAACGGCCGCTGTGATTGGCCGTTTACAGCGATCTGTGTTTGCCTGTCCCCGGGGGACACGGCAAACACAGAACTTCCGCGATGCGCGCCCGCGGCGGCGCGCATTGCGGAAGCAAACACCAGGCCGTCCAGGGACGGCCAGGCGAAGGAAGCCGCCCGCTCTAAGGCCGTCATTCGGCTATAGGGCGGGTGGGAAGCGGTTAAGGTTAGGCCTCTTTTCTTCAAATTTTAATGAGTTGCCAGGAATCTTGTTAAACTCCCTTCTGCGAAAAAGTTTTATCCCCATTGTGGGGTCACCAGCATGCTGTTTGTATATTGAAATCATATCCCCTCTCAAGTATCTCTGCTCCAGAGAGAATAAGTTCAGTGCTCGCAACCTTTCCTCATAACTAATATCCTCCAGACCAGGGGTCTCAAACTGGTGGCCCTACAGATGTTGCGAAACTACAAGTCCCATCATGCCATTGCCTTTGGGAGTCTTGCTCTTAACTGTCAGCCTTGCAATGCCTCATGGGACTTGTAGTTTTTCAACAGCTGGAGGGCCACCAATTTGAGACCTCTGCTCCAGACCCTTTATTAGCTTTGTTGTCCTTCTTTGTACTCGCTCTATTTCCAGTACATCCTTCATGAGGACTGGTGCTCAGAATTGGACAGCATACTCTGGGTGCGGGCGGACCAGAGTCTTGTAGAGCGGGAGAATTATCGTTTTTATCTCTGGAGTTGAACCCGTTTTTAATGCATGCCAATATTCTGTTTGCTTTGTTAGCAGCAGCTTGGCATTGCATGCCATTGCTGAGCCTATTATCTACTAGGACCACCAGGTCCTTTTCCACCCTATATTTCCCCAGAGGTTCTCCCCCAGTGTATAGATTGCATTCATATTTTTGTTCAGATCTTTTTGCAAGGTTTCCACATCCTGCGGAGAAGTTATTGCCCTGTTCAGCTTAGTATCATCCGCAAAAGCTTAGTATCATCCGCAACCTTGCTGTAATGCAGAGAACTATTCAGGGTTAAACTTGCAGTAACGCACAGAACTATATGGCGTTAAACTTGCAACAACGCACAGAACTATATGGTGTTAAACTTGCAGTAACGCACAGAACTATATGGTGTTAAACTTGCAGTAACGCAATAAAATATATGTTGTTAAACTTGCAATAATGCACAGAACTATACATCACGTCCGCTCAGAAGAGTAGAACGCACACTACAAGCTGAGTACTAACCACGTCTCCATATCAGTATAGCCCAAGGAATTTTACAGTGGCATTGGTTTCGTTCACCAGGACAGTATTTTAAATGTTTGTAAGCTGTTTTATTAATATACCTGAAGAAATTACTCTATGGCCGTGTACACACGGGCGGACTGTTCGTCCAACTTTGTCCGCTGAACAGTGTTTGGGCGGACAGTCCGCTCGTGTGTGGGCTTTCAGCGGACAGTTTCAGCGGACAGTTGGACGGACAAGGTTTTTCGGAAATTCCGTAAAATTGTCCGCTGAAACCTTGTTTCAGCGAACAGTCCGCTCGTGTGTAGGCTTGTTCGTCAAACAAAGTTGCGCGCATGCTCAGAAAGGATTTTCACGCCGAAAGCTATAATGCAGTGTATAGGACGTCGTATTTTTCGTCCCGTCGTACGTGCCGTTCACGTCATCGCGCACGGTTTCAGCAAACTGTTCGTCCGTTGTGTGTGGCCATGTCCGTCCATGCTAAGTTTGAGCGGACTGTTTGCCGAAACTGTTGGACGGACAAAGTTGGGCGAACAGTCCGCGCGTGTGTACGCGGCCTATGAGAAGTTTTCTTTTTCCTTCATTACGTGCAGAACATCGTTAATCCCTGGACCCCCGGAAATATAATTTGAGCAATCCATGACAGAGGAGACACAGGAGGATACCAGAAAACACCACATAGGGTTTGGTCCCCATTAAATGACCCACAGGCACGCTAGACCCCTTTTGTCATAAAGCAAAGGAGTCCAACCCATCTGGTGAGTTTGGATTTCTACACCTTTCCCAGGAGGTGGATACAACACTGCTGGGACACACAGCACTTTAGCACTTCTTTGCACTAAAGCCAAGGTCTGTTAACCTGCACTATCACCACGTTATGCACTTTAATTAATGTCACTCGATATTGATTACTACCATGTGTCATTTGGTTCACTATTAATATGTATGTATGCAAGCAATGACTTGGTTACCATGCTACATACTGTAGCTAAATGCTATACTGATCCATCCCAGGTATTAATTATATAGAAATTCTATACAGGTATATTGATTAGAGGATTTAATGCTAAGGAGGAGCCAGCACTGTCTATTCACTATTCAAACAAATTTTGCCCCATTAGTGGGGACAACTTTGGACAGCTGCGGCCCTACTCTATTGTAATATCACATCCAGGCGCGAGTGTTTTATTATATCTATATGGCGTAAACTTGCATTAACACAATGAAATATATGGCATTAAACTTGCAGTAATGCACAGAACTATATGGCATTAAATTTGTAGTAACGCAATGAAATATACAGCATTAAACTTGCAGTAACGCAATGAAATATATGGTGTTAAACTTGCAGTAATGCACTGAACTGTACAATGTTAAACTTTCAGTCATGCAACTGAAATATTCTGTGTTAAGCATGCACTAACACACAGAAATGTACTGCGTCAAAGGCATGTAACGCACTGAAATATACGTTAAACCTGCAGTAATTCAATAAAATATACTGTGTTAAACGGTCACTACACTCTCACTGACTGAACAATCCTACATTCACATTAATGTAAAGATGAATGGTCGCACTACACTTATGCCGCGTACACACGATCAAACAAGCGGGTGGAAAAGTCCGGCAAACTGAAGTCCGCCAAACAATCCCCCCGTGTGTAGCCTCCGGCATACTTTTTTGACCCGAAAGTACGGCGTACTTAGAAAGTAGTTTTACACTCCAATCTTCCCGCCGGACTCGCATTTCGGCGGACAATCTGGCCGTGTGTGTGCCAGTCCGCCGTACTTTTGAAATGAGCGGACTTTTCCCGCCCGGAGAAAAATCCGCTCATTTCGAGCGGGTCTCCAGGTAGGCGGGGCCCGCGAAGGATACGGCGCTGGCCCCGCCGCCTGGTATGGACTTAAAGGGGAACCCCAACGCCGAAAAAAAATCGGCATGGGGGTCCCCCCAGGTCCACATCAGACCCTTGTCCGAGCACGCTACCCGGCCGGCCAGGAAAGGGGGGGACAAGCGAGCGGCCCCCCCTCATGAGCCGCACCAGGCCGCGTGCCCTCAACATGGGGGGTGCCTTGGGGAAGGGGCTGTGTGGCCGCCTTATTAAAAAGGGCTCCCGGATTCTGATAAGCCCCCCGCCCGCAGACCCCAAAAATCACCAGCCAGGGTTGTCGGGAAGAAGCCCTTGTCCTCATCAACATGGGGACAAGGTGCTTTGGGGTGGGGGGCCGCGCGCCCCCCCCTTCCCCAAGGCACCCCCATGTTGAGGGCACGCGGCCTGGTGCGGCTCAGGAGGGGGGGCCGCTCGCTCGTCCCCCCCTTTCCTGGCCGGCCGGGTAGCGTGCTCGGACAAGGGTCTGATGTGGACCTGGGGGGACCCCCACACCGATTTTTTTCGGCGTTGGGGTTCCCCTTTAAGTCCATACCAGGCGGCGGGGCCAGCGTCGACTCCTTCCCGGGCCCCGCCTACCTGGAGACGCGCTCGAAATGAGCGGACTTTCCTCCGCGTGTGTGGGCGAGTCCGTTCATTTCAAAAGTAGGGCGGATAGTACGGCGGACTTAGTACGCCGTATTAGTCCGCTGGAAAAGTGCCGTGTGTGGGCAAGTAGCCCGTTCGGAAAGTCCGATGGACAGTCTGGCGGGAAGTCCGCCAGACTAAGTACGTCGGACAGACGACTACATGTGTACGCGGCTTTACAATGACTAAACTATCCCTACATTCACACTAATGTAAAGATGAATGGATACACTAAACTCACACTGAACTATCCCTAGATGCACACTAAACTGATATTCTACACTAACAACAGAATCAGAATAGCACACTAATGCACACTAATTGTCTAATAGCACTGAACAGAGCCGTGTTCTATCTCTCTCTGTGCCGCTATCACACTACAAATGGCCGATATAGAAATAATACTTTTATAGTGTGGGGCAGGATTAAGAGCAATGAGCCATGATTGGACACAGTCCTCATGACAGCGTTCTATCATGGCTATGACAGTGCTCTGTGCCCTTGCTTCAGCCAATTGGGGCTTTCAATGCACTTTGCATTGTAAGGCCCCTTTCACACGGGCGGCTGTTCTGCTGCAGTTTCGCATTTTTATTTTTTTCTGCAAAATTCAAGACTCCAGGCACAGCAATCAGCTGCGTTTGTACAGTGCGATTACCTGCGTTTACGTGCATTTCTTTGCGGTTTTGTTCAGCTGCATTGTTATCCCCATGGCAACCCTTTTTATTTATTTATGTTTTTGGTCCCTGGAATGTACCCATGATGCATTTCGGTCCTCTGTATTTCAAACCTGTTTCTCTGTTCACTGGCTGAGTGTGTGTCGGAGTTTTGCAGGGAGAGGAGTGTTCAGTTTTGTGCCTGAGATTTTTTGAAAAATGAATGCAAATATGGGTAGTTTGCTGGCAATGCTCATATTGCTGATGACGAGGATAAAGACGAGAAGAGCGATCCAGAGTAGGCGACGTCCCCGTCGTTACTGGGTCCATCCCTTAACGTCCCAGCGTCTATCGATCGGCTACTTTGCCCTCATGTTCGGTGAGCTGAGGACTCACGGAGACAAGTTCCAGAATTACACAAGGGTGTCGGTGGCAAGCTTCGATGAACTGTTGGGACTCGTTAGAGGACACCTGACCAGAGCCAGGACCAACATGAGATTAGAGATGGCCTTGCGGTTCACCCGGCGGTCGGTCCGCAGTGAACTTTGCTCGTTCGCGATTCGCCAAACCAGCAGACTTCTGGCGCTGTTCGCGCGGCGGACATATGCGTTTACATTGTGAAGAACTTTGACCCATGACACATCCATCATTGGGTACAGGACAGCCAATTGAGACATTTCAGCACATGGACAATTGGACAGGACCCCCTACCTTATAAATAGACCTGATCTGGCGGCCATTTTATATTCTATCTTTTGTCAGTGTAGGGAAAGGACCCTGTGTGGAGCAGGGACAGTCAGTCTAATCACTAGCTAGCTAATTAGCTATTACTATTAGGTCCACAAAAGTCCTTTTAAGGACTGGTATAGGTGTACAGTATATAGGGTTGTAATACACTTATAATATACTTTATTTCAAATATAGAAAGTATATTATGGTGCACTGCTGACTGCTGTGCTGCTGAGTGCTGACCGATTCTGCAGCTGTCTTTTATCAGTGTAGGGACTGAGGGACAGTTTGGTGTTTGGAGCAGGGACAGTCTGCAAATCACTAGCTACTAGGTCCACAAAGGTCCTTTTAAGGACTGGTATAGGGGCGTGGCCGGCCGGAACCGAGGACGGACACTTTCCTGTAGAGCTCCGCCGAACCTCCAACAATCTGGTGCCATCCTCCGCTCCAGATCGCCCTAGGTGCCTACAACCTAGACCATCCTGCTCCCCGGGAGCTCCTCCACAGATCCATCTGTGTTTGGCCGCCATCCGCTGTCCGTGGACCGAGGAATTCGGTCCGTTGCGGCCGCTGTTAGCCGCCTCGCCGGGCGCCATCTTGCGGCCTACTAGGCCTCTGTAATCCCCGGCCTATCCTGCGGAGCTCCCCGAGGGCCGCTCCGGCCGCGGATCCAGGAAACCCGGAGGGGACATACTCGGCCGCCGAATCGCTGCATCCGCTGCATCTCTGCACATAGGAGTCATCTGGGATCCCCTACTCTGCAGCCCTCCGGCCTGGTGAGTCCCCTGAGGGGCTATTTGTGCTCTCCTTTGCTCTCTCCCCTCCAATCCCCCCTCCACAACGCCAGGAGGATACCTAACTGGGACACCCCTGGGGGTTTTTGAGGGACTGAAACCCACATCCCACTGCACCAGGCAACAATAGTTTCTGGCAGCCCTCTCCAGGCAAGGCCCTGGCTCCGGCCTATATTGGATCCTGGTGGCCATCTTGCTATACCCTGCTACACCCAGTTTCTCATAGCTGCCATTACCACAGCTTCATAGGGTGAAGGGGTAATAAAACCTCCTGGCATTGACTGCACCCGTCACCAGTAATCAATATGACCACAATCAACTTTAACCATCGTGGCTCTTAAATGAGTTAAGGGGTCTATCTGCTCTCCACGACCCCCGCTAAGCAACGCTAGCTACTAATAGATCCGGGGGTAAGCTTTTCTTATCTCTACAGTACCAAAGCACCCCATGGGAAAAATCGGTCAGCAACAGGAACATTACAAAAATATCCCTGAACAGCAGACATGGCCTATTATGGATCGTTTTGTCACGAGATCTCAACTTGCATATTCTCATTCCCCACCGGATCCCTTCGCCATTATGGATTCAACTTTGGGGATTGAGGGCTCTGGCACCCCCCTAGCTAATGCTCCCCAGGCCCCTGACCCGGGTCCCCCCCCAATGCAGGGGATCCTTACCCCTGCTATTTTGGATGCCAAGTTGGATGCCAAACTACACCTTTTGCTTCAACAGATCACAACTAATGTCTCGGCCGAGGTAAATAAACTTGCGGTGGAACTGAGAAAGGATATTAACCAGCAGGGTGAGCGTACGGACACACTCGAAAATAAATTTGACGAGATGGTTAGCTATGTCCAAGCCATTGAAGAGGACAATCATAACCTCCGCCTCTCAGTCTCCCAACTACAGCTGCAACAGGAGGACCTGGAGAATAGAGAGAGACGCCAGAACTTACGCTTTAGAGGTATCCCGGAGACTGTGGGAGACTCTGATCTACGACCTCCTGGGCCTCTTTAACACCCTGGCCCCCACGGTCGTGGACATAGACTGGCGCCTTGATAGAGCACATCGCTCTCTGGCCCAAACCTCAAATAACCTACCAAGGGGTGAAATTGCAGATTTTTAGTGATCTTTCTCCCATCACTCTGGCAAAATGTAGGAACCTTCGGCCGATCACCTCCTACTTGCAACATCACAAGGTTCCATACTGCTGGGGGTTCCCCTTTCATCTGATGGTGTCAAAAAACGGAACTCAGAACACCCTACGGGACCTTCTGGAAAGCGAATCCTTTTTAAAGAGCCTTGGCCTCCCCTTCCTGAGGAGGACATGCATCCCGCCAAAGCCCAGATTCACCCGCTACCCAACACTCCAAGCCGCATCTGGACGCCCGTGCGAAGCAAATCCAGGAGGCACCTCTCTACACCTCAGCGTCCACGGTTCTTAAAACAACCCCCCTGAACCCTCTCGCCAGTTCCCTTGTGGTTTAGTTTTGTTTGCTGCTTATAATCCCTCATTTTTTCCCTTCCCCCTGTGTATTGGAAGGGAGAAGTTCCTGTTGCTATGATAACATTCAGTTTGTCCTTTGCCTTGACTCTTCAAGCTGGGACTCTTTTTCCCCACCCCATGGGGCTCCGTTTTTCTACAAGAACTATACGATGTTAATGTTATTTGTTAATTTCCGATTTCATAAGGAGAGTTGATGGCCCTTCCACTTTTCAGTCCGACCACCCCTGGTGTTCGTCCGGCCATGACCCTCTTGACCTGGGTTTACTCCCTGGGTCCCCTGAGGCACATGACTCCCTCAGGTCATGCAAATGTTCTTTTCTTTTTTTCAGTTCTTTTTATTTTTGTTGTTATTTTTCTGATGTTTTTGTTAATGTATTTTACTAATGTTTTATGTTCTACTATGTCCACTTTTATAGCTCAGTTTCATTGCTTTCTTATGTACTACATTGGTTGGTTAGGCCTCAGGCTATCCTGGCTTTGGGTACTCCTACTTTTTTCCCATCGCCGGGGTATAACTGATGGCAAAGACACATTTTGTCCAATGATGCCCCGGTTTACTGTTATTTACAATAGGCTGTACCACAATTCCCTGGTACTTACAAATGCTTATCTATTTAACTCACCCTTATGGCTTTAAAAATTTTGTCTTATAATGTAAAAGGCTTAGGATCCATACGTAAGCGCTGGCTGGCCCTGAAGGAATTCAGGTCCTCCGGTGCGGACGTGATTATGTTGCAAGAAACCCACTTTAAAGCGGATGGCTCCCTTAAGTTTGCCTCCAAACACTTCCCTACCTCCTTCCTAGCCTCTGACCCCACAGGCAGGGCAGGTGTTGCGATTTTGATCAAAAAGTCGTGTTCCATTAAGGTTAAAAAATCCCATGCAGACCCCCATGGCAGGTACCTAGTTTTAGAATGTCAACACTTTAGCACCTCCCTGACTCTTGTCAACCTGTATGCCCCCAATGTTGGACAGCTTGACTTCCTTAGTGGCCTGCTTGATTCCCCTCACTGCTCATCCCAGCCTTTTATGATAGTCGGAGGGGACTTTAACTTGGTCATGTCTCCCTCCAGAGATAGAAAAACTCTGTTCTCATCCACACCCTCCAGGAGGATGGCTTCCCAAGCCACCTCATTCCGTCAGCTTATTAGATCCCATCGGCTTTTCGACTCATGGAGGATCAAACACCCCACGGCTCAGCAATTTACCTTTTATTCTCCAGTTCATAAAATGTATTCGCGGCTAGATCACTTTCTTATTTCTGCTCCTCTCATCCCACACGTGGTCGATTCTAAGGTGTTGCCAATTACCTGGTCTGATCATGCCCCCATTACCCTAGATCTCTTGCTCACTCAGGCCTATCCTAGATCCTGTCACTGGAGGCTTAACAGCCACCTCTTACATTCTGAAAGCTCCCACTCTGTCCTTGTGAAGAGCCTTACGGAATTTTTCCAACTGAACACAGGGTCGGTCCCGGATTATTCCACCCTGTGGGAGGCCCATAAGGCCGTTTTTAGAGGCGCCTGTATTGCAGAGAGCTCTAGATTGAAGAGAGACAGGTCCGAACTTATCCGATCACTAACCTCTGCTTTTCTCTCGACTGAGCGGAAGCTCCTGGGCGCCCCCATGGTGGAAAGGCTCCGGAGGGTCACTCTCCTTAGGGAACAGATTAAAACAGCGCAACTCGACCGGGCAGCCAAATCGCTGCTTTGGATGAGGCAGAAATTCTACGAATTTTCCAATAAACCTCATAAAATGTTAGTTAACAAACTACGTCCACGCGCGTTCAATTCTTTTCCTGAGTTTCTCTCCCGGACTGACGGATCTAGGACCTATTGCCCTCGTGAAATTTCAAACATCTTTGGCAAATTTTACCATAAACTCTACAACTGTCTTTCCCCAGAAAACCATTTTCACTTTACTCAAGAGAAATTTAAAGCTTTTTTTCTCCAATCTTAAACTCCCTAAACTCTCGTCGAGTGATTTAGAGGATCTTAATAAGACGGTATCGGCGGAGGAGCTTTCTGATGTAGTACGGGAACTTCCATTGCATAAGTCACCTGGCACCTGCCGTACGATCAACCCGGTCGACCTTCTGGATAGGACCAACAAACCAGCACTTCTACTTAGTTTAGATGCCCAAAAGGCCTTTGATAGGCTTTGCTGGCCTTATATGTTCGCCACACTCAAAGTATATGGGTTTAAGGCCCCTTTTTGAGGGCACTTGAAGCTTTGTACTCAACGGTTACTGCCCAGGTACAGATGTCGTCCTTTCTGTCGCCTCGCTTCCCCCTGTTAAATGGTACTCGGTAGGGGTGTCCTCTATCTCCGCTGTTATTTATTTTATGTCTGGAACCCCTGGCTGAGGCCGTACGCTCTCATCCAGATATCCGTGGGGTGGTGATGCGACAGGGAGAGTATAAATTATCACTTTTTGCTGACGACATCTTGCTAACTATTACCAATCCACAGATTTCCCTCCCCTCATTGCACAAGCTACTAACATCCTTTGGGGGTATTTCTGGGTACAAGGTTAACACCTCCAAGACTGAGGCCCTTCCCATACACATCCCCGCCACACAACTCTCTAGACCAGTGATGGCGAACCTTGGCACTCCAGATGTTTTTGAACTACATGTCCCATGATGCTCAACTACACTGCAGAATTTCATGGGAAATGTAGTTCCAAAACATCTGGGGTGCCAAGGTTTGACATCACTGCTCTAGACTGAAAGAATCTTATCCCTATAGATGGTGCAGTGACTCACTCAAATACCTGGGGGTTTTTCTGACTCCTTCTTACTCTCACCTGTTCCGTGCAAATTTTCCTGCTCTGTTTCAGGATATAAATAATTCACTACTGACCTGGTCTAAATACCCTTTATCCCTGCTGGGCAGGATCAACGTCCTTAAAATGTCAGTCTTGCCCAGACTGCTGTACCACTTTGAGACACTGCCAGTTGCCATCCCAACCCCACAGCTTAAACTTCTCCGACAACGTTTCCTAAAATTTATATGGGCTGACAGGTCCCATCGCTTTGCCAGCTCAGTGGTGTTTGCGCCTAGACGTGTTTGCTATCCATTTATGAATCATTGCTACCTGGTCCTCTCTTAATGCCACGAGTCGGTGGGCTGCTATTGAGAAGGGGGTCCTGTATCCGGTTCACCCATGCTCCCTGATCTGGGGCGCCCCATCCCCACTACACCCTAACCTTAGACGTCAATGTACGGCCCCAATGTCCTTCACTTTGGACTTGTGGCAAAAGTGTAACAAAAAGTACTCCCTCTCCTCGGCCTGCCCCCCCCCCCCTCACAAATGTCCTATTTAACCCTACTATCCCTGATGGATTGTCTATGGGTAGGATTTCCCCGTGGCTATATCCCCCTTTTTTCCAACTCAGAAGCCTGGTACACCCTGTTTCACGTAGACTCCATGCTTTTGAGACCTTGCGAGAAAAATATGACATCCCCAAACACTCGTTTTACTTCTACCTACAGGTCAGACACTTCTTTAGCTCTAAATCTCCGACTTTAATTACTGATAGTCCCACAGCCTTTGAGCACCTCTGCGCTCAAGGTCCCCATCAACTTAATTTAATTTCCTCTATTCACCGAATCCTCCATGAGTCGACTCCTTTAAACGAACTTACACATCTGTATATGAGTAGATGGTCTCAGTTGTTGGACAAACTTATCTCCCTGCAGACATGGGATAGGATTTGGTCCTCTACCTTTAAATCCTCTAAGTGTGTCACGCAAAGGCAAACAGCAATAAAAATCCTTATGTTTTGGTATAAGACCCCCGATGTCATCCACAAATATGATTCCTCAGTCTCGCCATGCTGTTGGTGATGTTGACTTGACATTGGGTCACTGTTTCATGTTTTCTGGAAATGCCCCTTGATACGGCCTTTCTGGATAGCGGTGGGGTCATTGGTGGTGGAGGTGATGGGGGTGTCCCTCCCGATTGATCCCTTACATTGTTTGCTGGGTCTCCCTATTCCAGGCATACCTAAAAATACCAATCGGCTGGTCTCCTATATTTTACTTGCTGCTAAGAGGCTTATCCCGCTGTGTTGGCTGTCCGGAGCAACTCTCCCCTGGCCTAGATTACTCCAACTGGTGTCTGAAATTAGGAGAATGGAGTATCTGACGGCCTCAGTACATGATTTGGTTCCCCAGTTTGATAAAGTGTGGGAACCCTGGGATCGGTCGGCATATGGGGCCCCCCCCCCTACCGGTATATCCATCTGACTGCAGTTGCAGATCGTGGCACTTTGTTGCTGGCTACCACCCCCACCTTTCCCTACCCAATCCTCCGGGTAACTTATCCCCCCCTCCCGGGGACTCACTATGATGACCATGTGAATGTTCGGTTGTTTTGCCTTTTTTTTTGGCCACCGGCCTCTTGTTGAACGGAATAGTTTGTTTGATTTACATAAACTGTTTGTTATTCATTGTACAAGACATGGTTATGCAGTTCACCTTTGTGTCTGCTTTTGTGGACATTTTTCTCTGTCTGTTGTAACTAATGTTTTTCGCTATGATCTATATTTTTCTCTGCTTACTGAATTTTCCAATGCACAAGTGTATTGTTTTTGCTTTGAAAATTTAGAAAAATTACAATTATAAGGACTGGTATAGGTGTACAGTATATAGGGCTGTACACGTATAATATACTTTCTTTCAAATATAGAAAGCATATTATACTTCCCTGCTGTGCTGCTGAGCTGAGTGATGACCGATTCTGCAGCTGTCGTTTCTCAGTGTAGGGAGGGACAGTTTGGTGTTTGGAGCAGGGACAGTCTGCAATTCACTAGCTACTAGCTAGCTACTATTAGGTCCACAAAGGTCCTTTTAAAGCGGAGGTCCACCCTAAAGTGGACCTTCCGCTCATTGGATTCCTCCCCCCCTCCGGCGCCACAATTGGCACCTTTCAGGGGGGAGGGGGGTGCAGGTACCTGTACAGTACAGGTATCTGCACCCACTTCCGGGATAGCTCTCTGCGGAAAGGGGCGTAGATTACGCCCCTTTCCGAAAATCCCCCGCTGCCTGCTGGGAAACACACAGATCCCAGAGGCAGCGGGTCCATCCTTATTGCGCAGCGCGACTCGCGCATGCGCAATAGGGAACCGGGAAATGAAGCCGAAAGGCTCCACTTCCTGATTCCCATACCCAAGATGGCGGCGGCAGCACCCGAGAGACGATCGAGAGATCGGCTTCGGGTGCCGACATCGCGGGCGCACTGGACAGGTAAGTGTCACTATTTTAAAAGTCAGCAGCTGCAGTATTTGTAGCTGCTGTCTTTTAAAAAAAAAAAAAAAAACGCGGACTCCCACTTTAAGGACTGGTATAGGTGTACTATTTTGTGTGCAGTATATAGGGGTGTAATACATGTATAAAATACTTGCACATATAGAAAGCATAGTATAATGCATTTCCACTGTGCAGCATTGTGACTGCTGAGCGGTTTTGCAGCGATATTACAAAGAGTGACAAACGCAATTAGAAAAAAGTATTATAACTGGTGTGATAGACCAGTGGCCCCCCCAAAGCGATAGGTTGAAGCAGGGTGTTATATACCTTCTTCCACATACATACTGCACTTCTCTAGAGACTTTTGTCACTGGGTCATTTAAAAAATTACAGGCAGAGGAAGAGACAGGTCCTTCCGCGGGGAGGGGGGGGGGGATAGGGGTAGGGCAGGAGCAACAGGCTTGAGCCAAAGTGGCAAATTACAGAAGGTGCGTTCGATTACGTCAAAGGATGCACCATACTTGGTTGAGTGGCTCACTCAGCCTTAGCCCTTGTACACACGGTCGGAGAATCCGTCGTAATGTGTCCTATCAGACCGTGTTGTCGGATAATCTGACTGAGTGTGGTATGCATTGGACTGATTCCGTCGGAATATCCGTCGGACCCAATTTTCCAACTTGTTGGAAATATTTCCCGACCAACTGGGCCGATCGGACATACTCCGATCATGTGTAGAGAATTTTGATCGGACCAAGTGCCACGCATGCTCAGATCAAATTCCTACATCAAAGCTATTGGCTACTAGCCTGAATGTAGTCCCATCGTAACGAAATTACGTCATCACGTTCTGAAAGATCGGATTTTTCGTCAACTTTGTCCGACCGTGTGTATGCAACAGTTTCGGACAAGATCCGACGGACAAAATCCGACGGACAAAATTCGACGGATTTGGTTGTCGAAATCTCCGACCGTGTGTACAGGGGCTTACTCTTCTGCACCCTCCTCATCCTCTCAATCTGCACCCTCTTCTTCACTCTCTGCTGTGTGCACCCCCAAAGACACTACCACCAACACCACCACCGTATACCCTCCGCTTGAGTAACAGGAATTATTTTCCGATCCATCACAAGACATTGGATCAGGAAGAGGAGGTAGCAACAACCGCAACTCAGCAGTCTGACAACAGTACCCAGATCAGCCCAAGGAGGAGGTTGGCCCCGGTGTTGCTGCCTACTCCGAGATCTCCAATTATAGTGGTGGGGAAGGTGACGTCGATGATGACGTGTCTAGTGATGTCGCGTAGGTGCCCACAAGAGAGGAAGAGGAGGGGAGTTCAGAGGGAGATATGGACCAGCAGATAGGGAGGAGAAGCAGGCGGAACATAGATTGCACAGGAGGGACAAACCAGACTGCTAATGTATCATGAGTGAGGCATCAACCATGTACGGTCACATCTGGCACTCCCAGGACTAGGGATGAGCCGAACACCCCCCTGTTCGGTTCGCACCAGAACCTGCGAACAGACCTAAACTTCATGTGAACTTTAGAACCCTATTAAAGTCTATGGGACTCGAACGTTCACAATCTAAAGTGCTCATTTTAAAGGGTAATAGGCAGGTTACTGTCCTAAAAAGTGTTTGGGGACCCGGGTCCTGCCCCAGGGGACATGGATCAATGCAAAAAAAAGTTTTAAAAAGCAGTGCAGGAGCAGTGATTTTAATAATGATTAAAGTGAAACAATAAAAGTGTAATATTCCTTTAAATTTCGTAGCTGGGGGGTATCTATAGTATGCCTGTGAAGGGGCGCATGTTTCTGGTGCTTAGAACTGTCCCTGCACAAAGTGTCATTTGTGCAGGAAAAAAAGTATTTTAAAATCACTTGCGGCTATTGTCGGGTCCCGTAATACAGAGAACACTCAATGAGTGTTCTCTGCATTAGCCGACAATTCATTCATTCATTGATAAAAAAAAAAAAAGCATGGGGGTTCCCCTAAATTCAATTACCAGGCCACTACAGGTCTGACATGGATATTAAGGGGAACCCCGTGTCAAATTTAAAAAAAAATTGACGTGGGGGTCCCCCTAAATATCCATAACCAGACCCTTCAGGTCTGATATGGATATTAAGGGGAACCCCGCATCAAATTAAAAAAAAAATTGACGTAGGGGTCCCCCTAAAAATCCATATCAGACCCTTTTTTCGAGCACGCAACCTGGCAGGCCACAGGAAAAGAGGGGGGGATGAGAGAGCGCCCCCCCTCCCTCCTGAACCGTACCAGGCCACATACCCTCAACATTGGGAGGATGCTTTGGGGGTCTGTGACCCCTCAAAGCACCTTGTCCCCATGTTGATGAGGACAAGGGCCTCATCCTCACAACCCTGGCCGTTGGTTGTGAGGGTCTGCGGGCGGGGGGCTTATCAGAATCTGGAAGCCCCCTTTAACAAGGGGACCCCCAGATCCCGGCCCCCCCCCTGTTTGAAATGGTAAGGGGGTACAAAAGTACCCCTACCATTTCACAAAGAAAGTGTCAAAATGGTTAAATAAGACAAACACACTTTTGAAAAATTCCTTTATTAAAAAAAAAATAAAAAATAAAGATTCCAGCGGTGCTAATCCACTCTTGCTATCCAGCGACGGGTCTCCGGGGTCCAGCGATGGATAATTATATCCAGCGACGGGGGATCTCTCAATCCAGCGCTGTCCATACATCCTTCTTCTGTCTCCACTCCGGAGACACTGCAGAGATCCCAGCGCTGACGTTTCTTATATTAGGAGGGCGGGGCCACCCGTCACCTGACCCCACCCCTCTGACGCTGGAGAGGGAAGCCAGGGGTTCCCCAGTGACGTGTGGGTGACCCCGCCCCCTCTGATGTAACGCAGGTTTCCGTTACATCAGAGGGGGCGGGGTAACTCATACATCACTGGGGAACCCCTGGCTCCCTTCACCAGCGTCAGAGGGGGCGGGGTCAGGTGACGAGTGGCCCCGCCCTCCTAATATAAGAAACGTCAGCGCTGGGATCTCTGCAGTGTCTCCGGAGTGGAGACAGAAGAAGGATGTATGGACAGCGCTGGACTGAGAGATCCCCCGTCGCTGGATATGATCATCCATCGCTGGACCCCGGAGACCCGTCGCTGGATAGCAAGAGTGGATTAGCACCGCTGGAATCTTTTTTTTATTTTTAATAAAGGAATTTTTCAAAAGTGTGTTTGTCTTATTTAACCATTTTGACACTTTCTTTGTGAAATGGTAGGGGTACTTTTGTACCCCCCTTACCATTTCAAACAGGGGGGGGCGGGATCTGGGGGTCCCCTTGTTAAAGGGGGCTTCCAGATTCTGATAAGCCCCCCGCCCGCAGACCCTCACAACCAACGGCCAGGGTTGTGAGGATGAGGCCCTTGTCCTCATCAACATGGGGACAAGGTGCTTTGAGGGGTCACAGACCCCCAAAGCATCCTCCCAATGTTGAGGGTATGTGGCCTGGTACGGTTTTCCTGCGGCCTGCCAGGTTGCGTGCTCGGATAAAGGGTCTGATATGGATTTTTAGGGGGACCCCCACGTCAATTTTTTTTTAAATTTGATGCGGGGTTCCCCTTAATATCCATATCAGACCTGAAGGGTCTGGTTATGGATATTTAGGGGGACCCCCACGTCAATTTTTTTTTTACATTTGACACGGGGTTCCCCTTAATATCCATATCATACCTGAAGGGCCTGGTAATTGAATTTAGGGGAACCCCCACGCTTTTTTTTTTTTTTTTTATCAATGAATGAATGAATTGTCGGCTAATGCAGAGAACACTCATTGAGTGTTCTCTGTATTACGGGACCCGACAATAGCCGCAAGTGATTTTAAAATACTTTTTTTCCTGCACAAATGACACTTTGTGCAGGGACAGTTCTAAGCACCAGAAACATGCGCCCCTTCACAGGCATACTATAGATACCCCCCAGCTACGAAATTTAAAGGAATATTACACTTTTATTGTTTCACTTTAATCATTATTAAAATCACTGCTCCTGAAAAAACTGCCGTTTTTAAAACTTTTTTTTGCATTGATCCATGTCCCCTGCGGCAGGACCCGGGTCCCCAAACACTTTTTAGGACAGTAACCTGCATATTACCCTTTAAAATTAGCACTTTAGATTTCTCCCATAGACTTGTATAGGGTGTTCCGGCTTTTCAAATTTGCTGCGAACAGCCCAAATTGTTCACTGTTCGCTGAACAGGCGAACAGGCAATGTTCAAGTAGAACATGAGTTCGACTCGAACTCGAAGCTCATCCCTACCCAGGACGCTGGCACATGGCTCCGCAGTGTGGGCTTTTTTTAACATGTCTGCTGCTGACAATAGTGTTGCAATCTGCAGCCTTTGCAGTCAACGCATAAGTCGCGGTAAGCCCAACACTCACCTAGGGACGACCGCCTTAAGGAGGCACATGAGCTGCCATCACCGAGCCCAGTGGGAGCAACGGAACCCACAAAGCCACACTCCAAGCTCTCACCGTCTAGCCTCATCTTCTACTTCTCCTTCTCCTCTCTCCTCAGAATTGTCCTCCACTCCACCTTCCATCATGCCGTCCGCACGTTTTTCTGGAAAAAGGCAGGCTTCCGTGGGCCAAATGTTTGAGCGTAAAAAAAATTATGACACCGGATAACCCTCTTGCCCAACAGTTGACGGCTGGCTTGTCAGAACTGATAGCCAGCCAACTACTGCCATATAAACTGGTGGACTCGGAGGCTTTTTGAAAATTTGTGGCCATTGGAACACCACAATGGAAGGTCCCAGGAAGGAAGTATTTCTCACAGAAGGGCATCCCAGAGCTATATGGCCATCATATTCAGCGGCAAGTGAATGTATCTCTGGCACACAGTGTCGGTGCCAAGATACATCTGACCACAGACACGTGGTCTAGCAAACACGGGCAGGGAAGGTATATAACTTTTACTGCCCACTGGGTGAACCTTCTGACGGCCGTCAAGCATGTAACCCGTAGCACCCGTGTAGATTTGGTTTTACGGCCACGGATTGCATGCAGGCCTGCCTCTTCTTCTCTTCCTCCTACTCCATCCTCCCTCTCCTCCTCGGCTGACTCCTCCTTTTCCATTGCTAGCGTCTCTTCCGTTGTGCCGCCCAAGATCCCCAGAACCTATTCGACATGCCAGGTGAGACGTTGCCATGCTGTGCTGCGTCTGTTGTACCTGGAAGCCAAGAGCCACACTGGCCCGGCACTCCTTTCAGCTTTGCATTCACAGGCAGATCAGTGGCTAACACCGCTCAATTTGACAGTTGGTAAAGTGGTGTGTGACAACGGTGCCAATCTGCTTAGCGCATTGAAAAAGGGAAAAATTACACACGTGCCATGCATGGCACACGTCTTAAACTTGGTCGTGCAGCGATTCATTGTCAAATACCCTGGGGTCCAGGACATCTTGCGGCAGGCAAGGAAAATCTCAGCCCATTTCAGAAGATCTTACGTGGCCATGGCTCGCCTTGCTGACATGCAGCGGTGACACAATCTGGCAGTCAGACGTCTTATTTGCGATTGCCCAATGTGATGGAACTCAACCTTCTATATGCTTGATAGGCTGCTCCAGCAGAAACATGCAGTTAACAACTACCTGTACGAACTCTGCGGCAGAACAGGTTCTGGGGAGCTTGTTTTTTTTTTCACTGCGCCAGTGGCTGCTCATGTGCGACACATGCAGACTTCTGCAGCCATTTGATGAGATCACCAAACTGGTCAGTTGCAGTCATGGCGCCATTAGTGACATCGTACCTTATGTCTTCTTTATGGAGCGTGCATTGCATTGTGTCATTGATCAAGCCATGGAGGAGCAGGAGCAGGAAGATGAGGAAGTCGCAATGCCGGATGAATTCCCAGGGGGGGCTACTCTATCTGAGAAAAGTCAATAATAGGAGTATGAAGAGGAGTCAGAGGAGGATGGTGCCAGGGCAGATGAGGAGGAGTAAGAAGAGCATGCTTTAAACCTTTCTGGGATCCCTTTTGTTGTCCGGACGGCATTATCCTGGATGATGAGCAGGAGCCAGGCCACCACACCACTTCCAATTTAGTGCAAATGGGGGCCTTCATGCTCCAGCTTTTAACATGGACCCCCGTATAAAAAGCATAAAGGTCAAGGACCAGTACTGGGTGGCAACGTACTTAGACCCCCGGTACAAACACAAAATGGTGGAAATGTTACCACCATCACAGAGGGCTGTCAGAATGGAGCACTTACAGGCCTTGCTTCGAGAAATGCTCATTCTGCTTTTGCAGAGGAGGAATTCCCACTCCCAGAGAAAGAGTTGCAGGTACCAATCGAACAGAAGAGGGCGGTTTGAAGATGTGTTGGTGACTTCTGATATGAGGTCATTCTTTCAGCCGACCCATCGACGGGTCTCATCCGGATCCAGCATCAGGGAACGCCTAGACCGACAGGTGTCTGACTACATCGGGTTAACGGCCGATGTGGACCCTCTGAGAAGTGATGAACCCCTGGACTACTGGGTGGGCAGGCTTGACCTCTGGCCAGAGCTTGCCCAATTTGCAATGGAACTGTTGGCTTGCCCCTTATCCAGTGTCCTGTTCGAAAGGACGTTCAGCGCAGCAGGGGGATTGTGACCGATAAGCGTACTCGCCTAGCTCACGACAGTGTTGATTACCTCACATTTATAAAGATGAATGAGGCATGGATCACAGAGGAATTCAACACATGTGACCAGTAGACCATGTATATGCATAACTCTATAAACGATTTATTTAATCTAGCACACGGACCTTTTTTCTACCTTTGGCTCACTTCCTTGTACAAAAAAAGCACACAGAGCTATATGCCTGTACCCTCCTGTTTGAAGAGGTTGAGCGGTGTCATATTTTTGGGTCCTGCAGTGAGTTGCTGATATCAGTGCTGGTGTCAGTGCTCTCTATCTCAGTGCTGGTGTGGTGTCAGTGCTCTCTATCACAGTGCTGGTGTGATGTCAGTGCTCTCTATCACGGTGCTAGTGTCAGTGCTCTCTCTCTATCTCGGTGCTGGTGTCAGTGCTCTCTATCACAGTGCTGGTGTCAGTGCTCTCTCAATTCGGTGCTGGTGTGGTGTCAGTGCTCTCTATCTCGGTGCTGTTGTGGTGTCAGTGCTCTCTATCTCGGTGCTGGTGTCAGTGCTCTCTATATCGGTGCTGGTGTCAGTGCTCTCTCTCTATCTTGGTGCTGTTGTGGTGTCAGTGCTCTCTATCTCAGTGCTGGTGTCAGTGCTCTCTATCATGGTGCTGGTGTCAGTGCTCTCTTTCTATCTCGGTGCTGGTGTCAATGATCTCTCTCTATCTCGGTGCTGGTGTGGTGTCAGTGCTCTCTATCTCGGTGCTGGTGTCAGTGCTCTCATGGTGCTGGTGTCAGTGCTCTCTATCACGGTGCTGGTGTCAGTGCTCTCTATCACGGTGCTGGTGTCAGTGCTCTCTATCACAGTGCACGGTGTCAGTGCTCTCACGGTGCTGGTGTCAGTGCTCTCTATCATGGGGCTGGTGTCAGTGCTCTCTATCACGGTGCATGGTGTCAGTGCTCTAACGGTGCTGGTGGCAGTGCTCTCTATCACGGTGCTGGTGTCAGTGCTCTCTATCTTGGTGCTGGTGTGGTCTCAGTGCTCTCTATCACGGTGCTGGTGTCAGTGCTCTCTATCATGGTGCTGTGGTCAGTGCTCTCACGGTGCTGGTGTCAGTGCTCTCTATTACGGTGCTGGTGTCAGTGCTCTCTCTCTATCTCGGTGCTGTTGTGGTGTCAGTGCTCTCTATCTCAGTGCTGGTGTCAGTGCTCTCTATCATGGTGCTGGGGTCAGTGCTCTCTCTCTATCTCGGTGCTGGTGTCAATGATCTCTCTCTATCTCGGTGCTGGTGTGGTGTCAGTGCTCTCTATCTCGGTGCTGGTGTCAGTGCTCTCATGGTGCTGGTGTCAGTGCTCTCTATCACGGTGCACGGTGTCAGTGCTCTAATGGTGCTGGTGGCAGTGCTCTCTATCACGGTGCTGGTGTCAGTGCTCTCTATCTTGGTGCTGGTGTGGTCTCAGTGCTCTCTATCACGGTGCTGGTGTCAGTGCTCTCTATCATGGTGCTGGGGTCAGTGCTCTCACGGTGCTGGTGTCAGTGCTCTCTATTACGGTGCTGGTGTCAGTACTCTCTATCTCGGTGCTGGTGTCTGTGCTCTCTCTCTAGTTCGGTGCTGGTGTCAGTGCTCTCTATCACGGTGCTGGTGTCAGTGCTCTCTAGCACGGTGCTGGTGTCAGTGCTCTCTATCTCGGTGCTGGTGTCAGTGCTCTCTATCTTGGTGCTGGTGTCAGTGCTCTCTATCATGGTGCTGGTGGTATCAGTTCTCTCTATCATGGTGCTGGTGTCAGTTCTCTCACTGTGCTGGTGTCAGTGCTCTCTATCTTGGTGCTGGTGTCAGTGCTCTCTATCACGGGGCTGGTGTCAGTGCTCTCTATCACGGTGCTGGTGTCAGTGCTCTCTATCTCGGTGCTGGTGTCAGTGCTCTCTATCTCGGTGCTGGTGTCAGTGCTCTCTATCACGGTGCTGGTGTCAGTGCTCTCTATTTTGGAGCTGGTGTCAGTGCTCAGTCTCTATCACGGTGCTGGTGTCAGTGTTCTATCTCAGTGCTGGTGTCAGTGAGGGAGATAGCAGTGGAGAAGCCAATCAGCAGGCAGTGCCAGCATAATGGCTGAGGATTAGCACTGGACTAGCACCTCCGGACCACCGCAGTGGAGCCCTGCATAGATGGGGGTAAGGGCCGGGCAAAGGGAGGGGCTAGAGCACAGGTTGGCACACTGGGACACTGGCACAGGACTGCGCTGCCCTGACTGTGGCACTGATCATCTCTTGCACCCCCTTCATAGCCTGCCCTGACCTTGCCTCTCCTCCATGGCCTTTATGCGCTCCTGAATTGTCAAAATTTCACAGATAAAAAAAGAATGCTTGTCGTTGTCGATCCCAGATTCACTTAATACTTTTGTTATGTCAGTGTCCATGTTGTGGGACTATGTGTGCACAGCTAGTAAGTATTTTGTGGCTGAAAATATGACCTGGAGGTTTTTAAGGTTCGCCTGCCATTAAAGTCAATGGGGTCCACAGCGAACCGCGGCGGTTCGCAAACTTTTGGTCACGCTCGCAGTTCGCGTTTGCAAAACGTCCCGTCGGAAGTTCGTCCATCACTAGATGAGAAGAAGCATTAGAGAAGCACCATGACGTAGGTGCGTTCCGGCGCTGACCAGGTGTTCCGTCCTCCGGATCACCCTTGCGATCCAGCACTATGCCTCCACGGCCGGCCAAACAGTGAGCGGGAGGAGAGGCTGAGATGAGGCTATCGCAGTGGAGAGCGCCCGCTTGCAACATGAAGGAGAGGGTAAAGCCGCCCTCCGCTCCCCCCCCCCCCGCATTATGGCTGGATCGCTCAGCATACCTGTAATCGGTAGAGTAGGAGAAAGCCGAGAAAGCCAGGCTAGAATGTGGGACGGCCACAGGGAGTTGGCATGGAAGGAGTGAATCAGCGAGAAGCAGAGGAGGACGAGATAGATGGGGGGTGACCTCCCACATCTAACTGGGAGGAGATCTCCTGAACACGCTGAGCTCAAGCCAGGTACTGTTGCTGTCCATGCCACATGGGACTCAAACCAGGTTTCTTTTAAAAAAAACAACAGGCAGAGCATAGGAGATGCTCATGCTGCTAAAGGTATAAAGGTATCTACCCCTTACTCCCGTATGTATGCTGTATCTGCTGTTTATTGCCACTCGGGAACTGTTTTCCAAAGAGACTGCAACTAAGACTGTTACTTGAGTCATGAAGTTTATGCCGATAAGTTTATTTCGATAAAGGTACCTACCTTCCTTCTACTCCTTCTATTACTGCCATGATGGTGGGGTTGCTCTTTGATGCCCCACTGTGACGGTTAGCAGTGAGGTTGCAATTGATAAAATACAAACAAAGTTTATTTAGACAGTAAAATCAATTTACAGCAATTAATTTGGTACACATGGTGACGTAATTCAACTAGTTTCGCTCCAAAATGAGCTTCTTCAAGAAATACATACGTCTGTGAGAAAACATAATTGCAATACAACAAATGAGATTTAGAACCATATAACAAATTATAATGGGGAGAAAACAACATATACATAAGAGATGACTCTTACCCCGAGCAGTGCATGACGCAATGCTTACTGGCCTTAACACACTGGTCAATTGCCTCCCCACGGGGTCCTACATTGTCTTTACATTCATTTGGTAGGTCATACAGTAATTACATCTCCCTATGCACCCTCACTTTTTTCATCCATCATCACTTACACCCGGTAACACGTCACATCTTGCACTTTTACCTGCATCTTGCCCTCCCTTGCACCACATATTCTTTTACTTGATTTTGTGTTTATAATTTGCTGTGTCACTGGTGTTCCCGGCCACGATAATCACGGACACCACGTGCACTAATTTTTTTCTTTTCTTCCCCCTCCTTCCCCCTTCGTTCCCTTTCTCTTTGTTTCTTCCTCCCCCCCTCTCATTTCCCTCTTCCCCTTGCCCACCCCCCACCTCTTCTGCTTCTCCCAATTTCTCCCTTCATCCATTTCCCATTCCCCATCCCCTTTCTCTCACCCTCTTTTCTTCCCCCACATATCCCCTGCCTCCCCCCCCTTTTTCTTCTACAGTATCGTCCTTCTCTGTCCCTCTTTCTACTTGCCCTTGATTTGGTCCCTTTTCCCTGTCTGTGCACCGCTATCTAGCCCATATTCTCGATTGTTCCCCTTTTGTTTTCCCCTCCCTTCGTTCCCTCTTCTTCCCCCTTCCTTGGTTGTCTTTTTCACCACTCTTCCTCTCCCTGGCTTTCTTGGGTCTACTTTTGATATTTCGATATCTTTACATCACTGAGTGGTAGCACTCCACCCACACATACCACTTCACTCGGGTGCACATATGCCCAGGACAACTCCGGGGACATATGGACTGGTTGACCCCACCACCTGTTCCATCAGACTACGTCAGGACCAGGTTGCTTTAATTCACAATCATTATATTCTCTTACCCAGATGCAGCTCTGTCTTATCTCAATACCTCCCCCAGTCGCCGGGGGAGACCTTTTCGGGGTCCTTTAAGCATTGCGTCAGTGCACTGCTGGGGGTAAGAGCCATCTCTTATGTATATGTTGTTTTCTTCCCATTATATTTTGTTATATGGTTCTAAATCTCATTTGTTGTATTGCAATTATGTTTTCTCACAGATGTATGTATTTCTTGAAGAAGCTCATTTTGGAGCAAAACTAGTTGAACTACGTCACCATGTGTACCAACTTAATTGCTGTAAATTGATTTTACTGTCTAAATAAACTTTGTTTGTGTTTTACCTGTGCTATATTATTTTGTATTCCTCATATGTACGGTAATAGTCCGTTAGCTCAATCCCTTTCTTGGGTAGTCTGATATGGGAACCAGGCTCCCTACTTCCTTTCTCTGTTCAATTTTGGATGATGGTACATTTTTATTCATTTTCTAATCCAGTGTTGTAACGAGGCCCTTATTTGTATTTATTCATTTTCCACATATTCGAGGTTGCAATTGAGACTGTTATTTAAGCTAGGAGATACTGGCAATACAGATATTGATATAGTGATACAGTGATTGTATGTGCTGCAAACAAGGTTAATACCATCAATACAATTATTAACATCTTGACGGAAGGAAATAAGACAAAAATAACTACTGTTATCCACCAGGGTCTTTTTTTTCTATTCTCTATTTTTTGATAACATCAAAGGCTGCGCGGGCATTAGCTACACATTAGTCACGTTATATGGAGACTGTTATGGCGTTGCTGGCGCCGCTATAGTAATTTGGAAGGCCACTGGAAGAATCATACACTACGCCCACCGGCGCTTTGCACTAGACTTTTCCCTGACTTTTCCCTGGCACTGTATTGTGGAATTACCTGAGGACAATGGTGGCAGGCGCTGGAAAGTAGGATCGACTGGGCCAGTACAAAACAGTGCCAAGTTTGTCTTATAGAATAGTATTGCAGCACCAATCCCGGACTGTCTTCTCTACTCGATTTTTCTATATTGATATAAACAGACTGGCCCCTAGTTATCCCCCGGGGTGGCAGCAGCTAACCTCAATAAGGACATATTCACCCGCTGCATAACTGTCTATGGACTGTTAGATTATACTATAAGTCGTATATAGATAGTTACATAGTTAGTCAGGTTGAAAAAGACACAAGTCCATCCAGTTCAACCACAAAAAATAATAATAATAATAATAATATCATACAATCCCATATACCCAATTCTATACCCACAGTTGATCCAGAGGAAGGCAAAAAACCCCAGTAGAGCATGATCCAATTTGCTAAAGCAGGGGAAAAAATTCCTTCCTGATCCCCCGAGAGGCCATCGGATTTTCCCTGGATCAACTTTAACTATAAATGTCAGTACCCAGTTATATTCTGTACATTTAGGAAATAATCCAGGCCCTTCTTAAAGCAATCCACTGAGCAGGCCAGAACTACCTCTGCAGGGAATCTATTCCACATTTTCACATCTCTTACTGTGAAGAAACCTTTCCGTATTTGGAGATGAAATCTCTTTTCCTCTAGACGTAAAGAGTGACCCCTTGTCCTCTTTGTTGACTGTAAATTGAATAACTCAGCACCAAGTTCACTATATGGACCCCTTATATATTTGTACATGTTGATCATATACCCCCTTAATCTCCTCTTATCAAGAGTGAATAAATTCAGTTCCTCTAATCTTTCCCCATAGCTGAGTTCCTCCATGCCTCTTATCAGTTTGATTGCCCTTCTCTGCACTTTCTCCAGTTCCCTGATATCCTTTTTGAGAACTGGTGCCCAAAACTGAACTGCATACTGTATATAAGCTACTCCTCTTTTTTTTTTTGTTAAGGGGAGCGTATGCTATAAGGCTATAAATCCTTAAACATGGTGTGTTTTTGTCTTTTTGGCTTTTTGATTTTGTTTCTTGTCTCCCCTGCCTTCTCTCCCCCTAGGAAGGCTTGACAATGATAACAACCGGTAATAAGACCTAAGACACGTAGGGGGAGGAAGGGGTTAATACCGATGAGTAAGGTCTAAACCCGGATTAGGAGTATAGTTAGAGGTGAAAGGGGGTGAGAGAAGTGAGACTGACAAAAGTGAATCCTCTAGCTAGGATTAGTAAGGTACAAATATTAGGGGTAAAGCAAATAAAATGAATAAAGGTACAACACCTGTGTCATGGTTTTGCAATAGAGTTTGTCTGCTTACCTGTTTTCATGTGTTCATCTCTAGAGACCAGCCGACCCTCACCTGACTGCTTTTGTAATCCATCCTCTGGCATGACTCCACCCTAGCTCCTGTCAGAGAACTCTATATTAACCTGTGCACTGCAGGCCAACCCTGCTGATCAACCTTTGCGTGTTTAGCTTCCTGTTACCTGCAGTGGGCTCTTCTGTTGTTCCGTTACCGACTTTGGCGTGTCCTTGACTATCCCTGTTTGCCTGTGATCCTGACCTATTGGCGTGTCCCTGACTATTCCTGTCTGCTTGTGGCCCCGACCTTGGCTTTATCCCTCACTATCTCTATCCGCCTGTTGCCTACTGTGGGTGTGAGCTGGGTGACCCTGGGGGTCGCGACCTGGAGCCAGTTGCAGCTCAGTCCATCCTCACCACTAGAGGCTCTGGTGAACCACTGCTGGCTCTTAGACACCGCCCCCAGGGAATCTTACGCTCTAACCCGGTGGGATCTGTCTTGGTGTTCTGGCATCCCTGCCTTCCTTATCACCTTGACTCCCATCCGCAGCAGTCAGCCGTAGGGTCCACAACCTTGCGGTGCACTCCTGATCCCTACGATGTGCATCTGTCACCTGGCCTCAAGGTGACCTGACAACCTGCTTCAAGCCCGGGAGGTATTTAACGGTACATGGCAAACAATACCAGCATAATAGAGGAAGGGCAGGGGAGTCCCCGACTAGGGGCACCCCTGCGCTCAGGGTTAAATAGACAGAAAATGGGGGAAGGAAACAAAGGGGGGAGAATAAATGGAACAAAAGAGGTGGGACCAAAGGGAGAAGGAAAGAGTACACACGGCAGCGATAAAATTAACACAACAGGTCAGGAGAGGAGGGAAGAAAATAGAGTAGAAGGAACAGGAGTAGAAGAAGTAGACCCAATGGGGGATAAGCGTATACATCCTCCATATCAGGAGGAAACACCACAAATAAAGGTGATGCTGGCAGAAATGTATGCAAACATCTCTGAAAGCAAAAATTGCCGCAGTAAGGACGGACATCGGGCGGTGCTAAGGAGAGTAGAGGAGATGGAACACAGGAACAGAGGCTTGATGAGATAGCAGAGCAAGTTAATGCTCTCAGAGAGAGAATAGGGCCTTTATGCACAAGTTAGAAGACCAAGAGAACAGGAGTAGAAGGAAGAATGTCCGCATCAAAGGCCTACCAGAGATACATAGCACTACAGAGTTAAGGAAAATAGCACAACAACTATTCAATCCCCTTTTAGATAAAGAAGTTACAGAGACCCTAAAAATAGACAGAATACACAGGATGGCACAACGCTCAGGTCCCGGGTCAGAAAGACCGAGAGATGTAATGGTGAGGTTTCATTTTGTGGAAGAAAAAGCGTTAATAATGGAGAAACTGAGGACACTTTCAGGTGTGAACTATGAAGGTACAGAACTGCAGATCTATTCAGATTTAGCGGTGGAAACATTGAGGAGAAGGACACGGTTAAAACCTTTAACCGAGTTGATAACGGCATTAGGGATATCATATCAATGGGGCCTCCCCGCTTGCCTGATAGGGAGAAAAGAAGGCCGTACGGCAGTGTTGCACTTCCCAGAAGACTTGAGAGATTTTTGTGGCCGATTTGATATACACCCCCCCCCCCCCTTTTACCAGGATGGGAAAAGGAGAGGGCATCTCAGTTAAGGCAAAATAAACACAAATGGATTAGGAACAAGGGGAGGGGGGGAGCGAAGTTAAATAGCAGGCGGTGTAACGGGGAGGAGACTGGAGAGGAGTGGGACGCATGGAGGGGTCCGGATGCACCTGGGTGGGAACCTTCGGCCTTCGGGGAACTATGGAGAGAGGACGACACCAGGAAGGTGCCGACCCACCCCATAGAATAAACAAAAAAAATTCTGTCCAGCATATTAGGTGTGTTGTTTCAGAATGAGGCAAGGGGGTGGGTTGGGGGGGGGAGGGTTTTTGGGGGGAGAGGGAGTCAGGGTTACCGTTCCCCCCCCCCCCCCCACTCTTTCTTTTTCTTTTTTTTCTTTTGTCTCGCTCACTTCTTTGGCAGTATCAGATTGGGATCATCCTGGATCTCACTAGAGGCTCCAAAAGACCAACTTAAAAAGAAGAAATAGTGATGGTTAACTTAATTACATACAACGTAAGGGGTCTAAATACAAAAACACTAAACAATGAACTCCAATATTTAGAAGCTAATATAGTGTGCCTCCAGGAGACACACATAACAAACGCTTCTGGGATTAAATTGACTACGCACCATTTCTCAATATGGTATTATAGAGATACTCCGTCCCCCTCCTCAAGAGGTATAGCAATTGGCTTTAGTAAGATGTTAAAGGTTGAGGTCGAGGAGCGTCTCGTGGATCCAGAGGGAAGATATATGTTTTTGAAAGGAAAATTGTTCAACATGAAATGTAAGATTGTTAATGTGTATGCTCCGAATAAAAACCCAGATACATTTTTTAGGAAAGTCCTGAAAAAGTTAAAGGGCTTCAAGGAGGGTAAACTGTAGCAGGGGACCTGAACTGTAGTATAGACCCAAAGGTAGATACCTCAGGGGGGAGGAACCACTCTACAGAACATAGGCGGAAAACACTCATAAAAGCATTAGCAAAGTGGCAACTACAAGATGCCTGGAGGATCATCCATTTAAAAGAGCGAGATTACACTTGTTTCTCCTCGGTCCACAGTTCCTTCTCAAGGATAGACTATGTTTTCATAGAGCATCAATTAGTGCCAGCTCTTAAAAAGCTCTTAAAAAGGCAGAAATAAAAACAATCACTTTATCAGATCATGCCCCAGTGAAAATACAACGGAGGTTAAATGACTCACTGATTCAGGATCAAGAATCAATTAATAAGATTGAACAGGAAATGGAGACGTTTTTTAGGCTCAATGAGACACCAGGAATTACCAGTTCAGTCCGATGGGAAACTCATAAAGTGGTAATAAGGGGGATCCTAATAGGGATTGGTGCAGGGAAAAAAAAAGCTAGGGAAAAAAGGAAAGAGGAGTTATATACTAAAATAAATGAATTAGAGCAAAGAACAAAGCCTAAAGGTATCACGGAAAGGCAGGAGTTGAAAATGAAAAAAAGAGAACTAGAGGAATATATAGAACTAGAGAGGAAAACTGCGTACCATATTATAGATAAAGAAAGATACCAATGGGGAAATAGATCGGGTAAATGGATGGCCAGAAGGGTGAAGGAAAAACAGAATAGGACATTCATAGCGAGGGTGTGAGATGCAAGAGGGGACATCAGGGGCGGACTGACAACTCATGGGGCCCCCGGGCAATAGGAGATTATGGGGCACTCGAGCAATAGGAGAAGATTATGGGGCCCCTGGGCAATAGGAGATTATGGGACCCCCAGGCAATAGAGTATGGGGCCACACAGTATACACACACACACACACACTCATATACACACACAGTTTACACACACAGAATACACATACACACACTGAAAAGGTACTGGAGAGGTGGGGCAGCTATAATCTTGGGATTTTTTTAAAAACACAGATTTTTACATACTGTCCCTGGTTTTATTAAGGCTGGCAACCCTGATGGGGCCCCTTAGTGGCATGGGGCCCTCGGGCAGTGCCCTAGTGCCTGAATGGTCAGTCCGCCCCTGGGGGACATACAAATCGCTTCCCCAGATATAGCATGTACTTTTCATTCTTACTGTAGCTCACTATATAATATTAACCACTTATCAACCGGCCCATAGCCGAATGACAGCTACAGGGCGGTTGTTTAACTCTGGGAGGCCGTCATATGACGTCCTCCCAGAATTCCGCTCTCGCGCTCCCCCTGGGGCACGCACTCGAGAGAATTCGTGACCGCATGACGGATCACGGATCACGCGGCCGTTTACCACACGATCGCTCCATCAAATGACGGAGTGATCACTTGTAAACAAACCGGCGTCATGTTATGACGCCGGTTCCTCCCTCCCCCTCTCTGTACCGATCGATACAGCGGAGGGGGAAGAGATTGGTGTCAGCAGCGATGTGGGCTGCATATGCAGTGCCCACATCGCTGCTCACCGAAAATTAACCCCTCAATTCCCTGCCAATACTCTGCAATACCCTGCAATACTCTGCAATGCCAGTTAATACTCTGCAATACCCTGCAACACTCTGCAATACCCTGCCATTACTCTGCAATACCCTGCAACACTCTGCAATACCCTGCCATTACTCTGCAATACCCTGCAACACTCTGCAATACCCTGCAACACTCTGCAATGCTCTGCAACACCCGCCAATACCCTGCAACACTCTGCAATGCTCTGCAACACCCGCCAATACCCTGCAACACTCTGCAATACCCTGCAACACTCTGCAATGCTCTGCAACACCCGCCAATACCCTGCAACACTCTGCAATGCTCTGCAACACCCGCCAATAGCCTGCAACACTCTGCAATGCTCTGCAACAGCCGCCAATACCCTGCAACACTCTGCAATACCCTGCAACACTCTGCAATGCCCTGCAACACTCTGCAATGCTCTGCAACACCCGCCAATACCCTGCAAAACTCTGAAATGCTCTGCAACACCCGCCAATACCCTGCAACACTCTGTAATGCTCTGCAACACCCGCCAATACCCTGCAACACTCTGCAATGCTCTGCAACACCCGCCAATACCCTGCAACACGCTACAATGCTCTGCAACACCCGCCAATACCCTGCAACACTCTGCAATGCTCTGCAACACCCGCCAATACCCTGCAATGCTCTGCAACGCAATACTCTGCAACGCCATACTCTGAGATACCCAGAAAATACTCTGAGATACCCAGCCATACTCTGAGATACCCAGCTATAGTCGGTGATACCCTGCAATACCCAGCCATAGACATCCCCCCCCCCTCCCGCCGCCCTCCGGTGCTTCTACCGACTCGCCAATGCGATCAAAGCCAGAATTTTTTTTTCAGGCTTCCCAGCTTAGAGGTGAGATGTGGGGTCTTATTGACCCCATATCTCACTGTAAAGAGGACCTGTCATGCCATATTCCTATTACAAGGGATGTTTACATTCCTTGTAATAGGAATAAAAGTGATCAAAAAATTTATTTTTGGGGAAAAAAATGTCAAACTAAAATAAATAAAGTAAAATATTTTTTTTTTTTTAAAGCGCCCCTTCCCCCCTTTTCTCGCATGCAGAAGCGAACGCATACGTAAGTCCCGCCCACATATGAAAACGGTGTTCAAACCACATATTTGAGGTATCGCTGCGAACGTTAGAGCGAGAGCAATAATTCTAGCCCTAGACCTCCTCTGTAACTCAAAACATATAACCAGTAAAAAAAAATTAAATAGTCGCCTTTGGGGATTTTTAAGTAGCGACGTTTGGCGCCATTCCACGAGCGTGTGCAATTTTGAAGAGTGACATGTTAGGTATCTATTTACTCAGCGTAACTTCATCTTTCACATTATGCAAAAATTGGGCTAACTTTACTGTGTTTTTTTTCCAAAAAAAAGCATTCGAAAAATTGCTGCGCAAATACCGTGCATGATAAAAAGTTGCAACGACCACCATTGTATTCTCCAGGGTCTTTGCTAAAAAAAATAATGTTTTGGGACTCTATGTAATTTTCTAGCAAATAAATGATGATTTTTACATGTAGGAGAGAAATGTCAGAATTGTCCTGGGTGCTCCAGAACGCCTGATGGCACTCCCTGCATGTTAGGCCTCTGTATGTGGGGACATTGTGTAAATGTCTCACACATGTGGTATTGCCGTACTCGGGAGTAATAGCAGAATGTGTTTTGGGGTGTAATTTGTGGTATGCATATGGTGTGTGTGAGAAATAAACTGAAAAAAAAAAGTAAAAAAAATCTTGATTTTGCAAAGAATTGTGGGAAAAAATGACAACTTCAAAAAACTCATCATGCCTCTTACTAAATACCTTGGAATGTCTTCTTTCCAAAAAGGGGTCATTTGGGGGTATTTGTACTTTTCTGGCATGTTAGGGTCTCAAGAATTGAAATAGGCCATCAGTACTTCAGGTGTGATCAATTTTCAGATATTGGCACCATAGCTTGTGGACTCTATAACTTTCACAAAAACCAAATAATATCCACCAATTTGTTCTTATTTTTACCAAAGATATGTAGTAGTATAAATTTTGGCCAAAATTTATGAAGAAAAAATTACTAATCTGCTAAATTTTATAACAGAAACAAAGAAAAATTCATTTTTTTACAGAATTTTCTGTATTTTTTCTTTTATAGCACAAAAAATAAAAAAACGAGCGGTGATTAAATACCACCAAAAGAAAGCTCTATTTGTGTGAAAAAAAGGACAAAAATTTCATATAGGTCCAGTGTTGCATGACTGAGTAATTGTCATTCAAAATGTGAGAGCACCGAAAGCTGAAAATTGGCCTGGTTATTAAGGGTGTTTAAGTGCACAGTGGTCAAGTGGTTAAGCAGCAAGAAGGAGGGAAGACTAAATGCAGAGAAAGAGTGTGGGAGTACCTACGAAGCCTGGACCTCCCCAGGGGCGAGAAAGAAGAGATGGAGGCAATGGTAGAGAACGCAATTAAAAGTACCGCCTCAGGAGGCAGCCCGGGCCTCAATGGATTCTCTATCCTGTATTACAAAAAGTTTTGTAAGCAACTAGCACTGAAATTATGTGCGTACTTTATTATGGTAAGGGAAGGAGGGCAATTCAGAGATGATCTTGAAAGAGGGGAAAGACTGGATGGCAGTAGAAAGCTATAGGCCAATCTCACTATTAAATTCCGATATAAAGCTTTTCTCTAAAATAATAGCAGAAAGATGAAGGTCATGTATGCCAAAGTGGATTCACAATGATCAGGTGGGGTTTGTCCAGGGGAGGGAAGGATGGGACAATTCATTGAAAACTATAATGTTAATACAGGAAGCCATTAGGAGGGGCACCCCTACAGTCCTCATGTCAATTGATGCTGAAAAGGCGTTTGACAGGTTGAATTGGGGGTTCCTCTTTGAAACTGTGGGATACCTGGGATTCGGCGAAAAGATGATGAAAGGGATCGAAACTCTCTACTATCGCCCGAGGGCTAGAATAAGAGTCAACGGCACCCTGTCCTGTAACCTGGATCTATTCAATGGGACAAGACAGGGTTGCCCACTCTCCCCACTCCTATTCATAATAACATTAGAACCCTTACTGGCCGCAATACCTAAAAGTCAAGACATCCAAGGGATTAGGGTAGGAGAAGAGGAATACAAGGCGTCCGCATATGCGGACAATGTACTTCTATATATCTCCAGGCCCAGAACATCAATCTCCGTGGTCTTTAAGGAGCTAAAACGGTATGGTAAATTATCTAATTTTAAAGTAAATATGACAAAATCTGAGATATTAAATCTAACCTTATCAATAGAGGAGCAGAGTGCACTCCAAGTAAAATTACCACTTAAGTGGTGCAATAAAGAACTTAGCTACCTAGGAATAAAATCGACTGCTCAACTGAGGGACCTCTTTGAAATTAATTATATCCCCTTGCTAAACAAAATAAAAGACCAACTATGTAAGATGCAATATAAAGCACTCTCATAGATAGGAAGGATAAACGCAGTTAAAATGTTTATATTACCTATATTCATTTATACATGCCAGATGATTCCAATCGCCCTCCCACAAAGGTACTTTAGAAAATAAAAATCTATGATAATAAAATTTGTCTGGGCACGAAACAAGGCGCGTATCGCATTTAATATAATGGCTAGAGAAAAAGACAGAGGGGGCTTAGCGGCGCCAGATTTTAAAAACTATTATGAAGCTATTGTGATCTCGAGAACAATAGATTGGGTTAATAATAAGAAGGATAAGAGTTGGGTTAAGTTAGAAACTAATCTAAGTAGAGAAAGAATAGGGAAAATGATATTGATACCACCACAATACCGGGACTTGGGTACAAACACAAATTTACTCACAAAAAATACATTGAAAGTTTGGGATGTAATTCAGAAGAGGCACAAATGGGACTATAATTCATCTTTAATTCCACTTTTGGACACAATTTTTTTCACACCAGGGAAGGAGGAATATATATATTTCAGTAGGGGAGCCAAGAAGGAAAATTTGAGGTTGCAGGATGCGATGGAAGGAAATAGATTATACACTTACAAGGAAATCACGCGGGAATGGGGACAGAAAGCACTAGATAAATGGAGATACACCCAATTACAACACTTTGTTCAGAATTTGCCACGGCCACTACGAGGGAAGAGACAACTGAGACCCCTAGAGAAATTACTGGAGTCTCCATAAAACTCAGAGAAAGGGATTTCAAAAATATACAAAATACTGCAGCGAGAGGCGGATCATGAATATCCATCTTACCTAGAAAAATGGGAAAGAGAGATAGGCCCGCTAAGTAGTAACTACCATAGGGATAAGATAATAAGACTTACCTATTCGGTGCCTAAATATATGCAAACAGTGGAAATGTCGTATAAGCTGCTAGCGAGATGGTACGTTACCCCACAGAGAGCGAACGCTTACAGTGGAGAGAACTCCCCAACATGTTGGCGAGGCTGCCCGGTAGTTGGAACCTTTTTACATCTGTGGTGGGAGTGTCCCAAAATACATTATTATTGAGACCAAGTAATATAACTAATTTGGTATATAAAAGGAGAAAGGGTTAAAAAACAACTATGGACATGCCTGTTTCATGACACAGAGATGGGAGTGGGACAATATAGATCCACTTTAACCCCTTATCTATTGAACTCAATGAAGGCCCTGATCCCTGTTTGGTGGAAAAGTCTGAATGCCCCAAACATGAAAGAATGGGTAGAGAGGGTAGAACGGACAAGATTGATAGAAGAGTCAATCCATAAGATGGAAGATACAGAGGAGAAACATCAAAGGATATGGAAGCAATGGTGGGAGTTTAGGAAAATGGAGAGATACCTTAGGATATTGGAATGAAGGTAGAAGTGGACGAGACGGGGTAGGTAGGAGGGGGAAGGGAGGCGGCTAAGGTGGGAATATTTGTATGAGGAATTATGAATGTATAAGTGTATTGCAAAATGAAATGAAAATAATATATATGTATATATATATATATATGTATATATATATATATATATATATATATATATATATATATATATATATATATATATATATATATATATATATATATATATGAATCTATGGCCTAATCTATATCACAACAGCGATTTTTCTCGCATTCTCGCATTACTACTATTACCATTATTTTTTTATCCTTGAAAATTATTTGTCGTGCCTTGTTTTTTCTGGTCCTTACCATGTATTTATCGTATCCATATGTGATAATGCCTAATCTGTATGGAGGTGTATAAAGTTTCTGTCCCAACAAAGAAAATGTTCACTATTTTCTTGTGTTTTACTTATAGTGAAAATCATGAATGTCTTTTTTTATGCAAATAGGAAACATCATAGTATTTCAGTAGTTTATAATTATGTAGGTAAGCTCTAAACACAAAGGCAGAAATTTGCATTATCATGCAAGGTACCACCAAACAATTTTTTATTAGACCCACCCACCACAAGGCTTCCTGTTTGGATGCCAGCACCTGCAACCAGAGCTGAGGGACGTTTCATCTTTGGGCTGTGTTAAAAGTCAGCAGCTACATAGGTGCTGATGTTTATTTGTTACCATGTAGAACTCCCTATGTATATTGATTTTTTTTTAAATTTTATTTATTTTACTACTTTTTATATTTTCTGAATTGTTATCAATTTTGTCTTGCAGATACCTTGCAACCGGTGCCAGTTTCACCTCCCTCTATCATCAATTTATCATGGGAATTTCCACCGTATCCACCATAGTGCACGATACCTGTGTTATTATATGTTAAGAACTGAAAACAGCAGTCATGCCAGAACCAACATCCAGTCTGTGGGAGGAAATAGTGGAAGTATTTTGGGAGAAGACCAACTTCCCAAACTGCATTGGGGCATTAGATGGGAAACACATCCGGCTAATCAAGCCTCCAAAATCCGGTTCCTGCTTTTTCAACTACAAAAAAGACTTTTCCATTGTCCTCCTGGGACTCAGCAATGCTAATATGAAGTTAATCGCTGTGGATGTTGGAGCGTATGGGAGTTCTGGAGATTCCAGAGTTTTCTGAAATTCCATAATGGGCCAGCGTTTTGAATATGGCGAATTTCAGGTGCCACAGTCAAGGCCTCTTCCTGGTACTGCTGGACCGGATCTTCCGTTCGTAGTGCTCGGAGATGAAGCATTTGCCTTATCTACCCACCTGCTCAGGCACTATACCAGGCATGGTCTCACTGCCAGGAGGCGAATTTTTAATTATCGACTCAGCAGAGCTTGGAGAATGGTGGAGTGCACATTTGGGATTTGCACTGCCAAATGGCGCGTTTTGATGACAGCCATGCATCTGGAAGTGGATTATGTAGTCAATGTGGTTCTGGCATGTTGTGTTCTCCACAACTTCTTGAGGGGTAATGAGATTGTGACCACCGAATCCCCTGTTTCCGAAGAACCCATGGGTCGTGTTACTGGCACTTGTCCCAGTAATCAGGCCCTACACGTACGTAAAAATTTCACCGATTAATTTCTGACTGAAGATGGACAGCTCCCATGGCAATATGACTATGTCTAAATTTGTCTTTATTACCGGTGTTGCATGAACCTTACATATCAAAGTTTTCATGTTCTGTATCACAGTTTTCATGTTCTATATCACAGTTTTCATGTTCTATATCACAGTTTTCTTGTTCTATATCTCTGTTTTCATGTTCTATATCTCAGTTTTCATGCTTGCTTTAAATAAAGTAGTCGACAGTTTTCTACAATTTAAATTGTTTTTATTTCTACCTTTTGCTATGCAAAGGGTCTAAAAAAAAATAGACAAACCTTAGAAAACATTGAATGCTTGCTAGTATAGAAAACTGTTTTTAATTCCTTTGGAATATATAAAATTTTCTTTTAGTTTCAAGTATAAATTGACTCAGCACAACAGATAACGAGTCCCCAAAATCCCCCCCCCCCCCAAAAAAAATATAGTATTCCTGAAGTGCTGTTAAACATTTTTTGACTTTACAGCTGTACACTGAGTGCAGTAAACAGCTCAGAAATATTTGGCTAGATGGAGAAAGTGCAAAAGATGTCTCCATGTACACTGCACTGTGTAGATGGGGTAATCTCCCACTGGGCCAAGTTTCAGTATCTTTCTAGTCGGCCCCGCTGGCTCTCAACCTAAACAATGCTAGCACCCAATCAGAATGTTCAAGTATTGTGAGAGCAAGCGGGGCCGAGTAGCAAGATATGTAAGCTTGGGACAGTGGGAGATTCTTCCATGCGTACAGTTCAGCGTAGATGGAGGAATCTGGGGTTGGTTGTAAACATTAGTTTGTGTAGGTAACAATAACAATAACATTAAATAACATTAAATTAACACAACAAGAAAATAAAACTGTCATATGAATAACAAATTAGAAGGACAAAACTATAAGTTTTCATACACTGGATAATTAGGGTTACGCAGGGAAGGGTGGCTTCGTTCACTGCCAAAATCTATGGGTGATCCTGGATGAGAAGATGAGGGTGAAGACACTGGGTGTGGCTGCACATGTATCCTTTGATAACCAGGATTAGATGGGTAAGGTGTATACAGCGGTGGGGGTCCTGCATAAGGGTTAATGGCAGATGTGGTGTCATGGCACTGCTGACTGGGCATTGGTCTACTGAAAGAGCCACTAGGTGAATTAAAACCCATAGCCCATGGCTGAAATTTTGGATATGGGTGTTGCTCTTTGCAAGCGGACACGATATACGTTAAATAGGCATGTATATCACCCCTGACCTCAGTGCGCCTATCTGGAGGAATCTCCCTGATTACACAAAGCAACATTCTCAAGAACATAACATCTGGGTTCTGAGATGTTGAGGAATTCATCATCTTTGGCCTGGTTTTGTGATTGGTTTCTCATTTCTTCAATAATATGGTTGAAATAATCCTCAGAAGGTGTCTCTTGTTGAGTAAGGCATGTTCGACAGGTGGTGGAAGTAGACTGGACTCTCTTATCTGGATTTGCCTGCAAATAGTTTGAATATATAGATTATGCTTCTGATATTGAAGTCACACTTTAGTGAACGGCATATGATGCTTGTACAAATATTGAAGTTGTGTCAGAGCTTGCAGCACCTGTTTAGAATAGATCAGACACAGGTACTTGTTTAGCCCCAAAAACCTGATCTCACTGTATTAGCAGCAAGACCTGCAAATTGTTGTTTCTCCTCTAAAGAACATTTGTACCAACACCAGCTGCCCTTTCAATATGTAAGTAATACGTTTTTGTGGACAGAGATTGTGACGTTTTGAACATACATACCGCAGGTTCTTGAGTGGATGGATGATATTCTTGGGATGAAACTGTCTCTGTGGTTTCTTGACTGGTGTCAGCGTCTCCTGATGGTGATGGTGACGAACTTTCACGCCTTGCTCTCGCAGGAACACTTGGCACAGTTCTAGGTAACAATAACAACATTACACGTTTAAAAAAGTAAACATGAATACTGTCATGTGTAAACTACACCCTCTATATGGAGCTGGGGGAACATTAAAAAAGGGGTTAGCCCATTTTAATTAATTGGACAGTGCGGCTGTACTGGCCACAAATCACTAAGTAAAATAAATGGATATACTTAGGCGCGCATCTCGGTGGTGCGCCTCAAAAATGACCAAGCCTCTGCATGGGGGTTAGGCCTGCGAAGAGTTGAGAGTGCTCCACTTCTCTCCGCAGCCTTCTCTTCATTGACTTATTTTTTGTACTGGTCGCAAAGGGACCTCTAAAATGTATAAACCTCCTTTCCTGCAATATATAAAAAATATAACACATGTTAGCAACAAATGTCGAGAGAGATCGGCTCCCCCCCACCCAGAAAACTCTATAGGGAAGACCCCAACCATTTGATTTCCCATTCAATTTAGTTTGTTTGCAGCATTGCACAATTATCAGTGACGCAGTGATGTATTGCTATAAAATGGCCTGGTCATTTAGGTGGTTATAATCTTCGCTATGATGCATGTGTACCCTGCTGCATAGACACAACAAACCTTGCACTCACCTCGGTTATCCTGTTCAGTTGCAGACATCCCGTCCCAGTTCAGTGTGACATATTTGTATACTTCCTCCCACTTTGCTCTCTTCAGCACTCGGTTGGCATATCCTGGGCATTCCGAGTCCCATAACTCTGGTCGGGCATGCACAAGTGCTATTATGGCCTCATGTGAGATGTCTCTTGCTGCCATGCTGTCTTTTCCCCTTTCCTCTATCCCTCTCAACTTCCTGTGTCATTTCCCAGGTACACCTGCTGATTATGATGTGCTTACGGGGTGGGTTTTTTTTCACGCTGCTAGCCGCAGTTGACACAAAAGACTGCGATTACCTGCGGTTGTGTGCATATAGCTGCGCTACATCGCACCTGGACGCATTCAATTCTATTTTTTCTATTCGCACCGAACCGCACGTAACGAAATTGCAGCTAAACGCTGTGTGTGAATGGGGCCATAGGAAAGCATTGTGTGCTTTCAGCTGTAGTAGAAAACTAGAAAATCTGTAGCTAAAAGCACCATTCTATCCGTCCGTGTGAAAGGGGCCTAATAATTAGAATTCAGTTGTTCGGAGAAAGTCCAAACAGCCAAAGTTTGGCCCAAACTCATGCTCGGGCCGAACTGTTCACCCATCCCTAGTGGTTAGTACAGACCTAGGAAGATAAAATATAACATGTAAATTACAGGCAAATTCAGTTTGCAAGATAATTTTTTTCTTAGCTTAATGTTAGGAAAATAAAAAATTTATATTTTTGTTTGCATATGATTGGATGATAGAAAACAGTGAGGGTAAAGTCCCTTGCTAAGAGCCTTAAAGCGGAGGCCCACCCTAAATTGGAGCTTCCGCTCATCGGAACCCTCCCCCCCTCCGGCGCCACAATTGGCACCTTTCAGGGGGGAGGGGGGTGCAGATACCTGTACAGTACAGGTATCTGCACCCACTTCCGGCATAGATATCTGCAGAAGGTACGCCCCTTTCCGCAGAATCTACGCCCCTTTCCGAAGGTCCCCCGCTGTCTGCTGGGAAACACACGGATCCCAGAGACAGCGGGGACCATCCTTATTGCGCAGTGCGACTCGCGCATGCGCAGTAGGGAACCGGGAAATGAAGCCGCAAGGCTCCACTTCCTGATTCCCATACCCAAGATGGCGGCAGCAGCACCCGAGAGACGATCGAGAGATTGGCTTCGGGTGCCGACATCGCGGGCGCGCTGGGCGGGTAAGTGTCATTATTTTAAAAGTCAGCAGCTGCAGTATTTGTAGCTGCTGGCTTTTTAAAAAAAAAAAAACGGCGGACTCCCACTTTAAGCCCCTCAGTCCCATGCAAAGTGAACAGCCTATTTACCTTTAGTAAATCAACCCATTAAAGTATTAAATGGGTAAACCACAGACACACAGTGAAAACACATATTTAAACTATTTGGCCTGGCTTTTGCAATTCTGTTCATCCTTTCTTCAGATTCAGACTCACCTGCCAGATAGTAGAATTAGGTTCTGGATCTCACAAAGTACTGCATCGTAGTTAAGGCACACTACCTGGAACAGAACCTATTCAGGCATATGACTGGACAAGGAGCAACATAACATTGATAGGGTCATCTCTTTGTCCTACTCCCTTCTGTGCAAAGTAATAGAACCCAACTGGCTCATAGTGCTTCCTCTAGTCTGAATGCTGTTTTTCTGGGGATTGCAGGAGGCTAATATCAATAAAGATTCTAATTGTTTGCTAAATGTAATTTGTTATATCCTGGAGACCAGCTTAAAGTATAGCTGAAGGTATATTCCCTATGAGAACATTTTATGATTAAAAGGAAATTGATCAAAAGCAAACTTGTATGGTTAAATAGGAAAGTTCAGATACAATAAGCCATAAAAGAAAATCATTACACATTCTTATGGTTGAGTGTACTTAAAGCGGAGGTCCACCCTAAAGTGGACCTTCCGCTCATCGGAATCCTCCCCCCCTCCGGTGCCACAATCGGCACCTTTCAGGGGGGAGGGGGTGCAGTTACCTGGATAATCCAGGTAACTGCACCCACTTCCAGGATAGCTCTCTGCGGAAAGGGGCGTAACTTACGCCCCTTTCCACAAGTGCCCGCCCCTTCCCGCAAGTGCCCCGCTGCCTGCTGGGAAACACACAGATCCCAGAGGCAGCGGGGAGCGTCCTTATTGCGCAGCGCGATTCGCGCATGCGCAGTAGGGAACCGGGAAATGAAGCCGAAAGGCTCCATTTCCTGATTCCCATACCCAAGATGGCGGCGGCAGGACCCGACAGACGACCTAGAGATCGGCTTCGGGTGCCGACATCGCGGGCGCGCTGGACAGGTAAGTGTCACTATTTTAAAAGTCAGCAGCTGCAGTATTTGTAGCTGCTGGCTTTTAAAAAAAAAAAAAAAAAACGCGGAGTTCCGGTGGACTCCCGCTTTAAAATGTGATAGAAAAATGCAAAGAATGTACAAAGCAGTACAAGAAAAAAAAAGTTTAAAAACCCAAATTGTTGCTAGAAAAATCCACTCTATTTATGTGTTCTGGTGATCAATATCATCAGGACTAAAGGCGAGGGAATGTCCAAAAGATAAATATTAAATTTTCACCAGTATGAGAATAAAGGGGGGAATCTTCCAACGGGAACACTTCCTTCGGTGACAAAAGGGATTTACCTTACATTAGAGAAATGTATTTAAAATGGAAGTAAACCCTTCCAAACAACTTTGACCTACAGGTAAGCCTAGATTAAGGCTTACCTGTAGGTCCAAGTAATATCTCCTAAACCTATATGGTTTAGGAGATATTTGCCCGAAAACAGGCACCGCTGTCTACGGCGCATGCGCCGTAGACAGCGGCGCGCAGGCGCACTAAATGCGGCAAGTCCAAGAATGGATTTGCCTAATTTGTCGACTCCCGTGCGCATGCGCGGGAGTGACGTCATCGCGGCTCCGCCGAATGGCAGCGTCGGAGCTCCGAGACGCGACTCCCGTGCGCATGCGCGGGAGTGACGTCATCGCGGCTTCTCCGCTGTCATTCGTCGGAGCTGCGAGAGACGCCACAACCAAGATGGATGCGGCGGACTACAGGTGACAGCGGCGACTTCGCTGGCTCCTGTGTCAGGTAAGTGACACATAATGAGCTACTATGCGATGCATAGTAGTCCATTATGCTTTACCTTTGCAGGGAAAAAAAGAGGAAGTAAACCCATCAGGGTTTACTTCCTCTTTAATTTTCTGTTGTGTTTACAGACCAGGAAGTAAAGGGCAACATCTTGAACGGTGATAATAAAGGCCCTCTAAAAGACATGTTAGGACATGTAAGAGCATAAGACAAAAACTGAGATGTTAAATACATATAATTATATTCTGGCTTTGCAAACAAAAAAAAAAATGTCATTGCAGTATAGGATGGTAGAAAGTTGTTCAACAATACCCACCTAACATAGGAACAGGTTCTGCTATGCCTAAACAAAATTACATTACATATGGCCTAGATTGAATCCATACCAGGGATATTTACAGGGCTAAAAATAAAAATGTAACATTTTGTTTTTAAACTTATTTTCAGCTTTTAGTGAAGATTAAATAGATCTTGGTCCAAACCAGCTATTATCTTAACTACTAGATGTACCCACTGTGTGGGCTGTGTAAGCTGTATGTAGCCTCATACTTTTGTTTTTTAGCAGTGGGATGGGAACTTCCCACATTACTTCTGGGAACAAAATCAAGTCGGGCTAAGCGCTGCTCAGTCATTCACAGGGAACTTTGTATTTTATGAGTAAATACAAAGATTCTCCTGAATGATTGAGTCAGAATTGTGGAATCATCTACCCGTCTTTATGCCACAGTCAGAGGAGGCTTTTATTCATTCATAAAATCTGAAGCTCGCTGTGAATGGTTGAGTCTACATACAGCTTATACAGTGCACATAATGGGCACAACCAGTAGTGAAGATAATAGTTCATTTGGACCAAGCTAGTCCAAATGAACTATTAAAACTTAACTGAAATGTGGAGATCAGCTTTCATTTTTCAATTAAATGAATATAGAAATTTGCAAATTAACATTTCTTTACACTCATCTTTCTTCACAGATTTCAATGTCATCGATCAACAAAACCCTACCAATATCTTTCCTTGGGGACACACAGGTCAATCTAACTAGTGTCTCGATTAGGAAAATTGCACTCTACCCCTTTATTGTGTTCACCCCAAATTATTAGGTATTTTGGGGTTTATTAAAGGCAAATCCACTCTGCAATATGAATGTACTCCCTGTAAATCTGAGGGGAAGCACTGGTGATTTTATCATCCAATCATGTAGAAGCAAATATGCAGTTATTTTATTTTGTTTGCATGGCCCCCTTGGATCTCCAGTAACTGCACTTCCAAGTGCACTTGTAGTGCAAAGTGGATTTGACTTTAGTAAAAAAAAGTCCAAGATACTGAATAATTTGGGGTGTACACAGCAAGATGCTACAGTGCAATTTACCTAATGAGGGAACTATTTAGGCTGACCTGTGTGTCCCCGAGAAAAGACATTGGTAGGTCTTTCCTTGCTATGGAGGGGGACAGTTTGATTAATGACTTTGCCTGCACACCAATTAATGTATGAACTAGCGCAGTGCCTTCTTCTTAGTAAATCATCCCCATAGTGTAAATTAATTGAGAGTATTTTGAGGAATGATAAACTAAAATATTTTGAAAAGAATAATATATTAAGAGAGAATTAGTATGAGTTCATGAACAACTGATTGCATTTTTCTGGCATGATCAGATTTTATGAGGTGCTACAATAAATTCAATCTGGATGCTGGAATTTAAATTGGTTCTGAGTGATTTTCTAACTAATAGTTTCTCACTAATGATATTAGTTACAATACTTAAGACTATATTTTTATGCAGGGAAAGAATCCAATTTTCCGGTGAGATAAAAAAGAATAAAAAAAATAAAAAAAAAATTTTTGTAAACAATGTAACTTTTGTATAGACTCTACACTCTGTAAATACTGCTTTTTTATGTTGCACATTATTAGTCTCAGACTACAGTAAATTAACAGAAAACACTAACCAAAACTTAATGACACAGTGTTACAGTTATAGATTAATCTGGTTTAATCATTCTTAACGCCTAAAGCAATAACCTGAATTATATGTATATTACATAAAGAAGTGAGGTGACTGACTTTACTGCCATTTTCTGAGAATGTAAGGTCATATAATGAGCACTGAATTGTTTTATGATATGTCAATGCTACCAGAAAAACATTTCCGCTTCAAGCCTATTTCCCTAATTTGAAAATAAAGAAAACAAGCTAACTATGGAGCAATTGGAAAGTAATGTTACAAGTGCACTGATTAAATGCATGCGCATGTTCCATTTTCTCTAATACTACAACTCCCACCTGACCTTGATTCTAGTTTTGTGGAACACAAACAATAGATAAGCATAATCAAGCAAGAATGTGAAAAATTTGAAGTTTATGTTTGTTTGAAACTCTCAAATGAAGCTTCTGGGTGTTCCATCTCTATCTTATCTGTGTCACACATCAAAGAGTAGCACATGAAACTTAATCACTGTGTACTTTGGTTTAGTGCTGTTAGATAACTGCCTAATCAATGTTTTGTTTTTGTCAACCTTTTTTTTAAATCTGGTTCATTTACTGGAACACAAAAAAAACCACAGTAATAGCACCAATGTCAAATAAAACCATTTGGTTGTGATAATATTATAATTAACATCATTGTTATTATTAACCACTTTAGCCCCGGAAGAATTTACCCCCTTCCTGACCATAGCACTTTTTGCGATTCAGCACTGCGTCACTGACAATTGTGCAGTCGTGCGACGTGGCTCCCAAACAAAATTGGCATCCTTTTTTTCCCACAAACAGAGCTTTCTTTTGGTGGTATTTGATTACCCCTGCGGTTTTTTGCGCTATAAATAAAAAAAGAGCGACAATTTTGAATTTTTTTTTGCTATAATAAATATCCCCAAAAATATATAAAAAACATTTTTTTCCTCAATTTAGGCTGATACGTATTCTTCTACATATTTTTGGTAAAAATAAAAATAAATCACAATAAGCGTTTATTGATTGGTTTGTGCAAAAGTTATAGCGTTTACAAAATAGGGGATAGTTTCATGGCACTTTTATTCATTTTATTAATTTTTTAGTAATGGTGGCGATCAGCGATTTTTATCATGACTGTGACATTATGGCAGACACATCAGACATTTTTGACATATTTTTGGGACCATTGTCATTTATACAGCAATCAATGCTATACAAATGTGTAAATGACACTGGCAGTGAATGGGGTTAACCACTAGGGGGCAGTGTAGGCATTAAGTGCATCCTGGGACGTTTTTATAACTGTGGGAGGGGTGTGGCTACATGTGACATGTCACTGATCTCTGCTACCGATTACAGGGAGCAGAGATCAGTGACACTATCACTAGGCAGAACGGGGAGATGCTTGTTTACATTAGCATCTCCCCGTTTTTCCTCCCCGTGAGGCGATCACAGGTATCCCCACGGGACCCGCGACCCAAATGACGGAGCTTTCCGCAGGCGCGCACGCCCGCTGGCTGCCTCTTAAAGGGCCACTCTGCTTCTGCCTGTACGAGCCATTCAGTCAATGTATATCGGCGTGAGGAGGTCGGCAAGTGGTTAAAAAAAATCACTACAAAATTGAAACCAGGATCTTACTAGTGCAGTCTGATAGGGTTGTAATATGTGCATAGGCTGTGGCGGAAGAAAATGACACTGCCAGTACATACGACCTATTTTTTTGTGAACTTTAATTTTGTCCCTTCTTTTACTACCCCACACTTGCATTAAAACCTGAAGGTGGATGGGGGTTCTGAGGTGCAGCAGAGTTTACAGATTCCTAAGGTGAATAAATACTTGCCTCCAGATTTGGATTTCTCCTTTTTGTCACATTATCCAAGAGCAGGGACATGCAATTAGTGGACCTGCAGCCGCCTCTGCCTCTGGGTGTCATGCATGTGGCTGTCAGAGTCTTGCTATGTCTCATGGGAGTTGAATTTTTGCAATAGCTGGAGGTCCGGTAATTTCATATCCCTGCGATAGAGCATCTTAAAAATCCATAGAGAAAGAGCTTTTTGGAGAGTGTGACTGCATGCCCAAGCTGCCAAGTTGGAACAGTCTGGATCTCCTATCTGTCAGCTGGCATCATCTGATAGTTGGTAACAGTACCACCCAACATAACACACATCATCCACACTTCTCTGTCCTTGAGTTTTCTGAACAAATTCTGATCCAGCTTAGACAGGGAAAAAATATCTACTTGCCCCACCTGCCACCCCACATGGATGCAACATATCAATATCTAAGCTGTCCTCACAAATCACTTCTATGGGAAATGCATGAAGTTTTTTGTTTCAGTCTTTATTATTTACCTTTAGATACATTTTTAAAAAGAAGTATTAGTTACACAGATTGGGCATTGGCAATCCCCTACAGGGGTTTCACTATGGGTTTCCTTGGAAGCTTATCTTTGTGATCCTATCTCAATAAATATTCTTCTATGGTTGACCTGCAAAGAAAGACAGAGGGGCCTGGGCTCAAACCTGGGACCTCTTCTGTATCTGGCATTGATTTTTCACACTGATCTATCTTGGATGCTGGACAGCTCCCTGCCTGATCTATTGGACAATCCTGCCTGATCTACTGGGACAAAGCTGCTTCATGTCTTGATTGCTGCTGAACCTTAAACTCCTTGCTCCTCCCATGAACTTCCTATATAAGCCTTGCCTGGGCTCTTCCTGACACCAGATTATTATGGTCTGATCCCACTTGAGCTACGTCTGTTACTGTTGTAAATTACTTTGGCTTGTGACCCCGACTACAAAACTCTCCTCCTGCATTGACCTTGGCTTGTGACCCCAAGTACAAAACTCTCCTTCTGCATCGACCTTGGCTTGTAACCCCGACTATGAAAATCTTCTCCTGCACCTACCTTGGCTTGTGACCCCAACACTGATCATAGATCTAGCTATTCAGACTTCCCTATATCTTGCAGACCTGAGAACTGTCATTGTTGGCCATTGGTCTCCACTTATTACAGGTATTCTCCTAACAGAATAATCTGGCCACAACATGGAGACTGCCGCACCATCACAATCTCTGAGTGACCATGTTGTCTCACTAACTGAGGTTGTTCAAGGCTTACAAGCACGAGTGCAAGAGTTACAAGGAGCAGTAATTGAATTGCAAACACAACTTGCGTGGCAATGCCAACACACAGCTACTAACAATGATTCAAACTGCTTCCCTTTGCCTGATCAACTAAACTCTATAGAGGCTTCCTGAATCAATGTTGACTGCACTGTCAGCTGCTACCTTACCGATTTTCAACCCCAGGCCCCAAGACAGGCTTTATTATATCTGTTCATTGAAGAGACCATGGCATGGGTTTCCCCATACTTGGAGCAAGACCATGAGATTCTAGGAGATTTCAAGGCATTTGTGATGACCATGAATTTAATTTTTGATTATCCAAATCACAGTGCAACTGCTGAAACTGTTTTACTGAACTTGTGCCAAGGAAAATGTCCTGTTGCTGAATATGCTGCTGAATTCTGTCAATGGGTAACTGATAGCACCTGGAAAGACAGTGCAAAACGCTTTCACTTTAGAAAAGGACTTTCTAAGAATATAAAAGATGAAATTTCCAGAATAGATATGCCCAATGGTCTTGATGATCTTTTGACTTTAGTTCGATCGTCAACCAATGACTAAATCATTTGCCAACTCTGAACCTGAACCTGAACCCAAACTTATGCAGATTGGAGCTCTCAGCTTTGTGGAAAAGAGATGCAGACGTGAACTGAATTGACTCTATTGCCTCTATCGATCCTAACAGATCACTACGTCCTCAGGTGTCCAAATAAATCAAGACGAACAATACAAACCATTGCAGCAGTCAGTCAAAGAGAATTGTCCACATCTAGGGAACAAGTGGGATCCATTATACAACCTTTGTCTTCCATAACACAAGGAGAAAATGAGATTGTCTGTCATCACCCACATTTTTCTGTAAGCGTCACTTAAAGAGAAAGATCAGTTATTCTCCACCTCAGCAATGTTGGATCTGGGGCTGGTGGTGAAGTTTGCTGAAGAAAATTGCATCACCCAAATACCTAAACCATCCCCAGTACATATGGAGACAGTGGATGGCTCTCTACTCACCACTGGATTAATCACTCATGAGACTGTTCCTATGCAGTTAAGTATCGAGCCCGGACATCAAGAGTTAATATCTTTCAACCTGATTTTTTCTCATCAGTTTCCTGTTATTTTATGAGTACTATGGCTATCAATTCACAACCCCTACTATTGAATGGCAGGCCCAAAACCTTGCCTTTCCCTCTAAACATTGTGAGTTACATTGTCAAAAGAAAGACATCTCACCTATTATTGGAGTGACATTGACTAACCTGGAAAAAATTTCCCCTCAGTACCATAACTTTAAAGACATTTGTGATAGAAAAATGCCGACCAATTACCACCTCACCGGGCATATGTTTGCCCAATAGAGCTTGTACCAGGAGCCCCAATTATTTTTGGTCACCTTTACAATCTTGTAGAACCAAAACTGAAGGTGTTAAGGGACTTTCTACAAGAGAATCAGGCAAAGGGGTTCATCCGTCCCTCAACCTTTCCTGCTGGAGCCCAACTATTCTTTCTTGAAAAGAAAGATGGAACCTTGCGCCCATGCATAGATTACAGAGAATTAAATAAAATGACAGTCAAGAATCGTTACCAACTTCCATTAATTACAGAACTATTCGAGAGACTAAGAACAGCAAACATTTTCACCAAGCTTGATCTGCGGGGTGCATATAATCTTGTTCGCATTCGACCTGGAGATAAATGGAAGACTGCCTTTCAGACAAGATATGGGCATTATGAATCCCTAGTAATGCCTTTTGGACTCTGTAATGCACCAGCTACCTTTCAACATTTCATAAATTATGTTTTCAGAGACTTGTTAGACCAATTTGTGATAGTTTATCTGGATGATGTACGCATCTTTTCAACCAATGTACAGGAACACCAGGATCATGTCCGTACTGTTTTAGAACGACTACGACAAAATAAATTATGTATTAAATTGGAAAAATGTGAGTTTGAACAGACTCGTATACAGTTCTTGGGCTACATCAGCTCTCCTGAAGGGCTGAACATGGATTCCAGCAAGATCTAAGCCATCCTATATTGGCCTACCCCCAAGAACATAAAGGATGTACAATGGTCCTTAGGGATCAAAAACATTTACTGGAGATTTATAAAAAAAAAAATCAAAGATCGTGGCTTCCATTACTTATGTGACAAGACAGACACTTTTTGGGAGTAATGTACCCTGCAGATCTTATTTCAAAGGTTAAAGAAACGTATGATAGGGACCCACTCTTAAACAATCCACCAAGAGATTTACACATGGACTTTCATGAGGGCCGCTGGACCTTTGAAAAAAGAATGTATGTCCCTAAAGAGGCACAACTTAAGGTCCTTCAGCTGGTGCATGATTCAAAATCTGCTAGTTACCCTGGAAATAGGAAAAATGGTAGACCTCCTTGCAAAGGAGTCTGTTCCCTCATGTGAGACTTGTGCCCAACACAAAGTACCACACTCCCGCACGGTAGGTCTGCTACAGCCTCTCCTTATGCCATCACAACCATGGGGATCCATTTCCATGGATTTTATTGTGGACCTACCTCCTTCCAAGGTAGTTACAATTGTCATGGTGGTGGTGGACCGTTTAACTAAGATGGCTCATTTTGTGCCCATCACTAGCATTCCTTCAGATGAAGACGCTGCTGAAATATTAGTATGAGAAATTTACAGACTGCATGGGCTCCCAGATGAAATAATATCTGCTCAAGGAGTCCAGTTCATATCACGACTATGGAAAACATTCTGTTCTACACTGGGAATTCAGTCAACCTATCAACTGCCTTTCATCCACAATCAAAGGGGCAGACTGAGAGAACTAATCAAATTTTAGAGCAATATCTTCGTTGTTTCATCTGCTATCTTCAGGATGACTGGATCGAATATCTACCATTAGCAGAATTTGCTTACAATAACTCCTGTCATAGTTCCATCTCTCAAAGCCCATTCTTCGCCAACTATGGATGCCATCCATCTTTTATCCCTGTAATTCCCATAAAGCCATCTTTACCAACCGTAAATGAAAGGGCGTCTGCTTTACAAAACAATTACTGAAGAAGACTTTACGCGAAGTTCAAGAATCCTATATGATTCTTGAACCTTGAACTCCTTGCTCCTCCCATGAACTTTCTAGGTAAGCCTTGCCTCTGCTCTTCCTGTTGCCTGATTATTGTGGTCTGATCCTGCTTACGCTACATCTATTGCTGTTAGAAACTACTTTGGCTTGTGACCCCGACTCCGAAACCCTCCTCCTGCATTGACCTTGGCTTGTGACCCACGACTACAAGACTCTCCTTCTGCATCGACCTTGGCTTGTGACCCGAGTACGAAACTCTTCTCTGGCATTGATCTTAGCTTGTGATTTGGACTTCCCTATCTCTTGCAGACCTGAGAACTGAGCTTGTCTGGCATTGTTGGCCATTGGTTTCCACTCATTACAGGCATTCTTCTAACAGGAGGCCATTGTCTTGCCCAATTACCAGGCACTCCTTAAAACTGTGGGATGACCCAAAAGTTAAACACAAACTGATTTCTCTCCATACCCCCTTGCTATACATTATGTCACAAAAGCGATTACACCATTAACATTTTTGAAAATATTTTATTTTATCTTTTCATGTGACAAAACTGAAAAAAATACACTTTGCTACAATGTGAAGTAGTGAGCATACAGCTTGTATGACAGTGTCAATTTGCTGTCCACTCAAAATAACTCACAGCCATTAATGTCTAAATTGCTTGCAACAAAAGTGAGTACACCTCTAAGTGAAAATTTCCAAATTGGGCCCAATTAGCCATTTTCCCTTCCCAGTGTCATGTGACTCATTAGTGTTACAAGGTCTCAGGTGTGAATGGGGAGCAGGTGTATTCAATTTGTTATTTTCACTCTCACTCTCTTATACTAATCACTGGAAGTTCAACATAGCACCTCATGGCAGTCTATACATAAAGTTTGTCTAGGTTATAAGAAGAATGCCAAGACCCTGAAACTGAGCTGCAGCACAGGGGCCAAGACCATACAGCGGTTTAGCAGGACAGTGCACGTGAGTGCACGTGCTCAGCATCATATCCAGACGCTGTCTTTGGGAATAAGACATATGAATGCTGCAAAAAGGGTACGCCACTTGCCCCATCTATAGCTGGCTATCACGGTAAGAAGCACTGGAAGGCTAACAACAGTTATAAACAAGGCCAAGGATAAATCCAAGAAAAAAAAACAAGCTTAACTTACCGAGCAACCCGCAGACAACCAAGTAAATCTGTCTAATAGTATGCGTTAAAAGCAGGGGTTTAGTCTGTAGACATTTGCAAATGCATGCCTAAGCCACAGGCACCCTGTCAAGGCACCCTGGTATCTGTGGCACTAACTTATAAGTGTCCCCACAGTGGAGGCACATGCCTTCTGATGGATAGGTGAAGGCAGCTGGGCTGAAGGGGAGCCACCCCTTCCTAAAAGTACAGGGGCCCACTGAACACCCAGCATATAGCACAATGGCTGCAAAGATGCCAGTGCATTGCCTGACCATAAAACACAACAGTGAAACAAAAAGGGTACACCGCTTGTCCCCATCTATAGCTCGTTGTTAGACAGGTTTACTTGTTTGTCTGCAGGCTGGTTGGTAAGTTAAGCTTGGTTTTTTTCCTTGGATTTATCCTTGGCCTTGTTTATTACTCCTACGTATGAGTGCTGCCAGCATTGCTGCAGAGGTTGAAGGGGCCAGCCTGTCAGTGCTCAGAGCAAACGCCGCACACTGCATCAAATTGGTCTGCATGGCTGTTGTCCCAGAAGGAAGCCTCTTCTAAAGATGATGCACAAGAAAGCCCGCAAATAGTTTGCTGAAGACAAGCAGACTAAGGACATGGATTACTGGAACCATGTCCTGTGGTCTGTTGAGACCAAGATAAACTTATTTGGTTCAGATGGTGTCAAGCGTGCCAATACCAAAATCATGTAGAAAGTGTGCAGCCTGGTTTAAGCCACACCCAAGCCTCTTATACAATACAGATGGAGAGGTAAGTCCCAGGGCAAAGACAGGGTTCTCCTGGGCATATACAGTATCTCACAAAAGTGAGTACACCCCTCACATTTTTGTGATTTTTTTTTATATCTTTTCATGTGACAACACTTAAGAAATTACACCTTGCTACAATGTAAAGTAGTGAGTGTACAGTTTGTATAATAGTGTACATTTTCTGTCCCCTCAAAATAACCTAACACACAGCCGTTAATGTCTAAACTGCTGGCAACAAAAGTGAGTACACCTCTAAGTGAAAATATCCATATTGGGCCCAAAGTGTCAATATTTTGTGCCACCATTATTTTCCAGCACTGCCTTAACCCTCTTGGGCATGGAGTTCATCAGAGGTTCGCAGGTTGCCACTGGAGTCCTCTTCCACTCCTCCACGACGATATCACTGAGCTGGTGGATGTTAGAGACCTTGCGCACCTCCACCTTGTGTTTGAGGATGCCCCACAAATGCTAAATAGGGTTTAGGTCTGGAGACATGCTTGGCCAGTTCACCACCTTTACCCTCAGCTTATTTAGCAAGGCAGTGATTATCTTGGAGGTGTGTTTGGGGGTCATTATCATGTTGGAATATTCTCTGAAGCATGATCCCCTCGCCGAAGTGAGAAGATCATGCTCTGCTTCCGTATGTCACAGTACATGTTGGCATTCATGGTTTCCTCAATAAACTGTAGCTCCCCAGTGCCGGCAACACTCATGCAGCCCCAGACCATGACACTCCCACCACCATGCTTGACTGTAGGCAAGACACACTTGTCTTTGTACTCCTCACCTGGTTGCCGCCACACACACTTGACACCATCTGAACCAAATACGTTTATCTTGGTATCATCAGATTCCAAGTAATCCATGTCCTTAGTCTGCTTGTCTTCAGCAAACTGTTTGCGGGCTTTTTTGTGCATCATCTTTAGAAAAGGCTTCCTTCTGGGATCACAGCTATGCAGACCAATTGAATGCAGTGTGCGGCATATTGTCTGACCACTGACAGGTTGACCCCCCCACCCCTTCAACCTCTTCATCAATGCTGGAAGCACTCATACGTCTATTTCCTAAGGACAACCTCGGGATATGACACTGAGCACGTGCACCCAACTTCTTTGATCGACTATGGCGAGGCCTGTTCTGAGTGGAACCTGTCCTGTTATACCGCTGTATGGTCTTGGCCACCGTGCTGCATCTCAGTTTCAGGGTCTTTGCAATCTTCTTGTAGCCTAGACCATCTTTATGTAGAGCAACAATTCTTTTTTTCAGATCCTCAGAGAGTTCTTTGCCATGAGGTGCCATTTTGAACTTCCAGTGACCAGTATGAGAGAGTGACAACGATAACACCAAATTGAACACACCTACTCCCCATTCACACTTGAGACCTTGTAACACTAATGAGTCACATGACACAGGGGTGGGAAAATGGCTAATTGAGCCCAATTTGGACTTTGTTGTCAGCGGTTTAGACATTAATAGCTGTGTGTTAAGTTATTTTGAGGGGACAGAAAATTGTACACTCACTACTTTACATTGTAGCAAAGTGTCATTTCTTCAGTGTTGTCACATGAAAAGATATAATAAAATATTTACAAAAATGTGAGGGGTGTACTCACTTTTGTGAGATACTGTATATATAGTGCAGTCAGTGTACAGTATAAAATACAGTGCATTGAAGTGGTTAAGGGGGACCCTATGACGGAGTTAAGAAAAAAAAGCTCACGGGGTCCCCTCAAAATCAGGCCCTGGTATGGACTGAGGGGGGATCCATGCCTTTTTTTCCTTGATTTTTCATCTATATTGCCAAGAGCCGGCAATACATTACAGCCGTGAGCAAGTTTAAAAGAAATGTTTTACTTTAGAAATGTAGTTTTGCTGCGGCACTGTTCTACACATCACACAGATGTGCCACTTTACAGGCAGACTAAGGGGACCCCCCAGATACAATATTTAAAGGAATACTACATTTTTTTATTGTTTCACTTTGAGCATTATTAAAATCACTGCTCCTGAAAAAACGGTTGATTAAAAAACTTTTTTTTGCATTGATACATGTCCCATAGGGCAGTACCCTAGGGGGAATGTTCGTGTCCCATAGACTTTAATAGTGTTTGCATGTTCGCATGTTCTGGTGTGAACCAAAATGCGTGGGAGGGGGGGTCGGCCCATCCCTACCATTGAGGCCAATCATAAGGTTCCTCTACTCTGGTACCTTGTTCCTCTGAGGATCTCACGGGCAATTCCAACCCATGCTCCTCACTGTTTTTGAGGATGTGGGGCAGATGGATCCTTTAGACTTTAAACATATATGGTGGAACTGCCCAAAATTGTACATGGATTATGGGTAAATCAGTAATTTTGGAAGGACCCTTATAAATACTTTCTACATTGACAACACGAGGAATGCACTAATACCCAATTCAGGTTTGTTACACACATTCTAACAGGAGCAAAGAACTTGGAAGGTCCTGGCTATCCCCTTTGTTGAAATCAGGTACTAAGTTTCTCAGGTGATGATCTTTGAGAAAATGATCACCCTCCAAAATGATACAGTGGCTACCTTTCTTAAGCCATGGGAACCATGGATCAAGTCCTATATATCCCCCTCTTTAAATCTAGAGTGTTCTTCTAGAGAGTTGGAAGAGAGAGGTGTCTTAGTTTTGAGAACAACTGTTTTTCCCTTTCTTTCCCTCTCACTTTTCCTTTCCCCCTTTACCCCCTTTTCTTCTAACTTTCTTTCCCTCCCCCTTTCTTCTTCTTGTACTAAGTTGGTTGGAGGTGTTTTAACCACTTCAGCCCCAGAAGATTTGGCTGCAGAATGACTGGGCCATTTTTTGCTTTAGGCATTGCATTGTTTAACTGACAATTGTGTGGTTGTGCGACGTTGCACCTAAACAAAATTGACATCCTTTTTTTCCCCACAAATAGAGCTTTCTTTTGGTGGGAGTTGATCGCCTCTGTGGTTTTTATTTTTTGCACTATAAACAAAAAAAGAGAGACAATTTTGAAAAAAAATATATTTTGTACTTTTTGCTGTAATAAATATCCCCATTTTTTTTAAAAAAAGGAAATTTTTTCCCAGTTTAGGCCAATATGTATTCTTCTACATATTTTTGGTAAAAAAAAAAATCAAACAAAAAATCGCAGTAAGTGTATATTGATTGGTTTGCGCAAAAGTTATAGCGTCTACAAAATAGGGGATAGATTTATAGCATTTTTATTATTATTTTTTACTAGTAATGGTGGCGCTCTGCGATTTTTATCATGACTGGGACATTATGGTGGACACATCGGACAATTTTGACATTTTTGGGACCATTGGCATTTATACAGCGATCAGTGCTATAAAAATGCATTGATTACTGTGAAAATTTCACTGGCAGTGAATGGGTTAACCACTAGGTGGCAGCGTAGGGGTTAAGTGTGTCCTAGGGGCGTGATGCTAACTGTGGGGGGTGTGGCTGTGTTGTACACATCACTGATCTCTACTCCAATCACAGGGAGCAGTGATCAGTGTTACTGTTGCTAGGCAGAACGGGGAGATGTTTGTTTACTTTAGCATCTCCCCGTTCTTAGTCCCCGTGAGAAGATCACGGGTATCCCCACGGCGATCGAGCCTGCAGGACCCGCAATTGGACTCACAGAGGTCCCGACCGGTACACACGCGATGGCACGGCAGCAAATTTAAAGGGACGTACCTCTACGCCCATTTGCCTGTCTGTGCAATTCTGGTGACGTATATGTGTGTGCGCCAGTCGGGAAGTGGTTGAATATCGTACCTGGGGGGTGTCTATAGTATGCCTGTAAAGTGGCACGTGTTTCCCGTGCTTAGAACAGTCCCTGCACAAAATTGCATTTTTAAAGGAATAAAAGTCATTTAAAACTGCTTGCGGCTTTAATGTAATGTCGGGTCCCAGCAATATGTATGAAAATCAGTGAGACAAATGGCATGGGTACCCCCCAGTCCATTACCAGGCCCTTTGGGTTTTGTATGGATATTTAGGGGAACCCCGCACCCAAATTTAAAAAAGGAAAGGTGTGGGGCCCCCAGGCCCTATATACTCTGAACAGCAGTATACAGGCAGTGCAAACAAGACAGGTACTGTAGGTTTGTTGTTAAGTAGAATCTGTTTGTAATTTTTAACTGGAACAAAGTGTAGCTCCAGCCAAAAAAATCAATTCTTAATCTTTTTGTAAAACATAGGGAAGGGTTATCACCCCTGCAACATTTTAACTCTTATAGGAGAGAATTTCCCTTCCTAGGGGTAGATTTTATCTCACTTCCTGTTGTCTGCTTCAAGTAGGAGTAGTTTATAATTTGGATGTTTGATGGTAGGGGCCTGCCCTATATACTCTGCAGAAATTTGATCCTTAGGTGTTGGTGTTGCCACAACACTGTAAGCCCTCACAGTTACTCTTGGTGGGCGCTGGAACACCCTGCTGTGAACTATTATATCAAGAATTGTAATTACATGCCATTGTTGAACAGTGGTAGAAAAATGGGGCCTTTGGTGGTGGTGGTGCTGATGCCACAACACTGTGAGTCCTAACAGTTACTCTTGGTGGGTGCTGGAACTGGCCCTGCTGTGAAATATTACCGTATATACTCGAGTATAGGTCGATCCGAATATAAGCCGAGGCCCCCAATTTACCACAAAAAAATGGGAAAACTTATTGACTTGTGTATAAGCCGAGGGTGAGACATGTCCGTCCATCCCTGTGTGTCCGCCCATCCCTTTGTGTCCGCCCATCCCTTTGTGTCCGTCCATCCCTGTGTGTCCGTCCATCCCTGTGTGTCCGTCCAGCCCTGTGTGTCCGTCCAGCCCTGTGTGTCCGTCCAGCCGCCCTGTGTGTCCGTCCAGCCGCCCTGTGTGTCCGTCCAGCCGCCCTGTGTGTCCGTCCAGCCGCCCTGTGTGTCCGTCCAGCCGCCCTGTGTGTCCGTCCAGCCGCCCTGTGTGTCCGTCCAGCCGCCCTGTGTGTCCGTCCAGCCGCCCTGTGTGTCCGTCCAGCCGCCCTGTGTGTCCGTCCAGCCGCCCTGTGTGTCCAGCCGCCCTGTGTGTCCAGCCGCCCTGTGTGTCCAGCCTACCTGTGTCCTGAGCCTGTGTCCTTCTGCACATACGGCGGCCATGCCAGGATCGCCGCACCTCTTCTCGTCTGTGACAGATGGCGTCCATTCCACTGTTCAAAAGCCGCGCCTCCGTCTGTGATAGGCGGAACACTCAATTTCCCAGCAGTCTGTGTTCCGCCTATCACGGACATCCTCTCATCCTCGTCTGTAGTATGAGGATGAGCGGATGTCCATGATAGGCGGACCACTGACTGCTGGGAAATTGAGTGTTCCGCCTATCACAGACAGGGAGGCGCGGCTTTTGAATAGTGGAATGGCCGCCGTCTGTCTGCACGACACGCTGATCGGGTAGACAGATGGCGGTGACTCGAGTATAAGCCGAGGGGGGCACTTTCAGCCTAAAAAAAGGGGCTGAAAATCTCGGCTTATACTCGAGTATATACGGTATATCAAGAATTGTAATTACATGCACCTGTTGAACAGGGGCAGTAAAATTGGGCCTTAGGCACTGGTGCCACAACACTGCAACACCTCACAGAAACTGTAGTTGGAGCGCAGGAATGAACCCAAAGTATTGCATCCAAAATTGTAATTACACGCCCCTGTTTAACAGAAGCTGAAAAATTGGGTCTTAGGCACTGATGCTGGTGCCACAACACTGCAACCCCTCACAGATATTATAGTTGAGCGCAGCAATGAACCATCATGCAAAATATTGCATCAAAAATTGTAACTACACGCCCCTGTTAAACAAGGGCTGAAAATAGGGCCTTAAGCACTGGTGCTGGTGCCACAACACTGCAGCCCCTCACAGATATTGAAGTTGAGCGCAGCAACGAACCCTCCTGCAAAATATTGCATCAAAAATTGTAATTACATGCCCTTGTTAAACAGGGGCTATAAAATTGGGCATTAGGTACCGGTGGCAGCGCCCAGAACCAAAAATGTTCTTACAAGCTATCAGCATGATCATTGAGGAGGAAGAGGATAGTCACTCAGCATCAGCATAGGCAGTCTTCATGGGATGTGGCATTTCAAAAAAAAAATTTCAGTTACATCAGCATCAGGTGCTTGGTAGCTGGTGGTGATCTGATTCATTTTTATGTTTGGTCAGTCAATCAACCGTGTCGGTGGACAGGCGCACCCTGTGTTCGGTTACAAAGCCTCCAACAGCACTGAATGTGCGCGCTGAAAGAACGCTGGATGCAGGACAGGCCAGTAGCTCAATTGCATACTGTGCAAGCTCTGGCCAGTGATCCATCCTCAAGACTAGGGATGAGCTTCGAGTTAGAGTCAAACTCATGTTCTACTCGAACATTGCCTGTTCGCCTGTTCAGCGAACAGTGAACAATTTGGGCTGTTCGCAGCAAATTCGAAAAGCCGGAACACCCTATACAAGTCTATGGGAGAAATCTAAATTGCTAATTTTAAAGGGTAATATGCAGGTTACTGTCCTAAAAAGTTTTTGGGGACCCGGGTCCTGCCCCAGGGGACATGGATCAATGCAAAAAAAAGTTTTAAACACGCCCGTTTTTTCAGGAGCAGTGATTTTAATAATGATTAAAGTGAAACAATAAAAGTGTAATATTCCTTTAAATTTCGTAGCTGGGTGGTATCTATAGTATGCCTGTGAAGGGGCGCATGTTTCTGGTGCTTAGAACTGTCCCTGCACAAAGTGTCATTTGTGCAGGAAAAAAAGTCTTTTAAAATCACTTGCGGCTAAATTGTCGGCTCCCCGTAATACAGAGAACACTCAATGAGTGTTCTCTGTATTAGCCGATAATTCATTCATTCATTGATTTAAAAAAATAAAATAAAAAAATAAAAAAAAGCGTGGGGGTTCCCCTAAATTCAATTACCAGGCCCTTCAGGTCTGACATGGATATTAAGGGGAACCCCGTGTCAAACTTAAAAAAAAATTGACGTGGGGGGTCCCCCTAAATATCCATAACCAGACCCTTCAGGTCTGATATGGATATTAAGGGGAACCCTGCATCAAATAAAAAAAAAAAATTGACGTGGGGGTCCCCCTAAAAATCCATACAAGACCCTTTATCCGAGCACGCAACCTGGCAGGCCTCAGGAAAAGAGGGGGGGACGAGAGAGCGGCCCCCCCTCCCTCCTGAACCGTACCAGGCCACATACCCTCAACATTGGGAGGATGCTTTGGGGGTCTGTGACCCCTCAAAGCACCTTGTCCCCATGTTGATGAGGACAAGGGCCTCATCCTCACAACCCTGGCCAGTGGTTGTGAGGGTCTGCGGGCGGGGGGCTTATCAGAATCTGGAAGCCCCCTTTAACAAGGGGACCCCCAGATCCCGGCCCCCCCTACCATTTCACAAAGTAAATGTCAAAATGGTTCAATAAGACAAACACACTTTTGAAAAATTCCTTTATTAAAAAAAAAAAAATAAAAAAAATATTCCAGCGGTGCTAATCCACTCTTGCTATCCAGCGACGAATCTCTGGGGTCCAGCGATGGATGATCATATCCAGCGACGGGGGATCTCTCAGTCCAGCGCTGTCCATACATCCTTCTTCTGTCTCCACTGCGGAGACTGCGGAGATCCCAGCGCTGACGTTTCTTATATTAGGAGGACGGGGCCACCCGTCACCTGACCCCGCCCCTCTGACACTGGAGAGGGAAGCCAGGGGTTCCCCAGTGACGTGTAGGTGACCCCGCCCCCTCTGATGTAACGCAGGTTTCCGTTACATCAGAGGGGGCGGGGTCACCCATACGTCACTGGGGAACCCCTGGCTCCCTTCACCAGCGTCAGAGGGGGCGGGGTCAGGTGATGAGTGGCCCCGCCCTCCTAATATAAGAAACGTCAGCGCTGGGATCTCCGCAGTGTCTCCGCAGTGGAGACAGAAGAAGGATGTATGGACAGCACTGGACTGAGAGATCCCCCGTCGCTGGATAAGATCATCCATCGCTGGACCCCGGAGATTCGTCGCTGGATAGCAAGAGTGGATTAGCACCGCTGGAATCTTTTTTTTTATTTTTTTATTTTTAATAAAGGAATTTGGAATAAAGGAAAGTGTGTTTGTCTTATTTAACCATTTTGACACTTTCTTTGTGAAATGGTAGGGGTACTTTTGTACCCCCTTACCATTTCAAACAGGGGGGGGCCGGGATCTGGGGGTCCCCTTGTTAAAGGGGGCTTCCAGATTCTGATAAGCCCCCCGCCCGCAGACCCTCACAACCACTGGCCAGGGTTGTGAGGATGAGGCCCTTGTCCTCATCAACATGGGGACAAGGTGCTTTGAGGGGTCACAGACCCCCAAAGCATCCTCCCAATGTTGAGGGTATGTGGCCTGGTATGGTTCAGGAGGGAGAGGGGGCCGCTCTCTCGTCCCCCCCTCTTTTCCTGCGGCCTGCCAGGTTGCGTGCTCGGATAAAGGGTCTGGTATGGATTTTTAGGGGGACCCCCACGTCAATGTTTTTTTTTTAATTTGATGCGGGGTTCCCCTTAATATCCATATCAGACCTGAAGGGTCTGGTTATGGATATTTAGGGGGACCCCCACGTCAATTTTTTTTTTTTTTGACACGGGGTTCCCCTTAATATCCATGTCAGACCTGAAGGGCCTGGTAATTGAATTTAGGGGAACCCCCACGCTTTTTTTTTTTTACTCAATGAATGAATGAATTGTCTGCTAATACAGAGAACACTCATTGAGTGTTCTCTGTATTACGGGGAGCCGCCAATTTAGCCGCAAGTGATTTTAAAAGACTTTTTTTCCTGCACAAATGACACTTTGTGCAGGGACAGTTCTAAGCACCAGAAACATGCGCCCCTTCACAGGCATACTATAGATACCACCCAGCTACGAAATTTAAAGGAATATTACACTTTTATTGTTTCACTTTAATCATTATTAAAATCACTGCTCCTGAAAAAACTGCCGTTTTGAAAACTTTTTTTTGCATTGATCCATGTCCCCTGGGGCAGGACCCGGGTCCCCAAACACTTTTTAGGACAGTAACCTGCATATTACCCTTTAAAATGAGCACTTTAGATTGTGAACGTTCGAGTCCCATAGACTTTAATAGGGTTCTAAAGTTCACACGAAGTTTAGGTCTGTTCGCAGGTTCTGGTGCGAACCGAACAGGGGGGGTGTTCGGCTCATCCCTACTCAAGACCCAGTAAGCCAGAGGATTTTTGGTGGAAAAGGTGTCCAAGTTTGATCTTGCCCCTAGGTATTCCTGCACCATGTAAATCAGACGCTGGAGATGGTTGCTGGAACCAATCATACCTTGGGACTGCCGACTAAAAAATTGTCCTAACGCATTGGTCAAATGGCCACCTTCTCCACCACCCCTTCTGTGATTGACCAGGAATTTGTAACCTCCCAGTCTCTGGGAACGCGTTCTGCAAGGCCCCCCGAAGATGTTTCATTCTCTGCTCCCTCTGTGACGGCAAGATAAGGTCCGAAACCTTAACCTTGTAATGTGGATCAAGGAGGGTTCCGACGAATACGAGGATCCTTCCTCAGGCTTGGCATGATCAGGGAGGCCATGCAGCATAGGTTAGCTGAGGCATTTGGTCCGGAGTCCTCTGGGTCACTAAGGATGACAAGTCCGCAGACACCTCCTCCCAGCCACGTACAACTCCATGGGTTTCTTGGGACTGTAAATGATCAATTAAAGACTGCTGCTGATGCTGAGTGCTAGGCTCCACCTCCATGCTGACACAATCCTCCTCCTCTTCCTGTGTGATCGGCGGGCCAGCAGGTACACTATCTGGATAAAGGGGGCCTTGAGAGGTAAGGAAGGCCTCCTCTTCCTGCCTCTGTTTTGCCTTAAGTGCACTGTCCATAATTCCATGCAGCGTGTGCTCCAACAGATGGACAAGAGGGACAGTGTCACTGATGCATGCACTGTCACTGCTCACCATCCTCATGGCCTCCTCAAATGGTGACAGGACAGTGCATGCATCCTTGATCATGGCCCACTGGCGTGGGGAAAAAAAACAAGCTCAGCTGACCCTGTCCTGGTGCCGTAGTCACACAGGTACTCATTGATGGCCCTCTGCTGCGTGTGTTCAGCCGCTGCAGCCTGGCCAACGTTGAGTTCCACCTGGTGGGCATGTCACAGATTAGGCGGTTCTTGGGCATGTTACATTCCTTTTGGAGGTCAGCCAGCCAAGCACTGGCATTATATGACCAGCGGAAATGCACACAGACTTTCTTGGCCGGCCTCAGGACATCCTGTAAGCCCTGGGTACCTGCCCTAGAACCACTGCACCACCAACTTAAGGATGTGAGCCAAACAGTGCACATGGGTCAGTTGTCCCTGTCGGAGGGCAGAGAATAGGTTGGTGCCAGTGTCGCAAAACACCATTCCCGGCTTAAGCTGGCGTCGCGTCAACCACCTCTCAGCCTGCCCCTGCCAAGGACAAAGCACATGAAGAGGCCAGGGAGGAAGAAGAAGAGGAGGGGGTGGAGGAGAGAGGTGTGTCAGAAGTAGCATTTTGGAGTTGTGGTGGTGGAACAACCTCCAACACTACTGCAACTTGGCCTGCATCCTTCCCAGCTGCCAACAGTGTCACCTAATGTGCCATGAAAGATAGGTAACGTCCCTGTCCATGCCTGCTGGACCATGAGTCATTGGTAATATGCATCTTACCGCTGACCGCCCTGTCCAGCGAGGCCAAAACATTGCCTTCCACATCCCAGTTGAGAGCCGGAATCGCCTTCCATGAGAAAAAGTGGCGTTTGGGAACCTGCCACTGAGGAAGCACACATTCCACAAACTCAGGGAAGGGGGCAGAGTCTACCAACTGAAAAGGCAGCAGTTGAAGTGCTAGCAATTTAGCCAAGCTAGCATTCAACCACTAGGCATGTGGATGGTTGGGAGAGAACTTCTTTCGGCACTGCAGCAGCTGGGGCAAGGAAAGTTGCCTGGTATAATCTGACGTCGGTGTACCGATAGCAGATTGCCCGCAAGTACTTGGCTGTGACACACCTAATTCTACACCTTCATTCCTCTCAGTGCAGGTGTCAGAGAGTACTGAAGGTATAGTGGGGTTGGAGATCCCAGCTGATGAGGAGCAAGGAGAGGTCCGCTTTGTTCTTTGGTGTGGGTCTTTTAGGTACGCTTGCCAACGAACTGCATGGCAGGTCGACATATGTCTGGTCAAGCATGTTGTGCCCAAGTGGGTGATGTTTTGGCCACGCGAGATACGCTTGAGACATATGTTGCAAATAGCAGCGGTGTGATCAGATGCATTCGTCTCATAAAATGCCCACACCAAAGAACTTTTGGAATAGCGTGCAGAGACAGCATCACCCTGCACATGCGGAGCTCTACGGTGTGATGTAGTCGTTGTGCTTCCCTTAAGCTGGAGGGCATCCTGGCACGTTGGAGATGTTCCTCCTCCTACTCTCTCCTATCAGGCAACCACGTGGAGTCAGTGACCTCATCATCCCCTCCCTCCTTATCACTGAAGCAAACCATGCTGCAGCTGGGAAAACATGACTGCCAGATTGCTGTCCTTCTTGGGCACCCCCTCTCTCTGGGCTCATGTTACTGCCTTCCTCTAGCTGAGTACCATCATCAGAGCCTTCAAAATGCTGGGCATCCTCCTGGAGAATGTACCCAACACTGTGGTCAGTTTGGGGGACTCCTCAGGAGGACATGGTGGGGTTAGGGAAGGAGTAACTGATGCTATAGAGCCAAGGGAAGAGGCCGCGTTGGCAGCTGCTTTGCCAGACAAAGTACCCTGAGCCTGGGTGAGAGGATGAGGAGGATGAGGATGGCTTGGTCATCCACTCTACCAAGTCTTCGGCATGTTGCGGCTCAACACGGCCAGCTGCCGAAACAAAATGACAAGTGTGTCCCACGGCCACGTGCTGATGAGGATGCACCGTGTCCCTGACCAGCACTGTTGCCTCTAGACACAGAGCCTGTTTGCCCTCTTTTATTGGCTCGTGACTGTCTGCCTCTCCTTGTTGGCCTTCCAAACATACTAATGGACTGCAGGTATATGTAGCTGCACAAAGCTGGGATGTATATATATATATATATATATATATATATACTGATTATACTGCAGCTAGCAGAATCAACTGCCTGCCTGTAGTATTATTAGTATGAGAACACCAGCAATTGTCTTCAGTTAGCTTTAGTTGCACACTGTGCCGAGGACACAGTACACTAAGCCCCCGTACACACGGTCGGACATTCCGATCACCAAATTCGTCAGATTTTTTCCAACGGATTTTGTCCGAAACTGGTGTTGCCTACACATGGTCGGACAAAGTTGACGGAATTTCCAATCGTCAAGAACGTGATGACGTAAACCGTGTACGACGGGACTATAAAAGGGAAGTTCAGCATCACGTGCGGCACCCTTTGGACTCCTTCTGCTGATCTCGTGTTTATCGCATGTTAGTAGAAGTTTGGTTAGAGACGATTCACGCTTTTCAGACTTGTGCTTCAGATCATTACTGCTGTACAGTTTGTGCTTGTTGGTGCGTATCTGCTTATCAGTGCGTGTTGTCAATTCGCATTTGTTTGTCATTGTGGCCTATATTTTATATAGTACGCTTTGATCTTCAGTGCTTATTGTCCGCTCGTTTCTGGTTTTCAGTTTGTTCTTTCAGGCCTTGCTGTTTATCTGTGCTTTCTGTTAGTCCATTCTGACCAGCCGACCCTTTTGAAGCCATTTTTCATGTACATTCTCATCGTAGCGTTTGTGCTGTGCAGGGATTTGGTGTTGGGCTTTTAGCTTTGACACAAGCCCAGTCCGTGAACAGGGCAAGGAGGAGTTCATGGAGCAAGAATTGGTTGCTCAAGTGTGACCAATTCTCACACATGCCTTTGCTTTGTGAGATCCGGGAGAATAATCCTGATGATTTCAGGAATTATCTCCGGATGACGGACCCCGTTTTTTACCATGTGCTGGCTTTGCTGTCCCCTTATATCAGCAGGCAGGATACCTGCATGCGGCCAACCAACACTCTGGAGCAGAGGCTAGTTGCCACATTGTGGTACTTGACGACAGGGAGAAGTCTTCATGGCCCCAAATTCTCGACAGGCATCTCCACTCAGGCTCTGGGGATCATTATTCCAGAGACCTGTTCTGCCATCATTCAAGTACTGCAGAATGACTATATTAAGGTAAGTTTTCTCCTTTAACATCAGATTCTATGTATTTGTTTGCTAATGTATTGCATTTCTTTCATCATTCTCTAATTACTCATGCATGCTGGAAGCTTTTAAAGCTCCTTTTTTGTCCTTCATGCATATTTGCCTTCACTAACCTACCCAGCATGCTCTTTTGGGCCCATACACCTATAGCCTAGTCACTTAGCAATGTATTTTATCATCTCCATAGTATTGCTTTCCCCTAAACACCCCTTAAAATGTGTACAAATGTTATGTGTGTGCTTAAATTCGTGAAGAGTGCCAGAGGTTTTTTTTTTTTTTGGTGGGCCAAACCCATTAGGAACCCCCCCTCCCCCAACTGCTTGGTCAGCTGATAGCAATCTGCTGACTTTGCCAAACCCAATACACACTATTCCTACCTCTTTTGTGGTCAGATTTATGGATGAATTCACCAAAGCATGTAGTGCAAGGGCCTGCCTCAATACTTTCAAATGCTACTGTTTTAAGTTTTTTTCTCCTATTATTATCTTGATAGGTAATAGCGGAATGTAAAAATGTGCTTCCATTTGTTCAGTGTTTTTTTTTTTTTTTTGGATTATGACACTTACCTGTCCAGTGGGCTGCCAATAGTGTAAGTAAGGAGGGGCTGGCCAAAGTATCACACATTATTTATGCATTCAGCTCTCAATGAAGTGGAGAGGGTTACCTTGTCCAAAACACTCCCCCCCCCCCTAATTTTTTGCAATGGGCCATCAGATGGGGTGAGGAATTTGATAAGGGGACCTTATACTTTTGGATTTAAATGCTCATTTCGAAAAAAGGTTACACTGATCTTGGCCAAAAATGTTTGTGTCTAATGTGCTTGCAATGTTGATGTGCAAAATTACTAATTTTTTTTTCTTGTTTGTTTGACTCCACAGTTTTCTTCAATGCCACAGGAATGGCAGACTGTGGCCTCTCACTTTGCCACCCGTTGAGACTTTCCCAATTAAAGAGGTGCAATTGATGGTAAACATGTCAGGATCGTCCCACCCCCCAACTCGGGGCCCTACTATTATAATTACAAGGGGTATAATAGTATTGTGATGTTGGCGGTGGTGTCAGTGACATATGACTTCCTGTATGTGGACGTGGGGAAAAATGGCCGGATGTCAGATGGTGGAGTGATCGCACAGACGGAGTTCTACTGGCGTCTCCAGAGTGGCAGTCTGGGCTTGCCACCTCCAGAGGAAAATGTGGAAGGACTCCCCTTCGCCTTCGCCGCAGATGAATTGTTTGTGCTGGGAAACCATCTGATGCGGCCATTCCCCATGAGGACCCTCACCCCGGACCAGAGGGTTTTTAATTTCCGGCTGGCCAGAGCCAGAAGAGTAGTGGAGAACACTTGTGGGATAATGGCCAGCTGGTTCCACCTATTTTTGACTCCAATCCACATGGCGCAATATAAACTCAATCATATTGTGCTTTTGTGCTACATTCTGCACAATTTTTTGAAAAAATACTCACCGCACTATGTGGCCTCAGTTGGGCCTGATGAAGACTTACCTGAACATACCAACCTGGCAGCCCTTGAAGCTGGCCATCCTGGCTTGCCCCCCCCCCCCAAGCGCCCGCGAGGTCAGAAACAGAGATATATGGAGTACTTTGCGGGTAGGTGGGGGCCATTGATATGCCAGAAAATGTCTGAGATGCATTTTTTTAAATAAATTTCCCTTTCAAACTGCAATAATATTTGTTTTCATTTACGGCTTGGGTTTATTTTAGGTGTTTACTAGCTTTTTTTTGGGCCTTTTTCTTCAACAGTGCAAACCCAATTTCTGTGCGAGATGAGGTGACAGGCTCTTCTTCAGATAATATTATTATTATGTTGTGGGTCTGCTACACACACACCTTGTTTTTGTTGTTAATGTATGTAGTGCATTACTGACAAAAATATTGCTCATTTTCAGCACCATGTCATGAAAATGGCGTGATTGGGGAAAATTAAAAAGCACTGTGGGTGTTATTTACTAAAGGCAAATCCACTATACACTACAAGTGCACTGCAAAAGTGCACCTGAAGCTGCACTTGGAGTGCAAAGTGGATTTGCCTTTAGTAAATAACACCCATTGCCACTGAAAACAACAACTTTACTACAAATACTGCTTTTGTGCATTGAAAAGGGAAGCCACACATTGTTCATAATTAAACTTTTTACTCAAAGCACATTCACATGTGCATTTATAAAAGGGTTTTACAACAAACCAACATATTTGGTGTATATAACATTATTTTTGGTAACATTAATATAACTTGCCGTTTTTGTGGAAACAGGCATGTATCAAACCATAACATACAGAACACAGGAACTTAAAGTTCAACTTTGAAAAGTGAAGACAATATCAGACATGAGTATGTACAAACTGTGTTGATATTGCCGTCATCACATGGGGTGTCACCCCTGTAAAAGCCAAAATTGGAAGATGCACACAAATTGTGAATCAAACTGGCCATTTTGGTTTTAGATAATCTCAAGAAAAACATCAATGATGTTCAACAAAAAATGAAGAGCATCATTAATGTTTTAGGGAGCATCTGAAACACCCAAAACTAGCTAGCATCCATTTTCATTTTTAAAAACCAGTTTTATATTTTTAGAAAAGCCAAATTTGGAAGATGCACACAGTGTGTCAACATGTGCCATTTCCCATCATGGGGGATCAATGTACGTGTTTTGGGGGTGCAACCTCTTCATCTCAGCCACTTTAGTAGCAAGGAAGGGGTTGCACCCACAAAACACGAACATTGATCCCCATGATGGGAGATGGCGCATGTTGACACACTGTGTGCATCTTCCAAATCTGGCTTTTCTAAAAACATAAAAATGGTTTTTAAAAATGAAAATGGATGCTAGCTAGTTTTGGGTGTTTCAGATGCTCCCTAAAACATTAATGATGCTCTTCATTTTTTGTTGAACATCATTGATGTTTTTCTTGAGATTATCTAAAACCAAAATGGCCAGTTTGATTCACAATTTGTGTGCATCTTCCAATTTTTAGCCGATAATTCATTCATTCATTGATTTAAAAAAATAAAATAAAAAAATAAAAAAAAGCGTGGGGGTTCCCCTAAATTCAATTACCAGGCCCTTCAGGTCTGACATGGATATTAAGGGGAACCCCGTGTCAAACTTAAAAAAAAATTGACGTGGGGGGTCCCCCTAAATATCCATAACCAGACCCTTCAGGTCTGATATGGATATTAAGGGGAACCCTGCATCAAATAAAAAAAAAAAAATTGACGTGGGGGTCCCCCTAAAAATCCATACAAGACCCTTTATCCGAGCACGCAACCTAGCAGGCCTCAGGAAAAGAGGGGGGGACGAGAGAGCGGCCCCCCCTCCCTCCTGAACCGTACCAGGCCACATACCCTCAACATTGGGAGGATGCTTTGGGGGTCTGTGACCCCTCAAAGCACCTTGTCCCCATGTTGATGAGGACAAGGGCCTCATCCTCACAACCCTGGCCAGTGGTTGTGAGGGTCTGCGGGCGGGGGGCTTATCAGAATCTGGAAGCCCCCTTTAACAAGGGGACCCCCAGATCCCGGCCCCCCCTACCATTTCACAAAGTAAATGTCAAAATGGTTCAATAAGACAAACACACTTTTGAAAAATTCCTTTATTAAAAAAAAAAAAATAAAAAAAATATTCCAGCGGTGCTAATCCACTCTTGCTATCCAGCGACGAATCTCTGGGGTCCAGCGATGGATGATCATATCCAGCGACGGGGGATCTCTCAGTCCAGCGCTGTCCATACATCCTTCTTCTGTCTCCACTGCGGAGACTGCGGAGATCCCAGCGCTGACGTTTCTTATATTAGGAGGACGGGGCCACCCGTCACCTGACCCCGCCCCTCTGACACTGGAGAGGGAAGCCAGGGGTTCCCCAGTGACGTGTAGGTGACCCCGCCCCCTCTGATGTAACGCAGGTTTCCGTTACATCAGAGGGGGCGGGGTCACCCATACGTCACTGGGGAACCCCTGGCTCCCTTCACCAGCGTCAGAGGGGGCGGGGTCAGGTGATGAGTGGCCCCGCCCTCCTAATATAAGAAACGTCAGCGCTGGGATCTCCGCAGTGTCTCCGCAGTGGAGACAGAAGAAGGATGTATGGACAGCACTGGACTGAGAGATCCCCCGTCGCTGGATAAGATCATCCATCGCTGGACCCCGGAGATTCGTCGCTGGATAGCAAGAGTGGATTAGCACCGCTGGAATCTTTTTTTTTATTTTTTTATTTTTAATAAAGGAATTTGGAATAAAGGAAAGTGTGTTTGTCTTATTTAACCATTTTGACACTTTCTTTGTGAAATGGTAGGGGTACTTTTGTACCCCCTTACCATTTCAAACAGGGGGGGGCCGGGATCTGGGGGTCCCCTTGTTAAAGGGGGCTTCCAGATTCTGATAAGCCCCCCGCCCGCAGACCCTCACAACCACTGGCCAGGGTTGTGAGGATGAGGCCCTTGTCCTCATCAACATGGGGACAAGGTGCTTTGAGGGGTCACAGACCCCCAAAGCATCCTCCCAATGTTGAGGGTATGTGGCCTGGTATGGTTCAGGAGGGAGAGGGGGCCGCTCTCTCGTCCCCCCCTCTTTTCCTGCGGCCTGCCAGGTTGCGTGCTCGGATAAAGGGTCTGGTATGGATTTTTAGGGGGACCCCCACGTCAATGTTTTTTTTTTTAATTTGATGCGGGGTTCCCCTTAATATCCATATCAGACCTGAAGGGTCTGGTTATGGATATTTAGGGGGACCCCCACGTCAATTTTTTTTTTTTTTGACACGGGGTTCCCCTTAATATCCATGTCAGACCTGAAGGGCCTGGTAATTGAATTTAGGGGAACCCCCACGCTTTTTTTTTTTTACTCAATGAATGAATGAATTGTCTGCTAATACAGAGAACACTCATTGAGTGTTCTCTGTATTACGGGGAGCCGCCAATTTAGCCGCAAGTGATTTTAAAAGACTTTTTTTCCTGCACAAATGACACTTTGTGCAGGGACAGTTCTAAGCACCAGAAACATGCGCCCCTTCACAGGCATACTATAGATACCACCCAGCTACGAAATTTAAAGGAATATTACACTTTTATTGTTTCACTTTAATCATTATTAAAATCACTGCTCCTGAAAAAACTGCCGTTTTGAAAACTTTTTTTTGCATTGATCCATGTCCCCTGGGGCAGGACCCGGGTCCCCAAACACTTTTTAGGACAGTAACCTGCATATTACCCTTTAAAATGAGCACTTTAGATTGTGAACGTTCGAGTCCCATAGACTTTAATAGGGTTCTAAAGTTCACACGAAGTTTAGGTCTGTTCGCAGGTTCTGGTGCGAACCGAACAGGGGGGGTGTTCGGCTCATCCCTACTCAAGACCCAGTAAGCCAGAGGATTTTTGGTGGAAAAAGTGTCCAAGTTTGATCTTGCCCCTAGGTATTCCTGCACCATGTAAATCAGACGCTGGAGATGGTTGCTGGAACCAATCATACCTTGGGACTGCCGACTAAAAAATTGTCCTAACGCATTGGTCAAATGGCCACCTTCTCCACCACCCCTTCTGTGATTGACCAGGAATTTGTAACCTCCCAGTCTCTGGGAACGCGTTCTGCAAGGCCCCCCGAAGATGTTTCATTCTCTGCTCCCTCTGTGACGGCAAGATAAGGTCCGAAACCTTAACCTTGTAATGTGGATCAAGGAGGGTTGCCAGCAAGTAATGTTCCCTCTCCTTGATCCGACGAATACGAGGATCCTTCCTCAGGCTTGGCAGGATCAGGGAGGCCATGCAGCATAGGTTAGCTGAGGCATTTGGTCCGGAGTCCTCTGGGTCACTAAGGATGACAAGTCCGCAGACACCTCCTCCCAGCCACGTACAACTCCATGGGTTTCTTGGGACTGTAAATGATCAATTAAAGACTGCTGCTGATGCTGAGTGCTAGGCTCCACCTCCATGCTGACACAATCCTCCTCCTCTTCCTGTGTGATCGGCGGGCCAGCAGGTACACTATCTGGATAAAGGGGGCTTTGAGAGGTAAGGAAGGCCTCCTCTTCCTGCCTCTGTTTTGCCTTAAGTGCACTGTCCATAATTCCATGCAGCGTGTGCTCCAACAGATGGACAAGAGGGACAGTGTCACTGATGCATGCACTGTCACTGCTCACCATCCTCATGGCCTCCTCAAATGGTGACAGGACAGTGCATGCATCCTTGATCATGGCCCACTGGCGTGGGGAAAAAAAACAAGCTCAGCTGACCCTGTCCTGGTGCCGTAGTCACACAGGTACTCATTGATGGCCCTCTGCTGCGTGTGTTCAGCCGCTGCAGCCTGGCCAACGTTGAGTTCCACCTGGTGGGCATGTCACAGATTAGGCGGTTCTTGGGCATGTTACATTCCTTTTGGAGGTCAGCCAGCCAAGCACTGGCATTATATGACCAGCGGAAATGCACACAGACTTTCTTGGCCGGCCTCAGGACATCCTGTAAGCCCTGGGTACCTGCCCTAGAACCACTGCACCACCAACTTAAGGATGTGAGCCAAACAGTGCACATGGGTCAGTTGTCCCTGTCGGAGGGCGGAGAATAGGTTGGTGCCAGTGTCGCAAAACACCATTCCCGGCTTAAGCTGGCGTCGCGTCAACCACCTCTCAGCCTGCCCCTGCCAAGGACAAAGCACATGAAGAGGCCAGGGAGGAAGAAGAAGAGGAGGGGGTGGAGGAGAGAGGTGTGTCAGAAGTAGCATTTTGGAGTTGTGGTGGTGGAACAACCTCCAACACTACTGCAACTTGGCCTGCATCCTTCCCAGCTGCCAACAGTGTCACCTAATGTGCCATGAAAGATAGGTAACGTCCCTGTCCATGCCTGCTGGACCATGAGTCATTGGTAATATGCATCTTACCGCTGACCGCCCTGTCCAGCGAGGCCAAAACATTGCCTTCCACATCCCAGTTGAGAGCCGGAATCGCCTTCCATGAGAAAAAGTGGCGTTTGGGAACCTGCCACTGAGGAAGCACACATTCCACAAACTCAGGGAAGGGGGCAGAGTCTACCAACTGAAAAGGCAGCAGTTGAAGTGCTAGCAATTTAGCCAAGCTAGCATTCAACCACTAGGCATGTGGATGGTTGGGAGAGAACTTCTTTCGGCACTGCAGCAGCTGGGGCAAGGAAAGTTGCCTGGTATAATCTGACGTCGGTGTACCGATAGCAGATTGCCCGCAAGTACTTGGCTGTGACACACCTAATTCTACACCTTCATTCCTCTCAGTGCAGGTGTCAGAGAGTACTGAAGGTATAGTGGGGTTGGAGATCCCAGCTGATGAGGAGCAAGGAGAGGTCCGCTTTGTTCTTTGGTGTGGGTCTTTTAGGTACGCTTGCCAACGAACTGCATGGCAGGTCGACATATGTCTGGTCAAGCATGTTGTGCCCAAGTGGGTGATGTTTTGGCCACGCGAGATACGCTTGAGACATATGTTGCAAATAGCAGCGGTGTGATCAGATGCATTCGTCTCATAAAATGCCCACACCAAAGAACTTTTGGAATAGCGTGCAGAGACAGCATCACCCTGCACATGCGGAGCTCTACGGTGTGATGTAGTCGTTGTGCTTCCCTTAAGCTGGAGGGCATCCTGGCACGTTGGAGATGTTCCTCCTCCTACTCTCTCCTATCAGGCAACCACGTGGAGTCAGTGACCTCATCATCCCCTCCCTCCTTATCACTGAAGCAAACCATGCTGCAGCTGGGAAAACATGACTGCCAGATTGCTGTCCTTCTTGGGCACCCCCTCTCTCTGGGCTCATGTTACTGCCTTCCTCTAGCTGAGTACCATCATCAGAGCCTTCAAAATGCTGGGCATCCTCCTGGAGAATGTACCCAACACTGTGGTCAGTTTGGGGGACTCCTCAGGAGGACATGGTGGGGTTAGGGAAGGAGTAACTGATGCTATAGAGCCAAGGGAAGAGGCCGCGTTGGCAGCTGCTTTGCCAGACAAAGTACCCTGAGCCTGGGTGAGAGGATGAGGAGGATGAGGATGGCTTGGTCATCCACTCTACCAAGTCTTCGGCATGTTGCGGCTCAACACGGCCAGCTGCCGAAACAAAATGACAAGTGTGTCCCACGGCCACGTGCTGATGAGGATGCACCGTGTCCCTGACCAGCACTGTTGCCTCTAGACACAGAGCCTGTTTGCCCTCTTTTATTGGCTCGTGACTGTCTGCCTCTCCTTGTTGGCCTTCCAAACATACTAATGGACTGCAGGTATATGTAGCTGCACAAAGCTGGGATGTATATATATATATATATATATATATATATATATATATATATACTGATTATACTGCAGCTAGCAGAATCAACTGCCTGCCTGTAGTATTATTAGTATGAGAACACCAGCAATTGTCTTCAGTTAGCTTTAGTTGCACACTGTGCCGAGGACACAGTACACTAAGCCCCCGTACACACGGTCGGACATTCCGATCACCAAATTCGTCAGATTTTTTCCAACGGATTTTGTCCGAAACTGGTGTTGCCTACACATGGTCGGACAAAGTTGACGGAATTTCCAATCGTCAAGAACGTGATGACGTAAACCGTGTACGACGGGACTATAAAAGGGAAGTTCAGCATCACGTGCGGCACCCTTTGGACTCCTTCTGCTGATCTCGTGTTTATCGCATGTTAGTAGAAGTTTGGTTAGAGACGATTCACGCTTTTCAGACTTGTGCTTCAGATCATTACTGCTGTACAGTTTGTGCTTGTTGGTGCGTATCTGCTTATCAGTGCGTGTTGTCAATTCGCATTTGTTTGTCATTGTGGCCTATATTTTATATAGTACGCTTTGATCTTCAGTGCTTATTGTCCGCTCGTTTCTGGTTTTCAGTTTGTTCTTTCAGGCCTTGCTGTTTATCTGTGCTTTCTGTTAGTCCATTCTGACCAGCCGACCCTTTTGAAGCCATTTTTCATGTACATTCTCATCGTAGCGTTTGTGCTGTGCAGGGATTTGGTGTTGGGCTTTTAGCTTTGACACAAGCCCAGTCCGTGAACAGGGCAAGGAGGAGTTCATGGAGCAAGAATTGGTTGCTCAAGTGTGACCAATTCTCACACATGCCTTTGCTTTGTGAGATCCGGGAGAATAATCCTGATGATTTCAGGAATTATCTCCGGATGACGGACCCCGTTTTTTACCATGTGCTGGCTTTGCTGTCCCCTTATATCAGCAGGCAGGATACCTGCATGCGGCCAACCAACACTCTGGAGCAGAGGCTAGTTGCCACATTGTGGTACTTGACGACAGGGAGAAGTCTTCATGGCCCCAAATTCTCGACAGGCATCTCCACTCAGGCTCTGGGGATCATTATTCCAGAGACCTGTTCTGCCATCATTCAAGTACTGCAGAATGACTATATTAAGGTAAGTTTTCTCCTTTAACATCAGATTCTATGTATTTGTTTGCTAATGTATTGCATTTCTTTCATCATTCTCTAATTACTCATGCATGCTGGAAGCTTTTAAAGCTCCTTTTTTGTCCTTCATGCATATTTGCCTTCACTAACCTACCCAGCATGCTCTTTTGGGCCCATACACCTATAGCCTAGTCACTTAGCAATGTATTTTATCATCTCCATAGTATTGCTTTCCCCTAAACACCCCTTAAAATGTGTACAAATGTTATGTGTGTGCTTAAATTCGTGAAGAGTGCCAGAGGTTTTTTTTTTTTTTGGTGGGCCAAACCCATTAGGAACCCCCCCTCCCCCAACTGCTTGGTCAGCTGATAGCAATCTGCTGACTTTGCCAAACCCAATACACACTATTCCTACCTCTTTTGTGGTCAGATTTATGGATGAATTCACCAAAGCATGTAGTGCAAGGGCCTGCCTCAATACTTTCAAATGCTACTGTTTTAAGTTTTTTTCTCCTATTATTATCTTGATAGGTAATAGCGGAATGTAAAAATGTGCTTCCATTTGTTCAGTGTTTTTTTTTTTTTTTTGGATTATGACACTTACCTGTCCAGTGGGCTGCCAATAGTGTAAGTAAGGAGGGGCTGGCCAAAGTATCACACATTATTTATGCATTCAGCTCTCAATGAAGTGGAGAGGGTTACCTTGTCCAAAACACTCCCCCCCCCCCTAATTTTTTGCAATGGGCCATCAGATGGGGTGAGGAATTTGATAAGGGGACCTTATACTTTTGGATTTAAATGCTCATTTCGAAAAAAGGTTACACTGATCTTGGCCAAAAATGTTTGTGTCTAATGTGCTTGCAATGTTGATGTGCAAAATTACTAATTTTTTTTTCTTGTTTGTTTGACTCCACAGTTTTCTTCAATGCCACAGGAATGGCAGACTGTGGCCTCTCACTTTGCCACCCGTTGAGACTTTCCCAATTAAAGAGGTGCAATTGATGGTAAACATGTCAGGATCGTCCCACCCCCCAACTCGGGGCCCTACTATTATAATTACAAGGGGTATAATAGTATTGTGATGTTGGCGGTGGTGTCAGTGACATATGACTTCCTGTATGTGGACGTGGGGAAAAATGGCCGGATGTCAGATGGTGGAGTGATCGCACAGACGGAGTTCTACTGGCGTCTCCAGAGTGGCAGTCTGGGCTTGCCACCTCCAGAGGAAAAATGTGGAAGGACTCCCCTTCGCCTTCGCCGCAGATGAATTGTTTGTGCTGGGAAACCATCTGATGCGGCCATTCCCCATGAGGACCCTCACCCCGGACCAGAGGGTTTTTAATTTCCGGCTGGCCAGAGCCAGAAGAGTAGTGGAGAACACTTGTGGGATAATGGCCAGCTGGTTCCACCTATTTTTGACTCCAATCCACATGGCGCAATATAAACTCAATCATATTGTGCTTTTGTGCTACATTCTGCACAATTTTTTGAAAAAATACTCACCGCACTATGTGGCCTCAGTTGGGCCTGATGAAGACTTACCTGAACATACCAACCTGGCAGCCCTTGAAGCTGGCCATCCTGGCTTGCCCCCCCCCCCCCCCCCCAAGCGCCCGCGAGGTCAGAAACAGAGATATATGGAGTACTTTGCGGGTAGGTGGGGGCCATTGATATGCCAGAAAATGTCTGAGATGCATTTTTTTAAATAAATTTCCCTTTCAAACTGCAATAATATTTGTTTTCATTTACGGCTTGGGTTTATTTTAGGTGTTTACTAGCTTTTTTTTGGGCCTTTTTCTTCAACAGTGCAAACCCAATTTCTGTGCGAGATGAGGTGACAGGCTCTTCTTCAGATAATATTATTATTATGTTGTGGGTCTGCTACACACACACCTTGTTTTTGTTGTTAATGTATGTAGTGCATTACTGACAAAAATATTGCTCATTTTCAGCACCATGTCATGAAAATGGCGTGATTGGGGAAAATTAAAAAGCACTGTGGGTGTTATTTACTAAAGGCAAATCCACTATACACTACAAGTGCACTGCAAAAGTGCACCTGAAGCTGCACTTGGAGTGCAAAGTGGATTTGCCTTTAGTAAATAACACCCATTGCCACTGAAAACAACAACTTTACTACAAATACTGCTTTTGTGCATTGAAAAGGGAAGCCACACATTGTTCATAATTAAACTTTTTACTCAAAGCACATTCACATGTGCATTTATAAAAGGGTTTTACAACAAACCAACATATTTGGTGTATATAACATTATTTTTGGTAACATTAATATAACTTGCCGTTTTTGTGGAAACAGGCATGTATCAAACCATAACATACAGAACACAGGAACTTAAAGTTCAACTTTGAAAAGTGAAGACAATATCAGACATGAGTATGTACAAACTGTGTTGATATTGCCGTCATCACATGGGGTGTCACCCCTGTAAAAGCCAAAATTGGAAGATGCACACAAATTGTGAATCAAACTGGCCATTTTGGTTTTAGATAATCTCAAGAAAAACATCAATGATGTTCAACAAAAAATGAAGAGCATCATTAATGTTTTAGGGAGCATCTGAAACACCCAAAACTAGCTAGCATCCATTTTCATTTTTAAAAACCAGTTTTATATTTTTAGAAAAGCCAAATTTGGAAGATGCACACAGTGTGTCAACATGTGCCATTTCCCATCATGGGGGATCAATGTACGTGTTTTGGGGGTGCAACCTCTTCATCTCAGCCACTTTAGTAGCAAGGAAGGGGTTGCACCCACAAAACACGAACATTGATCCCCATGATGGGAGATGGCGCATGTTGACACACTGTGTGCATCTTCCAAATCTGGCTTTTCTAAAAACATAAAAATGGTTTTTAAAAATGAAAATGGATGCTAGCTAGTTTTGGGTGTTTCAGATGCTCCCTAAAACATTAATGATGCTCTTCATTTTTTGTTGAACATGATGTTTTTCTTGAGATTATCTAAATCGCAATTGCACCCCATTATCTCCCCAATTATGATCTAGGCACTTTCACTGGTAAAATGCGATTCTTCTTCCACAACATCCACATCACCTAAAAATAAACCAAAAAAACACCATTTATTATAAATATGCAGGCATACACTGATTATCTTAAGCTGTGGTCTCAGACACTCACCTGTTGTGGTGCCAATTTCGCCAATTTCAACAACCTCTCTTTCCTCCTCCTCTGCTTCTGGTGTTGGTATTTCCCGTTATTTGGGAGGTGTGGGGTCCCTGGTGTCCTCAGACGTCCGGAGTCTTCTCTCCCCTATGAGAATGTAAAAAAGAAATACTTAGTACACTGATATTTGAGGGCAGGAATATGAAACATTGCTTTGAAGAGTTCAAAGCTGAAAACATTATTTTTGACACTTTTTAAAGCTGGAATACTTACCTGTTTTGTGCAAGTTTGACAGATGGCGACACCCCTATAGTATTCACTGGAGCATGTTTGTGGGACAGCCTAATAAAAGGGTGTTCTGGTGTCCCACACTAGTGCCCCTGAGTCCAGATGTGTAAACAGCTACTGAATGTTCTCTCCTTTACACTGAATCAAGTTTGCTTTTCATTCTATTATAAACCCCTCTAGACAACAAACTTCCTTTGACTAGAAATAGGCCTGAACAAATGTAGTTAAGTGCAACTTGCCAAAACATCATCTTTGAAGTGGGCGAACAAACAATGTTTACTACGAACGACTGAACCCATGAACATGAAAGTGGCCATTTTAAACTGGACAACATAAAATCAAAGCACATGGAGCAATATGCAAGCAATAATAATAATAATAATATGAACACATGACAACTACTTACTTTTTTGAAGAACTCGCTTGATCCTTCTGTACTGATCGTGCTCCCTCAGTTTCAGGTCTGACCAGCGTTTTCTTAGTTGATCCTTGGATCGCCGTACCCCAAAATTCTTCTGAAGACTTTTCACAACTTTAGTCATGATCTTGGCCTTTCTGACATTTGGGTTTGGGTAAGGTCCATACTTCCCATCATAGTCGTTCCTCTTCAATATGTCCACCATCTCCAACATTTCTACAAAAGACATATTTGAGGCCTTAAATCTCCTCCGGGATCGTGACGTTTCTGGCTCTGGCCTTTCCTCGTCCTCCTCCTTGTTAGTGGAATAATTAGTGCGCACCTGATGTGTCTATGCCATATGCTCTCCCCACTGCGCCGAAAGAGAAGGGGCGGGGAATAGTCCAGAAAGAACGTCAGGGGCGGGCAGAGTTTCATGCATGCGCACTGTAACTTGGGACATCACTAGCCTATACTGCTTCTAGATTGAGGCTTAAATTGGGACAAGATTAGAAGAGTTTAGCTTGGCATTAGGGTTTGTCTTGTGTTGTGTCTTGCAGAGAATATGGATCCCTTCAAAAGGACCACATTTTCTGGGGCTATTCATTGATATGCTCAGGGAGCTGCCCTGCCTGTGGAAGATGAACAACCCCTTTTATAAGGACCTAAGAAAGAGGAAGGCAGCACTGGAGAAACTGCTTGCTTTGGTGCAGAAGATGGTCCCCACGGCAGTCATCACCTATGTGAAGGCCAAAATTGGAGCCCTGAGGAGTACATATCTGAGGACGAGCAAGAAGGTCCGGGAGTCCATGAGATCAGGAGATCCAGAGGACATTTATGTCCCCAGGATGTTGTACTATGACAGGCTGCATCTTCTGGCAGACCCAAGGGAACCCAGGCCATCGCTCTACCATCTTCCTTCAAGGCTTCCTCCCCCCCCCCCCCCCCAGCTGAGGCTTCCAATGTCCAACCTGGGCCTTCCAGGCAGCAACATGTGGAGGGGCCCAGATTGAGACAGGTATAGCATTGTTCAACATATTTATTGTCGTACATTTAATGATGTTAACTAGATGTTATTATTGATCAGTAAGTTCTGATATATCAAAGTGTTTTACATATCAATAATGAGTAGTGACCAAAAATGATTGGGACAAGAATGAAAAAAGACGGGCTCAGAATGATAGTCTGTTCTATTTATTAACATTGAATTTGCAACAGTCATGAGCTGAAAATTGTGTGATTGATGAACAAAAAACTAAAACTGTGTCCCATTTTCATACACAGGAAGACCTCAGCCGGGAGGGGGTTGTGGCAAGTGGCAGCTGGGAGGAGGCTGTGGCAAGTGGCACCCGGGAGGTTGACCATTGCCCTCCTCCACCTCCTGCCACAACTACAAGAGCAGAGCCACAGCCTGGAAGGAAGCCTGGAGGGAAATGCCTAAGGAAGACCAGAGAGTGATGGCCTGGGTTCAGTCTGGTCTGACAGAAGATACAGGCTCTAGATGTACATAGATGTCGTCTGCTCTTCCTGATCTCTTGGACTTCTGGATCAGACTGTTCTCCCTTAGATATGGACTCCTCAGGCCACCAATTTTGCATTTAAATAATTGATGTGTGCCCTGGGGGCCAAAGGCTTCGCCAAATTGACCAGTTTCTCCAGCGTTGCCTTCCTGTTTATTTGATTATGACACCTAATAAAGTTTTTTTTTGGTTAAAGAAATACTTGCCTATGTGTTTTACTTGAAAAATGACAGTTTATTTGTGAGTAGGCAGGTACATTTAAAAAATACAAAGTCAAATTAGGGCCACCAACACCAAACAACCTCCTTGAAATTTAAAAATAAAACAATAAAATAAAAACATAATAATGGTGTTGTGGTAAGTTGACACACAAAAATAATTACGAAGATGACCAAAAAAAAAAAAAAAATTAAAAGATAAAAATCCAAAATGATTCGGGAGATCTGACAAATAAAAATATTTGTAGCGATGACACTTTGGACAAGGTGTCTGTCATGTATAAATTTACAGTAGGTGCCACCGATATTGTGTTTCCAGCGTGATACTGTCGCGCTGGTTCCCGGTGACAGGCTTCTCTAACCAGCGCGATCCCGTTGCGCTGGTTCTCGCGCTGGCTGCAATAGGAAAATGTAATTTTCCTATAGTAGCGAGAGCGAGAGAGCGGCGATAATGTCATCTCACTCATGAAGCCTGCATGCCTTCTCGGGGGCATGCCAGGCGCTTAGGTCCGGTAGGGATTTTAAGGGGAATCCCCTATGCCAAAATACATACCAGGCCCCTATCCGAGCACGCAGCCTGGCCGGTCAGGAAAGGGGGTGGGGACGAGCGAGCACCCCCCCTCCTGAGCCGTACCAGGCCGCGTGCCCTCAACATAGGGGGTGCCTTGGGAAAGGGGGCCACACGGCTCCCCCACCCCAAAGCACCTTGTCCCCATGTTGATGAGGACAAGGGCCTCTTCCCGACAACCCTGGCGATTGGTTGTCGGGGTCTGCGGGCGGGGGGCTTATCGGAATCCGGGAGCCCCCTTTAATAAGGGGGCCCCCGGATAGTGGCGCCCCACCCTATGTGAATGAGTATGGGGTACAATGTACCCCTACCCATTCACCTGTAAAAAAATGTAAAAAATAAAAACACAACACACAAGGGTTAAAATAGTTTATTGCACAGCTCCGGGGGTCTTCTTCCATCTTCGGGGGTCTTCTCGCCGGACTCCTCCGCTATCTTCTGCTAGCTCTTTTACTAGAGGAAAAGCCCGGCTTTCTTCTTCGTCGCCAACTTCGGGGGGTCTTGTCCCCCTCTTCGGTTCTTCTTGCCGGGCCACTGCTTCTTCTTACAGCTCTTTTACTAGCGGTGGCCCGGTCTTCTGTCACCGCCGCCACCACCTTCCGTTCTTCTTCTGGAGATGTTGACTCGACGCTCTCTCCGGCCGCAATGCCAGGGACGCGGCGTGTGGCAACTTATATAGGGACAAGGGGAGAAGAACGGAAGGCAGCGGCAACAGAAGACCGGGCCACCGAAGAAGAAAGCCAGGCTCCTCCGCTAGTAAAAGAGCTAGCAGAAGATAGCGGAGGAGTTCGGCGAGAAGACCCCCCGAAGATGGAAGCTGTGCAATAAACAATTTTAACCCTTGTGTGTTGTGTTTTTTTTTTTACAGGTGAATGGGTAGGAGTACATTGTACCCCATACTCATTCACATAGGGTGGGGGGCCGCTATCCGGGGGCCGCCTTATTAAACGGGGCTCCTGGATTCCGATAAGCCCCCCACCCGCAGACCCCAACAACCAATGGCCAGGGTTGTCGGAAAGAGGCCCTTGTCCTCATCAACATGGGGACAAGGTGCTTTGGGGTGGGGGGGCTGCGTGGCCCCCCCTTCCCCAAGGCACCCCCCATGTTGAGGGCACGCGGTCTTGTACGGCTCAGGGGGAAGGTGCTTGCTCGTCCCCACCCCCTTTCCTGACCGGCCGGGCTGCGTGCTCGGATAGGGATCTGGTATGGATTTTGGGGGGGACCCCACGCCGTTTTTTTCGGCGTAGGGGATTCCCCTTAAAATCCCTACCGGACCTAAGGGCCTGGTATGCCTCTCAAGGGGGAACCCATGCCGTTTCTTTTAAATTTTTGGCGTGGAGTTCTCCCTTAGGATTCATACCAAACACAGTGCCTGGTATTGGTGGGAATCCAATTCGGATCCCCGCACCAGTGTGAACCCGGCCAGCGATGCTTGTCGCTAATCGGGAAAGGAAAAAAAAAAAAGCTTGGCGCTGGATCCGTCGACAGGGCTCGTAGGGTGTCAATCTCGCCGATAGAAAAGGCGAAATTGACACAATATCGCGGTAACCTACTGAAGTTATTGCCTCAGAACAGTAATGGGGTTCTGAAGGTTAATTGTGTAGGTTAACTTTGACATCAGTTTGGCTGGGCTGTGTTAGAGTTCTACCTGGTCATGTGTACAGTTAAGTGCACATGACAGGTTTAGAATCAGGCCTGATTGGACACTTTGGGTATCAGCGTTCCCCAAAACCAATCAGTGGGTGCGCCGAGCCCTGCTGAGGAGTCTGGGGAAGGGTACTTAAGATGTTGAAGTCACGTGTTCTGGGTTCGTTTGTGAGGCCATAGCGGCCTGTTCCTGATACTGGACCAGGGTAGCCCCACGAGGGGTCCCGGTCACGGGAGCGTATGTCGCTCCGCAACATGCTTTGGTTGGCTAGCCCCAATAGACCCACCTGGTCTGGGGAGAGGATCCGTCTGTTGCCAAGTCTCGGAGTCGGCTGGTCCGAGGCGCAGTAACTGAGGGAGGATTCAAGGCATCCGGGTGTGCTCTCGGCTTGGAGGGACACCGCAGCTTGTGTAAAGTGACCGAGAGGACTCTTCGGAGGAGGACCAACAAGCTGGCATCCTGAGAAGTGCCTGGTTGCTGGGTTGTGAAGGACACTGACGAATCCACGTTTTTCCAGTACTGCCAAGGAGATAGAGAACATTCCAGGTACTGAGGAAAAAGGTTCCTGTTCACTTCTGTTACAAGTTACTCAAGGTCAAATATTTCACAAGTTCTGGATCAAAGTGCTAACTGCCATAATCTCTGGCTAGAGATTTGTTCAGCTTTGAAGCACCCAGCTGCGAGTGGCTATTCTCTGGGTGGTATTAGAGACTTTCTGATATTAGCAGTTCAAGGTGCCTGAGTTCCTTCACCCTTGCCCTCATTTCCATACGAGACTGTGTTTGTTGGATGTTACCCCTGAAAATAAAAACCTTTTCTAAAGGACTTTTATGGTGTCAGCATTCAAAGTTGTTGGGCACTAACCCTGGGAACCTCTAGATGTGGAAGAACCAGCCAAGCGGACGTAACCAGTAAGCCCAAAAGTTAAGGCCGCCCTGCCAAGGGTTATGGCAGCTACATGTGGGGGATCGCATTCCGGGATTTGCAGTTACCTTGCAGGGCCTTGGAACAGAGGGTGAAGAGTTTTTTTTGAGCTGCGCCATAAAGATCAGCGCCATTTTGGAGAGACTTTCACTGAGGTGCGTAAGCATAGGAGGAGCCTGTACTGAAAGCCAGCGAAATTACACAGGAGCCAGTGCCCAGTGAGAGGAGTCTAGGCTGATCTTTTCTCCGCACGAGGCATGCGTGAGAGTGTGTTGCGGAAGGAAGAGGCAAATCCGTTTTTCTCAGAGTTTGGAGAAAAAGTTTTCAGAATGTACCGTGCTCCGGGTGTGCAGCCTGCGTCGGGACCCAGGATGCCTCTTGGAAGGGGTCCCACAGGAATACAGCCACCTGGTTCCGTGTTCACAGATACGGGCATTTGTTTTCTGCTGCAGGGGCGGTTCATACTCTACACTACTGGAGACATCGATGGCTTGGGTATGTTGTATGGGAAGTATGATGGTCTGGTCACCAACCCTTGGTCATTTTCTAGATGCAAGAAATGTGGGGAGTACACTTTTAAAGTGGAGCAGCCAGTCACGTCACCAAAGGCTTACCGCATGGACTGGGCCACGGGCATGATAACTGAGGAACCGGCCATTTTCACTCCTTTGGTAAGGCCTTCCACATAGGTGACGCCTGCTGTTGCTGATATCCCAGAAGGGGATGCTGCTACGTCTGTTACAAAGACTGCTGAGGAATCCACTCTGGAGCAGATGGACACTGTTTCTACTACCATTACAGAAACGTCTATGCCTCCACTAGAGAAGGTGAAGCATACAAAGTCTTCACGGAAGCATCGCAAAGTTCCGCCACCAAGTCCGGCTGGATCTAATCAGCGGAAGAGGGTTGCTTAGGAAAAGAGTCTGACCGTGAGTACATCCTTGTCTAACTATTTACCGGCAGAGGAATACATAGATTCAGAGCTAGAGACCTTGTCGGATCTGGAAGATGAGGACATTCTAGGGGTATTGTCAGAGGAGTTGTTGTGGGCTGGAGGGGATGATGTGTCGGACTGGCTGGATCTAACCTCAGGAGATGGAACGCCGAATGCGGAAGATCCCATCACGGTAAATGTGACTCTCCCTAAACCCGTGGATTTGCCCACATTAAAAAGGGATTCTGCCACGCTGGTGCAGTGGTCCCCAAACTCCTGCATACAACCTGGGGAGGGAAGTGCCCATGCATTGTCAAAACTTACAAGGTCACAGAGGCTTCTTCACAAGAGAGTAGCTGCAGAGTACGGGTCAGAGTTTTCCATGTTCTCAGAGATATTATGACTATTATCAAGGAGACTCATGAGTAGTGATGGACGAACTTACGACGGGCTGTTTCGCGAGCGCGAACACGGGCAAAAGTTTGCAAACCACAAAGTTCACGGTGGACCCCATTGACCTTAATAGCAGGCGAACCTTAAAAACCTCCAGGTCATATTTTCAGCCACAAAATACTAGCTGTGCACACATCGTCCCACAACATGGACACTGACATAACAAAAGTATTAAGTGAATCTGGGATCGACAACGACAAGCATCCTTTTTTTTTCTGTGAAATTTTGGCAATTCAGGAGCACATGAAGAGCATGGAGGAGAGACAAGGTCAGGGCAGACTATGAAGGGGGTGCAGGAGATGATCAGTGCCACAGTCAGGGCAGCGCAGTCCTGTGCCAGTGTCCCAGTGTGCAAACCTGTGCTTGAGCCCCTCCCTCTGCCCGGCCCTTACCCCCACCTATGCAGGGCTCCACTGCGGTGGTCCGGAGGTGCCAGTACAGTGCTGATACTCAGCCATAGTGCTGGCACTGCCTGCTGATTGGCTTCTCCTCTGCTATCTCCCTCACTGACACCAGCACTGAGATAGAACACTGACACCAGCACCGCGATAGAGACTAAGCTCTGACATCAGCACCGAGACAGAGAGCACTGACACCAGCACTGCGATAGAGAGCACTGACACCAGCACCGTGATAGAGAGCACTGACACCAGCACCGTGATAGAGAGCACTGACACCAGCACCGAGATAGAGAGCACTGACACCAGCACCGAGATAGAGAGCACTGACACCAGCACCGAGATAGAGAGCACTGACACCACACCAGCACTGTGATATGGAGCACTGACACCACACCAGCACTGTGATATGGAGCACTGACACCAGCACCGTGTAAGAGAGCACTGAGACCACACCAGCACCGAGATAGAGAACACTGACACCACACCAGCACCGAGATAGAGAACACTGACACCACACCAGCACCGTGATAGAGAGCACTGACACCAGCACCATGATAGAGAGCACTGAGACCACACCAGCACCGAGATAGAGAACACTGACACCACACCAGCACCGAGATAGAGAACACTGACACCACACCAGCACCGTGATAGAGAGCACTGACACCAGCACCATGATAGAGAGCACTGAGACCACCCCAGCATCGTGATAGAGAGCACTGAGACCATACCAGCACCGAGATAGAGAGCACTAACATCACACCAGCACCGAGATAGAGGACACTGAGACCACATCAGCACCATGATAGAGAGCACTGACACCAGTACCGTGATAGAGAGTACTGACACCACACCAACACAGAGACAGAGAGCACTGAGACCACACCAGTACTGAGATAGAGAGCACTGCCACCACACCAGCACCGAGATAGAGAGCACTGACACCACACCAGCACCGAGATAGAGGGTACTAAGACCACATCAGCACAATGATAGAGAGCACGGACACCAGTACCGTGATAGAGAGCACTGACACCACACCAGCACCTACATAGAAGGCACTGAGACCACACCAGCATCGTGATAGAGAGCACTGAGACCACACCAGCACCGAGATAGAGAGCACTGACACCACACCAGCACCGTGATAGAGAGCACTGATACCAGCACCATGATAGAGAGCACTGAGACCACACAAGCTCCAAGATAGAGGGCACTAAGACCACACCAGCACCATGTTAGAGAGCACTGAGACCACACCAGCACCGAGATAGAGAGCACTGACACCACACCAGCACCGTGATAGAGAGCACTGAGAACACACCAGCACCGAGACAGAGGGCACTAAGACCACACCAGCACCGTGATAGAGGGCACTGACACCACACCAGCACCGAGATAGGGAGCACTGGCACCACACCAGCACCATGATAGACAGAACTGACACCAGCACCGTGATAGAGAGCACTGAGACCACACCAGCACCAATATAGACAGCATTGACACCACATCAGCACCGTGATAGAAAGCACTGACACCAGCATCGTGATAGAGAGCACTGAGACCACACCAGCACCGAGATAGAGGGCACTGGCACCACACCAGCACAGTGATAGAGAGCACTGACACCAGCACCGTGATAGAGAGCACTGACACCACACCAGTACCGAGATAGAGAGCACTGACACCACACCAGCACCGAGATAGAGAGCACTGACACCACACCAGCACCGTGATAGAGAGCACTGACACCACACCAGCACCGAGATACAGAGCACTGACACCACACCAGCACCGAGATACAGAGCACTGACACCACACCAGCACCGAGATAGAGAGCACTGACACCACACCGGCACCATGATAGAGAGCACTGACACCACACCGGCACCATGATAGAGAGCACTGACACCCGCACCGTGATAGAGAGCACTGAGACCACACCAGCACCGAGATAGAGGGCACTGAGACCACACCAGCACAGAGATAGAGAGCACTGACACCACACCAGCACCGAGATAGGGAGCACTGACACCACACCAGCACTGTGATAGAGAGCACTGACACCACACCAGCACCATGATAGAGAGCACTGAGACCACACCAGCACCGAGAGAGAGCACTGAGACCACACAAGTAACGTGATAGAGAGCACTGACACCACACCAGCACCGTGATAGAGAGCACTGACACCAGCACCGTGATAGAGAGCACTGACACCACACCAGCACCGTGATAGAGAGCACTGACACCAGCACCGTGATAGAGAGCACTGAGACCATACCAGAACCTAGATCGAGGGCACTGAGACCACACCAGCACAGAGATAGAGAGCTGTGAGACCACACCAGCATCAAGATAGAGGGCACTGACACCACACCAGCACCGTGATAGAAAGCACTGACACCAGCACCGTGATAGAGAGCACTGAGACCACACCAGCACCGAGATAGAGGGCACTAACACCACACCAGCACCGTGATAGAGAGCACTGACACCAGCACCATGATAGAGAGCACTGAGACCACACCAGCACCAATATAGAGAGCACTGACACCACACCAGCACCATGATAGAAAGCACTGACACCAGAACCGTGATAGAGATCACTAAGACCACACCAGCAATGAGATAGAGGGCACTGACACCACACCAGCACCGTGATAGAGAGCACTGACACCACACCAGCACCGAGATAGAGAGCACTGACACCAGACCAGCACCGTGATAGAGAGCACTGACACCAGCACCATGATAGAGAGCACTGACACCACACCAGCACCGAGATAGAGGGCACAGACCACACCAGCACCGGGATAGAGAGCACTGACACCACACCAGCACTGAGATAGAGAGCACTAACACCACACCAGCACCGAGATAGAGGGCACAGACCACACCAGCGCCGTGATAGAGAGCACTGAGACCACACCAGCACCGAGATAGAGGGCACTGACACCACACTAACACTGTGACAGAGAGCACTGACACCAGCACCGTGATAGAGAGAGAGCACTGACACCAGCACCGAGATAGAAAGCACTGACAGCAGCACTGATACAAGCAACTCGCTGCGGGACCCAAAAATATGACACCGCTCAACCTCTTCAAAACAGGAGGGTATGGGTATATAGTACGGTGTGCTTTTTTTGTACAAGGAAGCAAGCCAAAAGGTAGAAAAAAGTTCAGTGTGCTTGATTAAATAAATAGTTTATAGAGTTATGCATGTCTACTGGTCACATGTGTTGATTTCCTTCGAGATCTATGCCTCCTTCATTTTTATAAATGTGAGGTAGTCAACACTGTCGTGAGCTAGGCGAGTGCGCTTATCGGTCATGATCCCCCCTGCTGCGCTGAACGTCCTTTCAGACAGGACACTGGAAGAGGGGCATGCCAACAGTTCCATTGCAAATTGGGCAAACTCTGGCCAGAGGTCAAGCCTGCCCACCCAGTAGTCCAGGGCTTCATCACTCCTCAGAGCGTCCACATCGGCCATTAACCCGATGTAGTCAGACACCTGTCGGTCCAGGCGTTCCCTGATGCTGGATCCGGGTGACACCTGTCGATGGGTCGGCTGAAAGAATGACCTCATATCAGAAGTCACCAACACATCTTCAAACCGGCCTCTTCTTGCAGGCGCTGTTGGATTGGTACCCACAACTCTTTCTCTGGGAGTGGGAATTCCTCCTCTGCCAGCGCACACAAAAGCAGAATGCAGCAGTTGTCGAAGCAAGGTCTGCAAGTGCTGCATTCTGACAGCCCTCTGTGATGGTGGTAAAATTTCCGCCATTTTTTGTTTTTACCGGGGGTCTAAGTACATTGCCACCCAGTACTGGTCCTTGACCCTTATGCTTTTTATACGGGGTACCTGTTAAAACACTGGAGCATGAAAGCCCCCATTTTCACAAAACTGGAAGTGGTGTGGTGGCCTGGCTCCTGCTCATCATCCAGGATAATGTCATCCTCCTCTCCCCATCCACGCACAACAACAGGGATCCCAGAAAGGTTTAAATCATGCTCTTCTTGCTCCTCCTCATCCGCCCCGGCACCATCCTCCTCTGACTCCTCTTCAGACTCCTGTTGTTGACTTGTCTCAGATAGAGTAGCCCCCCCCTGGGAATTCATCCAGCATTGCGTCTTCCTCATCTTCCTGCTCCTCCACGGCTTGATCAATGACACGATGCAATGCATGTTCCATAAAGAAGGCATATGGTACAATGTCACTGATGGTGCCATGGCTGCGACTGACCAGTTTGGTGATCTCATCAAATGGCAGCAGAAGTCTGCATGCATCGCGCATGAGCAGCCACTGGTGCGATGAAAAAAAAAAAACTTCCCAGAACCTGTTCTGCCGCAGAGTTCGTACAGGTAGTCGTTAACTGCACGTTTCTGCTGGAGCAGCCTATCAAGCATATAGAAGGTTGAGTTCCATCGCGTCGGGCAATCGCAAATAAGATGTCTGACCGGCAGATTGTGTCACCGCTGAATGTCAGCAAGTCAAGCCATGGCCATGTAAGACCTTCTGAAATGGGCCAAGATTTTCCTTGCCTGCCGCAGGATGTCCTGGACCCCAGGGTATTTGACAACGAATCACTGCACTACCAAGTTTAAGACGTGTGCCATGCATGGCACGTGCGTCATTTTGCCCTGTTTCAATGCGCTAAGCAGATTGGCACCGTTGTCACAAACCACTTTACCAACTGTCAAATTGAGCAGTGTTAGCCACTGATCTGCCTGTGAACGCAAAGCTGAAAGGAGTGCAAGGCCAGTGTGGCTCTTGGCTTCCAGGCACAACAGACGCAGCACAGCATGGCAACGTCTCACCTGGCATGTCGAATAGGTTCTGGGGAGCTTGGGCGGCACAGCGGAAGAGACGCTAGCAGCGGGAAAGGAGGAGTCAACTGAGGAGGAGAGAGAAGAGAAGGAGGAGGAGGAGGAGAAGAAGAGGCAGGCCTGTATGCAATCCGTGGCGGCAAAACCAAATCTACACGGGTGGCACGGGTTACATGCTTGACGGCTGTCAGAAGGTTCACCCAGTGGGCAGTAAAAGTGATGTACCTTCCCTGCCCGTGTTTGCTAGACCACGTTTCTGTGGTCAGATCGACACTGTGTGCCAGAGATAACTTCTCTTGCCACTGAACATGGCCATATAGCTCTGGGATGCCCTTCTGTGAGAAATACTTCCTTCCTGGGACCTTCCATTGTGGTGTTCCAATAGCCACAAATTTTCGAAAAGCCTCCGAGTCCACCAGTTTATATGGCAGTAGTTGGCAGGCTATGAGTTCTGACAAGCCAGCCGTCAAACGTTGGGCAAGAGGGTTATCCGGCGCCATCATTTTTTTACGCTCAAACATTTAGCCCACGGAATCCTCCCTTTTTCAGAAAAACGTGAGGATGGCATGATGGAAGGTGGAGTAGAGGACAATTGTGAGGAGAGAGGAGAAGGAGAAGTAGAAGTAGAAGACGAGGCTGGACGGTGAGAGCCCGGAGTGTGGCTTTGTGTGTTCCGTTTCTCCCACTGGGCTTGGTGATGGCAGCTCATGTGCCTTCTTAAGGCGGTCGTCCCTAGGTGAGTGTTGGGCTTACCGCGACTTATGCGTTGACTGCAAAGGCTGCAGATGGCAACACCATTGTCAGCAGCGGACACGTTAAAAAAATCCCACACTGCGGAGCCATATGCCGGCATCCTGGGAGAGCCAGATGTGACCGTATATGGTTGATGCCTCGCTCCTGATACATTAGCAGTCTGCTTTGTCCCTCCTGTGCAATTTAAGTTCTACCTGCTTCTCCTCCCTATCTGCTGGCCCATATTTCCCTCTGAACTCCCCTCCTCTTCCTCTGTTGTGGGCACCCACGTGACATCACTAGACACATCATCATCGACGTCACCTTCCCCACCGCTATATTTAGAGATCTCAGAGTAGGCAGCAACACCGGGGACCAACCTCCTCCTTGGACTGATATTGGTACTGTCGTCAGACTGCTGAGTGGTGGTTGTTGCTACCTCCTCTTCCTGATCCAATGCCAAAAGTGGCTGCGCATCGGAAATGTCCTGATATGGATCGGAAAATAATTCCTGTGAATCAAGCAGAAGTTATATGGTGGTGGTGGTGGTGTTGGTGGTAGTGTCTTTGGGGGTGCACACAGCAGAGAGTGAAGAAGAGGGTGCAGATCGAGAGGATGAGGAGGGTGCAGAAGAGTAAGTCTGGGTGAGCCACTCAACCAAGTCTGGTGCGTCTTTTGACGTAATCTCACGCAGCTTCTGCAAATTGCCACTTTGCATCAAGTCTTTTGCTCCTGCCCTACCCCTACCACCCCTGCGGAAAGGCCTGCCTCTTCCTCTGCCTGTCATTTTTTAAATGACCCTGTGATAAAAGTCTCTAGAGAAGTGCAGTATGTATGTGGAAGAAGGTATATAACACCCCGCTTCAATCTGTCATGTTTGGGGGCCACTGGTCTATCACACCAGTTATAATACTTTTTTTTAATTGCGTTTGTCACTCTTTGTATTATCGCTGCTGAACCGCTCAGCAGTCACAATGCTCCACAGTGGAAATGCACTATACTATGCTTTCTATATGTGCTAGTATTTTATACGTGTATTACACCACTATATACTGCACACCAAATAGTACACCTATACCAGTCCTTAAAAGGACCTAATAGTAACTAGCTAGTAGCTAGTGAATTGCAGACTGACCCAACTCCAAAAACCAAATTGTCCCTCCCTACACTGAGAAACGACAGCTGCAGAATCGGTCAGCAGCACTGCATGCAGTGCACTATAATATGCTTTCTATATTTGAAAGAAAGTATATTATACGTGTACAACCCTATATACTGTACACCTATAAAAGGACCTTTGTGGACCCAGTAGCTAGTGATTTGCAGACTGTCCCTGCTCAGAACTAGGGATGAGCTTCGTGTTCGAGTCGAACATACGTTCGACTCGAACATTGGCTGTTCGCCCGTTTGGCGAATTCCGAACGTTATGGACCGTTCGCGCCAAATTCGTGTGGCGCTCACGGCCCACAATGCACTGCGATGGCGCAGTGCATTGCTGGTTCATGATTGGCCAAGCATGCACTGTGACCCCGCATGCTTGGCCAATCACAGCGCCGGCAGCGAGGAGAGCCATGATTGGCCACAGGCAGGATGCCTGTGGCCAATCATAGCTCAGGCTGTGTAATACACGCCCCACACTATATAAGGCCGCCAGCGCGGCGGCCTTGTGTAGTGTGTTGGCATCAGTAGCAGTTAGTGGGTGTTCTGTGTACCTTCAACACAGTATACACCAATCGTTATCGGCCGATTTTTCATTCTTGTTCTTCTGTAGTGGTTGTTGTCTGCGTGCCCTGACCGCAGTATACACCGCTATATTCACCTGTATATCTAGCGATATATCTATCTTTTATAATAGAGCTGTCAGTCAGTGTTTCCTTTTTTTAATATGGGTACGGGGTTCCCCTTAATATGCGTACAAGACCCAAAGGGGCTGGTAATGGACAGGGAGGGCTACCAGTGCCATTTTTCTCAATGATTTTCAACCATATTGCAGGAACCAGATATAACATTAAAACCGAAAACCGCAAGCAGTTTTAAATTACGTTATTTGCGTTAAATGTCATTTTGTGCAGGGACTGTTATAAACACGTAAGCACTTCACAGGCATACTACAGACACACCCCCCCCCCCCCCCCCGGCACGATATTTTAAGGAATATTTCACTTTTTTTCACTTTAATCGTCATTAAAATCAGTGCTCCCGAAAAAACGGCAGTCTTTAAAAGTTGAGGCAGGAGCCAGGTCCCCAAACCCTTTTTAGGACAGCATCTTGCATATTAGTCGTTAAAATTAGCACTTTTAATTTCGAACGTTCGAGTCCCATAGACTTCAATGGGGTTCTAACGTTCGTACGAATTTGGGGTCCGTTCGAAAGTTCTGCTGCGAACCGAACCGGGGGGTGTTCGGATCATCCCTACTCAGAACACTAAACTGTCCCTCAGTCCTTACACTGATAAAAAGACAGCTGCAGAATCGGGCAGCAATCAGCTCAGCAGCACAGCAGTCAAGTATAATATGCTGTCTATACTTGAAAGAAAATATATTATTATACGTGTACAACCCTATATACTGTGCACCTATAAAAGGACCTTTGTGGACCTAGTAGCAAGTGATTTGCAGACTGTCCCTGCTCAGAACACCAAACTGTCCCTCAGTCCCTACACTGATAAAAGACAGCTGCAGAATCGGGCAGCACTCAGCAGCACAGCAGTCATCAGTGCACCATAATATACTTTGTATATTTGAAAGAAAGTATATTATACATGTACAACCCTATATACTGTACACCTATACCAGTCCTAAAAAGGACCTTTGTGGACCTAATAGTAATAGCTAGTGATTAAACTGACTGTCCCTGCTCCACACAGCATCTTGTCCCTACACTGACAAAAGACAGCTGCAGAATCGGTCAGCAGTCCACTCAGCAATCAGCAGCTCGCTGCAGTGCACCAGAACCCTATATACTGTACACCTATACCGGTCCTTAAAAGGACCTTTGTGAACCTAATAGCTAGCGATTTGTGTCACTGCAGTCTGTCCCTGCTCCACACAGCAACCTCTCCCTACACTGACAAAAGACAGAATGTCAAACCGCACCCGGCAGTCGGTTCGCGGCAAATTTTGCTCGTTCGCGATTCGCCAAAGCGGCGGACTTCTGGCGCCGTTTGCGGCGGCCATATTTGTTTACATTTTGAAGAACTTTGACCCATGACACATCCATCATGGGGTACAGGACAGCCAATTGAGACATTTCAGCACATGGACAATTGGACATCCCCCCTACCATATAAATAGACCTGATCTGGCGTCCATTTTACATTCTGTCTTTTGTCAGTGTAGGGAGAGGTTGCTGTGTGGAGCAGGGACAGACTGTAGTGACACAAATGCAGAAGTCTTTTATCAGTGTAGTGACTGAGGTACAGTCTGCAAATCACTAGCTACTAGGTCCACAAAGGTCCTTTTAAGGACTGGTATAGGTGTACTATTTGGTGTGCAGTATATTGGTGTGTAATACATGTATAAAATACTTGCACATATAGAAAGCATAGTATAGTGCGTTTCCACTGTGCAGCATTGTGACTGCTGAGCGGTTCTGCAGCGATACTACAAAGCGTGACAAACGCAATAAAAAAAGTATTATAACTGGTGTGATAGACCAGTGGCCCCCAAAAACGACAGATTGAAGCGGGGTGTTATATGCCTTCTTCCATATACATACTGCACTTCTCTAGAGACTTTTATCACAGGGTCATTTAAAAAATGACAGACAGAGGAAGAGGCAGACCCTTCCCCAGGGGTGGTAAGGGTAGGGCAGGAGCCACAGGCTTGAGCCAAAGTGGCAATTTGCAGAAGGTGCGTGAGATTACGTCAAAGGATGCACCAAACTTGGTTGAGTGGCTCACTCAGCCTTACTCTTCTGCACCCTCTTCATCCTCTCAATCTGCACCCTCTTCTTCACTCTCTGCTGTGTGCACCCCCAAAGACACTACCACCAACACCACCATATAACTTCTGCTTGATTCACAGGAATTATTTTCCGATCCATATCAGGACATTTCCGATGCGCAGCCACTCTTGGCATTGGATCAGGAAGAGGAGGTAGCAACAACCACCACTCAGCAGACTGACTGATGGTGTCAGTGCTCTATATCACGGTGCTGGTGTCAGTGCTCTATATCACGGTGCTGGTGTCAGTGTCACTATATCGATTACAAATGCTAGTTTTACCTGACCAAGCGCTTCTGTCTCAGAATCTATTCTGAGCATGCGTGGCACTTTGTCCGTCAGACTAGGCTCCAGCTCTCAAACGTTGTTGGTCGGAAATTCCAACGGAAAAAGTCAGATGAAGCCAACACACATGTTTGGATTTTCCGACAACATGGTCCGATCGGACATTTTCTGTCAAAATGTCCGACCATGTGTACAAGGCATAACTAAAAATACTGCAGCTCCCTGCTTGTGGTATTAGTATGAGAACACCAGCAATTGAATTCAGGTAAGCTTTAGGTGCACACTGTGCAAAGGACACTAAATCAAAATACTGCAGCTCCCTGCCTGTATTTGTATGTGAACACCAGCAATTGAAATCAGGTAAGCTTTAGATGCACACTGCGCAAAGGACACTAAAACAAAATACTGCAGCTCCCTGCCTGTATTTGTATGAGAACACCAGGAATTGTATTCAAGTAAGCATTTGGTGCACACTGCGCAAAGGACACTAAATAAAATACTGCAGCTCCTTACCTGCATTTGTATGAGAACACCAGTAATTGTATTCAGGTAAGCTTTAGGTGGAGAATGTGCAAAGGACACTAAATCAAAATACTGCAGCTCCCTGCCTGTATTTGTATGAGAACACCAGCAATTGTATTCAGGTAAGCTTTTGGTGCACACTGTACAAAGGACACTAAAACAAAATACTGCAGCTCCCTCCCTTTATTTGTATGAGAACACCAGCAATTGTATTCCGGTAAGCTTTAGGTGCACACTGTGCAAAGGACACTACATCAAAATACTGCAGCTCCTTGCCTGTATTTGTATGAGAACACCAGCAATTGTATTCAGGTAAGCTTTAGGTGCATACTGTGCAAAGGACATAGTACACTAAGTGAAAATTCTGCAGCTCCCTGCCTGTCAGTATATTATGAAGAGAACAGGAATGGCTCTAGCTAAATTGAATACAGTGTATAAATATATATACACAACACCTAGGATGCATATATATATCCTCTACACACTGTAACTGAAGCCTACTGACTAGGGATGAGCTTCGTGTTCGAGTCGAACGTACGTTCGACTCGAACATTGGCTGTTCGGGCGTTCGGCGAAATCCGAACTCTTGGTCCGTTCGTGTCAAAATTCGTATGGCGCGCGCGGACCACAATGCACTGCGGTGGCGCAGTGCATTGCTGGCTCGTGATTGGCCAAGCATGCACTGTGACCCCGCATGCTTGGCCAATCGCAGCGCCAGCAGCGAGGAGAGCCATGATTGGCCACAGGCATCCTGCCTGTGGCCAATCATAGCTCAGGCTGTGTAGTGCACGCCCCACACTATATAAGGCCGCCTTTGAGGCGGCCTCGTGTAGTGTGTTGGCATCTGAAGCAGTGGGTGTTCTGTGTACCTTCAACACGGTTACACACCAATCGTTTTTGGCCGATTTCCTATCTTGCTCTTGTGTAGTGGTTATTGTCTGTGCCCTGACCGCAGTATACACCACTACACTATATTCACCTCACCTATATAGCTAGCTAGTGATCTATCTTTAACCACTTAACAACCGCCCATTGCCGATTAACGGCTTCAGGGCGGTTGTTTAACTCTGAGAGGCCGTTAATTAACGGCCTCCCAGAATTCTGCTCTCGCGCGCCCCCCTGGGGCGCGCACTCGAGAGCATCCGTGACCGCCGGGTCCACAGGACCCGGCGCATCACGGATCACGGTAAACGGCCACTCGTCGCGGCCGTTTACCACGTGATCGCTCCGTCAAATGACGGAGTGATCACTTGTAAACAAACCGGCGTCATGTTATGACGCCGGTTCCTCCCTCCCCTCTCTGTACCGGTCGGTACAGCGGAGGGGAAAGAGATCGGTGTCAGCAGCGATGTGGGCTGCATCTGCAGTGCCCACATCGCTGCTCACCGAATTTAACCCCTCAATTCCCTGCCAATACTCTGCAATACCAGTGCATACTCTGCAGTACCCTGCCATTACTCTGCAGTACCCCCCATTACTCTTCAGTACCCCCCAATACTCTGCAGTACCCCGCCAATACTCTGCAGTACCCCGCCAATACTCTGCAGTACCCCGCCAATACTCTGCAGTACCCCGCCAATACTCTGCAGTACCCCGCCAATACTCTGCAGTGCAGTACCCCGACATTACTCTGCAGTACCCCGACAATACTCTGCAGTACCCCGACAATACTCTGCAGTACCCCGACAATACTCTGCAGTACCCCGACAATACTCTGCAGTACCCCGACAATACTCTGCAGTACCCCCCATTACTCTGCAGTACCCTGCCATTACTCTGTAGTACTCCCCAATACTCTGCAGTACCCTGCTATTACTCTGTAGTACCCCGCCAATACCCTGCCAATACTCTGCAATACTCTGCCATAAATTGCCATACCCAGCCATACTCGGTGATACCCTGAAATACCCAGCCATAGACGCCCCCCACCCCTCACCGCCCTCCGGTGCTTCTACCAACTCGCCAGTACGATCAAAGCCAGAGTCTTTTTTTTATTTTTTATTTCAGGCTTCCCAGCCTAGAGGTGAGATGTGGGGTCATATTGACCCCCAGATTTCACTGTAAAGAGGACCTGTCACCCCATATTCCTATTACAAGGGATTTACATTGTAATAGGAATAAAAGTGATCAAAAATATATTTTTGGGGAAAAAAATGTCAAACTAAAATAAATAAAGTAAAATGAACAATAAAAAAAAAAAAAAAAAAAATTAAAGCGCCCATGTCCCCATGTGCTCGCATGCAGAAGCGAACGCATGCGTAAGCCCCGCCCACATATGAAAACGGTGTTCAAACCACACATGTGAGGTATCGCCGAGAACGTTAGAGCGAGAGCAATAATTCTAGTCCTAGACCTCCTCTGCAACTCAAAACATGTAACCAGTAAAAAAAAATGTATGAAGAAAAAATTACTAATCTGCTAAATTTTATAACAGAAACAAAGAAAAATTCATTTTTTCGCAGAATTTCCGGTCTTTTTTCTTTTATAGCACAAAAAATAAAAAAACTGAGAGGTGATTAAATACCACCAAAAGAAAGCTCTATTTGTGTGAAAAAAAGGACAAACATTTCATATAGGTCCAGTATTGCATGACTGAGTAATTGTCATTCAAAATGTGAGAGCACCAAAAGCTGAAAATTGGTCTGGTTATTAAGGGTGTTTAAGGGCCCAGTGGTCAAGTGGTTAATAATAGAGCTTGCAGTCAGTAGTGTTAGGAGATAGTGCGTGCTGTCTGCGTGCTCTGTACCCAGTACATACCGCTATAATATAGGGCAGGCCCCTACTTTCAAACATCCAACTTACAAACATCTCCTACTTGCAAACGCAAGGAGACAGCAGCAAGTGAGATGAAAAAAGACGGACGACAAAACAAATTATACAGGGGTGATAACCCTTCCCTATGTTTTCCAAAAAGCTTAAAAATAGTTTTTTTGACTGGAGCTACACTTTAAAAATGTACCAGTTGAAAATTACAAACAGATTCAACTTAACACAACAAACCTACACAGTCCCTGTCTTGTTTGCACCGCCTGTATACTGCTGTTCTGAGTATATAGGGCCTGGGGGCCACACGCATTTCCTTTTTTTAATATGGGTACAGGGTTCCCCTTAATATGCGTACAAGACCCAAATAGGCTGGTAATGGGCAGGGAGGGCTACCCATGCCATTTTTCTCAATGATTTTCAACCATATTGCAGGGACCAGATATAACATTAAAACCGCAAGCAGTTTTAAATGGTGTTATTTCCGTTTAATGTCATTTGGTGCAGGGACTGTTCTAAACACGGGAAACACGTGGCACTTCACAGGCATACTACAGACACCCCCCAGGCACCATATTTAAAGGAATATTTCACTTTTTTTTTTTTCACTTTAATCGTCATTAAAATCAGTGCTCCCGCCAAAACGTCCGTTTTTAAAACTTTTTTTTGCATTGACCCATGTCCCCTGAGGCAGGAGTCAGGTCCCCAAACCCTTTTTAGGACAGTATCTTGCATATTAGCCGTTAAAATTAGCACTTTCCATTTTGAACGTTCGAGTCCCATAGACTTCAATGGGGTTCTAACGTTCGTAACGAACGTGGGGGCTGTTCGCAAGTTCTGGTGCGAACCGAACCGGGGGTGTTCGGCTCATCCCTACTACTGACTCACCTGCCTACTCTATCTAACTGAAATTAAATGACACTGTCCCTCTCTCTCTGTCTGTCTTTAACCACTGCCGCAACACACTACACAAGGCCACCATGCATGAGGCCTTATATATTGTGGGCCGTGTACAAACCTCCTGAGACATAATTGGCAAAAGGCACCCTGGTTCTGGCCAATTATGGCTCTCAGTTTTTTCTGCGCTGTGATTGGCCAAAGCATGCGGGTCATAGTGCATGCTTGGCAATCATCAGCCAGCAATGCACTGTGATGCCGCAGTGAATTATGGGCCGTGACTCGCCACTCGAATTTGGCACGAACGGCCTATAATGTTCGAAAATTCGGCGAACGACTGAACAGACAATGTTCGAGTCGAACATGGGTTTGACTCAAACTCGACTGGCTATGTTGGGGTAGCCAGAGAAAAAAGCCACGCACATACATAAATACTGTAAATAAAATTGAATATAAACACCTATAAGTGATTAATTACTTGCAATAGTAGTGGAAAAAAAGTAAATGGGCAAGCAGGGACCAGGAGACATGGTGGAGGCGCCTGTTTTCAGGGGCATTGAACTGATTTCCTCTGACAGCCAGAAGTCAGCTTATCAGATATACACACAAAAGTATGGACCTGACAGCGTCTCCATGAATAAGGAATAGACTCCCTCAGGAACTAGTTCTGGCCAGCTCAGTAGAGCACTTGCTTACCAGGCCTTTTCTGGAACTTTTTGTTCACAAGATTAACCGCTTCCCAACCAGCCGCCGCAGTTTTACTGCGGCAGAATAGCACGGGCAGGCGAATCACCCTCAAGTTACATTGGGCCCCCTCGGCGCTTGCGACGATCGGATTAGATCCAGAACTGATTAATCCCCAGGCCCAGGCCACTGATATCTGGCCTAGACTTGTTGATCGTTAATGGCGATTGAGATCCTTCCCCTGTATTAGGGATGAGCCGAATACCCCCCGGTTCGGTTCGCACCAGAACTTTCGAATGGACTGAAAATTTGTGCGAACTTTACAACCCCATTGAAGTCTATGGGTCTCGAACGATCGAAATAAAAAGTGCTAATTTTATTGGCTAATATGCAAGATATTGTCCTAAAATGGGTTTGGGGACCCGGCACCTGCCCCACGGGATATGGGTCAATGCCAAAAATGTATTTAAAAACTACTGTTTTTTCGGGAGCACTGATTTTAATGATGATTAAAGTGAAAAAAAAAAGTGAAATATTCCTTTAAATATCGTGCCTGGGGAGTTTCTAATATATGCCTGTGAAGTGCCATGGTTAGAACAGTCCCTGCACAAAATGACATTTAACAGAAAAAAAGTAATTTAAAACTGCTTGCGGTTTTAATGTAATATCTGGTTCCGGCAATACGGATGAAAATCATTGAGAAAAGGGGCATGGTTAGCCCCCCTGCCCATTACCAGCCCCTTTGGGTCTTGTACGGATATTAAGGGGAACCCTGTACCCAAATTAAAAAAGGAAAGTCATGGGCCCCCAGGCCCTATATACCCAGAACAGCAGTATACAAGCGGTGCAAACAAGACAGGGACTGTGTAGGTTTGTTGTGTTAAGTTGAATCTGTTTGTAGCTGGTGGTGATCCAAGACTGATTCATCTTTATGAAGGTCAGTCGATCAACCGATGCCCCATGCCGTGGTGAGAAAAAAAACTGAGCTCCCCTGACCCTGTCCTGGTGCTGTAGGTACTCATTGATGGCCCTCTGCTGCATGTTCAGCCGCTGCAGCATGGCCAACGTTGAGTTCCACCTGGGGGGCATGTCACATATAAGGCGGTTCTTGGGCAGGTTCAACTCCTTTTGGAGCTCAGCCAGCCGAGCATTGGCATTAAACTATCAGCGGAAATGCACACAGACTTTCCTGGCCTGCCTCAGGACATCCTGTAAGCCCGGGTACCTGCCCAAGAACCGCTGCACCACCAGGTTAAGGACGTGAGCCACACAGGTCACATGGGTCAGTTGTCCCTGTCGAAGGGCGGAGAGGAGGTCGGTGCCATTGTCACAAACCACTATTCCTGGCTTAAGTTGGCGTGGCGTCAACCACCTCTCGGCCTGCCCCTGCAGAGCTGACAAAATATCTGCCCTAGTGTGGCTCCTGTCCCCCAAACAAACCAGCGCAAGCAGGGCATGGCATATTTTTGCCTGCGTACTTGCGTAGCCCCTTGGACGCTTACGGAATACCATTGGTTCCAAGGACAGAGCACTGGAAGAAGCCATGGAGGAAGAAGAAGAGGAGGGGTGAAGGAGAGAGGTGTGTCACAACCAGTAGTAGTATTTTGGAGGCGTGGTGGCAGAACAACCTCCAACACTACTGCACCTTGTCCTGCATCCTTCCCAGCTGCCAGAAGAGTGACCCAATGGGCCATGAAAGATAGGCAACGTCCCTGTCCATGCCTGCTGGACCAAGAGTCAGTGGTAATATGTACCTTACTGCTGACCGCCCTGTCCAACGAGGCAAGGACATTGCCTTCCACATGCCAGTAGAGAGCCGGAATCGCCTTCCCTGAGAAAAAGTGGCGTTTGGGAACCTGCCACTGAGGAACCGCACATTGCACAAACTCACAGAAGGGGGCCGAGTCTACCAACTGAAAAGGCAGCAGCTGAAGTGCTAGCAATTTAGCCAAGCTAGCATTCAACCGCTGGGCATGTGGATGGCTGGGAGTGAACTTCTTTTGACGGTCCAGCAGCTGGGGCAGGGAAATTTGCCTGCTACAATCGGACGTGGGTGTACTGCTAGCAGAGTGCCCGCAAGTACTTGGCTGTGACACACCTAATTCTATACTTTCATTCCTATCAGTGCAGGTTTCAGAGAGGACTGAAGGTCTAGTGGGGTTGGAGATCCCAGCTGATGAGGAGCAAGGAGAGGTCCGCTTTGTTCTTTGGTGTGGGTCTTTAACCACCTCAATACAGTGCAGTTACACCCCCTTCCTGACCAGACCAATTTTCAGCTTTCAACGCTCTCACAGTTTGAATGACAATTACTCAGTCATGCAACACTGTACCCATATGAAACTTGCGTCCTTTTTTCCACACAAATAGAGCTTTTTAGTGGTATTTAATCACTAGTGAGTTTTTTATTTTTTGTGCTATAAATAAAATAAAACGTAAATTTTGTTTAAAAAAACCGGAAAATTTATATCAAATACTTACTGTAATTTTCCTTTCCTGATAGGCTCCATGGCAGCATACGTGTGGGTAGCCCCGCCTCCACGATTACCCAATAGGACCCAACTCCCATAAATCTTTGCTCCCGGCTACTATCAGTGTTCCGTAACTAGCCAACTCCAGACATTTGGGAGGGAACTCCTGCTGCCATGGAGCCTATCAGGAAAGGAAAATTACGGTAAGTATTTGATATAAATTTTCCGTTTTCCTGAAAGGCTCCATGGCAGCATACGTGTGGGAAATAACTCGCCAAACACACCCGGGTGGGCAAAATGTCGAGCAAAGAACAAAAGTTTATTTTGCATTGTCAACCGACAAAACTTGCAAACCAAAATTAACAGAAGACAGAGCCGCTGGCTCTACACAGTAATGAGAAACAAAGGTATTAATAGAAGACCAATAGGCTGCTCTGCAAATAACTTCAGGCGCCACATGGCGAGAAGCTGCCCACGATGTTGAAATACTCCGTGTTTAATGAGCCGTTAATGCCTCAGGAGGAGCCAAGCCCTTTGCTCTGTATGCCCTCTGAATGATCTGAACGATCCAGGTAGAGATAGATCTAGCCGAAGCTCGCAATCCTTTATTCTTGCCATGAGGGAGAACAAAAAGAAATTTTGTTTGTCTAAAAGGAGCTGTGACTTCCAAATATTGTTTAAGCGCGTGTCCTACGTCCAGAGGATGAACATCCTGACTCTGAGTTCTTGAAAGTGGGAAGCACAGTTTCCTGATTCTCATGGAAGACCGAAGTTACTTTGGGATTCGATCCCAACATGGGAATCAATACTGCCCTATCCGGAAAGAAAGTCAGAAAAGGTTCCTCCGAACCTAGATTCCTAATCTCGGAAACTCTCTTGGCTGAGGTTATAGCTACCAAGAAGATGGTCTTGAGAGTGAGATCCCTTATGGACAGAGGCTCCGTAGAATCCTTTCCAAGGTTTGAGAGAAAATCCAGCACTAAAGGGAGGTCCCATTTAGGAAACCTTGGTTTTCTTTGGGGTCTGAGCCTGGTAGCTCCCTTGAAGAATTGTCGTACCAGTGCATGGTTTGCCCAGGAAATACCCGTAAAGGCTGAAATAGCCGACACTTGGACTCTCAATGAACTGATAGCTAGAGGTAAATCAAGGCCTGTTTGGAGAAAGCTTAGTATGTCTTGTATTGTTGGAGAACTGCAAGAATTTTCTCTGGAGGACATATGGGCTGAAAACTTGGACCATATACCCTATTAGTACTCCCGCGTCTGGAATTGAGAAGGGTTGGAATGACCTCTTCCGGACAACCAAGAGCTTCTAACCTTTCCCTCTCAAAAACCATACCTTGAGGTTCAGACATGATGGGCATGGATGTAACCTTGTGCCTTGAGATAGCAAATCCGGCCTGAGAGGCAGGGGAACTGGCTCTTGATAGCTGAGGAGCAGCAGTAGAGGGAACCAAGGTCTGTTGGGCCAGAAAGGAATCACTGCGAGAATCTCCACCTTCTCTGACCTGAGTCTCCGAAGGAATTGCAGGATCACCGGAACTGGAGGGAAGGCGTAAGCTGTCTGAAACTTCCAATGTTCTGTGAGGGCATCTATCCCATATGCCTGAGGATCCCTGAACCTTGAGTAATATTTCGGAAGCTTCCGATTGCACGGGGAAGCGAACAAGTCGACTTCCAGGGACAATCCTAAGGTCAGGAGCCAATCGAATACTTCCCCGTGTAGAGACCACTCGTTGTTGTCCAAATCGACACGCGATAGGAAGTCCGCCTGAACATTCTGCACCCCTGGGATGTAGACTGCAGAAAGGTTGGACAAATTCTTCTGAGCCCAATTCATTATTGGCTCCGTCTCCTGTAACAGGGACCAGCTGTGAGTTCCCCCTTGCTTCTTTACGTAAGCCACCGCGGTTGTGTTGTCCAACCTTAGCATGACCGAGGCATTCGCTGTCAGATGGTGGAATGACCGAAGCGCCTGGAAGGCCGCTCTTAGCTCCAGAACATTGGAGACGACTCTTTGTGATGGAAATGTCCACCTGCCCTGAGCGACCTCCAAAAGACAGTGAGCACCCCATCCTCGGTTGCTGGCATCTGAAGTTACCGTGACCCATGAGATGGGAATGATTGAATGGTGGTTGCGCAGGTTCTTCCCCTGCAGCCACCAAAGAAGAGACGTCCTCATGGCTGGAGTGAGGAATATGCGCTGTGTCTGGCTGGATAAGTCCCACTGTTGTAGAAACCCCTTCTGAAAGGGACGAGTGTGCCACTGGGCCCACTTTACCATGGGAATGGTGGCTGACATTGTGCCAATCACCCTCAGACATTGGAGAGCCGAGAGATGGGATGCTGCAAGGGCTGAATCCTGTCTCGTATGACTCCAACCTTCTCTTCTGGAAGGGCGATAGTACCTTCCACTGTGTTGAACTGGGCCCCTAGGAAAACTAGAGACTGAGTTGGATCTAGGTGACTCTTTTCTAAGTTCAAAAGCCACCCGAACTCCTGTAGAGTGGAGATGACTAGGTCTTTGTGCTCCAAGAGCTGATCTTTGTTCTGGGATAGCAGAAGAAGGTCGTCGAGATAGTGGTGGAGACGAACACCTTTGACTCTGAGAAAAGCCACAACTGCCAAAAGAACTTTGGAGAAGACCCGTGGGGACGTTGTTAACCCAAAGGGAAGACATGTAAATTGAAGATGTTGATTGCCTACTGCAAAGCGGAGGTATTGTTGAAACTCCTTTGCCACGGGAACATGGAAGTAAGCGTCCTTCAAATCGACTGATATCATCCAGTCCCCCAGATACACGGACTGCTGGATGGTAAGCAGAGATTCCATCTTGAACTTCTCTTTGCGAATGAAGGAATTGAGATGGGCCAAATCTATTACCGGCCTCCATGTGCCGTTTTTCTTTTGAACCAGAAACAAAGGGGAATACATGCCCTCTCCACGTTCTTCTGGAACGGGAACGGCTGCGCCTTGATCCAGTAAAGAGTTCACGTAGGTCAATAGGACTTGTTTCTTCTCTTGATTCTGGAAGATTTGTGGGAATAAATCTTAGCCTTGGGGCGCTGATAAAACCCCACTTGTGACCTGAGGAAATTGTTTTTACAGTCCAAAAATCCCGAATTGAGGCCGCCCAAACATGCCTGAAGTGGAGAAGACGAGCCCCCACCTGACAAGTTTGAGCGGGCCCAATTTCAAAAGGATTTTGCGGAATCCTGTTTGCCGGACGAACCCCCTTTTGAGGTATTTTTGAAAGAAGATTGCCTGGATCTCCATGACCTTGAGAATTCTCGACCAGGTCTATAGCTCCGCGCCTCCCTGGCACGATCAGGGCCTTGTCTTCTAGGAAATGGACGCCTTTGATTTTGAAGACGTCTGTCCTGGGGAAGAAACCCAGATTTCCCACCTGTAGCCCGGGATATGGCAGTATCCAGCTTGTTACCAAACAAAGATGACCCCTCAAAGGGAATACGGCACCAGGCCTGTTTGGATGCTGGATCCGCCAGCCATGGACGGAGCCATAACGCACGGCGAGCTGAGACTGCTGCCAACATATCCCGAGATATCAGGCGGATATCATCAATAGATGCCTCCCCCAAAAAGGCAGACGCCATCCTGATTTCTTGAATAGGGGAGTCTTTTGCTGATTCAATAGAAATACCCCTCAGGAATTCTTCTACAGAATCAGCTCAGGATTCTATGGCCTTGGATACCGCTGCCATTGCAAGCACTGGTTTGCAAGCCATTCCAGAAGTCAGATATATCCTTTTAAGGTCCGAATCGATCCGCCTTTCCAAAGGATCTTTAAAGGATACCGTATCCTCTAAGGGTAGGGTTACATATCTCACCAAACGCATGAGCGCTGCATCCACCAGTGGTGCTGACTCCAGGTGCTTCACATCCTCTTCTTTAAAAGGGTATAACTTCAGGATTTTTGACTGCATGGAACCCTTTTTATCCATCTTGCTCCATTCCTCGGTAATAATGTCACCCAACTCTGAAAGGAAGGGAAAAAATTGTCGCTCCTTATTGAGCTGTTTAAAGAACTTTCTCTGCTTTGGTGGGGAAGTAACAGGGTCTTCCCACTTCAGAGCCTCTCTCACTGCTTTGACCAATGAAGGCACCAGTCCATAGTCAAATCCTAAACCAGGATCCTCACAGTCAGATTCACTGTCTGAGATGGGAGCAGATAGGCGGCTTGGCTGAGAGGATTCCCATGTCTCCTGCAATGGGTTCTCTCCAGGTGGAGGAGCCAATAATTCTGACGGGGATTCACACAGCTGTAGAGCGTCCCTCTCCTGCAGAGACTCCTTCACAACCCGTCTTACTATTGACTCCAAACGCTGGTCTGCACCATCCCTTTCATCTGCAGCTTTGGAGAAGCAATGATCGCATAAGGATTTGTCTGAAGGAACAGGCATCCTGCACCCCCAGCATGATTTTTCCGTATGCTTGCTGGAGTGAGCAGCAGGGGGGTGAGAAAAATTCTTATCACGCTGTTCAGACCTTGACCTATGCTGGCTAGATCTTGAGGAGGATTTATGGCGGTGTGATCTTGATGATCCACTGCGTCTAGAGGTGTTAGGCTGTGGATCAGACCCAGAAGGGCTGTAAGGGAAAAACAGACAGAGAAAAAGATACACAGTCAATCCTACCTATGCCAAACACTCTCTCCATTATATAAAAAACATAAATACTAAAGACCTACCTAACATGAGCGGGCTGGCCACTAGGAGGCAGTAAGGCGTCCATATTCAAAATAAACCCACAGTTTAAGAAACACTGCAACCAAAGAGAAAAATAAAAATACATTTTTTTTTAAAAAAGCATTTCCCCAGCCTAAGGGACATGCTCTTACCTTAAACCGCCGCACTGACAGCCCCGGGAAGTCGCTGCGACCACTGCAAACATTCCCAGGGTTCTGACAGCTTCCAAAGCCTTTTAAATTTGGCGCCCGTGACGTCATCGCCGACGTCAGACGCGAGGCGCTCGCGCGCATGCACGGGAACCAAGCCTCGGTCTCATACCGGGTTCGCACATGCGCAGAACGCCTGCATAACCCGGAAGTAGGAGAGAGGTTTGCTGGAACGCGGAAGCGAACGCAAACGGCATGGAGGAGACCGCAAGACAAACAAGAAAAATACACACAAATACAATGCTGCCATGGATAGATAAAAGGCTCACCACTCCACCAACGATCACCTGGCCGAACGGACTGGAACACACACGCCATACCTCCAAGCAGATAATGGTCACCCATAGCAATGGGACACAGACTGTGCGCACTCAGGTAGGAAATCCTTTCTTCAGCGCTACTCTGCAAATACTCTCCATACCCTGCTTAACAGTCAGGGCCTATCGGAGGAAAAATTCTCAGTCAATCAGCCAATCGATCGTCGTGAAGTTTTGTTTCCAGGAAAGAAACCATCTGGTCCTACTGGGGAGGACAAAAAAGGAACACTGATAGTAGCCGGGAGCAAAGATTTATGGGAGTTGGGTCCTATTGGGTAATCGTGGAGGCGGGGCTACCCACACGTATGCTGCCATGGAGCCTTTCAGGAAAATGCCTTTTTCTTTGTTTTTGTCGTAAATTTTTGCTAATTAGTAATTTTTCTTCATACATTTTGGCCAAAATTTATACTGCTACATATCTTTGGTAAAAATAACCCACATTAGTATATATTATTTGGTCTTTGTGAAAGTTATAGAGTCTACAAACTATGGTGCCAATCACTGAAAATTGATTACATCTGATCAGGCCTTCAGTACATCAGGTGAGTCTCATTTCTTGAGACACTAACAAGTCAGGAAAGTACAAATATCCCCCAAATGACCCCTTTTTACAAAGTAGACATTCCAAGGTATTAAGTCTCATGATGAGTTTTTTTAAGTTGTAATTTTTTCCCACAATTCTTTGCAAAATGAAGATTTTTTTTTTATTATTTTTTTTTTTTACAAAATTGTCATATTATCAGGTTATTTCTCACACACAACATATGCATACAACAAATTACACCCCAAAATACATTCTGCTACTCTTCCCGAGTACGACGATACCACATGTGTGAGACTTTTACACAGCCTGGCCACATACAGAGCACCAACATTGATGTAGTACCTTCAGACGTTCTACGAGCAAAAATGATGCATCTCATTTCTCAACCACCTATTACACTTTTGAAGGCCCTGGAGTACCAGGACAATGGAATTGCCCATAAAATTACCCCATTTTGGAAAGCAAACACCCCAACGTATAATCTGTGAGGCATAATGAGTCTTTAGAATGGTTAATTTTTTTCCAGAAGTTTTTGGAATATGTGGAAAAAAATTAAAACGCATTTTTTTTAAAAAAATTGTCAATTTATGAGATATTTCTAACACATAGCATGTATATAGCAAAAATTACACCCCAAAACACATTCTGCTCCTCCTCCTGAGTATGGCAATACCACATGTGTAGGACTTTTACACAGCCTGGCCACATAGAGAGTCTGAACATTGAAGTAGTACGTTCAGGCGTTCTAGGAGCATAAATGACACATCTCATTTCATTCCTACCTATCACACTTTTGAAGATCCTGGACCACCAGGACAGTGAAATTACCCACAAAATGACCCCATTTTGGAAAGCAAACATCCAAACATATATTCTATGAGACATGGGCTGCAAATAGGTACTGGGGTACTCTGATGGGCTGGAGATAGGTACTCTGGTACTCTGATGGCCTGGTGACAGGTAATCTGGTACTCTGATGGCCTGGTGACAGGTACTCTGGTACTCTGATGGCCTGGTGACAGGTACTCGGGTACTCTGATGGCCTGGTGACAGGTACTCTGATGGCTTGGTGACTGGTATTTGGGTACTCTGAAGGGCAGTGACAGGTACTCATATGGACTGTGACAGGTACTCGGGTACTGAGATGAACTGTGATAGGTACTCAGATGAACTGTGACAGGTACTCGGGTACTCAGATGGACTGGGACAGGTACTCGGGTACTCAGATGGACTGGGACAGGTACTCGGGTACTCAGATGGACTGGGACAGCTACTCGGGTACTCTGATGGGCTGTGACAGCTACTCGGGTACTCTGATGGGCTGTGACAGCTACTCGGGTACTCTGATGGGCTGTGACAGCTACTCGGGTACTCTGATGGGCTGTGACAGCTACTCGGGTACTTTGATGGGCTGTGACAGGTACTCGGGTACTTTGATGGGCTGTGACAGGTCATCTGCCTCCAGATGGTGCCAGATGAGTGTTTACAGGCTGCACACGCGGCATTCCCGACACATCCACAGTAGCAGCCATGACTGGGGCACTGGATGAAGGGGACCTGCGGTCACATATCTTAGCCCTCCCCACCTGGGCTGATTTAGAGGGCTTTATGTCACATATGGGATAGGCCTTCAGGAAGGACATTGAAGACCTACAAGAGGACACTGCACACATTGGTGGTAGAGTAGAGACTCTGGAAGCCTCGGATTGGGAAGCATTACTCTCACCTTGCAAGCTTTACTGACCTTGAGGCACGATGCAAGACCAACGTATTGACTCCCTGCTTGACCAACTTGACGACATTGAAAATCGCAGTCGCAGGGTCAACATTCTCATTCAAGGCCTCCCAGAAGCCACAGGACCCAAAGACATAATCCCTACCCTTCAGGGAGTGTTCTCCCAAATACTGGGTAGAGAAGCACCTGGTCGCATAGAAATTGATCGTGCACACAGAGCCCTTAGGCCACCCTCTGATGACCCTGACAAGCCCCGAGATATTATCTGCAAGATCCACAAATACACCTTGAAGGAGTGTATCATGTATCATGTCAGAGGGATCCGCCATGTGGACTTTGACGGTGCTAAGCTGTCCCGGACTTATCCAGACGCACGCTGATGCAATGCAAAGCACTCAAACCACTACTGGAAGTGCTCCAGGTTGCCCATTTGATTTACCGCTGGGGATTTCCATTCAGTCTTTCTGTTACTAAGGGAGGTCAGCAGGCCACTTTGAGAAACAAATCAGACCTACCCCATTTTCTAGACCGCCTTGGCCTCCCCAAGATGGACATCCCAGAGTGGCTCCCCTCTTTGGCACCCCCACTGCCACACAACCTGGAACCCTGGCAACAAGCACGCCGCAGACGACGTAACAGGCCGCAACAACACCCTACGGCCTCCGCTGAACGGGATCCTCTTTCTTCATCTGCAACGCATTGAAAGACTATTCCGTTGCTTGAGGGCTCTGACCCCTCTTTTTCTTTTTTCCTGGTTTTCAACGAACACCTTGTTTTTCTTAATCTGTTGTTGCTGCTGCTGATCTTTTGAACACACTTCCACGCTATGGTAGTGCCCATAGCCGAGAGCGGGGTCATCTGAGATGGTTTTGACCTGATGCCGCTCCACCTACCCCCAGTAGGAGAACACTTATGCCGCGTACACACGATCGTAATTCTCGTCGGAAAAAGCTCTGATGGTTTTCCTGATGGAATTCCGACGAAATTCAGTTCAAGCTAAATTCCGATGGAGCATACACATGGTCGCATTTTCCGATGAAAAGCTCTCATTGGTCTTTTTCTGGCCGGAATTCCGATTGTGTGTACGCGGCATTAGAGGTTACCTTCCTCGGACGAGGATACTCATGGTGCATGGACCACCCATACCCTATTGGGACAGCTAGCCGTGAGGTGGACCTTGCACCGTCGATTGTAGATATGCTAACTCGCCCTCAGGGCGTATTGCTCATTGTTTGTTTTACTCCTCACATATGTTCTTTTTTCTTTGTCTGTTCTTTTTGTTTTTCTTTATTTTTGGGATGCACTCACATGTCTTTTTTTTCCAGCTCTTTAGACTGTTTATGGGTCAGTGTGCTGCTGGTCTCTCCACATTTCATGCCCGTCTTCGGAAAGATGGTACTTGGTGACCATCCATGGCTGCAATAAAGATAGTATCGTACAACGTCCGTGGCCTAGGCTCCCCATCTACACGCAGTAAGTTGTGGCTTGAGACAAAGAGACTTGGTGCACATATTCTGTTTTTGCAGGAAACTCACTTCAGGACTGACTCGGTCCCCCGCTTGCCCACACACTTATACAACCAATGGTACCCCAGTAATTCTCTAAATCGGGGAGGGGGGGGGTGGTGGTATTTGCGATACATAGACACTGCCCCTTTATCTCTCTTGACCACCATGCAGACCCTGACGGCAGGTTTGTCTTTTTGAAAGGCACTTTATTTGGTCGCAAACTGACTCTTGTAGCACTATACGCACCTAATACCAGGCAACTAATGTTCCTGGGCAGGTTACTAGACTCTTTGGACGCGTTCCGTGAGGGGCAGCTGGTGGTCGGTGGGGACTTCAATATCTGCCCCGACCCACAGATAGACACCTCCTCTGGCTGTTCCACACACTCACATGCATTCCTTAAACACTTTTGCAAATCCCTACATAGTCATCACCTGGTAGATTGCTGGAGAGTGTTTTACCCCACTCTGAAGGACTTCACCTACTACTCTGCAAAACACGAGGTTTACACATGCATAGACCTGCTATTGGTGGATCAGGGCCTCCTAGAGTCACTCTCTGGTGCATCGGTGGGTTTGATCACGATCTCGGACCATGTCCCCATCTCCATATCCCTAGCCCCGCCATCTTCTGACACACGCCAATGGACATGGTGCCTAAACGAAAACCTGCTGGATGACACAGTGGCTCAGTCCCAGGTTTCAGACACTATTACCCATTACTTCAAGGAAAATATGACAGGATAGATGGGACTAGCGTCGATTTGGGAGGGTCATAAGGCGGTGGTCCGAGGACAATTCATTGCCCAGGGCTCTAGATTAAAAAAGGCCCACACAGGAGAACTCCAGTCCCTTCTGGCTCAATTAAGAGTGGTGGTACTGAAACATAAATGCCAAATGATGCCAACCTTATACGAAGAGTTGAAGTCCATCAGAGAGAAGCTTTCTCAGCTGCTGGGATCTCGGGCTCGGGATAGGCTGATATTCGTGTCGCATAAATTTTTATGAGTTTGGCAACAAATGCGGTAGACTCCTGGTTAGAGCCCTTAAACACCAACGCGCTTATGTCCACAAGTTACAAACCCCTACGGGATCCCAAACAGTGCTCACCTCCAAAATTGCAGACTCCTTTAGAGAATACTATGCTAAGCTTTATCAGCTTCCCCCCACGCTCGCAGGTCACTCGCCCCTACATAAATCAGAATGAATTGCAAAATACTTAGAGGAAGCACTGGCCCCCCAATTGCCATTGCAACTTAGTGAACAACTGGACCATGCTATCACTGTATCGGAAGTTGAGTCGGTGATCAAGGACCTCCCGCAAGGGAAGAGTCCCAGCCCTGATGGGTTCACTAATGCGTACTACCGCAAGTTTTCCCCACTCCTATCTGACTGCATGTGCACTTACTTTAACCAGTTGCCGACCGCCGCACGACGATGTACGTCGACAGCATGGCACGGGCAGGCATATTGGCGTACATGTACGTCCCTTGCCTCCCGCGGGTCGGGGGCCCGATCGGGCCCCCGCCCGGTGCCTGCGGCGGTCGGTTTTCGTCCGGGAGCGATCCGGGACGAGGGGGCGGCCATTCATTCATGGCCACCCCCACGCGATCGCTCCCGACGAATAGGAATCCCCCGTGACATCACTTCCTCTCCTGTAATGTAAACACAGGAGAGGAAGTGATGTATTCTCTCCTCCGTGTCGGTATTTTTCGTTCCGACACGGAGGAGAGCGGATCGGTGAGTTGCACCAACACTCTACACACACAGTAGAACATGCCAGGCACACTCACACCCCCCCGATCACCCCCCCCAATTACCCCTGCCCCCCAGTCACAGTGACACCAATGTCATTTTTTTTTTTTTTATTTTTTTTTTTGCATTGGTGTCATTTGTGACTGTAATAACTGTTAGGGCAGTTAGGGTTAGCCCCCTTTAGTTCTAATGTACCCCCCTAACCCCCCCAATAAAGGTTTAACCCCGTGATCACCCCCCGTCGCCAGTGTCACTAAGGCTGGGTTCACATTGCAGCGGTTTATGAGAACGAATGTGATTCGCACCGCACTGCAGTGCAAATCACATCCGATCTCTGTGCGATTCGAGTTCAGCCATTCGCCGCACCCGCCACACCCGCCGCACCCGCCGCAAATTCGCACGGGACCCTTTTTTTGGCCCGCAGCAGAATCGGATCGCATGGGTGTTCACACCATGCGATCCGAGTTTGCAGATCGCACTGCGATATGCGAACTGATCTGGGGGTGTCAGTAACATTTCACTGACACTCCCAGCAGTCCGCATAGGGCAGTGTGAACTGCCGCCGGGAGGCATGCGATGCGGGAACCCGCCGCGGATTCGCGGCGTTTCCGCATCGCTCCAGTGTGAACCCAGCCTAATAAGCGATAATTTTTCTGATCGCCGTATTAGTGTCACAGGTGACGCTAGTTAGGCAGGTAGGTATTTAGGTTCGCCGCAGCTTTTTATAGCGCCAGGGACCCCCATATACTACCGCATAAAGCCCCCTGATTGCCCCCTAGTTAACCCTTTCACCAGTGATCACCATATAACTGTTACAGGTGACGCTGGTTGGTTAGTTATTTTTTTATAGTTTCAGGGCACCCGCCATTTATTACCTAATAAAGGTTTAACCCCCTGATCACCCGGCGGGTGTCATTTGTGACTAATACCTGTTAGGGCAGTTAGGGTTAGCCCCCTTTAGTTCTAAGGTACCCCCCTAACCCCCCCAATAAAGGTTTAACCCCGTGATCACCCCCCGTCGCCAGTGTCACTAAGGCTGGGTTCACATTGCAGCGGTTTATGAGAACGGATGTGATTCGCACCGCACTGCAGTGCAAATCACATCCGATCTCTGTGCGATTCGAGTTCAGCTATACAGATAGAATGGCTGAATTCGTGTCGCACCCGCCGCACCCGCCGCAAACTCGCACGGGACCCTTTTTTTGGTCCGCAGCAGAATCGGATCGCATGGGTGTTCACACCATGCGATCCAAGTTTGCAGATCGCACTGCGATATGCGAACTGATCTGGGGGTGTCATTAACATTTCACTGACACTCCCAGCAGTTCGCATAGGGCAGTGTGAACTGCCGCCGGGAGGCATGCGATGCGGGAACCCGCCGCGCATTCGTGGCGTTCCCGCATCGCTCCAGTGTGAACCCAGCCTAATAAGCGATCGTTTTTCTGATAGCTGTATTAGTGTCACAGGTGACGCTAGTTAGGCAGGTAGGTATTTAGGTTCGCCGCAGCTTTTTATAGCACCAGGGACCCCCATATACTACCGCATAAAGCCCCCTGATTGCCCCCTAGTTAACCCTTTCACCAGTGATCACCATATAACTGTTACAGGTGACGCTGGTTGGTTAGTTATTTTTTTATAGTTTCAGGGCACCCGCCATTTATTACCTAGTCTCACTAGTGTACCCCTAAATTTAGGGGTGTCTACTTTCCAAAATGGGGTCATTTGGGGGGGGTTTGTGCCATCTTGGCATTTTATGGCCTTCAAAACTGTAACGCCCTTAGAAAGCCTGAAGGCGGTGCTTGGTTTTCGGGGCCCCGTACGCGGCTAGGCTCCCAAAAAGTCCCACATATGTGGTATCCCCGTACTCAGGAGAAGCAGCAGAATTTATTTTGGGGTGTCATTTCACATATGCCCATGGCATGCGTGAGCAATATATCATTTAGTGACAACTTTGTGGAAAAAAAAAAAAAAAAAAAAGTTTGTAATTTTCCCGCAACTTGTGGCAAAATATAAAATATTCCATGGACTCAACATGCCTCTCAGCAAATAGCTTGGGGTGTCTACTTTCTAAAATGGGGTCATTTGTGGGGGTTTTGTGCCATCTTGGCATTTTATGGCCTTCAAAACTGTAATAGGTAGTGAGAAGTGAACTCAAAAATTTACGCCCTTAGAAAGCCTGAAGGCGGTGCTTGGTTTTCGGGGCCCCGTACGCGGCTAGGCTCCCAAAAAGTCCCACATATGTGGTATCCCCGTACTCAGGAGAAGCAGCAGAATTTATTTTGGGGTGTCATTTCACATATGCCCATAGCATGTGTGAGCAATATATCATTTAGTGACAACTTTGTGTAAAAAAAAAAAAAAATTTTTTTTTTGTCATTATTCAATCGCTTGAGGCAAAAAAATAAAATATTCAATGGGCTCAACATGCCTCTTATCAATTTCCTTAGGGGGTCTACTTTCCAAAATGGGGTCATTTGGGGGGGTTTTGTACTGCCCTGCCAATTTAGCACCTCAAGAAATGAGATAGGCAGTCGTAAACTAAAAGCTGCGTAAATTCCAGAAAACGTACCTTAGTTTGTAGATGTGACAACTTTTGCGCAAACCAATAAATATACAATTATTGACTTTTTTTTTACCAAAGACATGTGGCTGAATACATTTTGGCCTAAATGTATGACTAAAATTGAGTTTATTGGATTTTTCTAATAACAAAAAGTAGAAAATATCATTTTTTTTCAAAATTTGCGGTCTTTTTACGTTTATATCGCAAAAAATAAAAATCGCAGAGGCAATCAAATACCATCAAAAGAAATCTCTATTTGTGGGAAGAAAAGGACGCAAATTTTGTTTGGGTACAACATTGCATGACCGCGCAATTACCAGTTAAAGCAGCGCAGTGCCAAAGTGTAAAAAGACCTCTGGTCATTTACCAGCAAAATGGTCCGGTCTGAAAGTGGTTAACGCTATTGCCTCTGGCACTTCCCTCCCAAAGGAGGCATTGCTGGCACACATTACGGTCCTCCTGAAGGAAGGGAATGACCCCTCTCTCCCCAGCAGTTATAGACCAATATCGTTATTAAACACTGATATTAAAATCCTGGCGAAAATTTTATTGAACCGCCTAAAACCCATTTTACCGACGGTCATCCATACTGATCAAACGGGTTTCATAGCAAGGAGAGAGGCTAGAGACAATTCAAACCGTGCGATACAACTTATCCATTGGGCAAACTTGCAGCAGTCCGGTCCTCCCTGTCTTTTGCTGTCTACAGATGCGGAAAAGACATTCGACAGGGTGGACTGGACCTATCTGCAAGCAGTGCTGTCTAGACTGGGATTGGGCCAGAATATGCTCAACTGGATAGGCTCGCTATACAGCTCCCCGGAGGCATGGGTAAAGGTTAATTGGATGCTGTCTGGCTCCTTCCCATACGGAATGGGACGAGACAGGGTTGCCCCCTGTCCCCACTGATATTCACTCTAACCCTAGAACCACTACTTAATATGATACGGCTCAATCCTAACATTTCAGGGTTCACAGTGGGAACAATGGAACATAAACTATCAGCCTATGCTAATGACGTATTATTTTACGTCAAAAACCCCCTGATCTCCCTCCCCAATATCATGGCGGAGCTACAGAGGTTCCATTCCCTATCCCTCCTGAGATGCGATCTCAACTGGAGGCGTCCTTCTCATTTACATGGTGTGGCCCCTCCTTCAAATATCTGGGCGTCTACCTCCCCGCCGCTGTCACACAACTGTACACATGCAATTATGCCCCCTTGCTTAATACGATTAAGGCTGATCTCCTACACTGGGACAGAGACACTTTCTCCTCGATGGGCCGAATCAGTATCCTGAAAATGAATGTACTGCCCAGAATTCTCTTTTACCTGCAGATGGTACCCATTTCTCTTCCTTGGTCCCTTTTCTCAGCTTTCAACAGTCTGTTTTTGAGGTTTATCTGGAGGGGACGTACGGCCTGCCTGGCCCCCCACACATTGCAACGCCCTAAGAGTCTAGGGAGACTGGGGGTCCCCTCTGTTAAAAGGTAGTATGAGGCGATCGCCTTGCAAAGAATTTTAGACTGGCACCACCATACCGCAACTAAATCCTGGGTCCCCCTCGAAAGATTCTTGGCGGGTTGCAATTTATCCCATGCCCCATGAGAGGGGCTTAGTCTCGTTAGATTGGCTCCGCAATCAGTTTGGCAGCTTCCTGATTGGATGGATGGTACTACAGACAGTTACATCACTTCATCCAGGGCCTGACTCACCCTGTCAGACCCCCACCCTCTCTAACCCCGTTTGAGAAGCTATGCAAGTCCACTGACCCTATCTCTCATTCTATTTCAGTACTGTATGGGCTGTTGCAGTCTGCGGAGCCCCAGAGTAAACCGGTGTATATACGGGAGTGGGAAAGAGACTTGCAGCATACGTTCACAGAGACCCAATTGAGCCATCTGTATTTTCTAACCCATAAAAGTTCAGTGGATACTAAGATGCAAGAAAATAGCTTTAAATTGCTAAACCGCTGCTATATGGTCCCAGTCACACTGACCAAAATGTTCCCTATAGCTTCTGCCGATTGCTGGCGGGGTTGTGGTACGGGGCACGTTCCTCCATATTTGGTGGGAGTGCCCTGGGATCCGGCCCTACTGGCGAGCTGTTAGAGCCCAGATAAAAATTATTTTGGACATAGACATGCAGGATTCCCCTATGGAGTTCTTGCTCCATGTGCCATCCACCTCGCTTAGCTTTTACCGCAAAACGCTCCTACTACACCTTCTAAACACCGCTCAGCGCCTAATTCCCATCAACTGGAAGTCCACCCAGGTTCCAGGACTTCCTGATTAGATTAGATTGGTTAACGCTATTATGGAGGCAGAGAAGTGGATGGCATTATGTAAAGATAAATATGACAAATTTTACAGTATATGGGCCACTTGGATAAACTACACCTCTACCACTGCACGGCCGACAGATACCGCCCTTTCCGGGCTTACCTCCTAAAGGACCATCTCCGTAGATGAGACCGGTGGGTCAGAGACCCTTAACCTTATTCTAGCTTACACTGATCCACATATACGGTTTTGCTGATTGCTAATTTGTTATGTGCACCCAAATGTGTTGTCCCCCTCCCTCCCCCCTCACTATACCCTTTCCCCATCACTGTAAACTCTCCCTCCCTCATTTCACTCAGGGATGTGGGAGATGTGTCACCTGTTGAATTGTTTTTGCTCTGGAATGACACTCCCAGGACCTGATACTGTAGTTCAAATGCATACCTGCTCCCATCCTTACGGTTGGATATAATTTGATGATGTCATAAGATGCTGACTTCTGAAAGTATCCTAAGATCCTATACACCCGTGCTACGGTGATTAACCCTAACTCTGATATTCCCTTTCTTGTTTCTGAATATCTTGGTTTTGGATATTTATGTTTCTATTTTCTCTGTACTGTTTGTTATACTTGAAAATAAAATAAAGATTATATAAAAAAAACATATGTCTGGTCAAGCATGTGGTGCCCAAGCGGCTGATGTTTTGGCTACGCGAGATACGCTTGAGACATATGTTGCAAATAGCAGCGGTGCGATCTGATGCACTCGTCTCTAAAAAGGCCCACACCAAAGAACTTTTGGAATAACACGCAGGTGCGGGGCCTCTCCTATCCTATCAGGCACCCACGTGGAGTCAGTGACCTCATCATCCCCTCCCTCTTCATCCCTGGAGCAAACCTGGCAGTATACTGCAGCTGGTGGAACATGACTGCCAGATTGCTGTCCTTCTTGAGCATCCCCTGTCTCTGCGCTCATGCTACTGCCTTCCTCTAGCTGGGTATCATCATCAGAGCCTTTAAAACGCTGGGCATCTTCCTGGAGTATGTACCCAACACTGTGCTCAAACAGTTTGGGGGACTCCTCAGGAGAACATGGTGGGGCTAGAGAAGGACTGACTGATGATGACATTGAGAAGAGGGAAGAGGACGAGTTGGCAGCTGCTTTGCTAGTACCCTGAGCCTGGGTGGGAGAGGATGAGGAGGATGAAGAGGGCTTGGTCATTCACTCTACAAAGTCTTCGGCATGATGTGGCTCAACAGGTCCAGCTGCCGAAAATAAGGACAAGCATGACCCATGGCCACATGCTGATGACGATGCACCGCGTCCACGACCAGCACTGTTGTCTCTAGACTAGGGATGAGCCCGGTGTTCGATTGGAACCCATGTTCAAATCGAACATTGGCTGTTCGTCCGTTCCTCGAAAACCAGAACTTTGAGGACCGTTCGCATCAAATTCATGTGATACGAACGGCCCACAATGCACTGCGCCAGTTGCAGTGCATTGCTGGCTGATGATTGGCCAAGCATGCACTGTGACCCCGCATGCTTGGCCAATCACAGCGCCGGCAGCGAGGAGAGCCATAATTGGCCACAGGTTGGATGCCTGTGGCCAATTATAGCTCAGGGGGTTTAGTACACGCCCCACACTATATAAGGCCGCCAGCACAGCAGCCTTGTATAGTGTGTTGCGGCGTTCATAGAGAGAAGGATAGGCAGGGATAGTGTCAGCTGTGCTTTACTTCTTTAGATAGCTCTATTACAGTGAGTGTAGTGTTCAGGGAGAGAGCAGGATAGGCAGGGACAGTGTCAGCTTTGCTTTGCTTCTTCACGTAGCACTATTACAGTGGGTGTAGTGTGCCTCCTGCACAGCATACACCTGAATCCACCCCCTCCTCATTGCTGGTGTTGTGTAGTTGATTTGTGCAACACAGGCATCTGCCTAATATTCAGTCAGTGTAGTGTGCCTCCTGCACAGCATACACCTTAATCTACCCCTCGTTGCTGGTGTTGTGTAGTTCATTTGTGCAACACAGGCATCTGCCTAACATTAACATAACATATTTTGGGTGCGGGGTTCCCCTTAATATCCACACAAGACCCAAAGGGGCTGGTAATGGGCTGGGGTGGTGGGGGGGGGGGGGGGTTGATGGGGTAGCCATGTCATTTTTCTCAAAGATTTTCATCCATATTGACAGGACAAGACATTACATTAAAGCCGCAAGCAGTTTTAAATGGCTTTTTTTCCTTTACAAATGTCATTTGGTGTAGGGACTGTTCTAAACATGGGAAACACATGCCACTTCACAGGCATACTTTAGACACCCTCCAGGTATGATATTTAAAGGAATATTTCACTTTTTTTTTCACTTTATGCATCATTAAAATTCCTGCTCCAGAAAAAAACGACAGCTTTTAAAACTTCTTTTTGTATTGATACATTTCCCCTTTGGCAGGACCCGGGTCCCCAAACCCTTTTTAGGACTAATAACATGCATATTGGGCGTTATAATTAGCACTTTAGATTTCGAACGTTCGCATCCATTAATAGTAATTAATAGGGTTCTAACATTCGTGCAAATTTCGGTCCGTTCGCAGGTTCTGGTGCGAACCAAACCGGGGGGTGTTCGGCTCATCCCTACTCTAGACACAGAGCCTGCTTGCCCTCTTTTATTGGCTTGTGACCTTCTGCCTCTCCTTGTTGGCCTTCCAGACATAATAATGGCCTGCAGGGAGATGGGAAAACCAGCAATTGGATAGTGTATATTGTGCTGGAGGCACACAACACCCAACACCAGCAATAAAGGGTAGATACAGGTGTATACTGTGCTGTGCTGGAGGCACACAACAACCACTAACTCCTTCAGATGCCTGTATGAGAGAACACCAGCAATAAAGGGTAGATACAGGTGTATACTGTGCTGTGCTGTAGGCATGCTACACCCACTAACTCCTGCAGATGCCTGTATGAGAGAAAACCAGCAATAAAGGGTAGATACAGGTGTATACTGTGCTGGAGGCACACAACACCAACTAACTACTTCAGATGCCTGTATGGGAGAACACCAGCAATAAAGGGTAGATATATGTGTATACTGTGCTGTGCTGTAGGCACACAACACCCACTAACTCCTGCAGATGCCTGTATGAGAGAACAACAACAATAAAGGGTAGATACAGGTGTATACTGTGCTGTGCTGTAGGCACACAACACCCACTAACTCCTGCAGAGGCCTGTATGAGAGAACACCAGCAATAAAGGGTAGATACAGGTGTATACTGTGCTGGAGGCACACAACACCCACTAACTACTGCAGATGCTTGTATGAGAGAACACCAGCAATAAAGGGTAGATACAGGTGTATACTGTGCTGTGCTGGAAGCACACAACACCCACTAACTCCTGAAGATGCCTGAGAAAAGAATACACTTTTCCTGCCTATCTAGCTCTTTCCCTGCACGCTGGAACACACTACACAAGGCCGCCATGCTGGTGGCCTTATATGGTGTGGGTCGTGTACCAAACCTCCCTGAGCTATAATTGGCCACAGGCAAATAAAGGTTTAACTATTTGATCACCTGGTTTTAGTGGTAGTCGGGGGTCTGCGTCACCCCAGGCAATGTCAGATTAGTGGCAGTAGCGCCAACACCCACACACACACCATACACCTCCCTTAGCAGTATGGTGTCTGAACAGATCAATATCTGATCTGATCAGATCAATACTAGCGTCCCGAGCAGTTTAGGGTTCCCAAAAACGCAGGCCAGATATCTGCTAGCACCTGCGTTTAGCCCCTCTGCCCAGCCCAGCCCACCCAAGTACAGTATCAAGCGATCACTGTCACTTACAAAAACACAACAAACATAACTGCATCAGGCCTGATCCCTGCCAACGCTAACAGTTTTTTTGGTAGCGCTTGAATCAGTTGCTGACAGTCAGGTGCTTTTTTTCCTGTGAGTCTTACTAATGTACCAGTAAATTTAGAGATCAAAATGTCAAATCGAAGGTACACTAGTGAAGAGGCCTACACGTTTCTGAGCATGACAGATAGTGAAGAAGAGGTCACTCATCTGTCAGATTCAGGCTCAGAATACGAATCAGTAGACAGCAGTGGCACCCTGACATATAGCTCTGACGATGGAGTTGCGGTCCCTGCCAAGGTCAGGTGCACCAGACCCCATTCCTTTGCTGTCGTTGAGGTGCAAGAACCGCAGGGCTCTTGTATGGAGCAGAGAGCCAGTACTAGTGGTGCTCATCCTTCTGGTGAACTGGCAAGCACCAGCGGCCTAGGAGATCCTGGTCATACATCCAGCACTGCAGTATCATATGGTGAAGTGGCGAGTCCCATAAGTGCAGTTCAAGCTGGTGAGGTGGCTAGCATGAGTAGAGTCCCGCAGCCACCAAGAAGAAAAAGACAAGCCCTTCAATCCCATAGTGCCCTTCCTGCTGCATTTGTCAATCCTAATTGCAGTATCCACTTCTGCAGCATCCGTACTTCCCCCATTCACTGGCCAACCCGGAATGCAGGTGGAAACAGTTGACGGCACTTGATTTTTATTCGCTGTTTTTCACCAAAGATCTCTATAGATCTATTGTGGACCAAAGCAATTTACGGTTTCTGAATTTAAGACCTTTCTGGGCCTAGCCCTCCTCATGGGCATAACTAAAAAGAGTGAGTTGCAGTCATATTGGTCCACTGACCCAATTCACCATATGCCCGTGTTCTCTGCCTCCATGACCAGGACACGATACAGCAGATGTTGCAGTTCATGCACTTCAATGATAATGAACTCTGTTGTCCTCGGGGAGACCCTGGATTTGATCGCCTCTACAAAATGAGGCCCATCATAAACCCCTTCAACCAACGGTTTGCAGCCTTGTTTACTCCCCATCAAGTTGTCTGCATTGATGAGTCCCTGATTAAGTTTTCTGCCCACTTGTCATTCAAACAGTATCTTCCCAGCAAACGTGCCAGACATGGGGTCAAGATGTATAAGCTCTGTGACAGGGTCACAGGCTATACATATAGTTTTATAGTTTACAAGGGAAGAGATAGTTACGTAGAGCTGAAGAACTGCCCAGACTACACAGGGAGCACTGTTAAGATTGTGTGGGACTTGGTGTCACCCTTATTCAGAAAGGGGTACCACTTATATGTGGATAATTATTACACGAGCATGCCACTTTTTAGTCACTTGTTTGATCATGGAATTGGCGCATGTGGCACCGTGCGATCTAAACGCTGGGGCTTACCCCAGCGGCTTGTAGATTCCCATCTTAGGCTGGGGGGAGAGAGCCTGCTTTAAGTATAATAATTTGCTCACTGTGAAGTGGAGGGATAAGAATGTTTTTCCTCCCTTCACACAGACACGACGGTCCAAATTCCTACGGTGACTGGTGTTGTGGAGGAACTCCGCTGTGTCCACGAATATAATCTTAATATGGGAGGGGTGGACCTCAACGACCAGGCGCCGCACCTAATTGCCCATAAGGCCAGACACTGGTACAAAAAAAGTGTCTGTATATTTTTTTCAATTGGCTCTGATAAATGCTTCTGTGCTATACAAAGCTTCAGGATGAACTGGATCCTTCCTTAAATTCCGGGAAGAGATCATCACAGCCCTTCTGTTTCCAGACAGTGCTGTGGCCCAACTTTCTAATTCAAATTCAGTGTGCCGGCTGCATGAGAGGCATTTTCCACGTGTCCTCTCTGGTGCCCCTACCCAAAGAAACCCCCAGAGAATATGTTGTGTCTGTAGAAAGTGTGTATATGGGCGTGACACCCGCTTTTATTGTCCCTCCTGTCCTGACCAACCTGGTCTTTGCATCGGTGACTGTTTCGAACGCTACCACACACTAGTGGAGTATTAATGTAGGGTACAGCATTGCACAGTCCTAAGCATACTAACACAGGGTCTCAAAATATGTGATGGCCATCACATTTTGAGAGACCCTAATAAGGAACATTTATGCCGCGTACACACGACCAGACTTTGAGGGACTAGGTCCGACAGATTGTCGGCGGAGTTCTGACGGAGTTCTGACGGGCTTTCCGAATGAACAGACTAGGCCACACACAATCACACCAAAGTCCGACGGATTTGAACGTGATGACGTATGACCGGACTAGAATAAGGAAGTTCATAGCCAGTAGCCAATAGCTGCCCTCGCGCCGTTTTTTGTCCGTCAGACTAGCATACACACGAGCGTATTTCTCGGTAGGAACTGGGTCCGGCGGAGTTCCGGTGGAAAAATTTAAAACATGTTCTATTTCTAAAGTCCGCCAGATTTTTGGCAAGCAAAGGTCCGATGGAGCCCACACAAGATCGAATTGTCCGACGGACTCGTTCCGTCGGACCTTTGCTGTCAAAAAGTCCGGTCGTGTGTACGTGGCATTACAGTTTATATAAAAGTGCAAAAAAGTTAATTAAAAAAACACAAAAACACAAAAAATAAAAAAGCCAGAAATAGTTGTGGTTTTATTTTTCTTCTCTATTGTTCTCTCTCTTACGTTCGCTCTCTATTGTCTGCTCTATTGTTCTCTCTCTTTTGTTACTGTATTTTAGAAATGCAATGTTTTATTTTTACTATGTTTAATTGTATTTGCTTTGCAGGTATGGTAAGTCTTATGCCGCGTACACACGATCAGACTGTCCGGTGGACAATCTGCCCGTGTGTGGGCTCCGGCGGACTTTTTCTTTCCAAAAGTCCGGCGGACTTAGAAAGAAGTTTTGACTCGAAATTGTCCGCCAGACTCGGCAGTCCAGCGGACAATCCGGCCATCCGTGCGCTAGTCCGCTGGACTTTTGAAATGAACAGACTTGCCCACACACGGAGGAAAGTCCGTTCATTTTGAACGTGGCTCCAGGTAGACGGGACTAGCGCAGGAAGCCAATGTCGCCGCCTCCACCCCAAAGCACCTTGTCCCCATGTTGATGAGGACAAGAGCCTCTTCCCGACAACCCTTGTTGTTGTTGGTCTGCGGGTGGGGGGCTTATCGGAATCCAGGAGCCCTCTTTAATAAGGGGGACCCAGATACCGGCTCCCCACCGTATGTGAATGAGTATGGGGTACCACGTACCCCTACCCATTCACCTGGTGAAAAAAGTATAAAGAAAAAAACACAAAAATTATTTTTAAAGTAATTTATTACACAGCTCCGGTGGTCTTCCGTCTTGGGGGGGTCTTCTCGCCGGACTCCTACGCTATCTTCTGCTAGATCTTTTACTAGCGGAGGAGTCCGGCTTTCTTCTTCGTCGCCGCCGTGGCCCGAGGGAAGTCGAAGAGAAGACCGGGAGAAGACCACAGACGGCGGCGGCGACAGAAGAAATCCGGGCTTCTCCACTAGTAAAAGAGCTAGCAGAAGATAGAAGAGGAGTCCGGCGAGAAGACCCCCCAAGAAGGAAGACCACAGGAGTTGTGCAATAAGTTATTTTAAAAAAAGGTGTTGTGTTTTTTTCTATACACTTTTTTCCACCAGGTGAATGGGTAGGGATACGTGGTACCCCATACTCATTCACATAGGGTGGGGAGCAGGTATCTTGGGGCCCCCTTATTAAAAATGGAGCTCCAGGATTCAGATAAGCCCTTCGCCCACAGGCCCCCGACAACCGATGGCGAGGGTTGACAGGAAGAGACACTGGTCCTCATCAACAAAGCACCCCCCATGTTGAGGACTGGCCTGGTATGGCTCAGGAGGGGGGCTGCTCGCTCATCCCCACCCCCTTTCCTGACCGGCCGCTTGGATAAGGGTCTGATATGAACTTTGGGGGGACTTCCCCTTTAAGTCCATACCAGGTAACGGGCCAGCGAGGTGTCAATCTCCCGGATGGAGGCGGCGACATTGGCTTCCTGCGCTAGTCCCGTCTACCTGGAGCAGCGTTCAAAATTAACGGACTTTCCTTCGTGTGTGGGCAAGTCCTTTCATTTCAAAAGTCCAGCGGACTCCCGCCATAGTCCGACGGTTTGTCCGCAGCACCTAGGCCGGAAAAGTCCAGTCGTGTGTGGGCAGGTCCGCTTGTGCGGAAAGTCCGGCGGACCTCCGCTTCAAAGTCTGGTGGTTTGTCCACCGAATAGTCTGATTGTGTGTACGCGGCATTACTGTTATACTGTTATTATGAACCCTCATTTGCTTTGCAGGTAGGCCATGCAGCTGCAGCACGGGTTTATTTATTCTGACAGCAACAGCGTTTGCTCCCACGATACATAAAGCCGTGACTCCAGTGCTGTCAGAGATGATTTCACCACCACAGTTAAAAAAAAGAGCATATATGCAGAAGCATGGAGCAGGGGTGGAGGAGCGATTTGCTTCTAACATTAGGGGTGGATTGCCCCCATGCTTCGGCATATATTTTTTAGGCACAGATTGCATTGAAAAATGTTTTATTTTGACTATATTTTATTGTATTTGCTTTGCAGGTATGGTAAGTCTTACACTACTGTTATACTGTAATGTTACTTTGTTTTATTGTTAACCATCATTTGCATAGCAGGTACGCCATTCAGCTGCAGCACTGATTTATTTATGTTGACAGCAACAGTGTTTGCTCCCACGATACGTAAATCAGTGACTCCAGTGCTGTAGGAGGTGATTTCACCGCCACAGTTAAAAGAAAATGGTGCATGTATGCCTATCATTAGAAGTGGGTGGATGAAGGGGCTGAATGAAAAAAAGAACATTACATTATATGTAACAAGGGCCAGCAACGTACTGGTATGTTGCTGGACTTTGAGTGGTTATACAGAATGATCATGTTAGTATCATCCTTTTCAGCCAGCAGTCGGCCAGCAGTCGGCCTTCATGTAAAAAGCAATCCTAGCGGCTAATTAGCCTCTAGATTGCTTTTACAAACAGTGGGAGGGAACATTCCCCCCCTCCCCCCTCACCGTCTTCCATGGTTTTCTCTGGCTCTCCTGTCCCAACAGGAAACCCAAGAATGCAGTCGGTGGTTCTGCTAGCTGACCATAGAGCTGATCAGAGACCAGAATGACTCCAATTATCTCTATGGCGTAAGAAACCGGAAGCTACAAGCATTTCATGACTTAGGTTTTGCCAGATATATACAGCGCTATTGGGAAATTGGGAAAGCATATAATCACACCGATCTTGGTGTGGTCAGATGCTTTGAGGGCAGAGGAGAGATCTAGGGTCTAATAGACCCCAATTTTTTTCAGAAAAGAGTACCTGTCACTACCTATTGCTATCACAGGGGATATTTACATTCCCTGAGATAACAATAAAAATTATAAAAAAAAAAAAAAAATGAAAGAAACAGTTTGAAAATAAAACAAAAATAAATAAATAAATAAATAAATAAGCACCGCTGTCCTCACGCAAAGGTGAACGCAAGCGTCGGTCTCGTGTCATATGTAAACAGCAATTGCATGTGAGGTATAACCATGAAGGTCAGATTGAGGGAAGTAATTTTAGCAGTAGACCTCTTATTTAAATCTGGTAAGCTGTAAAGGTTTTTAAAAATGTATGTAGTTTGTCACAGCTGCACGTTTGCACGCAATTTTAAAGCATGTCGTGTTTGGTATCCATGTACTCAACATAAGATCATCTTTTTTATTTCATCAAACATTTGGGCAATATAGTGTGTTTTAGTGCATTAAAATTAAAAAAAGTTATTTTTTCCCAAAAAAATGCGTTTTAAAAATCGCTGCACAAATACTGTGATAAAAAAAAGTTAATCACCCAGCATTTTAATCTGTAGGGCCTTTGCTCAGGAGAAGCAGTAGAATGTATTTTGGGGTGTAATTCCACATATAACCATGCCATGTTTGAACAATATATCATTTAGTGACAACTTTGTGTAAAAAAAAAAAAAATTGTAATATTTGCGAAACTTGTGGCAAAATATAAAATATTCCATGTACTCAACATGCCTCTCAGCAAATATCTTGAAGTGTCTTCATTCCAAAATGGGGTCATTGGGGGGGGGGGGGGGGGGGGGTGCTATCTTGACATTTGATGGCCTCCGAAACTGTGATAGGTAGTGAGGAAGTGAAATCACCATTTTACGCCCTTAGAAAGTGCGAAGGTGGTGATTGGGTTTTGGGGTCCTGTACACGGCTAGGCTCCCAAAAAGTCTCATACATGTGGTATCCCCATACTCAGGAGAAGCAGCAGAATGTATTTTGGGGTGTCATTTCACATATGCCCATGGCATGTTTGAGCAATATATCATTTAGTGACAACTTTATGCAAAAAAAAAAATTTGTAATTTTCCCGCAACTTGTGGCAAAATATAAAAATATTCCATGGACTCAACATGCATATCATCAAATTGCTTGGGGTGTCTACTTTCCAAAATGGGGTCATTTGGGGGGGTCTGTGCTATCTTGGCATCTTATGGCCTTCGAAACTGTAATGCCACGTACTCATGACCGGTTTTCCCATTGGAATAAACTCCAAAGGTTTTTCCGATGGAGTCCCTACTGAAACTGTTGTGCGTACACACGATCAGTTAAGAACGCAGTGACGTACAACACCTACGATGGGCCTAGAAAAAGGAAGTTCAATAGCCAGTAGCCAATAGCCTCCGTCTCATACCTGCTTCAGAGCATGTGTAATTTTTGGTCTGTAGGAAGAGCATACAGACAAACGGCTTTCCCAATAGGAATTGGTTCCATCGGAAAGATTTAATACATGTTCTATTTCTAGGTCCGTCAGAATTTTCATAAAAAAAGTCAGATGAGGCATACACACAATCGGAATATATGTGAAAAGTTTCTGTCTGACTTTTTCTGTCGGACATTCCGCTCGTGTGTACACGGCATGATAGGCAGTAATTCCACATTTAATCATGGCACATGTGAGCAATATATAATTTAGTGACAACTTTGTGTAATTTTTTTTTGTCATTTTTCAATCCCTTGTGACAAAAAATAACATATTTAATGGGCTCAACATGCCTCTCAGCAATTTCCTTGGGGTGTATACTTTCCAAAATAGGGGGGGGGGGGGCGCGTTGTACTGCAGTGCCATTTTAGCACCACAAGAAATGAGATAGGCAGTCATAAACTAAAGGCTGCGTAGATTCCAGAAAATGTACCCTAGTTTGTAGACGTTATAACTTTTGTGCAAACCAATAAATATACGCGTATTGACCCTTTTTTTTACCAAAGACATGTGGCTGAATACCTTTTGGCCTAAATGTATGACTAAAATTGAGTTTATTGGATTTTTTTTATAACAAAAAGTAGGAAATATAATTTTTTCTCAAAATTTTCAAGCTTTTTCTGTTTATATCGCAAAAAATAAAAATCGCAGAGGCAATCAAATACCATTAAAAGAAAGCTCTATTGGTGGGGAAAAAAGGACACAAATTTTGTTTGGGTACAGCATTGCATGACTGCAAAATTACCAGTTAAAGCAGTGCAGTGCCAAATTGTAAAAAGTGCTCTGGTCATTGAGCAGCCAAATCCTCCGGGGCTGAAGTGGTTAAAGTAATATTTTTTGCTAGAAAATTACTTTGAACCCCCAAACATTATACATTTTAATTTTTTTAGCAGAGATCCTAGAAAATAAAATGGCGAATGTTGTAATAGTCACACAGTATTTGCGCAGCAGTCTTTCAAATGCAGCATGTTGTGGTTTAAATTGCGCTTGCTCATGGAATAGGGACAAACCATGGTACTTAAAAATCTCCATAGGCAAAGATTTAAATCTTTTACAGGTTGCTATAACAATTGCATCGATACCTCACATGTTTGGTTTTAACACGGTTTACGTATGTGGGCGTAACTTACATATGCGTTTTATTATTTATTTTACTTGTATTTTTTATTTTTACACTGTCCTTTTATTTTTTGATTACTTTTATTCCCAATACAAGGAATGTAAACATCCCTTGTAATAGAAATAAGGATGACAGGCCCTCTTTATTGAGAGAAGCAGCGGGAGGGGTATTCTAAAAGTGATCCTACCCACGGGACCACTTTTATCTAATGCAGAACTGGCCATAGTAAATAACGATACCGGGGTTGTGGCAGCCAGCTGCTGCCATAACCCCAGTATTAAACACCAAAATGACATATTTTTACTATGGGCAAGCAGACAAGTGTTTTATATATATATATACACACAATTAGCAGCATAGAAATGTACAATAAAGCCCATTAGTGCCTTAAGTATATTTATTTTAATGTAAATTAACATAGGTCACCGTGAGAAATATTAAGAGTAATTTACAGGTGCACGTTGGTTATTGAGCAATAATTACCATAATTAAATAAGAAAAAAGAAAGGGAAAAAAATGACGACTTGGGCCTGTTGACAGAGCGTCCAATAATATATAAGGACAAATTGGTTTTATGGTCACATGGAAGAGTTTTAGGATAATAATGTTGCAAAATCAGATTGTTCCATAAAAGATATCCAGGAAAGCCATACATCTTGAAAATTAGAGTATTGGTTGTGCAACTGTGCCAATAGTTCTTCCATTATCAAAAGCTTGTTTAATTCAGTTATCCAATCTATTATTGAAGGAGTGTTTTGAGATTTCCAATGTCTCAGAATTATCAACCTGGAAGTCACTAAAAAGAAAAGAAAAATCCCCCTCTTAACTTTTGAGGCAGATTCTGGGAACATAGATAGCATTGCTATTTGGGGAGTTTGTGGCACTGTCTCTGAGGCAAAGGGACTATATATTTTAAAAACACTGTCCCAAAATGTGTGAAAGGCAGGGCAATTCCTCCACATATGTTGCATAGTGTCTACATGAGATAGGCATCACCAACATTGGTCTCATGTATTTGGGAATATTTTATGTAATATCCATGTAATATCCAAGGGCAGTGATACCCTCTTGTAATGACTTTATAATTTTGTTCCTGTATTTTAATTACAACAGAATATTTATGTGTTCACGTACAGTATTTACAAACTTCTTCCTCCGTAAAAGTAAATCCTAGCTCCCTTTCTTATTCCACAAAGTAACAAGGTTTGTCAGAAAAAATCTTAGTTAGCAACGGGTTATAAAGGAGAGAAACCATATGGGTAGGGGGGGTCAGATTGTGTACATAGAGATTCAAAAACAGTAAAGAGGACAATAAAAGTAGTCTCTTGTTTATAATGAGTTATAAAAATTACAAAGTTGGAAGTACAATAGCCACCTGCTTGTGTGACAGGGGAAAAAATCATTAAATTGTGTCAGAAGTTTCAGTCCAGTTGAATCAATAACCTCGATCATTAGGAAGTAGGTTTTTGGAAGTAGCCAAGTAGAAGGAGGAGGCTTTGATCGCAACCCTGGAGGGAATTCAGGATTGACTGTGGAGTGGCATTCGTGAACTTATATAAGAAGGTGTGACATTGGGGTGTTTAGCTCAAGTGGTTAGAGGCATTTTTCAGTCCACATCAGGCAGGCATTTATAGTTAAGGGCCTGGTAGCCCACGTTTATTAAAAGAAAAAACAAAATAGTCCATCCAGGAATCCCACGCAGGGGTCCAATCTTAAATTAAATACACACAATCCAAATGAAAAATGCTAGCCCACCTGGCTACTCTCCAGCAGTAGTGCTGCTATAGGTACTTGCCCCTCAAACGAGCTGCTTGGATACACACAGTCTTAGGCTCCTTGGACGCACACAGCTTCAAGCCCTTCAACACACAGCTTTGGACTCCTTGGATGCACACAGCTTTAACCCTTCAACGCACACAGCTTCAACCCTTTGGGCTCTTTGGACATGCAAAGCAGCAAGCTACTCCACTCCACCATCCCTCTACACTCCATTCCCAACAGCCCTTCATTATATGGCCTGTCTGCAGCTGGGCACACACCCTGCTCGTTATCATCCAGACCTGGACACAGGGCTGGAGATATGCAAACTCTGTCTCTTTTTCCTCCGATTTCATAAGGACAGAGCCTCGCTCTGTCACAAAGGTAATAAAGGAATGTTGAGTAAGCGGTCCCAAATTTTAAGCTTTGCTAGAATACCTAAAGATATAAAATATACCTGAGGATGTAAGGATGCTAAGATCCATGGTAAAGACACAAGACGATAAGGAGATAGTGATTCCGCAATTTGTACTCATAGTTTCCTCGAAAAGTTATGGAATCAGTCTGATACTCGAGCCATGTAACCTCTTCGTAATAATGACCCATAATGGGGCAAACTCACTCCTCCCAGATGCTTGAGCCTGGTTAAGGCGTCATAACCGATTTTAGCATGAGAATCAGCCCAAATAGTTCTTTAGAGAACTAAAGAAGGAAAGTGGGGGGGGGGGGGGGGGGGCTTATTGGGACAGTTTGAAAAATATAACGAATACAGTGAAAAATATAAATTTTCAGGAGAGCCATGCTTCCAAACCATGAATGATTGAAAACACACCAGTAATTCAGCCTGCCATTTACAAATGACAATAAAGGTTTAAAATTTAAAAAAACTAAAAGCCGTGTTGAGGTTACAGATACACAATAATAGGTCATCAGTGTAAAGGCTTAATTTTATCTCTCTTTGGCCTATAGCCAGACCTTGAATAGAAGAGTTAGCTCCAATGGCATTCGTCAGATGTTCCATTGCCATAATATATAAAGATAAGGCAAAAGAGGGCACCTTCGACAATTTCCGTTATGGATATAAATGGGGTCAGAAAAGATGCCATTGACCCTAACCAGGGGTGAGTCATATAGGGCCATAATTTCAGTTATTAAACTAGGGGGGACAGGCAAAAATTAAGTCCCAGGATAGGCGGTCAAATTTTTTTTCTTAGCGCAGTCTAATGCCCTGTACACACGGCCGGAAATTCCGACGGAATCAATTCGATCGGATTATATTGTCGGAAAATCCGATCGTGTGTGGGCCCTATCAGACTTTTTTCTGTCGGAAACTCAGACAGAACAAATTTGAGAGAAGCCTCTCAAATTTTCCGATAAAAAATACGATCTGACTTTTTCCAATCGTTTGTAGAGAATTCCGATCGGACAAAATGTCACGCATACTCAGATCATATTACGAGACCAAATCTATTGGCTACTAGCCTCAACGTAGTCCCGTCGTAACAAACGAACGTCATCACGTTCCGAACGATCTGATTTTCTGACAACTTTGTTTTCCGACCGTGTGTATGCAACACCAGTGTCGGACAAAATCTGTCGGAAAACATCTGACCGATTTTGTGCTCGGAATGTCCGACCGTGTGTACGGGGCATAAGAGGGTAATCGCTTTGATAGGGTTATCCCTCGTTTCTCTGCTAGGGACAAACCCTACTTGGTTCAAATGGCAAGTGGTTTATTCTGGATGCATTCCCAAATGCACAAAATATAACTGGATATTAACATTTATTGGTATTAGTAACAGAGATTGTTGATCCAGGGAATATCCAATTGCCTTCTGAGGAGCAAATTTGACCATGCTTAGAGGTTGTTTGCCTTCTTCTGGATAAACTGTGGGTATAGGAGTCTGTATAAAGAGTTTTCTATTTATTTATTCTATTTATTTATTTTCTGGTAGTTTAACTAGCACGTGTGTATTTTTTCAACCTGATTAACTATATAAACATGCTCTCTATATCAGGCAGTGCAATTGGACTGTGGTCTGTGTGTTGAGATGTGAATATTATAGTATAGTTTTGCATTGTACAATGAGTGATTTTAGCCTCACATTGCGTTGTATATTCTGGAATATTGGTTCTTCATTGTATGTATAAATTTTGCTGTATATTTTAGTGTATATATAGCCAGTATATATAGATGATTCAGTGTAGTTTTCGTTGTAAACAAGGTAATCAATTTTGTATAAAGGAGCTCACAAATATGCCTAGATCAGCATAAGTATCAAGTATAGCTTATATTAGTGATACATCTGGAACATTTCCCACTAGGGATGAGCCGAACACCCCCCGGTTCGGTTCGCACCAGAACTTTCGAACGGACCCCAAATTCGTACGAACGTTAGAACCCCATTGAAGTCTATGAGACTCGAACGTTCGAAATTAAAAGTGCTAATTTTAACCTCTAATATGCAAGATGCTGTCCTAAAAAGGGTTTGGGGACCTGGCTCCTGCCCCAGGGGACATGGGTCAATGCCTAAAATGATTTTAAAAATGGCCGTTTTGGCGGGAGCACTGATTTTAATGACGATTAAAGTGGAAAAAAAGTGAAATATTCCTTTAAATATCGTGCCTGGGGGGTGTCTGTAGTATGCCTGTGAAGTGCCACGTGTTTCCCGTGTTTAGAACAGTCCCTGCACAAAATGACATTAAACGGAAATAACATCATTTAAAACTGCTTGCGGTTTTAATGTTATATCTGGTCCCTGCAATATGGTTGAAAATCATTGAGAAAAATGGCATGGGTAGCCCTCCCTGCCCATTACCAGCCCCTTTGGGTCTTGTACGCATATTAAGGGGAACCCCGTACCCATATTAAAAAAGGGAAATGCGTGTGGCCCCCAGGCCCTATATACTCAGAACAACAGTATACAGGCGGTGCAAACAAGACAGGGACTGTGTAGGTTTGTTGTGTTAAGTTGAATCTGTTTGTAATTTTCAACTGGTACATTTTTAAAGTATAGCTCCAGTCAAAAAAACAATTTTTAAGCTTTTTGGAAAACATAGGGAAGGGTTATCACCCCTGTATAATTTGTTTTGTCGTACATCTTTTTTCATCTCACGTGCTGTTGTCTCCTTCCGTTTGCAAGTAGGAGATGTTTGTAAGTTGGATGTTTGAAAGTAGGGGCCTGCCCTATATGCTCTGCAGAAATGGCGGAACAAGGTGTTGGTTTTGCCACAACATTATAAGCCCTGAAAGTGACTCTTGGTGGGCGCTGGAGCGCCCTGCTGTGAACGATTATATCAAGAATTGTAATTACATGCCATTGTTGAACAGTGGTAGAAAAATTTACCTTTGGTGGTTGTGGTGCTGGTGCCACAACACTATAAGTCCTCACAGTTACTCTAGGTGGGCACAGGAACGGGCCCTCCTGTGAAATATTATATCAAGAATTGTAATTACATGTCCCTGTTAAACAGGGGCAGAAAAATTGGGCCTTAGGCACTGGTACTGGTGCCACGACACTGGAACCTCTCCCATATACTCTAGTTTTATTGCAGGAATTAGCCCTGCTGCAAAGCATTGCATCAAAAATTGTAATTAAACGCCCCTGTTAAACAGGGGCAGAAAAATTGGGCCTTAGGCACTGGTGCTGGTGCCACCACACTGCAACCTCTCCCATATACTCTAGTTTTATTGCAGAAATTAGCCCTGCTGCAAAGCATTGCATTAAAAATTATAATTAAACGCCCCTGTTAAACAGCGGCAGAAAAATTGGGCTGATGGCACTGGTGCTGGTGCCACCACACTGCAACCTCTCCCATATACTCTAGTTTTATTGCAGGAATTAGCCCTGCTGCAAAGCATTGCATCAAAAATAGTAATTAAATGCCCCTGTTAAACAGGGGCAGAAAAATTGGGCTGATGGCATCACCCATAACCAGAAACGTTCTTCCAACATATCAGCGGAAGAAGAAGAGGATAGACAATCAACATAACAGGACAGTCACTCAGCATCAGCATAGGCAGTCTTGAAGGGATGTGATATTTAAAAAAAAATTATTCGGTTACATCAGCTTCAGGTGTTTGGTAGCTGTGGGTTATACAAGATTGATTCATCTTGATGAAGGTCAGTCGATCAACTGATTCGGTGGACGGGCGCACCCTGTGATCGGTAACAAAGCCACCAGCAGCACTGAAGGTGCGTCCTGAAAGAACGCTGGATGCAGAACAGGCCAGTAGCTCAATTGCATACTGTGCAAGCTCTGGCCAGTGATCCATCCTCAAGACCCAGTAAGCCAGAGGATTTTCGGGGGGAAAGGTGTCCAAGTCTGACCTTGCCCCTAGGTATTCCTGCACCATGCAAATCAGACGCTGGCGATGGTTGCTGGAACCAATCATACCTTGGGGCTGCGGACTAAAAAATTGTCTGAAAGCATCAGTCAGACAGCCACCTTCTCCACCGCTCCTTCTGACCGATGCCTCAGCAACACGTTGTCCAGGACCAGGAGTTTGTAACCTCCCAGTCTCTGGGAACGCGTTGCACAGACCTTTCTGCAAGGCCTCCCGGAGATGTCTCATCCTCTGCTCCCTCTGCGGGGGCAAGATAAGGTCGGAAACCTTACCCTTGTACCATGGATCAAGGAGAGTGGCCAGCCAGTAATGGTCCCTCTCCTTGATCCGAAGAATACGAGGATCCTTCCGCAGGCTTTGCAGGATCAGGAAGGCCATGCAGCGTAGGTTAGCTGAGGCATTCTGTCCAGAGTCCTCTGGGTCACTAAGGACAACATGATCCGCAGCTACCTCCTCCCAGCCACGTACAAGTCCACGGGTTTCTTGGGACTGTAAATCATCCCTACAAGACTGCTGCTGCTGCTGATGCTGAGTGCCAGCCTCCACCTCCATGCTGATACAATCATCCTCCTCCTCCTCTTCCTCCTCCTCATCCTCTTCCTGTGTGATGGGTGGCACAGCAGGAACACTGTCTGGATAAAGGGGGCCTTGAGAGGCAAGGAAGTCCTCCTCTTCCTGCCTCTGTTCTGCCTCAAGTGCCCTGTCCATTATTCCACGCAGCGTATGCTCCAAGAGGTGGACAAGAGGTACAGTGTCACTGATGCATGCACTGTCACTGCTCACCATCCTTATGGCCTCCTCAAACGGTGACAGGACAGTGCATGCATCCCTGATCATGCCCCACTGGCGTGGTGAGAAAAAACCGAGCTCCCCTGACCCTGTCCTGGTGCCGTAGTCGGAAAGGTACTCATTGATGGCCCTCTGCTGTGTGTGCAGCCGCTGCAGCATGGCCAACGTTGAGTTCCACCTGGTGGGTATGTCATATATAAGGCGGTTCTTGAGCCGGAATCGCCTTTCGTGAGAAAAAGTGGCGTTTGGGGACCTGCCACTGAGGAACCGCAAATTGTACAAACTCACGGAAGGGGGCCGAGTCTACCAACTGAAAAGGCAGGAGTTGAAGTGCTAGCAATTTAGCCAAGCTAGCATTCAATCGCTGGGCATGTGGATGGCTGGGAGTGAACTTCTTTCGCCGGTCCAGCAGCTGGGGCAGGGACATTTGCCTGCTATAATCGGACGTGGGTGTACTGCTAGCAGAGTGCCCGGAAGCACTTGGCTGTGACACACCTAATTCTACACCTTCATTCCTCTCAGAGCAGGTTTCAGAGAGGACTGAAGGTCTAGTGGGGTTGGAGATGCCAGCTGATGAGGAGCAAGGAGAGGTCCACTTTGTTCTTTGGTGTGGCTCTTTGAGGTACGCTTGCCAACGAGCTGCATGGCAGGTCAACATGTGTCTGGTCAAGCATGTGGTGCCCAAGCGGCTGATGTTTTGGCCACGCGAGATACGCTTGAGACATATGTTGCAAATAGCAGCGGTGCGATCTGATGCACTCGTCTCAAAAAAGGCCCACACCAAAGAACTTTTAGAATAACGCGCAGAGGCAGCGCCCTGCACAGGTGGAGCTCTGCGGTGTGATTCAGTTGGTGTGCTGCCCCTAAGCTGGCCATCGGAGGGCATCCTGCCTCGTTGGACATGTACCTCCTCCTCCTCCTCCTCTGTCCTACCAGGCACCCACGTGGAGTCAGTGCCCTCATCATCCCCTCCCTCTTCATCGCTGTAGCAAAGCTGGCAGTATGCTGCAGCTTGTGGAACATGACTGCCAGATTGCTGTCCTTCTTGAGCATCCCCTCTCTCTGCATTCACGCTACTGCCTTCCTCTAGCTGAGTGTCATCATCAGAGCCTACAAAACACTGGGCATCCTCCTGGAGCATGTACCCAACACTGTGCTTAAAGAGTTCAGGAGACTCCTCAGGAGGACGTGGTGGGTCTAGGGAAGGAGTCACTGATGATGACATTGAGAGGAGGGAAGACGATGCGTTGGCAGCTGCTTTGCTAGTACCCTGAGACTGGGTGAGAGAGGATGAGGAGGATGAAGAGGGCTTGGTCATCCACTCTACCAAGTCGTTGGCATGTTGCAGCTCAACATGTCCAGCTGCCGAAAAGAAGGACAAGCGTGTCCCATGGCCACATGCTGATGACAATGCACCACGTCATTGACCAGCACTGTTGTCTCTAGACACAGAGCCTGCTTGCCCTCTTTTATCGTCTCGCGCCTGTCTGCCTCTCCTTGCTGGCCTTCCAGACATGGTAATGGCCTGAAGGGAGTTGGGTAAAACAGCAGTTGGGTAGTGTATATTGTGCTGGAGGCACACAACACCCACTAACTCCTGCAGATGCCTTTATTATAGAACACCAGCAATAAAGGATAGATAAAGGGGTATACTGTACTGGAGGCACACAACACCCACTAAGCCCTGCAGATGGCTCTATTAGAGAACAGCAATAAAGGGTAGATACAGGTGTATATTGTGCTGGAGGCACACAACACCCACTAACTCCTGCAGATGCCTTTATTATAGAACACCAGAGATAAAGGGGTATACTGTACTGGAGGCACACAACACCCACTAAGCCCTGCAGATGGCTCTATTAGAGAATGGCAGTAAAGGGTAGATACAGGTGTATATTGTGCTGGAGGCACACAACACCCACTAACTCCTGCAGATGCCTTTATTATAGAACACCAGCAATAAAGGGTAAATACAGATGTATACTGTGCTGTGCTGGAGGCATGCACAACTTCCAATAACTCCTGCAGATGGCTCAAATAGAGAAGAGCTATGTAGGTGGATATAGTGGTGTGTACTGGGTACAGAGCACGCAGGCAGCACGCACAAGCTCCTAACACTGACTGCAAGCTCTATTATAAAAGATAGATATATCGCTAGCTATATAGGTGAGGTGAATATAGCGGTGTATACTGCGGTCAGGGCACGCAGACAACAACCACTACAGAAGAGCAAGATCGAAAAATCGGCCGATAACGATCGGTGTATACTGTGTTGAAGGTACACAGAACACCCACTAACTGCTTCAGACGCCAACACACTACACAAGGCCGCCGCGGTGGCGGCCTTATATAGTGTGGGGCGTGTACTACACAGCCTGAGCTATGATTGGCCACAGGCATCCTGCCTGTGGCCAATCATGGCTCTCCTCGCTGCCGGCGCTGTGATTGGCCAAGCATGCGGGGTCACAGTGCATGCTTGGCCAATCATGAGTCAGCAATGCACTGCGCCATCGTAGTGCATTGTGGGCCGTGAGTGCCACACGAATTTGGCGCGAATGACCCATAATTTTATTATTGGTTTAGATTTAGCACACACAATTTTTGTTTTAATATACATACATTTTTGTGGGGGTTTTTCTATACTATTTATGTTAACTTCATTTCAGATTTAGTATACACTTTATTCACTTATATGATGATATGATAGTACTCACGTATACTATTTACTAATCATATTTTTTTCACGCAATACTGTTTTTCCTCATGTTTATTGATATCGTTTTGGATTAGGTTTTAGGTATACAATTTTTTGTTTTTAGCGCAGCTCACTTTGTTCACCTATTCTGTATTAGAGAACACCAGCAATAAAGGGTAGATACAGGTGTATACTGTGCTGTGCTGGAGGCACAAAACACCCACTAACTCCTGCAGATGACTTTATTATAGAACACCAGCAATAAAGGGTAGTGTGGCAGCAGGCAGGTAAAGTCACCTGGTTGTATCCAGGATGGGAAATATGTGTTCCCTAGATTCAGGCTTTATGCAGACTTGTACAACTAGAGGGGAATAGTTAATGAGCCCAGCTGAAGTAAGTGGGCTCATTAAGACCTCTACAAAAAACCCCAGCATGCTTAGGGAGATGCTCCATCCTGGAACCAGTTTTGTGTTGTATAGACTGGGGAGTGTGACACCTGTTCTGTGCGGTGAGTTAACGCCTGTGTGGCAAACCTCTACAACAGAGACAGGGACTGGTGCAGCACAAGGCTGCACTCAGTTGTTAGACAGGGAATCTAAGTGTGTAATTAGAGGTCAAGCTGACCAGGATTTATTTTCATGTTTTATTTTTGTTTGGCTGTTATATGTTTCACTGCATGTAGCATAAATAAACCGCATCTTTTGTTTTTTGCACCTACAACGCTGTCTGCTGTGCCTGATTTTGTGTTGTGAACCCATCCAGGGGGTCACACACACCCGCTGCCGAGCTAACCCCTCACAGTTGGTGGAGAATGCGGGCAGTTTTTTTTTATTTTTTTGTTAAGGGCAGCATGGAGGAGATACTGAGACAGCTGGCTCTAGCAAATGCAAATCAGCAGCAAACAAATGCGGGTTTACAAAAGAGCCTTGCAGCCCAGCAGCAGACAAATGCAACTTTGCAGCAGAGTCTGGAAGCTCAGCAACAAGCCCAGCAGCAATCTGAAGCCCGCTTTATAGACCTGTTGCAGAAGCAAGAGCAGAGTTTTCAACAGCAAATAGAGACATTAATACAGCAACGTCCGCAGACCAATGAAGCAAGTGGTTACAATAATACTGCATCCTTTGGTGTGAGCCGTTTACTGACAAAAATGACTGGAGAGGATGATCCGGAGGTGTTTTTGACCACATTTGAAAGGACTGCTGAAAGGGAAAAGTGGCCTAAGGAGCAATGGGCTGGACTGGTGGCCCCTCTGTTAACTGGGGAATCGCAGAAAGCTTATTATGACCTAGAGCCTGACCAAGCAAAAGACTATGTGTTGCTGGATTCAGGTAGCCTGGTAACATTGATAAAAGCTGAATTAGTTACTACAAAGTTCTCTGGGAAGAACAAGGTGGCTGTTATTTGTGTGCATGGGGACACCCGAGAGTATCCTGTAACTTCAGTGTTTTTTGAGACTCCCAAAGGTAACCTCTCTCATCAGGTGGGGTTAGTGTCTCACTTACCACATGATGCTATTGTGGGAAGGGATTTTCCAAAGTTCTGGGAACTCTGAGATTGTCCTGAGCCCCCCACTGGTGCCCCTATAAACCAGGAAGATGACCAGAATTCCTCTGGGAGTGGTGAGGACTCTCCTGAATTTCCCTTGTCGGTATTGGCGGGGGAAACTCGAGAAACTGGGGAGGAGCCAACATCCTCAGATGAAAACATGCAGTCTGTGGAGTTTTCGGATCTTGAGGTTCACAGGGAAAATTTTGCCACAGAACAGTTAAAAGACCCCACCCTAATAAAGGCACGGGAAAATGTGGTGAAAATAGATGGCGAGTTAGTGAACCCAGATAAGACTTGCACTTATCCTTACTTCACTATGGAAAGGGACCTGCTGTATCGAGTGGCTCAAAGGGCAGAAGAAACCATTGAGCAACTTGTAGTGCCCAAACCTTACAGGAAGTTGGTGTTAGAATTGGCCCATGGGCACATTCTGGGAGGTCATCTGGGGGCCGAGAAAACCAGAGAGAGGGTACTGCAGAGATTCTATTGGCCTGGGGTCATGAAGGAAACAGAAAATTATTGTTCCTCCTGCCCTGTGTGTCAGAAGTCGGCACCTATGCCACATTTCCGTAACCCGCTGGTACCTCTTCCTATCATTGAGGTCCCCTTTGAGAGGATCGCAATGGATTTGGTAGGTCCGATAATGAAGTCTGCTAGGGGGCATCAGTACATTTTGGTTATATTGGACTATGCCACCCGTTATCCGGAAGCAATTCCTCTTCGAAATACCTCGGCCAAAACCATAGCCAAAGAGCTATCTCTTGTTTTTAGCCGCGTGGGTATTTGTAAGGAACTGCTTACGGACCAAGGTACACCCTTTATGTCCAGGGTTATGAAAGAATTATGCAAGTTGTACAAAGTGACACAATTGCGTACATCTGTGTATCACCCCCAAACAGATGGGTTGGTTGAAAGATTCAACAAAACCCTAAAACAAATGTTAAAGAAGGTGGTGGCTAGAGATGGAAAGAATTGGAACTGTCTAATACCCTATCTGATGTTTGCCATTAGGGAGGTACCCCAATCCTCTACGGGTTTCTCACCCTTCGAGTTGCTCTATGGGAGATACCCAAGAGGGCTGCTGGATATCGCCAAGGAAACTTGGGAAAATGAGAGTTCTCCTCACAGGAGCGTGATTGAGCATGTCGCCCTGATGCAAGATAGAATTGCACAGGTAATGCCAATCGTAAAGGAACATTTGACCCAAGCGCAGTTAGCACAGCAGAGAGTGTACAACCGTGGGGCCAAGACCCGTACTTTTTCTCCGGGGGATAGGGTCTTGGTGCTAGTCCCTACGGTTGAAAGCAAATTTCTGGCCAAATGGCAAGGTCCATACGAAGTAATTGAAAAAATTAGTGAGGTGAACTACAGGGTTAGACAGCCAGGAAGGCGAAAGCCGGAGCAGATCTATCACGTCAATCTGCTGAAAGCCTGGAGGGATAGGGAATCCCTAGTCGCAGAGACTTTGTCACAAGCACAGCCTGATTGCTTAGTTCCTGAGGTTGGAATAGCAGACACCTTATCGAAAAGCCCAACAACAGGAGGTTAAAGAGTTTGTACTTCGTAACAAAGAGATTTTCTCTGAGCTGCCGGGACAAACATCTGGCGTAGAGCATGACATTATCACCCCGCCAGGAGAAAGGGTAAAACTAAAACCTTATAGAATACCAGAGGCCCGACGGGAGGCAATACGTGGGGAGGTTCAAAGGATGCTGGAATTGGGTGTGATAGAGGAGTCCCAGAGTGACTGGTCCAGTCCTATCGTACTAGTGCCCAAACCTGATGGGAGCTGGCGGTTTTGCAACGATTTTCGACAACTGAATAAAGTTACAAAATTTGACACCTACCCCATGCCGCGTATAGATGAGTTGATTGACCGGCTGGGAACAGCCCGATATATGACAACTCTTGATCTCACCAAAGGGTATTAGCAAATTCCCCTGGCCAAGTCGGCCAAGGAGAAAACTGCGTTTGTAACCCCAGATGGGGCATTCCAATATAAGAGAATGCCGTTTGGGTTACAGAATTCACCGGCAACATTCCAGCGGAAAATGGATAAGATTCTGAGGCCCCATCAGAAATATGCTGCAGCTTACCTGGATGATGTGATTATCCATAGCACAGACTGGGTCTCACATTTGCCAAAAGTACAAGCAGTCCTAGACTCTATCCGGGAAGCTGGGTTTACGGCCAATCCAAAGAAGTGTACCATTGGACAGGAGGAGGCCAAATATCTTGGGTACACTATTGGGAGGGGGGTGATAAAACCCCAAGTCAATAAAGTCGAGGCCATACAGAGTTGGCCACGTCCCATCAGCAAGAAACAGGTACGAGCCTTTCTGGGAATCGCTGGCTATTATCGACGATTCATTCCCCATTTTGCTTCTCAGGCTGTGCCCCTCACCAACCTGACATAAGGGAAAGAGTCGGTCATGGTTAAATGGTCCCCAGAGGCTGAAGAAGCATTTCAGTCCTTAAAAAACAGCCTTATGTAGCCAGCCAGTGTTGTACTCACCAGACTTCTCTAAGGACTTCGTTGTACAAACTGATGCATCAGACGTTGGGTTAGGAGCAGTGTTATCCCAGGTCTGGAACGGGGAAGAGCACCCAGTCATTTACCTCAGCAGGAAGTTGAAGTCCCATGAGGTAAATTACGCCACGATTGAGAAGGAATGTTTAGCAGTGAAGTGGGCTCTAGATTCCCTTCGGTACTATCTGCTAGGTAGGCACTTTGACCTGGTGACTGATCACGCTCCTTTAAAGTGGATGGCTCAAAACAAGGAGACCAATAGAAGGGTAAATAGGTGGTTCCTGGCCCTACAGGAATTTAACTTTACAGTTAAGCATCGCCCTGGTGTTAAAATGGGGAATGTGGATGCTTTGTCTCAGATACATGCGTGTCTGACTGCTTGTGTTACAACCCCAAGGTTGAAACAAGAGGGGGGGGGGTATGTGGCAGCAGGCAGGTAAAGTCACCTGGTTGTATCCAGGATGGGAAATATGTGTGCCCTAGATTCAGGCTTTATGCAGACTTGTACAACTAGAGGGGAAGAGTTAATGAGCCCAGCTGAAGTAAGTGGGCTCATTAAGACCTCTACAAAAAACCCCAGCATGCTTAGGGAGATGCTCCATCCTGGAACCAGTTTTGTGTTGTATAGACTGGGGAGTGTGACACCTGTTCTGTGCGGTGAGTTAACGCCTGTGTGGCAAACCTCTACAACAGAGACAGGGACTGGTGCAGCACAAGGCTGCACTCAGTTGTTAGACAGGGAATCTAAGTGTGTAATTAGAGGTCAAGCTGACCAGGATTTATTTTCATGTTTTATTTTTGTTTGGCTGTTATATGTTTCACTGCATGTAGCATAAATAAACCGCATCTTTTGTTTTTTGCACCTACAAAGCTGTCTGCTGTGCCTGATTTTGTGTTGTGAACCCATCCAGGGGGCCACACACACCCGCTGCCGAGCTAACCCCTCACAGTAGATACAGGTGTATACTGCGCTGGAGACACACAACACCCACTAAGTCCTCCAGATGCCTTTATTATATAACAACAGCAATAAAGGGTAGATACAGGTGTATACTGTGCTGTGCTGGAGGCACACAACACCCACTAACTCCTGCTGATGGCTATATTAGAGAATAACAGCAATAAAGGGTAGATACAGGTGTATAATGCGCTGGAGGCACACAACACCCACTAACTCCCGCAGATGGCTCTATTAGAGAACACCAGCAATAAAGTGTAGATACAAGTGTATACTGTGCTGGAGGCACACAACACCCACTAACTCCTGCAGATGGCTGTATTAGAGAACACCAGCAATAAAGGGTAGATACAGGTGTATACTGTGCTGTGCTGGAGGCACACAACACCCACTAACTCCTGCAGATGGCTGTATTATAGAGCTCCAGAAATAAAGGGTAGATACAGGTGTATATTGTGCTGTGCTGGAGGCACACAACACCCACTAACTCCTGCAGATGGCTCTATTAGAGAACAGCAATAATGGGTAGATACACGTGTATATTGTGCTGTGCTGGAGGCACACAACACCCATTAACTCCTGCAGATGGCTGTATTATAGAGCTCCAGAAATAAAGGGTAGATACAGGTGTATATTGTGCTGTGCTGGAGGCACACAACACCCACTAAGTCCTGCAGATGGCTCTATTAAAGAACAGCAATGAAGGGTAGATCCAGGTGTATACTGCGCTGGAGGCACACAACACCCACTAACTCCTGCAGATGGCTCTATTAGAGAACAGTAATAAAGGGTAGATACAGGTGTATAGTGCGCTGGAGGCACACAACACCCACTAACTCCTGCAGATGGCTCTATTAGAGAACAGCAATAAAGGGTAGATACTAGGGGTGCACCGAATGGGTTTTTTGGTGCCGAAACCGATACCGAAAATGAAAAATACACTAGGCCGAAAACCGAAACCGATACTGAAACAGCACCGATACCGAAAATGACTGTTTTTAAAAAATATTATCATACATCAGATGGTCAGAGACTGAAGACATATTACAGGAGATGGTCAGAGACTGCGGGCATGGTACAGGAGCTGGTCAGAGACTGCAGGCATGGTACAGGAGATGGTCAGAGACTGCAGACATGGTACAGGAGATGGTCAGAGACTGCAGACATGGTACAGGAGATGGTCAGAGACTGCAGACATGGTACAGGAGATGGTCAGAGACTGCAGACATGGTACAGGAGCTGGTCAGAGACTGCAGGCATGGTACAGGAGCTGGTCAGAGACTGCAGGCATGGTACAGGAGATGGTCAGAGACTGCAGGCATGGTACAGGAGATGGTCAGAGACTGCAGACATGGTACAGGAGCTGGTCAGAGACTGCAGGCATGGTACAGGAGATGGTCAGAGACTGCAGGCATGCTACAGGAGCTGGTCAGAGATTGCGGACATGCTACAGGAGATCAATGCAGCCTCACTGTGCCAGTAGCCTACCAGTGCCCGCCATGTAGCCTGCCTGTGCCTCACCAGTGCATATAAACATACACATATAAAAACGCGTGCACACACACACACACACATATAAAACATACAACACACATATAACACATACATGCGCACATACACACACAACACACATACATATAAACATGCACACACAACACACATACATATAAACATGCACACACAACATACATACATATAGACATGCACATACATACATATATATATATATATACACACACATACATACATACATACATACATATATAACATACATACATATATAACATACATACATATATAACATACATACATATAACACACATACATACATATAACACACAGGCATACAAACATATATAGACAGTCTTTTTTTAAAATTGGCAGCTGCAGCTCTTCATTAATCTCCATGCTGGGTACTGCACTCTAGGGGGAGGCAGAGAGCACAGCACACACTGCTAGACGCCTCTGCTTTGGTTTCACTTTCACAGTGAACATCGTGCCCAGCTCCTGCACAGCCGATTTACACATCGGCTGAGGAGACATATGCAGCCACCGCTGTGGAGAGGGGGACTTTAGAGCGAGACCCCACAGGCTGACTGCAGCATAGGTGAGGAAGGAGGGGAGCAGGAGAGCTAAAGATAGGACACCTCCCCGTGATGGGCGGCACCGGGGGCGGGGCCAAGCCCCGCAAGCCCCGCCCCATTTTCGGCACCAGTATCGGCGGAAATTCTCTTTCGGCTTTTTGCCGAAAGGGCGGCCGAAATTTCGGTGCATCCCTAGTAGATACAGGTGTATATTGTGCTGTGCTGGAGGCACACAACACCCACTAACTCCTGCAGATGGCTGTATTAGAGAACACCAGCAATAAAGGGTAGATACAGGTATATACTGCACTGGAGGCACACAACACCCACTAACTCCTGCAGATGACTCTATTAGAGAACAGCAATAAAGGGTATATACAGGTGTATACTGCGCTGGAGGCACACAACACCCACTAACTCCTGCATATGGCTGTATTAGAGAACACCAGCAATAAAGGGTAGATACAGGTGTAAACTGTGCTGTGCTGGAGGCACACAACACCCACTAACTCCTGCAGATGACTGTATTAGAGAACACCAGCAATAAAGGGTGGATACAGGTGTATACTGTGCTGGAGGCACACAACACCCACTAAGTCCTGCAGATGGCTCTATTAAAGAACAGCAATGAAGGGTAGATCCAGGTGTATACTGCGCTGGAGGCACACAACACCCACTAACTCCTGCAGATGGCTCTATTAGAGAACAGTAATAAAGGGTAGATACAGGTGTATAGTGCGCTGGAGGCACACAACACCCACTAACTCCTGCAGATGGCTCTATTAGAGAACAGCAATAAAGGGTAGATACAGGTGTATATTGTGCTGTGCTGGAGGCACACAACACCCACTAACTCCTGCAGATGGCTGTATTAGAGAACACCAGCAATAAAGGGTAGATACAGGTATATACTGCACTGGAGGCACACAACACCCACTAACTCCTGCAGATGACTCTATTAGAGAACAGCAATAAAGGGTATATACAGGTGTATACTGCGCTGGAGGCACACAACACCCACTAACTCCTGCATATGGCTATATTAGAGAACACCAGCAATAAAGGGTAGATACAGGTGTAAACTGTGCTGTGCTGGAGGCACACAACACCCACTAACTCCTGCAGATGACTGTATTAGAGAACACCAGCAATAAAGGGTGGATACGGGTATATACTGCACTGGAGGCACACAACACCCACTAACTCCTGCAGATGGCTGTATTAGAGAACACCAGCAATAAAGTGTAGATACAGGTGTATACTGTGCTGGAGGCACACAACACCCACTAACTCCTGCAGATGGCTGTATTAGAGAACACCAGCAATAAAGGGTAGATACAAGTGTATACTGTGCTGGAGGAACACAACACCCACTAACTCCTGCAGATGGCTGTATTAGAGTACACCAACAATAAAGGGTAGATACAGGTGTATAGTGCGCTGGAGGCACACAACACCCACTAACTCCTGCAGATGGCTGTATTAGAGAACACCAGCAATAAAGTGTAGATACAGGTGTATACTGTGCTGGAGGCACACAACACCCACTAACTCCTGCAGATGGCTGTATTAGAGAACACCAGCAATAAAGGGTAGATACAAGTGTATACTGTGCTGTGCTGGAGGCACACAACACCCACTAACTCCTGCAGATGGCTGTATTAGAGAACACCAGCAATAAAGGGTAGATACAGGTGTATACTGTGCTGGAGGCACACAACACCCACTAAGTCCTGCAGATGGCTCTATTAGAGAACAGCAATAAAGGGTAGATACAGGTATATACTGCGCTGGAGGCACACAACACCCACTAAGTCCTGCAGATGGCTCTATTAGAGAACAGCAATAAAGGGTAGATACAGGTGTATACTGCGCTGGAGGCACACAACACCCACTAAGTCCTGCAGATGGCTGTATTAGAGAACACCAGCAATAAATGGTAGATACAGGTATATACTGCGCTGGATGCACACAACACCCACTAACTCCTGCAGATGGCTGTATTAGAGAACAGCAATAAAGGGTAGATACAGGTATATAGTGCACTGGAGGCACACAACATCCACTAACTCCAGCAGATGGCTCTATTAGAGAATAGCAAAAAAGGGTAGATACAGGTGTATACTGCACTGAGGCACACAACACCCCCTAACTCCTGCAGATGACTCTATTAGAGAACAGCAATAAAGGGTAGATAGAGGTGTATACTACGCTGGAGGCACACAACACCCACTAACTCCTGCAGATGGCTGTATTAGAGAACTTAAGAAATAAAGGGTAGATACAGGTGTATACTATGCTGTGCTGGAGGCACACAACACCCACTAACTCCTGCTGATGGCTGTATTAGAGAACACCAGCAATAAAAGGTAGTTACAGGTGTATACTGCACTGGAGGCACACAACACCCACTAACTCCTACAGATGCTTTTATTATATAACAAAAGCAATAAAGGGTAGATACAGGTGTATACTGTACTGTGCTGGAGGCACACAACACCCACTAACTCCTGCTGATGGCTGTATTAGAGAACAACAGCAATAAAGGGTAGATACAGGTGTATACTGCGCTGGAGGAACACAACACCCACTAACTCCTGCAGATGGCTGTATTAGAGTGCACCAACAATAAAGGGTAGATACAGGTGTATAGTGCGCTGGAGGCACACAACACCCACTAACTCCTGCAGATGGCTGTATTAGAGAACACCAGCAATAAGGTGTAGATACAGGTGTATACTGTGCTGGAGGCACACAACACCCACTAACTCCTGCAGATGGCTGTATTAGAGAACACCAGCAATAAAGGGTAGATACAGGTGTATACAGTGCTGTGCTGGAGGCACACAACACCCACTAACTCCTGCAGATGGCTGTATTATAGAGCTCCAGAAATAAAGGGTAGATACAGGTGTATATTGTGCTGTGCTGGAGGCACACAACACCCACTAACTCCAGCAGATGGCTGTATTAGAGAACACCAGCAATAAAGGGTAGATACAGGTGTATACTGTGCTGGAGGCACACAACACCCACTAAGTCCTGCAGATGGCTCTATTAGAGAACAGCAATAAAGGGTAGATACAGGTATATACTGAACTGGAGGCACACAACACCCACTAAGTCCTGCAGATGGCTCTATTAGAGAACAGCAATAAAGGGTAGATACAGGTGTATACTGCACTGGAGGCACACAACACCCACTAAGTCCTGCAGATGGCTCTATTAGAAAACAGCAATAAAGGGTAGATACAGGTGTTTACTGTGCTGGAGGCACACAACACCCACTAACTCCTGCAGATGGCTCTATTAGAGAACAGCAATAAAGGGTAGATATAGGTGTATATTGTGCTGTGCTGGAGGCACACAACACCCACTTACTCCTGCAGATGGCTGTATTAGAGAACACCAGCAATAAATGGTAGATACAGGTATATACTGCGCTGGATGCACACAACACCAACTAACTCCTGCAGATGGCTGTATTAGAGAACAGCAATAAAGGGTAGATACAGGTATATAGTGCACTGGAGGCACACAACATCCACTAACTCCAGCAGATGGCTCTATTAGAGAATAGCAAAAAAGGGTAGATACAGGTGTATACTGCGCTGAGGCACACAACACCCCCTAACTCCTGCAGATGACTCTATTAGAGAACAGCAATAAAGGGTAGATAGAGGTGTATACTGCGCTGGAGGCACACAACACCCACTAACTCCTGCAGATGGCTCTATTAGAGAACAGCAATAAAGGATAGATACAGGTGTATACTGCGCTGGAGGCACACAACATCCACTAACTCCTGCAGACGCCAAAACACTACACAAGGCCACCGCGTTGGCGGCCTTATATAGTGTGGGGCGTGTACTAAACACCCTGAGCTATAATTGGCCACAGGCATCCTGCCTGTGGCCAATTATGGCTCTCCTCGCTGCCGGCGCTGTGGTTGGTCAAGCATGCGGGGTCACAGAGCATTCTTGGCCAATCATGAGCCAGCAATGCACTGCGATGGCGTAGTGTATTGTGGGCCGTGAGCGCCACACGAATTTGGTGCGAACGACCCATAACGTTCGGTATTCGCCGAACGTGCAACAGCCGATGTTCGAGGCGAACATACGTTTGACTCGAACATCAAGCTCATCCCTACTTAGTGACTGTGGTCCCCATCATAGTGCGGCTGAAGCTAGTATTAGAAAGACTGTGGTACAGGTAAAAATTGTATTTAACAAGGTCCTTGAGTACATAATCCAATATGAACATTTTCCTCTAGGAGATTCCTGCATTAAAACCAGTCTACTATGCTTTCTTCTTGTTAGGGATGAGCCGAACACTCCCCAGTTCAGTTCGCACCAGAACCTGCGAACGGACCGAAAATTTTCGTGAACTTTAAAACTCTGTTAAAGTCAATGGGACTCAAACGTTTGAAATCAAAAGAGCATTTTTTAAAGGCTGATATGCAAGTTATTGTCCTAAAAAGGGTTTGGGGACCCGGGTCCTGCCCCAGGGAACATGTATCAATGCAAAAAAAGTTTTAAAAACTGCAGTTTTTTCGGGAGCACTGATATTAATGATGCTTAAAGTGAAAAAAAGTGAAATATTGCTTTAAATGTCATGCCTGGGGGGGTGTCTATAGTATGCCTGTGAAGTGGCATGTGTTTCCCGTGTTTAGAACAGTCCCTGCACAAAATGACATTTCTAACAGAAAAAAAGTAATTTAAAACTGCTTGCAGTGTTAATGTAATGTCTGGTCCCAGCAATATGGATAGTTACATAATTACATAGTTAGTCAGGTTGAAAAAAGACACAAGTCCATCCAGTTCAGTTTAAAAACAAATAAATACAATAAAAAATAATCGTACAATCCAATATACCCAATTTTATGCCCAGAATTGATCCAGAACAAGGCAAAAAAAAAAAAAAAAACAGCAGAGCATGCTCCAATTTGCTACAGCAGGGGGGAAAAAAATCCTTCCTGATCCCCCAAGAGGCAATCAGATTTTCCCTGGATCAACTTTACCTATAAATGTTAGTAGCCATTTATATTATGTACATTCAGGAAAGTATCCAGGCCTTTCTTAAAGCAATCTACTGAGCTGGCCAGAACCACCTCTGGCGGGAGCCTATTCCACATTTTCACAGCTCTTACTGTGAAGAAACCTTTCCGTATTTGAAGATGAAATCTTTTTTCCTCTAGATGTAAAGAGAGCACCCATGTCCTCTGGGTTGACCGTACAGAGAATAACTCAACACCAAGTTCACTATATGGACCCCTTATATATCTGAACATGTTGATCATATCCCCCCTTAATCTCCTCTTCTCAAGAGTGAATACATTTAGTTCCTCTAATCTTTCCTCATAGCTGAGCTCCTCCATGCCTCTTATCAGTGTGGTTGCCCTTCTCTGCACTTTCCCAGTTCCCCCATATCCTTTTTGAGAACTGGTACCCAAAACTGAACTGCATATTCCAGGTAAGGTCTTACTAATGATTTGAACAGGGGCAAAAATATATCTCTCTGTCTGGAGTCCATACCTCTCTTAATACAAGAAAGGACTTTTCTCGCTTTGGAAACAGCAGCTTGGCATTACATGTTGTTATTGAGCTTATGATCTACCAAAACCCCCAGATCCTTCTCCACTACAGATTCCCCCAGTTGTACTCCCCCTAGCATGTATGATGCATGCATATTTTTAGCCCCCAAGTGCATCATACATTGATGAAAATCGTTGAGAAAAATGGCATGGGTACCCCCCCAGCCCCTTTGGGCCTTGTATGGAACCCCATACCCAAATTAAAAAAAGAAAAGGTGTGGGGCCCACAAGAATTGTAATTACATGCCATTGCTGAACAGTAGTAGAAAAATTGGGCCTTTGGTGGTGGTGGTGGTGGTGGTGCCATAACACTGTAAGTCCGCACAGTTACTCTTGGTGGGTGCTGGAACGGGCCCTGCTGTGAAATATTATATCAAGAATTGTAATTACATGCAGCTGTTGAACAGGGGCACAAAAATTGGGCCTTAGGCACTGGTGCCACAACACTGCAACACATCAAAGAAACTCTTCTGCAAAATATTGCATCAAAAATTGTAATTACACGCCCCTGTCAAACAGGGGCTGAAAAATTGGGCCCTAGCCACTGGTGGTGGCGCCCAGAACCAAAAATGTTCTTACAAGCTATCAGCATGATCATTGAGGAGGAAAAGGATAGTCACTCAGCATCAGCATAGGTAGTCTTGAAGGGATCTACATACTGTGCAAGCTCTGGCCAGTGATCCATCCTCAAGACCCAGTAACCCAGAGGATTTTCAGTGGGAAAGGTGTCCAAGTCTGATCTTGCCCCTAGGTATTCCTGCACCATGTAAATCAGACGCTGGCGATGGTTGCTGGAACCGATCATACCTTGGGGCTGCGGACTAAAAAATTGTGTGAACGCATCAGTCAGAAGGACACCTTCTCCATTGCTCCTTATGTGACTGACCGAAGCCTCAGCAACACGTTGTCCAGGACCAGGAATTTGTAACCTCCCAGTCTCTGGGAACGCGTTGCACAGATCTTTCTGCAAGACCTCCCGAAGATGTTTCATCCTCTGCTCCCTCTGCAATGGCAAGATAAGGTCCACCTTATCCTTGTAACATGGATCAAGGAGGGTTGCCAGGCAGTAATGATCCCTCTCCTTGATCCAACAAATATGAGGATCCTTCCGCAGGCTTTGCAGGATCAGGGAGGCCATGCAGTGTAGGTCGGTTAGCTGAGGCATTCAGTCCGGAGTCCTCTGGGTCACTAAGGACAACATGATCTGCAGCCACCTCCTCCCAGCCACATAAAAGTCCACGGGTTTCTTGGGACTGTAAATCATCCCTACAAGACTACTGCTGCTGATGTTGAGTGCCAGGCTCCACCTCCATGCTGACACAATCCTCCTCCTCCTCCTCTGCCTGTGTGATCGGCGGGCCAGCAGGAACACTGTCTGGATAAAGGGGGCCTTGAGAGGTAAGGAAGTCCTCCTCTTCCTGCCTCTGTTCTGCCTCAAGTGCCCTGTCCATTATTTCATGCAGCGTGTGCTCCAACAGGTGGACATGAGGGACAGTGTCACTGATGCATGCACAGGTAAGTGCATGCATCCTTGATCATGCCCCACTGGCATGGGGGAAAAAAACAAGCTCCCCTGACCCTGTCCTGGTGCCATAGTCGCACATATACTCATTGATGGCCCTCTGCTGCATGTGCAGCCACTGCAGCATGGACAACGTTGAGTTCCACCTGGTGGGCATGTCACAGATTAGGCAGTTCTTGGGAAGGTTAAATTCCTTTTGTAGGTCAGCCAGCTGAGCACTGGCATTATATGACTGGCGGACATGCACATAGACTTTTCTGGCCTGCCTCAGGACATCCTGTAAGCCCAGGTACCTACCCAAGAACCACTGCACCACACCAAGTAAAGGACGTGAGCCACACAGGGCACATGGGTCAGTTGTCCCTGTCTTGTGTAGCCCCTTGAACGCCTACGGAGCACCACTGGTTCCGAGGACAAAGCACAGGAAGAGGCCATGGAGGAAGAAGAAAAGGAGGGGGTGGAGGAGAGAGGTGTGTCAGAATCACCAGTAGTAGTATTTTGGATTCATGGTGGTGGAACAACCTCCAACATGACTGCACCTTGTCCTGTATCCTTCCCAGCTGCCAGAAGAGTCACCCAATGCACCGTGAAATACAGGTAACGTCCCTGTCCATACCTGCTGGACCATGAGTCAGCGGTATTATGCACATTACTGCTGACCGCCCTATCCAACAAGGCTAAGACATTGCCTTCCAGATGCCGGTGGAGAGCCGGAATCACCTTCCATGAGAAAAAGTGGAATTTGGGAACCTGCCACTGAGGAACCACACATTGCACAAACTCACGGAAGGGAGTAGAGTCTACCAACTTAAAAGGCAGCAGCTGAAGTGCTAGCAATTTAGCCAAGCTAGCATTCAACCGCTAGGTATGTGGATGGCTGGGAGTGAACTTTTTTTCGATGGTGCAACAGCTGGGGCAGGGAAATTTGCCTGGTACAATCGGACGTTGGTGTACCGATAGCAGATTGCACGCAAGTACTTGGCTGTGACACACCTAGTTCTACACCTTCATTCCTCTCAGAACAGATTTCAGAGAGGACTGAAGGTATAGTGGGGTTGGAGATCCCAGCTGATGAGGAGCAAGGAGAGGTCCACTTTGTTCTTTGGTGTGGGTCTTTTAGGTACGCTTGCCAATTAACTGCACGGTAGGTTGACATATGTATGGTCAAGCATGTGGTGCCCAAGCGGGTGATATTTTGGCCACACGAGATATGGTTGAGACATGTGTTGCAAATTTCAGCGGTGCGATCTGATGCACTCATCTCAAAAAAGGCCCACACCAAAGAACTTTTGGAATAACGCGCAGAGAAAGCGCCCTGCACATGGGGAGCTCTACGGTGTGATGCAGTCAGTGTGCTGCCCTTAAGCTGGCCCCTGGAGGGCATCCTGCCTCATTGGAGATGTACCTCCTCCTCTTTCCTATCAGGCACCCACGTGGAGTCAGTGACCTCCTCATCCCCTCCCTCCTCATCACTGCAGCAAACCTGGCAGTATGCTGCAGCTGGAGGAACATGACTGCCAGATTGCTGCCCTTCTTGGGCACCCGCTCTCTCTGGGCTCACGTTACTGCCTTCCTCTAGCTGAGTATCATCATCAGAGCCTTCAAAATGCTGGGCATCCTCATGGAGCATGTACCCAACACTATGTTCAAACAGTTCGGGGGACTCCTCAGGAGGACATGGTCAGGCCAAGGAAGGAGTGACTGATACCATTGAGCCGAGGGAAGAGGCCGTGTTGGCAGCTGCTTTGCCAGTACCCTGAGCCTGGGTGAGAGGATGAGGATGGCTTGGTTATCCACTCTACCAAGTCTTCGGCGTGTTGTGGCTCAACACGTCCAGCTACCGAAAATAAGGACAAGCATGTCCCATGGCCACGTGCTGAGGAGGATGCACCGTGTCCACGACCGGTACTGTTGCCTCTAGGCACAGAGCCTGCTTGCCCTCTTTTATTGGCTTGTGACTGTCTGCCTTTCCTTGTTGGCCTTCCAGACAATAATGGCAGGGAGATGTAGCTGCAAAACGCTGGGACGTATATACTGATATACTGCAGCTAGCAGAATCAACTGCCTGTCTGTAGTATTATTAGTATGAGAACACCAGCAATTGGGGTAGCTTTAGGCACACACTGTGCAGATGACACAATACACCGACTGTAATTACTGCAGCTGCCTGCCTCTGGTATAGGATCAGAATAACACCAGCAATTGGGGTAGCTTTAAGTGCACTCTGTGCAGATGACACAATACACCGACTGTAATTGCTGCAGCTGCCTGCAGATAGGATCAGTAGTACACCAGAATTTGGGGTAGCTTTAGGTGCACACTGTGCAGATGACACAATAAGCCAACTGTAATTACTGCAGCTGCCTGCGGTATAGGATCAGCAGAACACCAGCAATTGTGGTAGCTTTATGTGCTCACGACACAATACACCGACTGTAATTACTGCAGCTGCCTGCGGTAAAGGATAAGAAGAACACCAGCAATTAGGTTAGCTTTAGGTGCACAATGTGCAGATGGCACAATACACTGACTGTAATTGCTACAGCTGCCTGTGGATAGGATCAGCAGAACACCAGCAATTGGGGTAGCTTTAAGTGCACACTGTGCAGATGACACAGTACGCCGACTGTAATTACTGCAGCTGCCTGCGGTATAGGATCAGCAGAACACCAGCAATTGAGATAGCTTTAGGTACACACTGTGCAGATGGCACAAAATACCGACTGTAATTGCCGCAGCTGCCCGCCTGTGGTATTGTCAGAAACCATGAATCAGACTGAGACAGAAGTACAATTAAATCACACTTGTTTATTAATAAAAATAAAAAGGTAAATAGAAAAAGCCTAGTCAAGCATAGCCAGAGTCCAGTAACCAGATCGGGTAGTCAGCCAGGCCAGAAGTCAGGGATCCAAGTAGAGCAACAGCAAGCAGGATAAGGAGCCAGAAGGGATGTCAGCAAGCCAGTCTTAAAACAAACCACAGGAGATGGTTTCTAGTGATGTGACCAAGGCGAAGGCAGAGGTGAAGTGAGCTGGAAAGCTTTAAGTAGGCAGGTCAGACGAGCATCATCAGGAACAGCTGGTAACTGTGGAGAGAGAAGAGAGCTGGCAATTAGTCAACAGCTGAGCGGCCAGCCCAGAGAAGGAAGGGCTAAGCCAGCCCTGACAGTACCCCCCTGACAGTACCCCCTCCTCAATGACCCCTCTCCCTCGGAGGGCCACCGGGCTTGAGGGGAAACCGTCTATGGAACTTGCGGAGGAAGACAGGGGCATCCAAGTCCGAGCAAACCCAGGAGCGTTCCCCCGGACCGTACCCCTTCCAATGCACCAGGTACTGTATGCGCCCACGGAACCTACGGGAGTCAACAATGGATTGTACCTCATACTCCTCATGGTTCTCAACCTGAATAGGGTGAGGACGTGACACCGAGGTGGTAAATCGGTTACAGACCAACAGTTTCAATAAGGAGACATGAAACACATTTGAGATGCGCATATTAGGAGGAAGATCCAACGCGTAAGCCACTGGGTTAATCCTCCGAAGGATACGGAAAGGCCCAATAAACCGAGGTGCAAACTTCAGTGAGGGAACACGAAGCCGGAGGTTGCGAGATGACAGCCAGACCCTGTCCCCAACCTGGTAGGAAGGTGCAGGCAGGCGTTTGCGGTCAGCATGGAGTCTGTACCTATCATTAGCATGACGCAAAGCCTCCTGGACTTGTACCCAAATGGAACGAAGATCACGGAGATGCTCCTCTAATGCAGGAATACTCTGCAGAACAAACATGGATAGAGATGGCCTTGCGGTTCGCCCGGCGGCTGGTTCGCGGCAAATTTTGCTCGTTTGTGATTAACCAAGACTTCTGGCGCTGTTCGCAGCGGACATATGTGTTTACGTTGTGAAGAACTTTGACCCATGACACATCCATCATGGGGTACATGACAGCCAATTGAGACATTTCAGCACATGGACATACCCCCTACCTTATAAATAGACCTGATCTGGCGGCCATTTTACCTTCTGTCTTTTGTCAGTGTAGGGAAAGGACACTGTGTGGAGCAGGGACAGTCAGTCTAATCACTAGCTATTACTATTAGGTCCACAAAAGTCATTTTAAGGACTGGTATAGGTGTACAGTATAGAGGGTTGACCGATTCTGACGCTGTCGTTTCTCAGTGTAGGGAGGGACAGTTTGGTGTTTGGAGCAGGGACAGTCTGCAATTCACTAGCTACATACTACTAAGTCCACAAAGGTCCTTTTAAGGACTGGTATAGGTGTACAGTATATAGGGTTGTAATACATGTATAATATACTTTGTTTCAAATATAGAATGCATATTATAGTGCACTGCATGCAGTGCTGCTGACTGATTCTGCAGCTGTCATTTCTCAGTGTAGGGAGGGACAGTTTGGTGTTTGGAGCAGGGACAGTCTGCAATTCACTAGCTACAAGCTAGTTACTATTAGGTCCACAAAGGTCCTTTTAAGGACTGGTATAGGAGTACTATTTGGTGTGCAGTATATAGGGGTGTAATACAGGTATAAAATACTTGCAAATATAGAAAGCATAGTGTAGTGCATTTCCACTGTGCAGCATTGTGACTGCTGAGCGGTTCTGCAGTGATAATACAAAGAGTGACAAACGCAATTAGAAAAAGGTATTATAACTGGTGTGATAGACCAGTGGCCCCCAAAAACGACAGATTGAAGCAGGGTGTTATATACCTTCTTCCACGTATACTGCACTTCTCTAGAGACTTTTGTCACAGGGTCATTTAAAAAATGACAGGCAGAGGAATAGGCAGGCCCTTCCGCAGGGGTGGTAGGGGTAGGGCAGGAGCAACAGGCTTGAGCCAAAGTGGCAAATTGCAGAAGGTGCGTTTGATTACGTCAAAGGACGCACCAGACTTGGTTAAATGGCTCACTCAGCCTTACTCTTCTGTGCCCTCCTCATCCTCTTGATCTGCACCCTCTTCGTCACTCTCTGCTGTGTGCACTCCCAAAGACACTACCACCAACACCACCACCACCATATACCCTCTGCTTCAGTCACAGGAATTATTTTCCGATACATCAAAAGGCATTACCGATGCGCAGCCACTCTTGGCATTGGATCAGGAAGAGGAGGTAGCAACAACCGCCACTCAGTAGTCTGACGACAGTACCCAGATCAGCCCAAGGAGGAGGTTGGTCACCGCTGTTGCTGCCTACTCCAAGATCTCTAATTATAGTGGTGGGGAAGGTGACGTCGATGATGACGTGTCTAGTGATGTCACGTGGGTGCCCACAAGAGAGGAAGAGGAGGGGAGTTCAGAGGGAGATATGGACCAGCAGATAGGGAGGAGAAGCAGGTGGAACTTACATTGCACAGGAGGGACAAATCAGACTGCTAATGTATCAGGAGCGAGGCATCAACCATGTACAGTCACATCTGGCGCTCCCAGGACGCCGGCACATGGCTCTGCAGCGTGGGCATTTTTTAACGTGTCCGCTGCTGACAATAGTGTTGCCATCTGCAACCTTTGCAGTCAACGCATAAGTCACAGTAAGCCCAACACTCACCTAGGGACGACCGCCTTAAGAAGGCACATGAGCTGCCATCACTGAGCCCAGTGTGAGCAACGGCACCCACAAAGCCACACTCCGGGCTCTCACCATCCAGCCTCGTCTTCTACTTCTTCTTCTCCTTCTCCTCTCTCCTCACAATTGTCCCCCACTCCACCTTCCATCATGCAGTCCTCACGTTTTTCTGGAAAAAGTCAGGCTTCCATGGGCCAAATGTTCGAGCTTAAAAAAATTATGACGCTGGATAACCCTCTTGCCCAACGGTTGACCACTGGCTTGTCAAAACTCTTAGCCCTCCAACTACTGCCATATAAACTGGTGGACTCGGAGGCCTTTTGAAAATTTGTAGCAATTGGAACACTAAAATGGAAGGTCCCAGGAAGGAAGTATTTCTCACAGAAGGGCATCCCAGAGCTATATGGCCATGTTCAGCGGCAAGTGAATATATCTCTGGCACACAGTGTCGGTGCTAAGATACATCGGACCATAGACAAGTGGTCTAGCAAACACGGGCAGGGAAGGTATATACCTTGTACTACCCACTGTGTGAACCTTCTGATGGCCGTCAAGCATGTAACCCGTGGCACCCGTGTAGATTTGGTTTTACCGCCACGGATTGCATGCAGGCCTGCCTCTTCTTCTCCTCCTACTCCATCCTCCCTCTCCTCCTCAGCTGACTCCTCCTTTTCCGCTGCTAACGTCTCTTCCGCTGCACCGCCCAAGATCCTCAGAACCTATTCGACATGCCAGGTGAGACGTTGCCATGCTGTGTTGCATCTGTTGTGCTTGGAAGCCAAGAGCCACACTGGCCCTGCAATCCTTTCAGCTTTGCATTCACAGGCAGAGCAGTGGCTAACACCGCTCAATTTGACAGTTGGTAAAGTGGAGTGTGACAACGGTGCCAATCTGCTTAGCGCATTGAAACAGGGCAAAATTACACACGTGCCATGCATGGCACACATCTTAAACTTGGTCGTGCAGTGATTCATTGTTAAATACCTTGGGGTCCAGGACATACACAGCCATGGCTCGCCTTGCTGACATTCAGCGGCGACTAGGGATGAGCTTTGTGTTCGGCTGTCGTCCGTTCGGCAAATTCCAAACGTTATGGGCCGTTCGTGACAAATTCGTTTGATGCTCACGGCCCACAATGCACTGCGCCATCGCAGTGCATTGCTGGCTCATGATTGGACAAGCATGCACTGTGACCCCGCATGCTTGGCCAATCACAGCGCCGGCAGCGAGGAGAGCCATGATTGGCCACAGGCAGGATGCCTGTGGCCAATCATAGCTCAGGCTGTGTAGTACACGCCCCACACTATATAAGGCTGCCAGCGGGGCGGCCTTGTGTAGTGTGTTGGCGTCTGTAGGAGTTAGTGGGTGTTCTGTGTACCTTCAACACAGTATACACCGATCGTTATCGGCCGATTTTGCGTTCTTGCTCTTCTGTAGTGGTTGTTGTCTGCGTGCCCTGACCGCAGAATACACCGCTATATCCACCTATATAGCTAGCTATATTTCTCTTTTGTAATTGAGCTTGCAGTCAGTTGTAGGAGATTGTGCGTGCTGTCTGCGTGCCCTGAACCCAGTATACACCGCTATATCCACCTATATAGCTAACTATCTTGCTCGTTTTAAATAGAGCTTGCAGTCAGTTGTAGGAGATTGTGCGTGCTGTCTGCGTGCCCTGAACCCAGTATATAACGCTATATTCACCTATATAGCTAACTATCTTGCTCGTTTTAAATAGAGCTTGCAGTCAGTTGTAGGAGATTGTGCGTGCTGTCTGCGTGCCCTGAACACAGTATATACCGCTATATCCACCTATATAGCTAACTATCTTGCTCGTTTTAAATAGAGCTTGCAGTCAGTTGTAGGAGATTGTGCATGCTGTCTGCGTGCCCTGAACCCAGTATAGTCATGTTCCACAAGCTGCTGCATACTGCCAGGTTTGCTCCAGCGATGAAGAGGGAGGGGATGATGAGGGCACTGACTCCACGTGGGTGCCTGGGAGGAGGAGGAGGAGGAGGCACATGTCCAACAAGGCAGGATGCCCTCCGGGGGCCAGCTTAGGGGCAGCACACCGACTGAATCACAGAGCTCCGCCTATGCAGGGCGCTGCCTCTGCACGTTATTCTAAGGCCGTGTACACACGCGGGGACTGTTCGGCCAACTTTGTCCGCTGAACAGTGTTTCGGCGGACAGTCCGCCCGTGTGTGGGCTTTCAGCGAACAGTCCGCTGAACAAGGTTTTTCGGAAATTCCGAAAAACTGTCCGCTGAAACTTTGTTTCAGCGAACAGTCCCCTCGTGTGTAGGCTTGTTCGTCAAACTAAGTTCCGCGCATGCTCAGAAAGGATTTACACGCCGAAAGTTATAATGCAGTGTATAGGACGTCGTATTTTTCGTCCCGTCGTACGTGCCGTTCACGTCATCGCGCACGGTTTCAGCAAACTGTTCGTTCGTCGTGTGTGGCCATGTCCGTCCATGCTAATTTTAAGCGGACTGTTTGCTGAAACTGTTTGGCCGCGTACACACGCGGGGACTGTTCGGCCAACTTTGTCCGTCAAACAGTTTCGGCAAACAGTCCGCTCAAAATTAGCATGGACGGACATGGCCACACACGACGGACGAACAGTTTGCTGAAACCGTGCGCGATGACGTGAACGGCACGTACGACGGGACGAAAAATACGACGTCCTATACACTGCATTATAACTTTCGGCGTGTAAAGCCTTTCTGAGCATGCGCGGAACTTAGTTTGTCGAACAAGCCTACACACGAGGGAACTGTTCGCTGAAACAAGGTTTCAGCGGGCAGTTTTTCGGAAATTCCGAAAAACCTTGTTCAGCGGACTGTTCGCTGAAACTGTCCGCTGAACGCCCACACACGGGCGGACTGTCCGCCGAAACACTGTTCAGCGGACAAAGTTGGCCGAACAGTCCCCGCGTGTGTACGCGGCCTGAGACGGACAAAGTTGGGCGAACAGTCCCCGCGTGTGTACGCGGCCTCAAAGTTCTTTGGTGTGGGCCTTTTTTGAGACGAGTGCATCAGATCGCACCGCTGCTATTTGCAACACATGTCTCAAGCGTATCTCGCATGGCCAAAACATCAGCCGCTTGGGCACCACATGCTTGACCAGACATATGTTGACCTGCCATGCAGCTCGTTGGCAAGCGTACCCCAAAGACCCACACCAAAGAACAAAGCGGACCTCTCCTTGCTCCTCATCAGCTGGCATCTCCAACCCCACTAGATCTTCAGTCCTCTCTGAAACCTGCTCTGAGAGGAATGAAGGTGTAGAATTAGGTGTGTCACAGCCAAGTGCTTCCGGGCACTCTGCTAGCAGTACACCCACGTCCGATTATAGCAGGCAAATGTCCCTGCCCCAGCTGCTGGACCGGCGAAAGAAGTTCACTCCCAGCCATCCACATGCTCAGCGGTTGAATGCTAGCTTGGCTAAATTGCTAGCACTTCAACTGCTGCCTTTTCAGTTGGTAGACTCGGCCCCCTTCCCTGAGTTTGTACAATGTGCGGTTCCTCAGTGGCATGTCCCCAAACGCCACTTTTTCTCATGGAAGGCGATTCCGGCTCTCTACCAGCATGTGGAAGGCAATGTTCTTGCCTCGCTGGACAGGGCGGTCAGCCGTAAGGTGCATATTACCACAGACTCATGGTCCAGCAGGCATGGACAGGGACGTTACCTGTCTTTCACGACCCATTGGGTCACTCTTCTGGCAGCTGGGAAGGATGCAGGACAAGGTGCAGTAGTGTTGGAGGTTGTTCCACCACCACACCTCCAAAATGCTACTATTGGTTGTGACACACCTCTCTCCTCCACCCCCTCCTCTTCTTCTTCCTCCATGGCCTCTTCCAGTGCTCTGTCCTCAGAACCAGCGGTGCTCCGTAGGCGTTCTAGGGGCTACTCAAGTACGCAGGCAATACAATGCCATGCCGTGCTTGCGCTGGTTTGTTTGGGGGACAGGAGCCACACTGGGGCGGATGTTTTGTCAGCTCTGCAGGGGCAGGCCGAGAGGTGGTTGACGCCACGCCAGCTTAAGCCAGGAATGGTGGTTTGCGACAATGGCACCAACCTCCTCTCCGTCTTCCGACAGGGACAACTGACCCATGTGCCCTGTGTGGCTCACGTCCTTAACCTGGTGGTGCAGCGGTTCTTGGGCAGGTACCCGGGCTTACAGGATGTCCTGAAGCAGGCCAGGAAAGTCTGTGTGCATTTCATTTAATGCCTGTGCTCGGCTGGCTGAGCTCCAAAAGGAGTTGAACCTGCCCAAGATCCGCCTTATATGTGACATGCCCACCAGGTGGAACTCAACGTTGGCCATGCTGCAGCGGCTGCACACGCAGCAGAGGGCCATCAATGAGTACCTGTGCGACTACAGCACCAGGAAAGGGTCAGGGGAGCTCGGTTTTTTCTCACCACGCCAGTGGGGCATGATCTGGGATGCATGCACTGTCCTGTCACCGTTTGAGGAGGCCACAAGGATGGTGAGCAGAAACAGTGCATGCATCAGTGACACTGTACCTCTTGTCCACCTCTTGGAGCATACGCTGCGTGGAATAATGGACAGGGCACTTGAGGCAGAACAGAGGCAGGAAGAGGAGGACTTCCTTGCCTCTCAAGGCCCCCTTTATCCAGACAGTGTTCCTGCTGTGCCACCCATCACACAGGAAGAGGATGAGGAGAAGGAAGAGGATGATTGTGTCAGCATGGAGGTGGAGGCTGGCACTCAGCATCAGCAGCAGTCTTGCAGGGATGATTTACAGTCCCAAGAAACCCATGGACTTGTATGTGGCTGGGAGGAGGTAGCTGCGGATCATGTTGTCCTTAGTGACCCAGAGGACTCCGGACGGAATGCCTCAGCTAACCTACGCTGCATGGCCTCCCTGATCCTGCAAAGTCTGCGGAAGGATCCTCGTATTCTTCAGATCAAGGAGAGGGACCATTACTGGCTGGCCACTCTCCTTGATCCACGGTACAAGGGTAAGGTTGCCGACCTTATCTTGCCGTCGCAGAGGGAACAGAAGATGAGACATCTCCGGGAGGCCTTGCAGAAAGGTCTGTGCAACGCGTTCCCAGAGACTGGGAGGTTACAAACTCCTGGTCCTGGACAACGTGTTGCTGAGGCATCGGTTAGAAGGAGCGGTGGAGAAGGTGGCTGTCTGACCAATGCTTTCAGACAATTTTTTAGTCCGCAGCCCCAAGGTATGATCGGTTCCAGCAACCATCTCCAGCGTCTGATTTACATGGTGCAGGAATACCTAGGGGCAAGGTCAGACTTGGACACCTTTCCCACCGAAAATCCTCTGGCTTGCTGGGTCTTGAGGATGGATCACTGGCCAGAGCTTGCACAGTATGCAATTGAGCTACTGGCCTGTCCTGCATCCAGCGTTCTTTCGGAACGCACATTCAGTGCTGCTGGTGGCTTTGTTACTGATCACAGGGTGCGCCTGTCCACCGAATCAGTTGATCAACTGACCTTCATCAAGATGAATCAGTCTTGGATCACCCACAGCTACCAAGCACCTGAAGCTGATGTAACCGAATAATTTTTTTTGAAATATCACATCCCTTCAAGACTGCCTATGCTGATGCTGAGTGACTGTCCTGTTATGTTGATTGTCTATCCTCTTCCTCCTCCGCTGATATGTTGGAAGAACATTTTTGGTTCTGGGTGATGCCATCAGCCCAATTTTTCTGCCCCTGTTTAACAGGGGCGTTTAATTACAATTTTTGATGCAATGCTTTGCAGCAGGGCTCATTCCTGCACTACAACTAGAGTATATGGGAGAGGTTGCAGTGTCGTGGCACCAGCACCAGTGCCTGAGGCCCATTTTTTCTGCCCCTTTTTAACAGGGGCATTTAGTTACAATTTTTGATGCAATGCTTTGCAGCAGGGCTCATTCTTGCAATAAAACTAGAGTATATGGGAGAGGTTGCAGTGTTGTGGCACCAGCACCAGTGCCTAAGGCCCAATTTTTCTGCCCCTGCTTAACAGGGGCGTTTAATTACAATTTTTGATGCAATGCTTTGCAGCATGGCTCATTCCTGCACTACAATTAGAGTATATGGGAGAGGTTGCAGTGTCGTCGCACCAGCACCAGTGCCTAAGGCCCAATTTTTCTGCCCCTGTTTAACAGGGGCGTTTAATTACAATTTTTGATGCAATTCTTTGCAGCAGGGCTCATTCCTGCACTACAACTAAAGTATATGGGAGAGGTTGCAGTGTAGTGGCACCAACACCAGTGCCTAAGGCCCAATTTTTCAGCCCCTGTTTAACAGGGGCATGTAATTACAATTCTTGATATAATATTTCACAGGAGGGCCCATTCCTGTGCCCACCCAGAGTAACTGTGTGGACTTATAGTGTTGTGGCACCAGCACCACAACCACCAAAAGTCAATTTTTCTACCACTGTTCAACAATGGCATGTAATTACAATTCTTGATATAATTGTTCATAGCAGGGCGCTCCAGAACCCACCAAGAGTCACTTTGAGGGCTTACAATGTTGTGGCAAAACCAACACCTTGTTCCGCCATTTCTGCAGAGCATATAGGGCAGGCCCCTACTTTCAAACATCCAACTTACAAACATCTCCTACTTGCAAACGGAAGGAGACAACAGCAAGTGAGATGAAAAAAGACGGACGGCAAAACAAATTATACAGGGGTAATAACCCTTCCCTATGTTTTCCAAAAAGCTTAAAAATAGATTTTTTGACTGGAGCTACACTTTAAAAATGTACCAGTTGAAAATTACAAACAGATTCTACTTAACACAACAAACCTACACAGTCCCTGTCTTGTTTGCATCGCCTGTATACTGCTGTTCTCAGTATATAGGGCCTGGGGGCCACATGTATTTCCTTTTTTTAATATGGGTATGGGGTTCCCCTTAATATCCGTACAAGACCCAAAGGGGCTTATAATGGACAGGGAGGGCTACCCATGCCATTTTTCTCAATGATTTTCAACCATATTGCAGGAACCAGATATAACATTAAAACCGCAAGCAGTTTTAAATGACGTTATTTCCGTTAAATGTAATTTTGTGCAGGGACTGTTCTAAACACGGATAACACGTGGCACTTCACAGGCATACTATAGACACCCCCCAGGCACGATATTTAAAGGAATATTTCACTTTAATCGTCATTAAAATCAGTGCTCCCGCCAAAACGGCCATTTTTAAAAACATTTTAGGCATTGACCCATGTCCCCTGGGGCAGGAGCCAGGTCCCCAAACCCTTTTTAGGACAGTATCTTGCATATTAGCCATTGAAATTATCACTTTTAATTTCCAACGTTCGTGTCCCATAGACTTCAATGGGGTTCTAACGTTCATATGAATTTGGGGTCCGTTCGAAAGTTCTGGTGCGAACCGAACCAGGGGGTGTTCGGCTCATCCCTAGCAGCGACACAATCTGCCGGTCAGACGTCTTATTTGTGATTGCCCGATGCGATGGAACTCAACCTTCTATATGCTTGATAGGCTGCTCCAGCAGAAACGTGCAGTTAATGACTACCTGTATGAACTCTGCGGCAGAACAGGTTCTGGGGAGCTTGTTTTTTTTTCACCGCGTCAGTGGCTGCTCATGCGCGACGCATGCAGACTTCTGCGGCCATTTGATGAGATCACCAAACTGGTCAGTCGCAGCCATGGCATCATCAGTGACATCGTACCTTATGCCTTCTTTATGGAGCGCGCATTGCGTTGTGTCATTGATCAAGCCATGGAGGAGCAGGAAGATGAGGAAGTCGCAATGCTGGATGAATTCCCAGGGGGGCTACTCTATCTGAGACAAGTCAACAACAGGAGTCTGAAGAGGAGTCAGAGGAGGATGGTGCCGGGGCGGATGAGGAGGAGCAAGAAGAGCATGCTTTAAACCTTTCTGGGATCCCTGTTGTTGTCCATGGATGGGGAGAGGAGAACGAGGATGACACTATCCTGGATGATGAGCAGGAGCCAGGCCACCCCACCACTTCCACTTTAGTGCAAATGGGGGCCTTCATGCTCCAGTGTTTTAACAGGGACCCCCGTATAAAAAGCATAGAGGTCAAGGACCAGTACTGGGTGGCAACGTACTTAGAACCGCGGTACAAACACAAAATGGTGGAAATGTTACCACCATCACAGAGGGCTGTCAGAATGGAGCACTTCCAGGCCTTGCTTCGAGAAATGCTGCATTCTGCTTTTGCGTGCGCTGGCAGAGGAATACCCACTCCCAGAGAAGGAGTTGCGGGTACGAATCCAACAGCGCCTGCAATAAGAGGGCGGTTTGAAGATGTGTTGGTCACTTCTGATATGAGATAATTCTTTTAGCCGACCCATCGACAGGTCTCATCCGGATCCAGCATCAGAGAACGCCTAGACCGACAGGTGTCCGACTACATCGGGTTAACAGCTGATGTGGACGCTCTGAGAAGTGATGAACCCCTGGACTACTGGGTGGGCAGGCTTAACCTCTGGCCATAGCTTGCCCAATTTGCAATGGAACTGTTGGCTTGCCCCTCTTCCAGTGTCCTGTCCGAAAGGACGTTCAGCGCAGCAGGGGGGATCATGACTGATAAGCCCACTTGCCTAGCTCACGACAGTGTTGACTACCTCACATTTATAAAAATGAATGAGGCATGGATCTCGGAGAAATTGAACACATGTGACCAGTAGACCATGTATATGCATAACTCTATAAACAATTTATATAATCTAGCACACGGGTCTTTTTTCTACCTTTGGCTCACTTCCTTGTACAAAAAAAGCACACCGTACTATATGCCCGTTTGAAGAGGTTGAGCGGTGTCATATTTGTGGGTCCCGCAGCGAGTTTCTGGTATCGGTGCTGGTGTCAGTGCTCTCTATCTTGGTGCTGGTTTGGTGTCAGTGCTCTCTATCATGGTGCTGGTGTGGTCTCAGTGCTCTCCATCATGGTGTTGGTGTCAGTACTCTATATCTCGGTGCTAATGTGGTTTCTGTGCTCTCTATCATGGTGCTGGTGTCAGTGCTCTCTATCACAGTGCTGGTGTCAGTGCTCTCTATCTCGGTGCTGGTGTCAGGGCTCTCTCTCTATCTCAGTGCTAGTGTCAGTGCTCTCTCTCTATCTCGGTGTTGGTGTGGTGTCAGTGCTCTCTATCTCGGTGCTGGTGTGGCCTCAGTGCTCTCTATTACGGTGCTGGTGTCAGTGCTCTCTATCACGGTGCTGGTTTCAGTGCTCAGTCTCTATCGCGGTGCTGGTTTCAGACAGTGAGGGAGATAGCAGCGGAGAAGCCAATCAGCAGGCAATGCCAGCACCATGGCTGAGTATCAGCACTGGACTGACACCTCTGGACCACCGTAATGGAGCCCTGCATAGGTGGGGGTAAGGGCCGGGCAGAGGGAGGGGCTCAAGCACAGGTTGGCACACTGGGACACTGGCACAGGACTGCACTACCCTGACTGTGGGATCATCTCCTGCACCCCCTTCATAGCCTCTCCTCCATGGCCTTAATGCGCTCCTGAATTGTCAAAATTTCACAGATAAAAAAGGAATGCTTGTCGTTGTTGATCCCAGATTCACTTAATACTTTTGTTATGTCAGTGTCCATGTTGTGGGACTATGTGTGCACAGCTAGTAAGTATTTTGTGGCTGCAAATATGACCTGGAGGTTTTTAAGGTTCGCCTGCCATTAAAGTCAATGGGGTCCACCGTAAACTTTTGGCCGCGTTCGCGGTTCACGTTCGCGAAACGTCCTGTCGGAAGTTCGTCCATCACTAAACATGGAAGGTTGGAAACCATAATTCGCCATAAATGGAGACAATCAGGAGGCATAATTCAAGGCACTGTTGTGAGCAACTCTGCCCAAGGTAATAGGTCAGACCAGTTGTTATGATGGTCAGAAATATAGCAACATAGGAATTGCTCCAAGGACTGATTGGCTCATTCTGCGGCCCCATTAGACTGTGGGTGATACGGAGAAGAGAACGCAAGCTGGATTCCCAACTGTGTGCAAAAGACTCGCCAGAACCGGGAGATAAACTGACTGGCCCTGTCCGAGACAATCACCTTGTGTAGCCCACGTAAGCGAAAGATCTCCCTAGCAAAAATGGAAGCCAGTTCCTTAGACGTGGGAAACTTCTTAAGTGGAATATAATGAAACATATTTGAGAACCGGTCAACCACCATAAGGATAACAGTGTTGCCTTGGGAGTTGCGCAACTCCACAATGAAATCCATAGACAGGTGAGTCCAGGGCCTCTCTCCATTGGGTATGGGTTGTAGGAGGCCCACTGGAAGGTGTCGTGGAGTCTTACTCTGAGCACACATGGGACAGGGAGCTATGAAGGCAGTACCATCAGCCCGTAGAGTAGGCCACCAGAATTGTTGGGAAATGGCCCAAATGAGTTGATTCTTCCCAGGATGGCCAGCTGCCTTGGGAGAATGGTAAGTCCGGAGCACAGCAGTACGGAGACTCTCTGGGACAAAGCAGCGTTCACAAGGTTTATCAGGAGGAGCATGGACCTGAGCAGCAAGAATTTTGTCACCCAAAGGAGAAGTAAGACTGGTGCAAACCGTAGCCAAGATACGATCAGGAGGAATCATAGGAACTGGAACCGACTCTGACTTGGAAGTGGAGGAAAATTGTTGTGACAAGGCATCAGCCCTTACATTCTTAGTAACGGGTAAGAATGAGACAATGTAATTAAAGCTCGAGAAGAAAAGAGTCCATCGCGTCCTTCTGGGAGAGAGTCGCTTAGCCTCAGACAAGAATGTAAGATTCTTATGGTCATTAAGAATAAGAACAGGCACAGTGGTACCTCCAAGGAGATATCTCCATTCTTTCAGGGCTAAAATGATCACCAACAGCTCTCTGTCACCAATTTCATAATTGCACTCAGCAGGTGACAATTTCTTGGAAAAGTAGCCACACGGATGCATAGCGCTCTCAGAGTTAGGACGTTGAGACAGAAGGGCGCCAACTCCAGTCTCAGAAGCATCAACTTCTAGGATAAAAGGCAATGTAGGATCAGGATGTGCCAACACAAGAGCAGAAACAAAGGCAGCCTTGAGAGTCTCAAAGGCCTTAACCACTTGCTTACTGGGCACTTAAACACCCTTCCTGCCCAGACCAATTTTCAGCTTTCAGTGCTCTCACACTTTCAATGACAATTACTCAGTCATGTGACACTGTACCCAAATGAATTTTTTGTTCTTTTTTTCCCACAAATAGAGCTTTCTTTTGGTGGTATTTGATCACCTCTGGGGTTTTTATTTTTTGCGCTATAAATGAAAAAAGAACGAAAATTTTGAAAAAAAAACGCATATTTCTTTGTTTCTGTGACAAAATTATGCAAATTATTAATTTTTACTTCATAAATTTTGGCCACAATTTATACTGCTACATATCTTTGGTAAAAAATAACCCAAATTAGGGGATATTATTTGGTCTTTGTGAAAGTTAGAGAGTCTACAAGCTGTGGTACGAATCACACAAAATTGATCACATCTGATGTACTGGTGGCCTATCTCGCTTCTTGTGACCCGAACAAGCCAGGAAAGTACAAAATGACCCCTTTTTGGAAAGTAGACATTCCAAGGTATTTAGTAAGAGGCATGGTGAGCTTTTTGATGTTGTAATTTTTTTCCCACAATTCTTTGCAAAATTAAGATTTTTCATTTTTTTTATTTTTTTCCACAAAATTGTCATTGTAATAGGTTATTTCTCTCACATGGCATGTGTATACCACAAATGACACCCCCAAAAAAATTCTGCTACTCCTCCTGAGTATTACAATACCACATGTGTGGGACTTTTTCACAGCCTGGCCACATAGAGAGGCCCAACATGGAGGGAGCACCGTCACATGTTCTAGGAGCATAAATTACACATCTAACTTGTTGACTACCTATTACACTTTTGAAGGCCCTGGAGCACCAGGACAATGACACATGGCACTGATGACAGATGGCACTGATACATGGCAATAATGACACTTATGCGTGGCACTGATGACACGTGGTACTAATGACAGATGGCACTAATATGTGGCATTGATGACACGTGGCACTGATGACACGTGGCACTAATACGTGGCACTGATGACAGATGGCACTAATACGTGGCACTGATGACAGATGGCACTAATACTTGGCACTAATACGTGGCACCGATGACAGATGGCACTAATACGTGGCACCAATGACGTGTGACACTGATGACAGATGGCACTGATAAGTGGCATTGATGACACGTGACACTGACAACAGATGGCACGTGACACTGACAGGTGGCAAATGGCACTGATACGTGGCACTGATGACAGATGGCACTAATGTGTGGCACTGATGACAGATGGCACTAATATGTGGCACTGATGACACGTGGCACTGATGACAGATGGCACTTATACGTGGCACTGATGACAGATGGCACTGGGGACAAATGGCACTGACAACAGGTGGCACTGGGGACAGATAGCACTAACAGGTGGCACTGGGGACAGATAGCACTAACAGGTGGCACTGGGGGCAGGTAGCACTGGGGCGGATGGCACTGGGGTGGATGGCACTGGGGCAGGATGGCACTGGGGCAGGATGGCACTGGGGTGGATGGCACTGGGGGAGCATGGCACTGGGGGAGCATGGCACTGGGGCGGGTGGCACTTTTTTTATTTTTTTCACACTTACGGCCGCTGCAGCCGTTCATCTCTCCCTCCTCACACGCTGTCTGTGTGAGGAGGGAGAGCGGCGCTGCGAAATGATCTCATATGTTTACATATGAGATCATCTCACATTGGACACGCCGATCGCGCTGTAAACGGGCGCTGTGATTGGCCGTTTACAGCGATCTGTGTTTGCCTGTCTCCGGGGGACGCGGCAAACACAGAACTTCCCCCGTTGCACGCCCGCGGCAGCGCGCATTGCAGAAGTAAACATCAGGACGTCCAGGGACGGCCTCCCGGACTAAAGCGCCTGCTCTATAGCTGTCATTCGGCTATAGGGCGGGCGGGAGGAGGTTAATGGACTCCGGAGACCAGCTCTGTGGGTTACCATCCTTTCTGGTCATATCAGTCAGAGGCTTGACCAGAGACGAGAAGTTACAAATAAACTTCCGATAGTTGGCAAAGCCCAAGAAACGCTGCAGAGGATGTAAACCCACGGGTCGAGGCCACTGTAGGACTGCTGACAGTTTCTCTGGGTCCATCGAAAAACCAGCAGTGGAAATGAATGTAACCTGTTCACGATGGAACTTGCACTTCTCCAGTTTACAATAGAGATTGTTCTCCCTTCGTTTCTGAAGTACATGACAGACATCTGAGTGGTGGCTCTCCAGGGACTTGGAAAATATGAGGATATTATCAAGATAAACCACCACACACCATTGCAACAAATCTCGGAGAACATCATTAATAAATTCCTGGAAAACTGCTGGGGCGTTACAAAGGCCAAAAGGCCTGTTCTGGTATTAAATGCAGTTTTCCACTCGTCGCCCTCCTTAATGCGCACAAGATTGTATGCCCCTCTCAGGTCAAGCTTTGTGAAAACCATTGCTCCCTTGAGGCAGTCAAATAATTCTGTAATCATTGGAATTTGGTAGGCATTCTTAATCGTGACACAATTGAAACCCCCTATAATCTATACAAGGTCTCAGTTCACCGCTCTTCTTTTTCACAAAGAAGAAGCCAGCACCAGCAGGAGATGAGGACTTGCAGATGAAACCTCGAGAAAGTGCGTCAGCAACATACTCCTCCATGGCCTTATCCTCCAAAACCGACAAAGGGTAAACCCGACCACGGGGAGGTATGGCACCAGGTTGAAGGTCAATTGCGCAATCATAAGGCCAGTGTGGCTTGACCTTTATCAAACTACTGGCTTGACCTTTATCAAAGACATCGCCAAAATCACGGTACTCCTCCGGCAGGGAGAGGAGTGAAGCGGTGCACAGGACTTTGGATACCTTCAGGAAGCATGTCTCACTGCATTGTGGTGACCAGGAGAGAACCTCAGCATGGAGCCAATCAAAAGAGGGGTTGTACCTCTGTAACCAAGGATAACCAATAACCAGCAGAAATCTGGGTGAGGAAATAACTTGGAATTGGATTATCTCATCGTGAAGAGCCCCTACGGCCATGGACAACGGAACTGTCTCATGAGTCACATGGGCAGGCTGTAAAGGTCTCCCGTCAAGAGCCTCAATGGCAAGTGGAGTGTCACGCAGCTACAGCAGAATCGAGTGCTGCGAAACAAATGCAGCATCAATGAACAGGCCTGCAGCCCCAGAGTCGATTAGCGCCTGTATCTCGATGGATGACTCAGCCCAAGAAAGGGGCTCACCCTTCTGGATAACTGTGGACAAAACAATGCCACCTAAGGTCTGTCCATAACAGGACCTCAAGGTTTGGGCGTTCCCTGGACGGGTAGGACAAGACTTTAAAAAGTGACCTGTCTGGCCACAATAAAGGCACAATCTCTCCCTCCTCCTAAAGGCTCTCTCATCCGCAGAGAGACGCGTGAAGCCCAGGTGCATGGGTTCATCTTCACTGACCAACTCGGTACCAGGAGGCATGGGAGGTGAGGAAGGCATGGGTGGGACTACAAAGCTCGGAGGCAAACGTACAGGAGGCTTCCGCAAGCGCTCCTTAAGAGAAAGTCTTTCTCTGAGTCTGGAGTCAGTTTGGATGGCAAACGAGATCAAGCTCTCCAACTCAGTGGGTATATCTTGGGCTGCTATCTCATCCTTGATGGAATCTGAGAGACCATGAGAAAAAGCAGCCACAAGGGTCTCATTGTTCCAAGCAACCTCTGTTGCCAGAGTACGGAATTCAATGGCGTAGTCGGCAACCGTTCTCGTACTGTGTTTGATGGACATGAGGCACCGTGTATCCTTGCACCTGTGTTCCTTCCGGTACCCCTTCAAAGCCTGCTTAACCTGAAAGTCCTTCGTCCAATCTACTTCCCCGCAACTTAAACCAAAATGCCAAGCCCACCATCTTCTTTTCTATCGACAAGATCGAGCTTCCCGCCTCCATGTTCCTGGATACAAAATACAGCACCAACAGCTGCACTGCTGCCTTGTCCCCCCTGACCCCCACCTCCTGCACCAAAGCTGACCACTCCATCCATACCTTTACATATGACGACCATGTGGACACACTCACTGACCGCTGGATCCATCCCGAGGCGATTCCAACGCCAGCTCCCAAATCCAGCCCAGGCAAGGGACTCCTTCCTTCTTCACCTCCAGCGCCAGAGCCCTGAACTTGTCCCACTGGAAGCGGGACAGAGAGTCAGCTAAAGTGTTGTCCACCCCCGGTATATGCCCTGCATAGAGAAAAACATTCAATTGCAAGCAACGCAACACTAAATGTCGCATTAGCCGTATGACAGGTTGTGAAGACGCCGACGTGCTATTAATAACTTGCACCACTCCCATATTATCGCAATTCAGCCGCAATTTCAAATACCGCCAGGCCTGCCCCCACAATTTCAATGCCAACACCACCGGGAATAGTTCCAGTAGTACCAAATTCCTAAGGAAATCTGCCTCCACCCAGGACCGTGGCCAGTGTTCCGCGCTCCACTGACTTTGAAAAAACGCTCCATAGGCCGTGGATCCCGCGGCGTCCATAACCAATTCCAAATTGAAATTGCTCACCGGGCCCGACATCCACACCAACTTGCCATTGTATACCGAGAGGAATTGATACCATACCTTCAGATCCTCCCGGTGATCCTTGTTCAGCTGAATGAAATGCGTAGGAGCTTTCACCCCCGCTGTAGTGGCCGACATCCGACAACAGAAAATCCTGCCCATGGGAATGATCCTGCATGTGAAGTTTAACTTCCCCAACGATTGCAACTGAACCTTTTTCAAACCATGGATCTCCCTAATCTCCTTCTGCAAGTCCCTTAGCTTCTCCTCCGGTAGCCTGCACTCCATAGCCATGGAGTCGATCACAATACCGAGGAAACTCAGCTCTGTCGGTGGACCCACCGTTTTCTCGGCTGCCAAGGGCACTCCGAACCTCTTTGCAATGTGCTGCAACTTGGGTAGCAAAATCGCACACAAATTGGAAGAAGGGGGGCCCACGCACAGGAAGTCATCCAAGTAATGGATGACAGAATCTATTCCTGCCATGTCCCTAACCACCCACTCTAAAAAGGAACTGAACGCCTCAAACATCGTGCAGGAGATGGAACAACCCATGGGCAAACACTTGTCCATGTAAAATTTTTCCTGCCAGCCTCAACCCAGTAACCAAAAACTCTCAGGGTGAACGGGAAGGAGCCTAAATGCCGATTCTATATCCGATTTCGCCATCAAGGCCCCCTGGCGGTATCACCTGACCCACCGTACGGCCACGTCAAACAATGTATACAACACCGTACAGGCCTCGGGGTCAAAGAAATCGTTCACCGAGCCCCCTTTAGGGAAAGACAAGTGGTGTATAAGCCGAAACTTATTCGGCTCCTTTTTGGGAACAACCCCCAATGGGGACACCACTAAGTTCGAAAGCGGTTTAAACTCAAATGGCCCCCCATATGCCCCAACGCCACTTCTTTCGACAACTTGTCCGTAACCACTTCCGGGTGCTGTAACGCCGATTTTAAATTTTTTGCCATCGGCGGCACCACCCTCAATGCACACAGAATTTTGAATCCCTGTCTAAAACCCACAGAGATCAAACCCGCCGCGGCCCTATCCGGGTGCCTATTTAGGAAAGGGTGCATCCTTTCCCACATCCCCGGAGTCATCCCTCTTGTGAGTAGGCTCTCTGGCGTGCTTTCCTTTCTTGAAACACCTGGCGAGTGTATGGGCTCCCCCACACCCTGAGCACTCATGCTTAAATTTACACGTTCCACCAAACTTGCACAAGCCCTCATTAAATTGCCAGCACACTCCCCATTTCTTTCCGGCCGGCTGTCCCGAGGAGTGGCTACCCCCCGGCCCCCCCTTGAAATAACGGAGGCTAATGTCTTTATGGTCCCACCGAAGAGCGGGGCGGACTGCCCTGCGTTGGCAGAACTGCTCGTCGTAACGCAGCCAGTCCGAGCCTCCATAAACCCTATGCACTTCTCAGATAGCATCCATATAACAAAACAACGCCAAGCAATGCTCGGGGTTCTTATCGCCTAAGACGCTAGCCATAATGACGAAGGCCTGCAGCCAACTGGCAAACGTCCGCGGGATTAACCGGTATCTCCTCTTTTCCTTGTCTTCTTTTTTAGATTCGTCCGGCTTGACCCTATCTAAATTAAACTTTTCCAAAGGTAACAAGGAGAAAATCTCCACTTCCCCTTTGCAAATTTTGTCCCATACCTCCTGTTTCAAGGCCCTTGAAGCATACATACACCTCGCATGTTGCCGCATCTGCGATCCTCACAATGTCAGTCCTTGCAGTCGGCTCCATTGACCCCTAGTCGCTATGAGTCTCCTTCTCCGCTCCTGCCACCACCACCGTCACCTGGGCCACCACCTCCTCACTCCTGGGTGGTGCCCCCCCAGCCACCCCGGCTGTCCCCCAATGGTGACCCCCTGCGCTCCTGCTGAGGATTAGCCCTGCCCTCCCCCAAAGTGCCCCACCAAAACCCGCAGACCTTCCAGTAATTCCTGCATCTGCCCCCCAGACCCCCCTCCTGTAGGTCCGATCCCAGACCACGGTTGGTCAGCCGTCACCAACAGTGGTGTGGGAGGGGCCGCCTCCTTCCCCCCAGCAGACACAACCCCCGGCAAACATTGTAAAGCATTGGCAAAAGCAACATTATCACTTGACTTACCGGGCTGACTGGGCGACCTCCCCCAGCCGCTGTACTGACCTCCCTTGCCGGCAGCGGTTGGCTGGACTCCTCTGACAACTCCCCTTCGGATCGTCTCTCCTCTTCCCGCTCAGATACCAACAGAAGCCCCGCTGCTCGACCCTGTCCTGCGATTCTTCTACAGTCCCCTGCTCCGCTGCTGCCCATAGCCTCGTGCTGCCCTGATACCCGCGGCGCTGGGTCGGCCTGGGCACAGCCTCTGTAGAAAGACACCTTCCGAAAACTGCTGGGCGACCTGCTCCTCTTCCCACTCGGCCAGCCCCGGCCAGTGTCCTGCTGTCCTGTCTGTCCACCCCCCTCGGCTCGCGCAGAGCTGCTTGGGGGACCGATACTGCCGAGCGCCTTGTTGCTGAGGACCCCTTGCCTGCCTTGGCTGAAGCCACACTTCTGCTTGCTGGCCGTCTGTCCACCCCCCTCGGCTCATGCAGAGCTGCTTGGGGGACCGTCAATGCCATGCGCCCTGCTGCTGAGGACCATCTTCCCCCCTTTGCTGCACCTCCGCTTGCCGGCCGCCTGTCCTCCCCCCTCGGCGCGTGCAGAGCTGCTGAGGGGACCACCACTGCTGCCCCACCCAAAGTCCTGGCCACCATCCTGTCCATGCTTGCCCCCCCGGATCCCTGGCCCCCCTCCTCTTCGCCCCCCTCAGCTTGTGCATTGCTGCTGGGGGAACAGTGTCCACAGCTGGGCCTCTGACAGTGTCCTGTGAAGTGGCGCCATGCTGTCCCATGGCCCCGCCCACCGGCTGGAACTCGCGGCGTGCAGGCCGCCCAGGCCCCCGCCAAGGGTGAATATTGGCTCCGCTTTGTAGGGGGGTGGAGAGCTCTCCACTTGGGCTCCTGGTGACCCTAGAAGTCCCGACGACTGCCCCAGGAGAATACCTTGCAGGTGGCCTGGAGATCCTGCTGCGCGCGGCCTCGTGGACTCCTGCCGCGGGACCGCTGCCTTCCGCCAACATGGCTGTGACCTGGCTCTGGAGCCAGTCGGGCCCTCATGCCGCGGCCTCCCGCAACCGTGCCAAAAGCTCTCCGACGTCCACCATCTTTTTCCTTCCGTCCGTGCGAGGAGCAGTGACAAAACCTGCCTCTTCGTGTGCCGCACTCTCCACACTGGCCCTGCTCGGCTCCGCCCCCCTTTTCCTACTGCCGCTCCCCCGTCTCCGCCCACCCACGTAATACCAAGTGTGTCACTAGACACACCGTCAGGTCCAGCCCTCTGCTACGCTCCCCTGCAGTCTGCTCTCTCTACGGTCCTCTCTAGAGGATTGTATTCTGAAATGCTTGTTTTTTACTTCTAATGCCGTGTACACACGTAGCCGACTATCCGGACTTCCCGCTGGACTGTCCGTCTGACTTTCCGAACGGGCTACTTGCCCACACACGGCACTTTTTCAGTGGACTAATACAGCATACTAAAGCCGCGTACACACGGGCGGACTGTCTGGCCAACTTAGTCAGTCGAAACACATTTCAGCGGACAGTCCGCTCGTGTGTGGGCTTCAGCGGACTTTTTCAGCGTGCAGTCTGGCGGACTAAGTATTTCGGAATTTCCGTAATATTGTCCGTCATACTTTGGTTTCAGCGGACAATCCGCTCCTGAGTAGGCTAGTTCGACGGACTAAGTATGGCGCATGCTCAGAAAGGATTTACACGGCGAAAGGTTGCATTGCTGTGTATTCGACGTCCTATTTCTAGTCCCGTTGTACGTGCTGTACACGTCATCGCGCAAGCTTTCGACGGACTGTTTGTGCATCCGTGTGTGGTCAAGTCCGTTCATTCGAAAGTAGGACGGACTGTCCGTCGGATTGTCTGACGGACTAAGTTGGCCATACAGTCCGCCCGTGTGTACGCGGCTTAAGTCCGCTGTACTATCCGCCGTACTTTTGAAATGAACGGACTCGCCCACACACGCGGAGGAAAGTCCGCTCATTTCGAGCGCGTCTCCAGGTAGACGGGGCCCGCGAAGGAGACGTCGCTGGCCCTGCCACCTGGTATGGACTTAAAGGGGAACCCCAACGGCGAAAAAAAATCAGCGTGGGGTTCCCCCCAGGTCCACATCAGACCCTTGTCCGAGCACGCTACCCGGCCGGCCAGGAAAGGAGAGGGACAAGCGAGTGCCTCCCCTCCTGAGCCGTACCAGGCCGCGTGCCCCCAACATGGGAGGCACCTTGGGGAAGGGGGGGGCCACGTGGACAAGGGCCTCTTCCCGACAGCCCTGGCCGTTGGTTGTCGGGGTCTGTGGGCGGGGGGCTTATCGGAATCCGGGAGCCCCCTTTAATAAGGGGGCCCCCGGATACCGGCCCCCCACCCTATGTGAATGAGTATGGGGTACAATATACCCCTACCCATTTACCTGTGAAAAAAAGTACAAAAAAAACACAACACAGGGTAAAAATAGTTTATTGCACAGCTCCGGGGGTCTTCCGTCTTCGGGGGTCTTCTCGCCGGACTCCTCCACTATCTTCTGCTAGCTCTTTTACTAGCGGAGGAGCCCAGCTTTCTTCCTCGCCACCGGCCTCTTCTTCCAACTTCGGGGGTCTTGTCCCCCTCTTCGGTCTTCTGTCGCCGCTGTCGTCGCCGCCGCCTTCTGTTCTTCTGTTCTTCTCTTCTTCTCTTCAGATGTTGACTCGTCGCTCCCTCCGCTCACAATGATGGGGACCGGGCGCGCGGCGACTTATATAGGGACATCACCGGATGATGTCCCCGCCTATTATGATGTCACAGTCCCAGCATCCTCACCATAATGGGCGGGGACATCATCCGGTGATGTCCCTATATAAGTCGCCGCACGTTGCGTCGGAGCCATTGTGAGCGGAGGATGCGACGAGGCAACATCTGAAGAGAAGAAGAGGAGAACAGAAGAACAGAAGGCGGCGACGACAGCGGCGACAGAAGACCGGGCCACCGCCTGTAAAAGAGCTAGAAGAAGGTGCGGTTGCCCGGCAGAAGATCCGAAGAGGGGGACAAGACCCCCGAAGTCGGAAGAAAAGGGCGGCGGCGAGGAGAGAGCTGGGCTCCTCCGCTAGTAAAAGAGCTAGCAGAAGATAGCGGAGGAGTCCGGCGAGAAGACCCCCGAAGACGGAAGACCCCCAGAGCTGTGCAATAAACAATTTTTACCCTGTGTTGTGTTTTTTTTTTGTACTTTTGTTCACAGGTGAATGGGTAGGGATACATTGTACCCCATACTCATTCACATAGGGTGGGGGGCCGGTATGCGGGGGCCCCCTTATTAAAGGGGGCTCCCGGATTCCGATAAGCCCCCCCGCCCGCAGACCCCGACAACCAACGGCCAGGGTTGTCGGGAAGAGGCCTTTGTCCTCATCAACATGGGAACTAGGTGCTTTGGGGTGGGGGGGCCGCACGGCCACCCTTCCCCAAGGCGCCCCCCATGTTGAGGGCACGCGGCCTGGTACGGCTCAGGAGGAGGGGCTGCTCGCTCGCCCCCCCTTTCCTGGCCGGCCGAGTAGCGTGCTCGGACAAGGGTCTGATGTGGACCTGGGGGGACCCCCACGCCGTTTTTTTCAGGTTGGGGTTCCCCTTTAAGTCCATAACAGGTGGCGGGACCAGCGACATCTCCTTCGCGGGCCCCGCCTACCTGGAGACCCGCTCAAAATGAGCGGACTTTTCTCCGGGCGGGAAAAGTCCGTTCATTTCAAAAGTACGGCGGACTGGCATACGCATGGCCGGATTGTCCGCCGAAATGCAAGTCTGGCGGGAAGATTGGAGTGCAAAACTACTTTCGGGTAAAAAAAGTCTGCCGGAGGCTACACACCGGGGAATTGTCCGACGGACTTGAGTTTGCCAGACTTTTCCCCCCGATTGTTTGATCGTGTGTACGCGGCATAAAATGTGAATGGATTTCTATATGGAAATAAATACTTTTTATTAGCGATTTTCACTGATTCTTTCCTCTTGCCTCCTATATGATTGACACCACGCTGAGAGCTGCGGATTTGGAGTGTACAAGCAGTGGGAGCGGTACCACTTATAACACTGCAAAGCACTTATAGACCTCTTGTAATTAGTGAGGTCCATTCAACCAGGTAAGAATACACCCATAGGTGGGGTGAAGGGTACTGTGGTGATCAGAGGCAATTACTGGAGTTTCTGGTGTATGGGACTGCACTTTTTTTTACTAACATTGAATCATTTATTGATGGACTGATGGACTCGAACATCGGACATCGGCTGTTCGCCCGTTCGGCGAATTCCGAACGTTATTGGCCGTTCGCGCCAAATTCGTGTGGCGCGCACGGCCCACAATGCACTGCGTCATCGCAGTGCATTGCTGGCTCATGATTGGCCAAGCATGCACTGTGACCCTGCATGCTTGGCCAATCACAGCGCCAGCAGCGAGGAGAGCCATGATTGGCCACAGGCAGGATGCCTGTGGCCAATCATAGCTCAGGCTGTGTAGTACACGCCCCACACTATATAAGGCCGCCAGCGCGGCGGCCTTGTGTAGTGTGTTGGCGTCTGAAGCAGTTAGTGGGTGTTCTGTGTACCTTCAACACAGTACACACGGATCGTTATCGGCCGATTTTCGATCTTGCTCTTCTGTAGTGGTTGTTGTCTGCTTGCCCTGACCGCAGTATACACCGCTATATTCACCTCACCTATATAGCTAGTGATCTATCTTTTATAATAGAGCTTGCAGTCAGTAGTGTTAGAAGCTTGTGCGTGCTGTCTGCGTGCTCTGTACCCAGTACACACCGCTATATCCACCTACATAGCTCTTCTCTATTTGAGCCCACTTGCCATCTGCAGGAGTTATTGGAAGTTGTGTGTGCCTCCAGCACAGCACAGTATACATCTGTATATACTCCTTTATCTCTGGTGTTCTATAAAAAAGGCATCTGCAGGAGTTAGTGGGTTTTTTGTGCCTCCAGCACAATATACACCTGTATCTACCCTTTATTGCTGTTCTCTAATAGAGGCATCTGCAGGGCTTAGTGGGTGTTGTGTGACTCAATTACAGTATACCCCTTTATCTCTGGTGTTCTATAATAAAGGCATCTGCAGGAGTTAGTGGGTGTTGTGTGACTCCAGCACAATATACACCTGTATCTACCGTTTATTGCTGTTCTCTAATAGAGCCATCTGCAGGGCTTAGTGGGTGTTGTGTGACTCCATTACACTGCTGTTTTACCCAACTCCCTTCAGGCCATTACCATGTCTGGAAGGCCAGCAAGGAGAGGCAGACAGGCGCGAGCCGATAAAAGAGGGCAAGCAGGCTCTGTGTCTAGAGACAACAGTGCTGGTCGTGGACGCGGTGCATTGTCATCAGCACGTGGCCATGGGACACGCTTGTCCTTCTTTTTGGCAGCTGGACATGTTGAACCGCAACATGCCAACGACTTGGTAGAGTGGATGACCAAGCCCTCTTCATCCTCCTCATCCTCTCTCACCCAGTCTCAGGGTACTAGCAAAGCAGCTGCCAACGCATCGTCTTCCCTCCTCTCAATGTCATCATCAGTGACTCCTTCCCTAGACCCACCATGTCCTCCTGAGGAGTCTCCTGAACTCTTTGAGCACAGTGTTGGGTACATGCTCCAGGAGGATGCCCAGTGTTTTGTGGGCTCTGATGATGACACTCAGCTAGAGGAAGGCAGTAGTGTGAGCGCAGAGAGAGGGGATGCTCAAGAAGGTCAGCAATCTGGCAGTCATGTTCCACAAGCTGCAGCATACTGCCAGGTTTGCTACAGCGATGAAGAGGGAGGGGATGATGAGGGCACTGACTCCACATGGGTGCCTGGTAGGAGAGAGGAGGAGGAGGAGGAGGAGGCACATGTCCAACGAGGCAGGATGCCCTCCGGGGGCCAGCTTAGGGGCAGCACACCGACTGAATCACACCGCAGAGCTCCGCCTGTCCAGGGCGCTGCCTCTGCGCGTTATTCTAAAAGTTCTTTGGTGTGGGCCTTTTTTGAGACGAGTGCATCAGATCGCACCACTGCTATTTGCAACATATGTCTCAAGCGTATCTCACGTGGCCAAAACATCAGCCGCTTGGGCACCACATGCTTGACCAGACATATGTTGACCTGCCATGCAGCTCGTTGGCAAGCGTACCTCAAAGACCCACACCAAAGAACAAAGCGGACCTCTCCTTGCTCCTCATCAGCTGGCATCTCCAACCCCACTAGACCTTCAGTCCTCTCTGAAACCTGCTCTGAGAGGAATGAAGGTGTAGAATTAGGTGTGTCACAGCCAAGTGCTTCCGGGAACTCTGCTAGCGGTACACCCACGTCCGATTATAGCAGGCAAATGTCCCTGCCCCAGCTGCTGGACCGGCGAAAGAAGTTCACTCCCAGCCATCCACATGCCCAGCGGTTGAATGCTAGCTTGGCTAAATTGCTAGCACTTCAACTGCTGCCTTTTCAGTTGGTAGACTCGGCCCTCTTCCGTGAGTTTGTACAATGTGCGGTTCCTCAGTGGCAGGTCCCCAAACGCCTTTTTCTCACGGAAGGCGATTCCGGCTCTCTACCGGCATGTGGAAGGCAATGTCCTTGCCTCGCTGGACAGGGTGGTCAGCGGTAAGGTGCATATTACCGCTGACTCATGGTCCAGCAGGCATGGACAGGGACGTTACCTGTCTTTCACGGCCCATTGGGTCACTCTTCTGGCAGCTGGGAAGGATGCAGGACAAGGTGCAGTAGTGTTGGAGGTTGTTCCGCCACCACGCCTCCAAAATGCTACTATTGGTTGTGACACACCTCTCTCGTCCACCCCCTCCTCTTCTTCTTCCTCCATGGCCTTTTCCAGTGCTCTGTCCTCAGAACCAGTGGTGCTCCGTAGGCGTTCCAGGGGCTACGCAAGTACGCAGGCAAAACGATGCCATGCCGTGTTTGCGCTGGTTTGTTTGGGGGACAGGAGCCACACTGGGGCGGATGTTTTGTCAGCTCTGCAGGGGCAGGCAGAGAGGTGGTTGACGCCACGCCAGCTTAAGCCAGGAATGGTGGTTTGTGACAATGGCACCAACCTCCTCTCCGCCCTCCAACAGGGACAACTGACCCATGTGCCCTGTGTAGCTCACGTCCTTAACCTGGTGGTGCAGCGGTTCTTGGGCAGGTACCCCGGCTTACAGGATGTACTGAAGCAGGCCAGGAAAGTCTGTGTGCATTTCCGCCGATCATTTAATGCTTGTGCTCGGCTGGCTCAGCTCCAAAAGGAGTTGAACCTGCCCAAGAACCGCCTTATGTGTGACATGCCCACTAGGTGGAACTCAATGTTGGCCATGCTGCAGCGGCTGCACACACAGCAGAGGGCCATCAATGAGTACCTGTGTGACTACGGCACCAGGACAGGGTCAGGGGAGCTCGGTTTTTTCTCACCACGCCAGTGGGACATGATCAGGGATGCATGCACTGTCCTGTCACCGTTTGAGGAGGCCACAAGGATGGTGAGCAGTGACAGTGCATGCATCAGTGACACTGTACCTCCTGTCCACCTCTTGGAGCATACGCTGCATGGAATAATGGACAGGGCACTTGAGGCAGAACAGAGGCAGGAAGAGGAGGACTTCCTTGCCTCTCAAGGCTCCCTTTATCCAGACAGTGTTCCTGCTGTGCCACCCATCACACAGGAAGAGGATGAGGAGGAGGAAGAGGAGGAGAAGGATGATTGTGTCAGCATGGAGGTGGAGGCTGGCACTCAGCATCAGATGCAGCAGTCTTGTAGGGATGATTTACAGTCCCAAGAAACACGTGGACTTGTACGTGGCTGGGAGGAGGTAGCTGCGGATCATGTTGCCCTTAGTGACCCAGAGGACTCCGGACTGAATGCCTCAGCTAACCTACGCTGCATGGCCTCCCTGATCCTGCAAAGCCTGCGGAAGGATCCTCGTATTCTTCGGATCAAGGAGAGGGACCATTACTGGCTGGCCACTCTCCTTGATCCACGGTACAAGGGTAAGGTTGCCGACTTTATCTTGCCATCGCAGAGGGAGCAGAGGATGAGACATCTCCGGGAGGCCTTGCAGAAAGGTCTGTGCAACGCGTTCCCAGAGACTGGGAGGTTACAAACTCCTGGTCCTGGACAACGTGTTGCTGAGGCATCGGTCAGAAGGAGCGGTGGAGAAGGTGGCCGTCTGACTGATGCTTTCAGACAATTTTTTAGTCCGCAGCCCCAAGGTATGATCTGTTCCAGCAACCATCGCCAGCGTCTGATTTACATGGTGCAGGAATACCTAGGGGCAAGGTCAGACTTGGACACCTTTCCCACCGAAAATCCTCTGGCTTACTGGGTCTTGAGGATGGATCACTGGCCAGAGCTTGCACAGTATGCAATTGAGCTACTGGCCTGTCCTGCATCCAGCGTTCTTTCGGAACGCACCTTCAGTGCTGCTGGTGGCTTTGTTACCGATCACAGGGTGCGCCTGTCCACCGAATCAGTTGATCGACTGACCTTCATCAAGATGAATCAGTCTTGGATTACCCACAGCTACCAAGCACCTGAAGCTGATGTAACCGAATAATTTTTTTTGAAATATCACATCCCTTCAAGACTGCCTATGCTGATGCTGAGTGACTGTCCTGTTATTTTGATTGTCTATCCTCTTCCTCCTCCGCTGATATGTTGGAAGAACATTTCTGGTTCTGGGTGATGCCTAAGGCCCAAATTTTCTGCCCCTGTTTAACAGGGGCGTTTAATTACAATTTTTGATGTAATGCTTTGCAGCAGGGCTAATTCCTGCAATAAAACTAGAGTATATGGGAGAGGTTTAAGTGTGGTGGCACCAGCACCAGTGCCTAAGGCCCAATTTTTCTGCCCCTGTTTAACAGGGGCGTTTAATTACAACTTTTGATGCAATGCTTTGCAGCAGGGCTAATTCCTGCAATAAAACTAGAGTATATGGGAGAGGTTGCAGTGTGGTGGCACCAGCACCAGTGCCTAAGGCCCAATTTTTCTGCCCCTGTTTAACAGGGGCGTTTAATTACAATTTTTGATGCAATGCTTTGCAGCAGGGCTAATTCCTGCAATAAAACAAGAGTATATGGGAGAGGTTGCAGTGTCGTGGCACCAGCACCAGTGCCTAAGGCCCAATTTTTCTGCCCCTGTTTAACAGGGACATGTAATTACAATTCTTGATATAATATTTCACAGGAGGGCCCGTTCCTGTGCCCACCCAGAGTAATTGTGAGGACTTATAGTGTTGTGGCACCAGCACCACAACCACCAAAGGTCAATTTTTCTACCACTGTTCAACAATGGCATGTAATTACAATTCTTGATATAATCGTTCACAGCAGGGCGCTCCAGCGCCCACCAAGAGTCATTTTGAGGGCTTACAATGTTGTGGCAAAACCAACACCTTGTTCCGCCATTTCTGCAGAGCATATAGGGCAGGCCCCTACTTTCAAACATCCAACTTACAAACATCTCCTACTTTCAAACGGAAGGAGACAACGGCAAGTGAGATGAAAAAAGATGGACGACACAACAAATTATACAGGGGTGATAACCCTTCCCTATGTTTTCCAAAAAGCTTAAAAATAGTTTTTTTGACTGGAGCTACACTTTAAAAATGTACCAGTTGAAAATTACAAACAGATTCAACTTAACACAACAAACCTACACAGTCCCTGTCTTGTTTGCACCGCCTGTATACTGCTGTTCTGAGTATATAGGGCTTGGGGGCCACACGCATTTCCTTTTTTTAATATGGGTTATATGGGTACAGGGTTCCCCTTAATATGCGTACAAGACCCAAATAGGCTGGTAATGGGCAGGGAGGGCTACCCATGCCATTTTTTTCAATGATTTTCAACCATATTGCAGGAATTAGATATAACATTAAAACCGCAAGCAGTTTTAAATGGTGTTATTTCCGTTTAACGTCATTTTGTGCAGGGACTGTTCTAAACACGGGAAACACGTGGCACTTCACAGGCATACCACAGACACCCCCCAAGCACCATATTTAAAGGAATACTTTTTTTTTTTCACTTTAATCGTCATTAAAATCAGTGCTCCCGCCAAAACGGCCATTTTTAAAAACATTTTAGGCATTGACCCATGTCCCCTGGGGCAGGAGCCAGGTCCCCAAACCCTTTTTAGGACAGTATCTTGCATATTAGCCGTTAAAATTAGCACTTTTAATTTCGAACGTTCGAGTCCCATAGACTTCAATGGGGTTCTAAAGTTCGTTCGAATTTGGGGTCCGTTCGAAAGTTCTGGTGCGAACCGAACCGGGGGGTGTTCGGCTCATCCCTATTCACTATATTCAAGAGCGCTGTACTTTTTTGTGATTGTAATTGTAAATTATGAGCACACACAATGGCCTTTTCTCAGTTACATAGCAGCCTCATGCACTCTGAACCTCTGTCCAAAATGCAACCCATTTTGGCCATCTGTCATCTCTACAGCATTGTGGTAATGTACACACATTAAAGTGAATGTTAATGGGTTGCCAACACACCAGAGTAGACAAAATAAAATGCACCTGCCCCTTTTTTTTCCCCGATGCAGCGAACCACAATGAAAGAACGTCCACGGAGCCGCAGCAGCAGCTGTGGGCATAGGGACGGCATGACAGCTGCTTTGAATGCATTGTTGCCGTTTTAAGGGGCAAGGAGAGTGGCCGCTTTAAGAGATTGGAGTAGGCGGGGTGGTGGGCGGAGGCAGAGGAAGCCAGGGGCAGTAGGAGAGCGGAGGAGGAAGTGATTCCCACCCACCCTCCCTTTTTTGTTTTTTCAGGGATGGTTCAGCGGGGTAAGATTAGGTGGGTTGGCAGTGTTTTGGGGTCAGTTGAGAAGGTCAAGTGGTGCAGGTGGAAAATAGGTGGTACCCATCCATGGTGATGGGGGTGGTTGGATTTGTACTTCACGGTTACATGGGGTTAACCGGGAAGAGTAAAAGGGGTAGGTCGCTGCATTGGTTGGGTATAGCCTCCGAGACAGGGGTTTCCGTCTGGAGGTCAAGAGGTTAAAGGTAATGTGCAGTGACCAGTAGGGTCTATTTATGCTATGACCCAGGATACAGTTTTAAAGGAAAGTTGTTTACATGTTAATTATGGTTATTTATTGAAAGTTTATATTTTGTTACATATATATATTTTGGTTTAATAAATCAAGGCCTGTCGGCCATTTACTCTAAACATAGTCTGGTCTGGTTTATGGGTGGTGTTGGGTTTGGAGAGAGGTGGAAGTATCTTTTGGGTAAGAGTGATATTGAGGTGAGGTGTCAGACAATACACTGGTCATGGTAGTGCATCACTGTGTGTAGTGGGTGCAATTCTTTCTGAATGGTAAGACGCTGACACATGTAAGGTGTAAGGCTGGGTTTTCACCTATGTGAATTGGATGCAGATTTCCCTACATCCGATTCGCATGACAGGAGATTGTGACCGGCTCTTTATGGAGCCAGTTCTTCTATCTCCTTTGCTACTGCGGAGTGGCTTGCACAGGAGTCCTTTGCATCTTTGACTCCGTTTCAGGGCCAAATTCAGGCAAAATTTCGGCCCTAATTCATCCCTAAAATGGAGAACAGGGATGCACCGGACCCCTGGTGTGAGCTGCAACCACCAGAAGTGTGAACCCAGCTTCAAGGTTGATAAAGGGGTTTATTTTCTTCCAAACCTTCGATCTGTTAGGATGATTTTCTTCACATTGAATGTTTTCTTTTATGTTCCTAACATGGCTTACAATGATGTTACAGTGTGCAAATTAGCATTAATTAAAGTGTTCTTAAAGGGTAAATTCACCTTTACAGAAAATTCTGTAAGATGAACTTACACAGGACGCCCTCCTCACCACCACGACCCCCCAGTCCCATTGACCTAGAGCACGACGATCACTCGCTAGGAGGCATGAGGTCACCGCCTCACCGGTCCAGGGCTTACAAATTATAATTGGGCATTTTAATTGGGCAGCACCGATCAATCAGAACACGTGTATGATCCTGTCCTAGGATGACAACATTCTCTCACTGTACTGTGTCTATGGAGCAGTCACCCTAGAGAGAGTGTGGACTACAGAACACCTTCGCCTCTCCTCAGCTCCTTAAAGAAGAAGTAAACCCCGATAGGTTTTACTTCTTCTTTTGCTCGCTGCAAAGCCTGCAAATGAAAAGCATAACGGGCTAGTATGCATCGCACACTAGCCCATTATGTGCCACCTACCTGCAAAAGAATCCAGCAATGTCCCCTATGTAGACAGCATCCATCTTCTGGCCCCTCTTTCTGCCGGGCCATGGACTCCGGCTCTGTGATTCGCTGGAGCCATGTGACGTCACTCCCGCGCATGCGCACATGAGCCGCGATTAACGGCACAGGCTAGGGAAGAAACGACACTTCGTTTCGTTTCCTCACTGCACATGTGCCGTGGGAATTTTTGACGGACTATAAGTGAAATATCTCCTAAACGGCGCACGTTTAGGAGATATTTCCACTACCTATAGGTAAGCCTTGTTCTAGGCTTACCTATAGGTAGAAGTCCAAAAAGTGGGTTTACAACCACTTTAACATAGGGAGCAGTGTTCTGTGAGTCACATAAGTAAGCTGAGTAGCGCTGGTAATATTTTTTGAGATAAGACTGCAGAGTGCACAAGGCAGCACCAGATTTCTGGCAGGGTCATCTAATATTTCTTGCACTTTTGAAACAGATATAACAAAACACTTGCAATGGTGTATTCAAACGAACCAAAAAGGAGAAAATAAGAGAAGAACATTGTTTATATATACTTTAAAGGACAATCTTTCTACTGATATAAAAAAAATGTGCGGCTGTTAATTGTGCAGGCAGCTACCTTTTTGTCTCTTGATAGGTCTAGTGTGTCCAATTGCAATTCAGACCCTGATCACATTTCAACTGTAAAAGAGCACACAGAAGAGCGCAAATGCTTAGTGCATTACCACAAAATAGTGCACCCCTTCTTCAGAGCTCTAAAGAAGGGGGTGCATCCCCCAAAATGTCTGCTTACCGACAGAGTGGTGCACAGGTTAGATCATTTGATGCCTCACAGGATCATGATTTGATATGATACAGCAAATGAATTCCCCATTTGTAAGTATAGATGTGGCTCTTTGTTTATTGTATTATTAAGTCTTGCGGTATTGTACTAGGTGGGTTGTACTGTTGGAGCATTCCAGTAGAAGAGTTTACAATCCACATAGTACTTTTATCTTGTGGCATACCTCTGAGCTCTCAGCGTGCCTACTTGTTCCTGATCACATTCCATATTAACACACACAAAACTGCATGTATGCAAGTGAAAACATATTATAATTGTTGTTATAACATTATTTAGGCTTCATGCACACAAATGGCGAGAGACTGAAAATATGTTGGCCATGAAATGGCAGTGCTGGATTTATAAGTGGGCAAAAGGGTCAATGGCCCCAGGTCCTGCCTGCAAGAGGGGGGGCCCAGATTTTCTTTATAAAAAATAAATACAAATTAAACATATTTTCCCCCAAGACTTTAGTGTGCTTGTTAAGGAAAGTCCAGTTTGCATCTTATGCTCATGTCCCGTCTCATTCCATCCAATCAAAAGGCAGTTTTATTACATTAGAAAGGGCTTGCTGATACCTTTACAGGTGTTAGTGTAGCTCTCAGAATATATTTGAGCATGATGACTGTCACTAGTTGTTCGAGAAAAAGGTTGTTCACTGGCTGGTTAACTGCCACTGAGAGCATTGTCCTCAAGATGATACAGTTTGATGAGTTAATTAACTTCTTGACACCCATGCTATAGCCAAATGATGGCCACAGCGTGGACCTGAATTTCCAGGAGGCTGTCATATGACAGCCTCCCCTGTGCACGCTTCCTGTGTGTGGCACACGCTTTGATCACCGAGTCTCTGATACTCGGGTGATCACTGATCTGAGTTAGGGGCCGGTCCCAGCCCCTTACCATGTGATCAGCTGTCAGCCAATGACAGCTGATCACATGATCAAAATAAAAGCTTGGTGATCTTTTTTTTTCTCCTTACGCTGACAGCGGAGGAGAAAAAAAAGCAGATCACCGGCTCATCTGAAAGGGACATCAGTCCCGAAGAAGAAGAGGCAATTATGCCTCTTCTATGCCACCTGCCATTGCCACACAGTGCCCACAAGTGCCACCTATCAATGCCCACCAGTGGTTCCAATCAGTGCCACTTAGAAGTGCTGCCTATTAGTGTAACCGATCAGTGCCCATCACTGCCACCCATAAGTGCTCATCACTGCCACCCATCGGTGCCCATCAGTGCCACCTCATCAGCATACATCAATGATGGACAAAAAAGACCTGTTTTAAAATTTTATAGCAAAATAAAAAAAAAACACCCACTGGGTTGAATGTAAAAAAAAACAGATAGTGTGTACCAGGCTTTAGAATTAAGATTTAGTTTGTGTCTGGGTGTTACTTGTTCAAGTATATCACCTTTATCTATAGGCACTGTTTGAATGAAGATCTAATGTTTGCCTATTCAAATATTTTGAAAGGTTCAACCATTTCAGTGGGGGAAAGGTTAAATTACTTTTTTTTTTTATCAGTTTTTATTAGAAAAAGAGGTACATACAGTGTTAGCAGAAAGATGAGGTTAAATTACTTTTAACATGACTGTAGTTTTAATTATGTCTTGGTGGTTTACCCTTGCCAGCACTATAATTTATTTAAAGTTTTATGGAACATTGGCATTCTCTAGCACACAGAAGTCAGTTTTTCTGTTAGACCTTCTAAACTTTGGTAAGTTTTGCTTTTTTTTTGTTATGTGCTATGCCCAATTCACGTAAATGTGTTATTATTAAAATGTTGCTCCTAGGTAAATGTTAATAAATGTTAAGTGTCCGCTCTATTGGTTTTCAAATATAAATAGTTTCTGACGCAGAATCCTAACTTGGCAAAAAAAAAGGTAAGGACATAATGTCTCACACGAAAGCCTGCCATAGACAGTTCAAATCTTGGCCAGGTTGGCAGGAACCAGCCAAGATTTGAATCATGTGTGGGCAGGTTGAATGTAGCAAGTTGATCGATCGATCATCTTGGGTACAATCAGCCTGCTGGATTCACTCGCCATTATCGCTAGCGGCTGTTACAGCAGCTAGTAATAATCACAGTGTTCTCTCCCAGTGGGGACGGCTTTCCCCACCCACCTCTGCTGGGATCAGATCATTTTGCTCGGTAGGAGGGATTCCCCTGTCAGTACTGTCTGTGTTGATGGGGGAATTGTGCAAATTTCTTTTCTGTAATGTGGTTGCAGGAAAGATTTGCACCGTCTAAAGCTGGCCTAACAAAGCTCCCAAACAGCCAGAAAGCCCAATTCACTGCAACAGAGTAGGAGGAGCTCTGAACAAATGTATTTTTCCAACACCACCCTCACCACCAGAAATACACCAGAAGATTTGACCCTTTGAGTAAGCCTAGAATATTCTGAAACATTGCTGTTTGAAGAGCACTTCACTGGAACTTAAACGCAAAGGACATTTGTTTGTATATACTGCACTTTCACAGTCTGAGCACTTTGGCAATTCTGTGATTCATTACTGGTTGTACTTTTTGCACATAGAAGTTTGCAGTTTATTGTACAGTTAGTGCTTTGCCCTTTTTTTTATCAGAAATGTATACGGACGCTGCTATTTGACTATTATAGCTACATTTCTCCCTACTCCATGGTTCTGCAAATGGCAACTTCATTTTCTGTGTCAGTTAAGAAATATATGTAAGAAAGTATATCTTTGAGGTGCAATGTTTTGCTAAATCGTGGGGACAACCTTTATTCTGAGATAATTTTTTTTTTAAACTTCTATTCTGCTATTCTGCAGCACATTTAAATTAGCATGTTGCACATTTGGCAGCTGTGAGCAAAAGGTTAAATACCAAACTAATAAACAATTAACATTTTTTGAAGTTTGGGTATTGCAATATACAAAACATGACAGTATATAATCAACACTCAATATCAACTTGCCATAGGAATAAAAATACTAGATATTAAAGGTAGGATTACCACAATTTTCAAATTCAAACAAATGATCCTTGAAAAAAGTTGCCATAATATTGCTTTATCTATAAATTTTCACGATCATCTAGTGGTGGTAAATATAACAAAGAAAACATTTATATTTCATCTAATGCAGGTTTAATGTTTTTTGGTAACATTTTCTTTGTTTTTACATTTTGCCCACACAGGTAGAAAGAGAGGTAATAACAATTGTGGGCCAGTAAAAAAAAAGAAAAGAAAAAGAAGAAATTATACCCTTGTGAAAAACAACAGGATGAGGCAATAGTAAAAGAACTAGCGGGGTCAGTATGTCAAAGTTGATTTACATACGTGTTCTCCAACATGAAAACAACAATTTGTCAATGATTTAACAAATTGCTTTAATGAACAAATTGAATTAAAATATTATTTATTTATAATAAGGTAACACACAGAAGTGGTTCGCGGCCAAGTGTTTGGTGCTGTTATGTTCAGGACTTTCATCATTTGCTTCCAATGTTTCCGCGCTGAAAAAGTAAGTCCAGCATTGAGCTTGGGTTCACACTAGGGATGGCCGAACTGTTCGCCCAACGGTCAGTTTGCGGCGAATTTTGCGTGTTTGTGATTACAATCGGCAGACTATTGCTGCTGTTCGCCCGGCGGACATATGTGTTTACAGTGTGAAAGAACTTTGACCCATGATGACACATGCATCATGGGGTACAGGATAGCCAATTGAGACATTTCAGCACATGGACAATTGGACATTCGCCCTACCTTATAAATAGACCTGATCTGGCGGCCATTTTACATTCTGTCTTAGGTCAGTTTAGGGACAGGACGCTGTGTGGAGCAGGGAGAGACTGTAGTGACACAAATCAGTAGCTATTAGGTCCACAAAAGTCCTTTTAAGGACTGGTATAGGTGTAGTACAGTATATAGGGTTCAGTGCACTGCTGTGCTGGTGAATGCAGCAGCCTGTCTTTTGTCAGTGTAGGGAGGGACAGGACGCCGTGTGCAGCAGGGACAGTCAGTTTAATCACTAGCCAGCTATTACTATTAGGTCCACAAAGGTCCTTTTAAGGACTGGTATAGGTGTACAGTATATAGGGTTCTGGTGCACTGCTGTGCTGGTGATTGCTGAGTGCACTGCTGACTGATTCTGCAGCTGTCTTTTGTCAGTGTAGGGACAGGACACTGTGTGGAGCAGGGACAGTCAGTTTAATTACTAGCTATTACTATTAGGTCCACAAAGGTCCTTTTAAGGTTTGGTATAGGTGTACAGTATATAGGGTTGTACACGTATAATATAATAGATTAGAATATCCCCGCACTATCATAAAAACAAAACTACCACTAAGGAAAGGTTGCAGCAAACCACCGACAGAGGTACAAACCCTACCACCGAAAATTGTTTATAAAAATCAAATCATTCCCTGATGAAGTCATGTGTTATGTGACAATACGCGTAGGAATACGAGGAATTAGGACACCGGAAGTGACTTCCGTAACACGAGCGGAACGTTCGTTTGTTTGCTATGCAAGTTGTTTTTCATCTGTTTGTGAGTACCTTTCCATCACTTTTAAATTAATAAATGTATGTACGTACTTCACCATTGGAGCCCACTTTTCTTTCCTTCATGAGATCCTTGTGAAAATGAATGAACTATCAACATCAGCCGTGGAGGACAGTATAATCTGCCTGGAATAGGGATACATTCCCTGGATTTTTACCTGTTTTGCTGATCTGCTGTTTACCTTACAGCAGTAAGGTAAGGGGCCATTCCACCTGGTGTGCTGTGAGCACTGAAGAGGCACAAGAGGGCTACTCACTGTTTTCGTCACCTCTTATTTGGAGAAGCACTAAATGAGTCACTGTTCACCTTACTCATTTCTGTTTACATAGAGACTCAAATTTCCTTTGTTTATTTGCACTGCGTGATTCACGTTTTATTATTAATTTTCTATTTTATATTTCTACTGCATTTGATTGGACATATCCATGAGAAGTTTGATGTAGGGTTGCCACCCGCCCGGGATTCACTCGGAAAGTACGGGTTTTGAATCCTGTGTCCGGGGATCAGTCCACCTGAGCCCCGGACACAGTGCTGAGGAGTTTCCTATTATTACTGTGTATTGGGGTTCCCCATGCAGGTGTCTCCCTCCCTGCCTGCACTGCCCGGCGCTCTGGCCGAGTCTCCTGCACTGTGTAACTTAAGTTGTGACACATTGCAGGGTGGCTGTGAGGGGAGAGAGACTCGCCAGTCGCCAGTGCCTACTCCATGTAGACACACAGCCTCGGCTCTTCCCCTCTGCAAGCCGATCATGTGACCTTTCCAAAAAGCGAGAGGAACAGACACAGAGCCTGCTGAGCAAGCTAAGGAGACACAGACAGACCGCTGGGTAAGTGCAGAGCTGAGGGCTTTTACTTCTCTGCAGTTCACAGTCCACAAGCTATTCAGTGTTGGACGGTCATGCTTGTCTTTCCAGGGACATGGCTGCTAATTAAAGATTGCAGTCTAGTTCTACCTTCAGTACCATCCTGGCATCATTACTTCATTGTTCAGTGCTCACTCAGTAGCCTTTAATATCTTTTCTTCTCTATTTATGGGGTGCCTGTGGATTGCTTTGATTTTTTTGATGATTTTTTTAGTAATTAAAAGTCCACTGCCCACTGACACCTCACTCTACCCACTGACACCACATTCTGCCCACTGACACCTCACTCTGCCCACTGACAATGCACTCTGCCCACTGACATTGCACTCTGCCCACTGACACCGCACTCTGCCCATTGACACCACACTCTGCCCATTGACACCACACTCTGCCCACTGACACCTCACTCTGCCCACTGACACTTCACTCTGCCCACTGACAATGCACTCTGCCCACTGACACCATCTACTGACACCTCACTCTGCCCACTGACAATGCACTCTGCCCACTGACACCGCATTCTGCCCACTGACACCATCTACTGCCCACTGACACCGCACTCTGCCCACTGACACCGCACTCTGCTCACTGACACCTCACTCTGCCCACTGACAATGCACTCTGCCCACTGACAATGCACTCTGCCCACTGACACCGCCACTCTGCCCACTGACACCGCACTCTGCCCACTGACACTGCACTCTGCCCACTGACAATGCACTCAGCCCATTGGCAATGCACTCAGCCCATTGACAATGCACTCTGCCCACTGACACCGCATTCTGCCCACTGACACCGCACTCTGCCCACTGACACGATCTACTGCCCACTGACACCTCACTCTGCCCACTGACACCTCACTCTGCCCACTGACACCGCACTCTGCCCATTGACAATGCACGCTGCCCATTGACAATGCACTCTGCCCACTGACACCGCATTCTGCCCACTGACACCATCTACTGCCCACTGACACCACACTCTGCCCACTGACACGATCTCCTGCCCACTGACACGATCTACTTCCCACTGACACGATCTACTGCCCACTAACACCGCACTCTGCCCCACTGACACCGCACTCTGCCCCACTGACACCGCACTCTGCCCATTGACAACGTCCCCTGCCCACTGACACCATCCCCTGCCCACTGACACCATCCTCTGCACCACTAACACCGCACTCTGCCCCACTGACACCATCCTCTGCCCACTGACACCGCATTCTGCCCACTGACACCATCTACTGCCCACTGACACCATCTACTGCCCACTGACAGCGCACTTTGCCCACTGACAATGCACTCTGCCCACTGACAATGCACTCTGCCCATTGACAATGCACTCTGCCCACTGACAATGCACTCTGCCCACTGACACCGCACTCTGCCCACTGACACCTCACTCTGCCCCACTGACAATGCACTCTGCCCACTGACAATGCACTCTGCCCACTGACACCGCACTCTGCCCACTGACACCTCACTCTGCCCCACTGACAATGCACTCTGCCCACTGACACCTCACTCTGCCCACTGACACCTCACTCTGCCCCACTGACAATGCACTCTGCCCACTGACAATGCACTCTGCCCATTGACACCGCACTCAGCCCACTGACACCATCTTCTGCCCACTGACACCATCTACTGCCCACTGACACCATCTACTGCCCCACTGACACCGCACTCTGCCCCACTGACACCGCACTCTGCCCCACTGACAACGTCCCCTGCCCACTGACACCATCCCCTGCCCACTGACACCATCCTCTGCCCCACTAACACCATCCTCTGTCCCACTAACACCATCCCATGCCCACTGACACCATCCTCTGCCCACTGACACCGCACTCAGCCCACTGACACCTCACTCTGCCCACTGACAATGCACTCTGCCCATTGACAATGCACTCTGCCCATTGACAATGCACTCTGCCCACTGACACCTCACTCAGCCCACTGACACCTCACTCAGACCACTGACACCTCACTCAGCCCACTGACACCATCTACTGCCCACTGACACCACACTCTGCCCCACTGACACTGCACTCAGCCCACTGACACCGCACTCAGCCCACTGACACTGCACTCTGCCCATTGACAATGCACTCTGCCCATTGACACCACACTCTGCCCATTGACATCACACTCTGTCCACTGACACCTCACTCTGCCCACTGACAATGCACTCTGCCCATTGACAATGCACTCTGCCCACTGACAATGCACTCTGCCCACTGACACCTCACTCAGCCCACTGACACCATCTACTGCCCACTGACACCATCTACTGCCCACTGACACCGCACTCTGTTCCACTGACACCGCACTCTGCCCCACTGACACCGCACTCTGCCCATTGACACCATCCTCTGCCCCACTAACACCATCCCATGCCTACTGACACCATCCACTGCCCTACTGATAGTGTCCACTTTTAAGGTAGGCTAGGTTCATATTTTAACTGTGACATTTCTTTTAATAATCTAATCATATTTTATGGTCACTCAAATGCTTGTTTTATTTAACCATGTCCCTTGAAGTCTACCCCCCTCTCCACTGTTAACACAATTTGGCCACAGCCACTGTTCACTGCAGCGCGCTATCCGCGCCTCCTTACTACTCTCCTAGAGTAACTCAAAGGTGTCCCAAGTCTCCTACAATCATATAGAGTGTCTATAGCGTGTACTACAAAAAAAATTCCCGCGCGTTGCTAAAGTGTTCGGGTTTGGCTTGATAAACAGGTGGCAACCCTAGTTTGATGCATTATATTATTGCACATTTGGAGGCCATGTTTGTTTTTTTTATAAGTGAATATGGACTAATGAGACTATGTTTATTTAAGCACCAGGCACTTTACTTACCTTTTGAATCTTTGCTGCTTCTTTTCTTATAGCCCTTGTGGCATTTACATTCCTGGAATATAGATTGTTGCACATTTATTTATGCACTAGACAATTTATTGTTTTTCTAGGGATATTTTGCTATATCTGTTTACTATAGGAGGTGTGCTATTTTGCAATATATCGGAGTAATTACACTGGACACCTATGCACTTGGGACTTTAGTTTAGTTTTAATCTTTGAGGTAGCACAACACCATTTATTTGATTTTTATACACGTATAATATACTTTCTTCCAAATATAGAAAGAATATTATACTTGACTGCTGCCCGATTCTGCAGCTGTCTTTTATCAGTGTAGGGACTGAGGGACAGTCTGCAAATCACCAGCTACTAGGTCCACAAAGGTCCTTTTAAGGACTGGTATACAGTAGGTGTACAATATATAGGGTGCTGGTGCAGGGCTGTACTGCAGATTACTGCTGGTTTCTGCAGCAGTCTTTTATCAGTGTAGGGACTGAGGTACAGTCTGCAAATCACTAGCTACTAGGTCCACAAAGGTCCTTGTAAGGACTGGTATAGGTGTACAATGTATAGGGTGCTGGTGCAGGGCTGTGCTGCAGATTACTGCTGGTTTCTGCAGCAGTCCTTTATCAGTTTAGGAACTGAGTAACAGTCTGAAATTCACTAGTAGGGATGAGCTTCGAGTCGAAGATACGTTCGACTCGAACATCGGCTGTTCGCCCGTTCGGCGAATTCCAAACGTTATGGGCCGTTCACGCCAAATTCGTGTGGCGCTCACGGCCCACAATGCACTGCGATGGCGCAGTGCATTGCTGGCTCATGATTGGCCAAGCATGCACTGTGACGCCGCATGCTTGGCCAATCACAGCGCCGGCAGCGAGGAGAGCCATGATTGGCCACAGGCAGGATGCCTGTGGCCAATCATAGCTCAGGCTGTGTAGTACACGCCCCACACTATATAAGGCGGCCAGCGCGGCGGCCTTGTGTAGTGTGTTGGCGTCTGAAGCAGTTAGTGGGTGTTCTGTGTACCTTCAACACAGTATACACCGATCGTTATCGGCCGATTTTTCGATCTTGCTCTTCTGTAGTGGTTGTTGTCTGCGTGCCCTGACCGCAGTATACACCGCTATATTCACCTATATAGCTAGCTATATATCTATCTTTTATAATAGAGCTTGCAGTCAGTGTTAGGAGCTTGTGCGTGCTGTCTGCGTGCTCTGTACCCAGTACACACCGCTATATCCACCTACATAGCTCTTCTCTATTTGAGCCATCTGCCATCTGCAGGAGTTATTGGAAGTTGTGTGTGCCTCCAGCACAGCACAGTATACATCTGTATTTACCCTTTATTGCTGGTGTTCTATAATAAAGGCATCTGCAGGAGTTAGTGGGTGTTGTGTGCCTCCAGCACAATATACACTACCCAATTGCTGTTTTTCCCAACTCCCTTCAGGCCATTACCATGTCTGGAAGGCCAGCAAGGAGAGGCAGACAGGCGCGAGCCGATAAAAGAGAGCAAGCAGGCTCTGTGTCTAGAGACAACAGTGCTGGTCGTGGACGCGGTGCATCGTCATCATCAGCACGTGGCCATGGGACACGCTTGTCCTTCTTTTCGGCAGCTGGACATGTTGAGCCGCAACATGCCAATGACTTGGTAGAGTGGATGACCAAGCCCTCTTCATCCTCCTCATCCTCTCTCACCCAGTCTCAGGGTACTAGCAAAACAGCTGCCAATGCATCGTCTTCCCTCCTTTCAATGTCATCATCAGTGACTCCTTCCCTAGACCCACCACATCCTCCTGAGGAGTCTCCTGAACTCTTTGAGCACAGTGTTGGGTATATGCTCCAGGAGGATGCCCAGTGTTTTGTAGGTTCTGATGATGATACTCAGCTAGAGGAAGGCAGTAGCGTGAATGCAGAGAGAGGGAATGCTCAAGAAGGACAGCAATCTGGCAGTCATGTTCCACAAGCTGCAGCATACTGCCAGGTTTGCTACAGCGATGAAAAAGGAGGGGATGATGAGGGCACTGACTCCACATGGGTGCCTGGTAGGAGAGAGGAGGAGGAGGAGGAGGCACATGTCCAACGAGGCAGGATGCCCTCCGGGGGCCAGCTTAGGGGCAGCACACCGACTGAATCACACCGCAGAGCTCCGCCTGTCCAGGGTGCTGCCTCTGCGCGTTATTCTAAAAGTTCTTTGATGTGGGCCTTTTTTGAGACGAGTGCATCAGATCGCACCGCTGCTATTTGCAACATATGTCTCAAGCGTATCTCGCGTGGCCAAAACATCAGCCGCTTGGGCACCACATGCTTGACCAGACATATGTTGACCTGCCATGCAGCTCGTTGGCAAGCGTACCTCAAAGACCCAGACCAAAGAACGAAGCGGACCTCTCCTTGCTCCTCATCAGCTGGCATCTCCAACCCCACTAGACCTTCAGTCCTCTCTGAAACCTGCTCTGAGAGGAATGAAGGTGTAGAATTAGGTGTGTCACAGCCAAGTGCTTCCGGGCACTCTGCTAGCAGTACACCCACGTCCGATTATAGCAGGCTAAATTGCTAGCACTTCAACTGCTGCCTTTTCAGTTGGTAGACTCGGCCCGTTCCGTGAGTTTGTACAATGTGCGGTTCCTCAGTGGCAGGTCCCCAAACGCCACTTTTTCTCACGGAAGGCGATTCCGGCTCTCTACCGGCATGTGGAAGGCAATGTCCTTGCCTCGCTGGACAGGGCGGTCAGCGCTAAGGTGCATATTACTGCTGACTCATGGTCCAGCAGGCATGGACAGGGACGTTACCTGTCTTTCACGGCCCATTGGGTCACTCTTCTGGCAGCTGGGAAGGATGCAGGACAAGGTGCAGTAGTGTTGGAGGTTGTTCCACCACCATGCCTCCAAAATGCTACAATTGGTTGTGACACACCTCTCTCCTCCATCCCCTCCTCTTCTTCTTCCTCCATGGCCTCTTCCAGTGCTCTGTCCTCAGAACCAGCGGTGCTCCGTAGGCGTTCCAGGGGCTACGCAAGTATGCAGGCAAAACGATGCCATGCCGTGCTTGCGCTGGTTTGTTTGGGGGACAGGAGCCACACTGGGGCGGATGTTTTGTCAGCTCTGCAGGGGCAGGCCGAGAGGTGGTTGACACCACTCCAGCTTAAGCCAGGAATGGTGGTTTGCGACAATGGCACCAACCTCCTCTCCGCCCTCCGACAGGGACAACTGACCCATGTGCCCTGTGTAGCTCACGTCCTTAACCTGGTAGTGCAGCGGTTCTTGGGCAGGTACCCGGGCTTACAGGATGTCCTGAAGCAGGCCAGGAAAGTCTGTGTGCATTTCCGCCGATCACTTAATGTCTGTGCTCGGCTGGCTGAGCTCCAAAAGGAGTTGAACCTGCCCAAGAACTGCCTTATATGTGACATGTCCACCAGGGGAAAATCAACGTTGGCCATGCTGCAGCGGCTGCACACGCAGCAGAGGGCCATAAATGAGTACCTGTGCGACTACGGCACCAGGACAGGGTCAGGGGAGCTCGGTTTTTTCTCACCACGCCAGGGGGGCATGATCAGGGATGCACTGTCCTGTCACTGTTTGAGGAGGCCACAAGGATGGTGAGCAGTGACAGTGCATGCATCAGTGACACTGTACCTCTTGTCCACCTCTTAGAGCATACGCTGCGTGGAATAATTGACAGGGCACTTGAGGCAGAACAGAGGCAGGAAGAGGAGGACTTACTTGCCTCTCAAGGCCCCCTTTATCCAGACAGTGTTCCTGCTGTGCCACCCATCACACAGGAAGAGGATGAGGAGGAGGAAGAGGAGGAGGAGGATGATTGTGTCAGCATGGAGGTGGAGGCTGGCACTCAGCATCAGCAGCAGCAGCAGTCTTGTAGGGATGATTTACAGTCCCAAGAAACCTGTGGACTTGTATGTGGCTGGGAGGAGGTAGCTGCGGATCATGTTGTCCTTAGTGACCCAGAGGACTCCGGACCGAATGCCTCAGCTAACCTACGCTGCATGGCCTCCCTGATCCTGCAAAGCCTGCGGAAGGATCCTCGTATTCTTCGGATCAAGGAGAGGGACCATTACTGGCGGTCCACTCTCCTTGATCCACGGTACAAGGGTAACGTTGCCGACCTTATCTTGCCATCGCAGAGGGAGCAGAGGATGAGACATCTCCGGGAGGCCTTGCAGAAAGGTCTGTGCAACGTGTTCCCAGAGACTGGGAGGTTACAAACTCCTGGTCCTGGACAACGTGTTGCTGAGGCATCGGTCAAAAGGAGCGGTGGAGAAGGTGGCCGTCTGACTGATGCTTTCAGACAATTTTTTAGTCCGCAGCCCCAAGGTATGATCAGTTCCAGCAACCATCACCAGCGTCTGATTTACATGGTGCAGGAATACCTAGGGGCAAGGTCAGACTTGGACACCTTTCCCACCGAAAATCCTCTGGCTTACTGGGTCTTGAGGATGGATCACTGGCCAGAGCTTGCACAGTATGCAGTTGAGCTACTGGCCTGTCCTACATCCAGCGTTCTTTCGGAACGCACCTTCAGTGCTGCTGGTGGCTTTGTTACCGATCACAGGGTGCGCCTGTCCACCGAATCAGTTGATCGACTGACCTTCATCAAGATGAATCAGTCTTGGATCACCCACAGCTACCAAGCACCTGAAGCTGATGTAGCCGAATAATTTTTTTTTAAATATCACATCCCTTCAAGACTGCCTATGCTGATGCTGAGTGACTGTCCTGTTATGTTGATTGTCTATCCTCTTCCTCCTCCGCTGATATGTTGGAAGAACATTTCTGGTTCTGGGTGATGCCATCGGCCCAATTTTTCTGCCCCTGTTTAACAGGGGCGTTTAATTACAATTTTTGATGCAATGCTTTGCAGCAGGGCTAATTCCTGCAATAAAACTAGAGTATATGGGAGAGGTTGAAGTGTCGTGGCACCAGCACCAGTGCCTAAGGCCCAATTTTTCTGCCCCTGTTTAACAGGGGCGTTTAATTACAATTTTTGATGCAATGCTTTGCAGCAGGGCTAATTCCTGCAATAAAACTAGAGTATATGGGAGAGGTTGCAGTGTGGTGGCACCAGCACCAGTGCCTAAGGCCCATTTTTTCTGCCCCTGTTTAACAGGGGCGTTTAATTACAATTTTTGATGCAATGCTTTGCAGCAGGCCTAATTCCTGCAATAAAACTAGAGTATATGGGAGAGGTTGCAGTGTGGTGGCACCAGCACCAGTGCCAAAGGCCCAATTTTTCTGCCCCTGTTTAACAGGGGCGTTTAATTACAATTTTTGATGCAATGTTTTGCAGCAGGGCTAATTCCTGCAATAAAACTAGAGTATATGGGAGAGGTTGCAGTGTGGTAGCACCAGCACCAGTGCCTAAGGCCCAATTTTTCTGTTTAACAGGGACATGTAATTACAATTCTTGATATAATATTTCACAGGAGGGCCTGTTCCTGTGCCCACCCAGAGTAACTGTGAGGACTTATAGTGTTGTGGCACTAGCACCACAACCACCAAAGGTCAATTTTTCTACCACTGTTCAACAATGGCATGTAATTACAATTCTTGATATAATCGTTCACAGCAGGGCGCTCCAGCGCCCACCAAGAGTCACTTTGAGGGCTTACAATGTTGTGGCAAAACCAACACCTTGCTCCGCCATTTCTGCAGAGCATATAGGGCAGGCCCCTACTTTCAAACATCCAACTTACAAACATCTCCTACTTGCAAACGGAAGGAGACAACAGCAAGTGAGATGAAAAAAGATGGACGACACAACAAATTATACAGGGGTGATAACCCTTCCCTATGTTTTCCAAAAAGCTTAAAAATAGTTTTTTTGACTGGAGCTACACTTTAAAAATGTACCAGTTGAAAATTACAAACAGATTCAACTTAACACAACAAACCTACACAGTCCCTGTCTTGTTTGCACCGCCTGTATACTGTTGTTCTGAGTATATAGGGCCTGGGGGCCACACGCATTTTCTTTTTTTAATATGGGTACGGGGTTCCCCTTAATATGCGTACAAGACCCAAAGGGGCTGGTAATGGGCAGGGAGGGCTACCCATGCCATTTTTCTCAATGATTTTCAACCATATTGCAGGAACCAGATATAACATTAAAACCGCAAGCAGTTTTAAATGATGTTATTTCCGTTTAATGTCATTTTGTGCAGGGACTGTTCTAAACACGGGAAACACGTGGCACTTCACAGGCTTACTCCAGACACCCCCCAGGCACGATATTTAAAGGAATATTTCACTTCTTTTTTTTCACTTTAATCGTCATTAAAATCAGTGCTCCCGCCAAAACAGCCATTTTTAAAAACATTTTAGGCATTGCAGGAGCAGGGCAGGAGCCAGGTCCCCAAACCCTTTTTAGGACAGCATCTTGCATATTAGCCATTAAAATTAGCACTTTTAATTTCGAACGTTCGAGTCCCATAGACTTCAATGGGGTTCTAAAGTTCATATGAATTTGGGGTCCGTTCGAAAGTTCTGGTGTGAACCGAACCGAGGGGTGTTCGGCTCATCCCTATTCACTAGCTACTAGGTCCACAAAGGTCCTTGTAAGGACTGGTATAGGTGTACAATATATAGGGTTGTGGTGCACTGCTGCTGACTGCTGCCCTATTCTGCAGCAGTCTTTTATCAGTGTAGGGACTGAGGGACAGTCTGCAAATCACTAGCTACTAGGTCCACAGAGTGTCAGGGCTGGCTTAGCCCTTCCTCCGCTGGGCTGGCCGCTCAGCTGTCGGCTAATTGCCAGCTCTCTTCTCTCTCCAGTTACCAGCTGTTCCCGATGATGCTCGTCTGGCCTCTCTATATAAAGTCTTCCAGCTCATTTCTCCATTGCCTTCATGTTTGGTCACATCACTAGGAACCATCTCCTGCTGTTGTTTCAAGACTGGCTTGCTAACATCCCTCCTGGCTTCCATCCTGCTTGCGGTTGCTCTCCTTGGATCCTTGACGTCTGGACTGGCTGATTACCCGATCTGGTTTATGAACTTTGTACTGGCTGTCTACCCGATCTGGCTACTGGACTTTGGCTATGCTTGACTATGCTTTTTCCTATTTACCTTTTTAATTTTATTTTAAAAAAGTGTGATTTGATTGTACTTCTGTCTCTGTCTGTTTCATGGTTCCTGACAGTACGTGAAGGCCATAAATTCAGAAGGAAAATATAAAAAGGGAAAACACTGCGCTATAATTTATAAAAAATGGCCACAACGGCCACAACAGCAGCCAACACCAAAAACAAACAAAGTTCAGCAGATAGAATAAAAAAATAGTGTAGCGCTTCAATACTAAGTGTAATCAACACAAATTCTGTGAAGATAATAATAGCAAAACAGAGATCACACAGAACCAAATGCCTAGAAATCAAAGTCCAACATAAACCAATCATTCAGCTGTGTTGATGGCGTAGAAGTGACCAATCCGTCACCTGGAAGGACAATGATGTACTGGACGAATGAGTTCATGCGGGTAAACTTGATTGTAAGCATCAAAATGAAAAGTGAATAAATACTTCTTACCGGAACGGTTGGACTCACACAGTCATATGACGGTTGAGTCTAGAAGGCTTGGGGTCACACTCTGGGACCAAAGACTGTAAGGAGAGAGGTCAGTTGGGCTGGTGGAGAAACTCCTGACGGCTGTAGGCTCGAAGGTGGATCCTTTCAAATGAAAGCCTCAAGGTTCAGGTGGTCCGGCCCAGACGCAGCTCTTTGTACCAATACTCCTGCCTCCCCCGAATGGGGAGGGGGGTGTTTGTAAAATTTTACACCAAAGCAATAAAAAGGAGAAAAAAGAAAAAAAGGCTCCACATGGTGCGGGTCAAACAATATAAAAAGTTGATTTATTAAAGTCAAAAAGATAATAAATTGACTTGGTGATCACATAAAAAGCAAAATAAACTAAAAGCAATGTGGGGTGCCAACAGCTCGCCCGACGCGTTTCGACATATGTGTCTTCAACTGGGGCATGTTGGAACCCACCACATTGCTAACAAATATATAGAAAATGAGGAAGAGGTCACGCCTAACAGGAGGCGGGGCATCCAATCTCAAACAGTCTCTTAAAGCTACAGTGTACAGTTTGATCAAACCAAAGACTACCAATTCAGACACTATAAACAAATACAAATAACATCCAAAAATGTCATTCATACAGACTGTTAAATAAGTATTAATGGCAATAAAATTTAAAATTAAAATTACATAAAAAATAAGTCACCATACTCACTCAAGAGTGGCACTAAATAAACTGCATTGTTCACAGCCTAATCGGATGTATAGATACAGCATAATTCAATTCGATTGTGAAACATATGCAGAGAACACATCAAGTACTAATACATAAAAATCAGACCTGCGTTGTTAGTTATACATTAAATATATTAGACCTTTACCAAAAGCTACCAGTTTTGCATTTAGATTATTCACAGCCTCATCGGACTTGTGAGTTGCAATCCCAATGTACACACAAAGCACATATAGAAAAAACATCCAATTCTAACACATACTATCAGACCTGCATTATCAATTGTACAGCGACTACACTATACTGTCCCAAGGGCGGACTAGTTTGTCTGTATTATAACAAAAATAGAGCTGTAACATTCTCAATGATAGTGTTTAATAAAGATCTATCATAATGTGATTTGAATGTCTCTTACTTGTTGTGCCAGCAATCCATAACCTGGAAATGTGCATGAGTGCTCATGATGTTACTGCATACATAATGATCAGTTTCATACAGTTCAGATCAAATGAACTGAAGTGTCACAGAAATGACTAAACCAATCCCTCAATGTGTGTGTCATGTGACTGAATGTGGGAGTGGTTAGAAAAGACTCAAGTCTAAGAGTAGAGCCGTATATATCTAAATGTCATCAGGTAAAACTATAAGGAGGAGGTGTCCTACAAAGCATAGCACCAGCCCACTCATCATTATGCGTTCCACTCTGCGGGCCACATCAAACATCGTGAGCGCTCATAGATACACAGAGACGAGGCAGGGCGTGCATACAAAAGCGTCAACGACTAGATGCTCATGTAAAAAAACAAAAACAGGAAGAGGGCGTGTAAACGTCACGCTGTGTATGTGTTCACAGCAATGTGGGAAAGGGGAAGGCATTTAGATCTGGCGCCAATTTGCACATGGAAAACGTCACACGCCGTTGGGCGTGGACGATAGCAAAAGGGCCAATCCGAAAGTCTGTCGTTCTGCGCATGCGCAGTGACTAATGACGTAATTACGTCATGTCATGCGCAGTAAAGGACCGAGGATGGATATCACAAGGCAATTGCGGGGAATATAAAGGACGTGTCAATGTCACGTCACGTCCAATAATAGAGCCCGGCGTAACCATGGCAGCCACAGACGCGTCTTCGCATCTGAGGATGCCGCAGGTACAAAAATGCAAGTAAAGAAACAGAAAGAAAAAAACGGAATGTCACTACATCATCTGAATGTGCATCTTACCCTGGGCATCTTTACCAAAAATAGCCAAAGGTTATGTGAAATGAAAGAGATATGGAATAATCATATGGATCAGATATAATGTTTGCAGATTGCAAACATATTAACCTGAAAAATATATATATATTTTGAGGTATCTGAGACCAAAAAAAGGGCAATGAGATATGGTAGATACGACATAATTTCGACTCATGCCCAAAGTAAGGCTAAACTTAAAAATAAGAATGTAAGAGGCAATCCGTCCCAGATTCCACATGATCTAAAGAAGTGCATAATCAATGCACATATCCGGAATGTGAGAGGGATGTGGAAGGGAACCCGTCGCGCCTAATCTGGAAAAAACATAATAAATGTATATATCCAAAGTGTGAAAGGGAATCTGTCCCAGACTACACATGATCTGGAAAAATGCATAATAAATGCATATATCCAGATTCTAATAGTAATCTGGGAGAGGAATATGTGAAGGAAAAAATATATGAGGAGAACGCATAATACATGCATTGCATAGGGCGATGTGTCACAAAGAGCACAAATTAAGTGATAAAATGAAAAGTGAAAAGTGAAGTGTCCAATAGATGGACAGTAGGTGCGTTGGTGTGTAAAACCAAGAAAGAAAAGTGAAAAAATAGATAGAAGTAGAATCCTAGTGATCCGTAATGAGATAAATTAGGCCTGATTAATAAAGCTATTGATGTCCCAATCTGTGTTCATGCCGAAAGGGGTGTAGCACCTCAACTCATAAATCCAAAAAGTCTCGAGGCGCGAGACCCCCCTCAAGCATGAATCTCCTCTCCAGTTTGGGACAAATTTATCAATAATTTGAAAACAAGTGCCCGTAGGGTCTCTATTATGTTTTTCAAGGTAGTGTCTCGGAACGGGGTGTTTATCACACCCTTTTTTGATTTTACTAAGATGTTCGTTGACTCGGATGGAGAAATTACGAATAGTACGGCCAACATATTGTTGGTTGCAAGGACAGGTAATCAAGTAAACAATGTACCTCGTGACACAAGTGGTAAAGTGTTTCATGAGGTATCTGCGTGCAGTAGATGAAGAAGTAAAGGAGTCACTTTTCCCCCTACCCAACTTATTATGTAAACAAACGTTGCATTTTCTGCAGTGAAAATAGCCTTTACTCTGGGGGAAGAATTGTATCGATTTAGGGATGTCTATTACATTAGGAGCGATATCATTTTGTATGGATCGAGCTCCTCTGTAAATGGTTCCAGCTTTATCTGGAATCGTCCCGCCCAAAACTTTGTCACTTTGTAGTACCTTCCAATGCCTATTAATAATTCTCTTTATGTCATTGTGTTGGGTGGAAAAAGTTGTAAAGAACGACCATTTATATTTATCACTGGTTGTTGTTTTGACCTTTTTTTGTATAAGAGAGGCCCTATCAATGTGCAAAGCTGCTTGGATCTCAACATCAAGAGTATGTGGGTCATATCCTTTATCCTGGAACCTCTTACGTATGGTGTAAGATTGAGAAATGTAGTCACTGACATTCGTGCAGTTGCGCCTGAGCCTGAGAAACTGACTGCGTGGGATGGAACTGAGCCATTGGCGATGATGGCAGCTATCAACGGGAATGTACCCATTCCGATCCGTTGGTTTAAAGAAAGTCTTCAGGACCAGGCGTTTCTGCACTATTGTAACCTCCAAATCAAGAAAATGAATGTTAGTTGCACTGGCCTCAAAAGTCAGCTGAATGCCACGGTCATTGGAATTAAGGGTTGCCATGAAGGAGTCAAGAGAGGGCCGACTGCCCCTCCATAGGAGGAGGATGTCGTCTATATACCTAGCCCACAGCACCAATTCTGGCCTGTTAAGGGCATAGACGACATCCTCCTCCCATTGGGCCATAAACAGATTGGCCAAGCTGGGTGCATATTTAGCCCCCATGGCAACCCCTCTATTCTGGGTATAAAAAGTGCCCTGAAACCAGAAATAATTATGAGACATAGCGAACTCTAATAGCTGCATAAGAAAATTCCTGTGTATCACCGGAAGTGTAGAATCCCTAGAGAGAAATAGTTCAGCAGCTCTCAGGCCTAAATCCTGTGGGATACAAGTATATAGTGCAGAGACGTCTGCTGTAACAAGTATAAGATCATCATGGTACTCAATATTCTCAAGTAATCGAATTGTATCCCCTGTATCCTGTAAGTAGGAAGGTATATTCCTTACTAAGGGCTGTAAATAGGAATCTATATATTTCCCTATTCGGGAAGTGATAGAATTTATACCACTCACAATAGGGCGACCCGGTGGATTTACAGAATCCTTGTGTATCTTGGGAAGTTGGTATATTGTCGGAATGCGTGGAGCCAATGGGATCATGAATTCTCTTTCTTTCTTGTTTAGAATATTCAGAGAAAAACCTTCGTCTACGATCTGTATGAGGGTTTTTTTGTATTTGAGTGTAGGGTCACCTGGTAGGGGGCTATAAGTGGTAACATCACTCAATAATCTATTCATTTCCCCTATGTATTGGGATTTGTCTAGAACCACTATACCCCCCCCTTTGTCTGCAGGGCGAATGATGAGATTTTTCCTTTCACATAGAGATTTAAGACCCTGTGCTATAGATGGGTCTTGATGTGTCCTTTTTATGGGTAACTTATCTAAATCGTTTAAAACGAGATTTTTAAAAACATTAATAGATGGAGGTAAGATGCCTGGATTGAACAAAGATGGATTGCTCAAACCAGAATGTCTAACTGATGTAGAATGAGACACTGTATTAGTTACACTTGGAAGTGACAGAAAATGTCTCTGAATGTGTAACTTACGGATAAACTTATGCACATCAATGAATGTGCTAAATTTATTAAGTTTTCTAGGTGGGACAAATTTGAGACCCTTATCTAGAATAGATTTTTCACTTGCTGATAATGTTGCTGTGCTTAAATTAAAAATGCCCGCACCTACTGTGTCCTTTTTCTTTTTGTGCTGGATGCGCCTCCCCCCTCTGGTGCCTCGTTTGGTTTTTGGCTTCCTCCACGTATGGGGGTGTCCCTGTGAAAATCCTGATAATAAGGGGGCCCTGATGGATGATTGCGGTTATATGGGGGTCTAAACGGAGGTTCATCATTATAAGTCATATACGGGGGAGGGTCGCGTTGAGAAAAATGGTCATCATCCCTAAGGGGTAGATACCGATTGTAAGTACGAATTGGAGTACTGTGGGGATAGTCCTCCCTACTATGACTATAATTATCGTCCCTCCGAGTTCTACTATGTTCACGGGGGGTATGTTGATAGCCACCATTGTTATTTCCATGGTGTCTATCTATACCATAACCCGGATTATTTCTCCCTTTGCCCTTATGCCGAGGTTTCGAGCCTTTCCCTTGGGGGTTGGGGTATTGGACTTGGGCAGGAGATCTGTATACATGGTTATTTGTTCTAGGCGGTCCATTAGGCCTAGACGGAGGTGGAAGAGGTTCATATATTAACCTTCTTTCCGTCTCCATGGCTTCAGATTGTATAATATCAGATGGTGGATCGTTGTCTGGTTCTGAGCCAATTTTTTTCTGCCAATTAAAGACAGCATTGGATTTATAATCATTAACATCACGATTATATTTTTTTTGTTTTTTAACACGTTGATCTTTTTCCTCTTTCTCCAGATGATTTCTTAGATTGGAGGATAACGTGTTATACTCTGGTGTACCCAATGCTGGTGTAAGTTTTTCTTTGATATCTTTAATTTCTTTGTCAATGAGAGGTAATCTGGCCTGCTTCTTGTCTATCAAGAAGTTTAATAGTTTAATACCCATCTCATTGAAAAAGATGAACCAGGCATCAAACTCTACTTCTCCTTGTTGGGGATGTATGTCCCAACGTAAGCCCCGAGGGACCATTTTCTCCTTAATATATTGTCTCAAGAAGGCAATGTCCCATTGAAGATGGACTTCAGAGACCATTACGTTCTTGAGTCTGATAAAGAGACCACTAACTTCAGTGTTAGTGGAATTAGGTGTAAACACACCATCGGTATTGAAGGATCTAGAGGTCCTATATTCAAAGATATCCATTTGTGAAAGAGAAACAATATAACTCAGAGCTTGTATAGAAAACAAAAAATGGATAAATCAAAAGAAAGCTGCAGTGGATAATGAGTCACAAAGAAAAATATAAAAAGGGAAAACACTGCGCTATAATTTATAAAAAATGGCCACAACGGCCACAACAGCAGCCAACACCAAAAACAAACAAAGTTCAGCAGATAGAATAAAAAAATAGTGTAGCGCTTCAATACTAAGTGTAATCAACACAAATTCTGTGAAGATAATAATAGCAAAACAGAGATCACACAGAACCAAATGCCTAGAAATCAAAGTCCAACATAAACCAATCATTCAGCTGTGTTGATGGCGTAGAAGTGACCAATCCGTCACCTGGAAGGACAATGATGTACTGGACGAATGAGTTCATGCGGGTAAACTTGATTGTAAGCATCAAAATGAAAAGTGAATAAATACTTCTTACCGGAACGGTTGGACTCACACAGTCATATGACGGTTGAGTCTAGAAGGCTTGGGGTCACACTCTGGGACCAAAGACTGTAAGGAGAGAGGTCAGTTGGGCTGGTGGAGAAACTCCTGACGGCTGTAGGCTCGAAGGTGGATCCTTTCAAATGAAAGCCTCAAGGTTCAGGTGGTCCGGCCCAGACGCAGCTCTTTGTACCAATACTCCTGCCTCCCCCGAATGGGGAGGGGGGTGTTTGTAAAATTTTACACCAAAGCAATAAAAAGGAGAAAAAAGAAAAAAAGGCTCCACATGGTGCGGGTCAAACAATATAAAAAGTTGATTTATTAAAGTCAAAAAGATAATAAATTGACTTGGTGATCACATAAAAAGCAAAATAAACTAAAAGCAATGTGGGGTGCCAACAGCTCGCCCGACGCGTTTCGACATATGTGTCTTCAACTGGGGCATGTTGGAACCCACCACATTGCTAACAAATATATAGAAAATGAGGAAGAGGTCACGCCTAACAGGAGGCGGGGCATCCAATCTCAAACAGTCTCTTAAAGCTACAGTGTACAGTTTGATCAAACCAAAGACTACCAATTCAGACACTATAAACAAATACAAATAACATCCAAAAATGTCATTCATACAGACTGTTAAATAAGTATTAATGGCAATAAAATTTAAAATTAAAATTACATAAAAAATAAGTCACCATACTCACTCAAGAGTGGCACTAAATAAACTGCATTGTTCACAGCCTAATCGGATGTATAGATACAGCATAATTCAATTCGATTGTGAAACATATGCAGAGAACACATCAAGTACTAATACATAAAAATCAGACCTGCGTTGTTAGTTATACATTAAATATATTAGACCTTTACCAAAAGCTACCAGTTTTGCATTTAGATTATTCACAGCCTCATCGGACTTGTGAGTTGCAATCCCAATGTACACACAAAGCACATATAGAAAAAACATCCAATTCTAACACATACTATCAGACCTGCATTATCAATTGTACAGCGACTACACTATACTGTCCCAAGGGCGGACTAGTTTGTCTGTATTATAACAAAAATAGAGCTGTAACATTCTCAATGATAGTGTTTAATAAAGATCTATCATAATGTGATTTGAATGTCTCTTACTTGTTGTGCCAGCAATCCATAACCTGGAAATGTGCATGAGTGCTCATGATGTTACTGCATACATAATGATCAGTTTCATACAGTTCAGATCAAATGAACTGAAGTGTCACAGAAATGACTAAACCAATCCCTCAATGTGTGTGTCATGTGACTGAATGTGGGAGTGGTTAGAAAAGACTCAAGTCTAAGAGTAGAGCCGTATATATCTAAATGTCATCAGGTAAAACTATAAGGAGGAGGTGTCCTACAAAGCATAGCACCAGCCCACTCATCATTATGCGTTCCACTCTGCGGGCCACATCAAACATCGTGAGCGCTCATAGATACACAGAGACGAGGCAGGGCGTGCATACAAAAGCGTCAACGACTAGATGCTCATGTAAAAAAACAAAAACAGGAAGAGGGCGTGTAAACGTCACGCTGTGTATGTGTTCACAGCAATGTGGGAAAGGGGAAGGCATTTAGATCTGGCGCCAATTTGCACATGGAAAACGTCACACGCCGTTGGGCGTGGACGATAGCAAAAGGGCCAATCCGAAAGTCTGTCGTTCTGCGCATGCGCAGTGACTAATGACGTAATTACGTCATGTCATGCGCAGTAAAGGACCGAGGATGGATATCACAAGGCAATTGCGGGGAATATAAAGGACGTGTCAATGTCACGTCACGTCCAATAATAGAGCCCGGCGTAACCATGGCAGCCACAGACGCGTCTTCGCATCTGAGGATGCCGCAGGTACAAAAATGCAAGTAAAGAAACAGAAAGAAAAAAACGGAATGTCACTACATCATCTGAATGTGCATCTTACCCTGGGCATCTTTACCAAAAATAGCCAAAGGTTATGTGAAATGAAAGAGATATGGAATAATCATATGGATCAGATATAATGTTTGCAGATTGCAAACATATTAACCTGAAAAATATATATATATTTTGAGGTATCTGAGACCAAAAAAAGGGCAATGAGATATGGTAGATACGACATAATTTCGACTCATGCCCAAAGTAAGGCTAAACTTAAAAATAAGAATGTAAGAGGCAATCCGTCCCAGATTCCACATGATCTAAAGAAGTGCATAATCAATGCACATATCCGGAATGTGAGAGGGATGTGGAAGGGAACCCGTCGCGCCTAATCTGGAAAAAACATAATAAATGTATATATCCAAAGTGTGAAAGGGAATCTGTCCCAGACTACACATGATCTGGAAAAATGCATAATAAATGCATATATCCAGATTCTAATAGTAATCTGGGAGAGGAATATGTGAAGGAAAAAATATATGAGGAGAACGCATAATACATGCATTGCATAGGGCGATGTGTCACAAAGAGCACAAATTAAGTGATAAAATGAAAAGTGAAAAGTGAAGTGTCCAATAGATGGACAGTAGGTGCGTTGGTGTGTAAAACCAAGAAAGAAAAGTGAAAAAATAGATAGAAGTAGAATCCTAGTGATCCGTAATGAGATAAATTAGGCCTGATTAATAAAGCTATTGATGTCCCAATCTGTGTTCATGCCGAAAGGGGTGTAGCACCTCAACTCATAAATCCAAAAAGTCTCGAGGCGCGAGACCCCCCTCAAGCATGAATCTCCTCTCCAGTTTGGGACAAATTTATCAATAATTTGAAAACAAGTGCCCGTAGGGTCTCTATTATGTTTTTCAAGGTAGTGTCTCGGAACGGGGTGTTTATCACACCCTTTTTTGATTTTACTAAGATGTTCGTTGACTCGGATGGAGAAATTACGAATAGTACGGCCAACATATTGTTGGTTGCAAGGACAGGTAATCAAGTAAACAATGTACCTCGTGACACAAGTGGTAAAGTGTTTCATGAGGTATCTGCGTGCAGTAGATGAAGAAGTAAAGGAGTCACTTTTCCCCCTACCCAACTTATTATGTAAACAAACGTTGCATTTTCTGCAGGGAAAATAGCCTTTACTCTGGGGGAAGAATTGTATCGATTTAGGGATGTCTATTACATTAGGAGCGATATCATTTTGTATGGATCGAGCTCCTCTGTAAATGGTTCCAGCTTTATCTGGAATCGTCCCGCCCAAAACTTTGTCACTTTGTAGTACCTTCCAATGCCTATTAATAATTCTCTTTATGTCATTGTGTTGGGTGGAAAAAGTTGTAAAGAACGACCATTTATATTTATCACTGGTTGTTGTTTTGACCTTTTTTTGTATAAGAGAGGCCCTATCAATGTGCAAAGCTGCTTGGATCTCAACATCAAGAGTATGTGGGTCATATCCTTTATCCTGGAACCTCTTACGTATGGTGTAAGATTGAGAAATGTAGTCACTGACATTCGTGCAGTTGCGCCTGAGCCTGAGAAACTGACTGCGTGGGATGGAACTGAGCCATTGGCGATGATGGCAGCTATCAACGGGAATGTACCCATTCCGATCCGTTGGTTTAAAGAAAGTCTTCAGGACCAGGCGTTTCTGCACTATTGTAACCTCCAAATCAAGAAAATGAATGTTAGTTGCACTGGCCTCAAAAGTCAGCTGAATGCCACGGTCATTGGAATTAAGGGTTGCCATGAAGGCTTTATTAATCAGGCCTAATTTATCTCATTACGGATCACTAGGATTCTACTTCTATCTATTTTTTCACTTTTCTTTCTTGGTTTTACACACCAACGCACCTACTGTCCATCTATTGGACACTTCACTTTTCACTTTTCATTTTATCACTTAATTTGTGCTCTTTGTGACACATCGCCCTATGCAATGCATGTATTATGCGTTCTCCTCATATATTTTTTCCTTCACATATTCCTCTCCCAGATTACTATTAGAATCTGGATATATGCATTTATTATGCATTTTTCCAGATCATGTGTAGTCTGGGACAGATTCCCTTTCACACTTTGGATATATACATTTATTATGTTTTTTCCAGATTAGGCGCGACGGGTTCCCTTCCACATCCCTCTCACATTCCGGATATGTGCATTGATTATGCACTTCTTTAGATCATGTGGAATCTGGGACGGATTGCCTCTTACATTTTTAAGTTTAGCCTTACTTTGGGCATGAGTCGAAATTATGTCGTATCTACCATATCTCATTGCCCTTTTTTTGGTCTCAGATACCTCAAAATATATATATATTTTTCAGGTTAATATGTTTGCAATCTGCAAACATTATATCTGATCCATATGATTATTCCATATCTCTTTCATTTCACATAACCTTTGGCTATTTTTGGTAAAGATGCCCAGGGTAAGATGCACATTCAGATGATGTAGTGACATTCCGTTTTTTTCTTTCTGTTTCTTTACTTGCATTTTTGTACCTGCGGCATCCTCAGATGCGAAGACGCGTCTGTGGCTGCCATGGTTACGCCGGGCTCTATTATTGGACGTGACGTGACATTGACACGTCCTTTATATTCCCCGCAATTGCCTTGTGATATCCATCCTCGGTCCTTTACTGCGCATGACATGACGTAATTACGTCATTAGTCACTGCGCATGCGCAGAACGACAGACTTTCGGATTGGCCCTTTTGCTATCGTCCACGCCCAACGGCGTGTGACGTTTTCCATGTGCAAATTGGCGCCAGATCTAAATGCCTTCCCCTTTCCCACATTGCTGTGAACACATACACAGCGTGACGTTTACACGCCCTCTTCCTGTTTTTGTTTTTTTACATGAGCATCTAGTCGTTGACGCTTTTGTATGCACGCCCTGCCTCGTCTCTGTGTATCTATGAGCGCTCACGATGTTTGATGTGGCCCGCAGAGTGGAACGCATAATGATGAGTGGGCTGGTGCTATGCTTTGTAGGACACCTCCTCCTTATAGTTTTACCTGATGACATTTAGATATATACGGCTCTACTCTTAGACTTGAGTCTTTTCTAACCACTCCCACATTCAGTCACATGACACACACATTGAGGGATTGGTTTAGTCATTTCTGTGACACTTCAGTTCATTTGATCTGAACTGTATGAAACTGATCATTATGTATGCAGTAACATCATGAGCACTCATGCACATTTCCAGGTTATGGATTGCTGGCACAACAAGTAAGAGACATTCAAATCACATTATGATAGATCTTTATTAAACACTATCATTGAGAATGTTACAGCTCTATTTTTGTTATAATACAGACAAACTAGTCCGCCCTTGGGACAGTATAGTGTAGTCGCTGTACAATTGATAATGCAGGTCTGATAGTATGTGTTAGAATTGGATGTTTTTTCTATATGTGCTTTGTGTGTACATTGGGATTGCAACTCACAAGTCCGATGAGGCTGTGAATAATCTAAATGCAAAACTGGTAGCTTTTGGTAAAGGTCTAATATATTTAATGTATAACTAACAACGCAGGTCTGATTTTTATGTATTAGTACTTGATGTGTTCTCTGCATATGTTTCACAATCGAATTGAATTATGCTGTATCTATACATCCGATTAGGCTGTGAACAATGCAGTTTATTTAGTGCCACTCTTGAGTGAGTATGGTGACTTATTTTTTATGTAATTTTAATTTTAAATTTTATTGCCATTAATACTTATTTAACAGTCTGTATGAATGACATTTTTGGATGTTATTTGTATTTGTTTATAGTGTCTGAATTGGTAGTCTTTGGTTTGATCAAACTGTACACTGTAGCTTTAAGAGACTGTTTGAGATTGGATGCCCCGCCTCCTGTTAGGCGTGACCTCTTCCTCATTTTCTATATATTTGTTAGCAATGTGGTGGGTTCCAACATGCCCCAGTTGAAGACACATATGTCGAAACGCGTCGGGCGAGCTGTTGGCACCCCACATTGCTTTTAGTTTATTTTGCTTTTTATGTGATCACCAAGTCAATTTATTATCTTTTTGACTTTAATAAATCAACTTTTTATATTGTTTGACCCGCACCATGTGGAGCCTTTTTTTCTTTTTTCTCCTTTTTATTGCTTTGGTGTAAAATTTTACAAACACCCCCCTCCCCATTCGGGGGAGGCAGGAGTATTGGTACAAAGAGCTGCGTCTGGGCCGGACCACCTGAACCTTGAGGCTTTCATTTGAAAGGATCCACCTTCGAGCCTACAGCCGTCAGGAGTTTCTCCACCAGCCCAACTGACCTCTCTCCTTACAGTCTTTGGTCCCAGAGTGTGACCCCAAGCCTTCTAGACTCAACCGTCATATGACTGTGTGAGTCCAACCGTTCCGGTAAGAAGTATTTATTCACTTTTCATTTTGATGCTTACAATCAAGTTTACCCGCATGAACTCATTCGTCCAGTACATCATTGTCCTTCCAGGTGACGGATTGGTCACTTCTACGCCATCAACACAGCTGAATGATTGGTTTATGTTGGACTTTGATTTCTAGGCATTTGGTTCTGTGTGATCTCTGTTTTGCTATTATTATCTTCACAGAATTTGTGTTGATTACACTTAGTATTGAAGCGCTACACTATTTTTTTATTCCATAAATTCAGAAGATACAGTCAATCCACTTGTTGGTAATATTTTTTCCAGATTGGATAAGCAAGATCACCCCATGGATCAGTTTGCCAAGGGGTTACAAACGCTCCTGAATTGCACGGCTTACCTGGAATCCCCCATGGTGGCTGCTCCGGTACAACCTGAGTCCGTCCCTGCTGCTGTGCCAGTCTCTGTGTAGGCACCCGCCTCGAGTATTACCTCTATAAGCGGTATGTCTCGTTCTGCTCCGCTTCCCCAGCGATTTGGGGGTGATCTAGTTCAATGCAGAGGGTTTCTCAATCAGGTTGAGATATACTTCGAAATGCTGCCCCAGTCGTTTCCCACAGACAGAAGCAAAGTAGGTTTCGTGATATCTTTGCTTTCTGAGAGAGCCTTGACCTGGGCTACCCCTCTATGGGAGACTCAAAAATTTGAGTTGTCTTGAGTTACCCTCAGTTTGTGGCCTCTTTTAAAAGGGTTTTTGACGTCCCCGCACGCTCCACTTCTGTTGCCAAGTGCCTCATGTCCATCAAACAGAGAACGAGAACTGTTGCCGACTACGTCATTGAATTCCGTACTCTGGCAGCAGAGGTTGCTTGGAACAATGAGGCCCTCGTGGCTGCTTTTTCTCATGGTCTCTCGGATTCCATCAAGGATGCGATAGCAGCCCAAGATATACCCACTGAGTTGGAGAGCTTGATCTCGTTTGCCATCCTCATTGACTCCAGACTCAGAGAAAGACTTTCTCTTAAGGAGCGCTTGCGGAAGCCTCCTGTACATTTGCCTCCGAGCTTTGTAGTCCCACCCATGCCTCCCTCCCCTCCCATGCCTCCTGGTACCGAGTTGGTCAGTGAAGATGAACCCATGCACCTGGGCTTCACGTGTCTCTCTGCGGATGAGAGAGCCTTTAGGAGGAGGGAGAGATTGTGCCTTTATTGTGGCCAGGCAGGTCACTTTTTGAAGTCTTGTCCTACCCATCCAGGGAACGCCCGAACCTTGAGGTCCTGTAATGGACAGACCTTAGGTGGCATTGTTTCGTCCCCAGTTATCCAGAAGAATAAGCCCCTAGTTTTGGTCACCCTTTCTTGGGCTGAGTCATCCATCGAGATACAGGCTCTAATCGACTCTGGGGCTGCAGGCCTGTTCATTGATGCTGCATTTGTTTCGCAGCACTCGATTCCACTGCAGCTGCTTGACACTCCACTTGCCATTGAGGCTCTTGACGGGAGACCTTTACAGCCTGCCCATGTGACTCATGAGACGGTTCCATTGTCCATGGCCGTAGGGGCTCTTCACCATGAGATAATCCAATTCCAAGTTATTTCCTCACCCCCATCCGCTGGTTATTAGTTATCCTTGGTTACAGAGGCACAACCCCTTTTTTGATTGGCTCCATGCTGAGGTTCTCTCCTGGTCACCACAATGCAGTGAGACATGCTTCCTGAAGGTATCCAAGTCCTGTGCACTGCTTCACTCCCCTCCCTGCCGGAGGAGTACCGTGATTTTGGCGATGTCTTTGATAAGGGTCAAGCCGGTAGTTTGCCTCCACACCGGCCTTATGATTGCGCAATAGACCTTCAACCTGGTGCCATATCTCCTCATGGCCGGGTTTACCCTTTGTCTTGGAGGATAAGGCCATGGAGGAGTATGTTGCTGACACACTTTTTCGAGGTTTCATCTGCAAATCCTCGTCTCCTGCTGGTGCTGGTTTCTTCTTTGTGAAAAAGAAGAGCGGTGAACTGAGACCTTGTATAGATTATAGGGGTCTGAAACGTGTCACGATTAAGAATACCTACCCCATTCCATTGATTACTGAGTTATTTGACCGCCTCAAGGGAGCAACGGTTTTCACGAAGCTTGACCTGAGAGGGGCATACAATTTGTGCACATTAAGGAGGGCGACGAGTGGAAGACTGCGTTAAATACCAGAACATGCCATTATGAATACCTGGTAATGCCTTTTGGCCTTTGTAACGGCAGTTTTCCAGGAATTTATTAACGATGTCCTTCGAGATTTGTTGCAGTTGTGTGTGGTGGTTTATCTCGATGATATCCTCATATTTTCCAAGTCCCTGGAGAGCCACCACACATTTCTGTCATGTACTTCAGAAACGAAGGGAGAACAATCTCTATTGTAAACTGGAGAAGTGCGAGTTCCATCGTGAACAGATTACATTCCTGAGCTATGTAATTTCCACTGCTGGTTTTTCGATGGACCCAGAGAACCTGTCGGCAGTCCTACAGTGGCCTCGACCCGTGGGTTTACGTCCTCTGCAGCATTTCCTGGGCTTTTCCAACTACTATCGGAAGTTTATTCGTACTTCTCGTCTCTGGTCAATCCTCCGACTAATATGACCAGAAAGGACGGTAACCCACAGAGTTGGTCTCCGGAGTCCATTAAGGCCTTTGAGACTCTCAAGGCTGCCTTTGTTTCTGCTCCTGGTTGGCACATCCTGATCCTACGTTGCCTTTTATAGTAGAAGTTGATGCTTCTGAGACTGGATTGGTGCAAGTCTGGAAATCACTAGCTACTAGGTCCACAAAGGTCCTTGTAGGGACTGGTATAGGTGTACAATATATAGGGTGCTGGTGCAGGGCTGTGCGGCAGATTACTGCCCTTTTCTGCAGCAGTAATTTATCAGTGTAGGGACTGAGGGACAGTCTGCATATCACTAGCAACGAGGTCCACAAAGGTCCTTGTAAGGACTGGTATAGGTGTACAATATATAGGGTTGTGGTGCACTGCTGCTGACTGCTGCCCTATTCTGCAGCAGTCTTTTATCAGTGTAGGGACTAAGGGACAGTCTGCAAATCACTAGCTACTAGGTCCACAAAGGTCCTTGTAAGGACTGGTATAGGTGTACAATATATAGGGTTGTGGTGCACTGCTGCTGACTGCTGCCCTATTCTGCAGCAGTCTTTTATCAGTGTAGGGACTGAGGGACAGTCTGCAAATCACTAGCTATTAGGTCCACAAAGGTCCTTGTAAGGACTGGTATAGGTGTACAATATATAGGGTTGTGGTGCACTGCTGCTGACTGCTGCCCTATTCTGCAGCAGTCTTTTATCAGTGTAGGGACTGAGGGACATTCTGCAAATCACTAGCTACTAGGTCCACAAAGGTCCTTGTAAGGACTGGTATAGGTGTACAATATATAGGGTGCTGGTGCAGGGCTGTGCTGCAGATTACTGCCCTATTCTGCAGCAGTCCTTTATCAGTGTAGGGACTGAGGGACAGTCTGCAAACCACTAGCTACTAGGTCCACAAAGGTCCTTGTAAGGACTGGTATAGGTGTACAATATATATAGGGTTGTGGTGCACTGTTGCTGACTGCTGCCCTATTCTGCAGCAGTCTTTTATCAGTGTAGGGACTGAGGGACAGTCTGCAAATCACTAGCTACTAGGTCCACAAAGGTCCTTGTAAGGACTGGTATAGTTGTACAATATATAGGGTTGTGGTGCACTGCTGCTGACTGCTGCCCTATTCTGCAGCAGTCTTTTATCAGTGTAGGGACTAAGGGACAGTCTGTAAATCACTAGCTACTAGGTCCACAAAGGTTCTTTTAAGGACTGGTATAGGTGTACAATATATAGGGTGCTGGTGCTGGTGCAGGTCTGTGCTGCAGATTACTGCCCTATTCTGCAGCAGTCCTTTATCAGTGTAGGGACTGAGGGACAGTCTGCAAATCACTAGCTACTAGGTCCACAAAGGTCCTTGTAAGGACTGGTATAGGTGTACAATATATATAGGGTTGTGGTGCACTGTTGCTGACTGCTGCCCTATTCTGCAGCAGTCTTTTATCAGTGTAGGGACTGAGGGACAGTCTGCATATCACTAGCAACGAGGTCCACAAAGGTCCTTGTAAGGACTGGTATAGGTGTACAATATATAGGGTTGTGGTGCACTGCTGCTGACTGCTGCCCTATTCTGCAGCAGTCTTTTATCAGTGTAGGGACTGAGGGACAGTCTGCAAATCACTAGCTACTAGGTCCACAAAGGTCCTTGTAAGGACTGGTATAGGTGTACAATATATAGGGTTGTGGTGCACTGCTGCTGACTGCTGCCCTATTCTGCAGCAGTCTTTTATCAGTGTAGGGACTGAGGGACAGTCTGCAAATCACTAGCTACTAGGTCCACAGAGGTCCTTGTAAGGGCTGGTATAGGTGTACAATATATAGGGATGTGGTGCACTGCTGCTGACTGCTGCCCTATTCTGCAGCAGTCTTTTATCAGTGTAGGGACTGAGGGACATTCTGCAAATCACTAGCTACTAGGTCCACAAAGGTCCTTGTAAGGACTGGTATAGGTGTACAATATATAGGGTGCTGGTGCAGGGCTGTGCTGCAGATTACTGCCCTATTCTGCAGCAGTCCTTTATCAGTGTAGGGACTGAGGGACAGTCTGCAAATCACTAGCTACTAGGTCCACAAAGGTCCCTGTAAGGACTGGTATAGGTGTACAATATATAGGGTGCTGGTGCAGGGCTGTGTTGCAGATTACTGCCCTGTTCTGCAGCAGTCCTTTATCAGTGTAGGGACTGAGGGACAGTCTGCAAATCACTAGCTACGAGGTCCACAAAGGTCCTTGTAAGGACTGGTATAGGTGTACAATATATAGGGTGCTGGTGCAGGGCTGTAGATTACTGCCCTATTCTGCAGCAGTCCTTTATCAGTGTAGGGACTGAGGGACAGTCTGCAAATCACTAGCTACTAGGTCCACAAAGGTCCTTGTAAGGACTGCTATAGGTGTACAATATATAGGGTTGTGGTACACTGCTGCTGACTACTTCCCTATTCTGCAGCAGTCTTTTATCAGTGAAGGGACTGAGGGACAGTCTGCAACTCACTAGCTATTAGGTCCACAAAGGTTCTTTTAAGGACTGGTATAGGTGTACAATATATAGGGTTCTGGTGCAGGGCTGTGCTGCAGATTACTGCCCTATTCTGCCGCATTCCTTTATCAGTGTAGGGACTAAGGGACAGTCTGCAAATCACTAGCTACTAGGTCCACAGAGGTCCCTGTAAGGACTGGTATAGGTGTACAATATATAGGGTGCTGGTGCAGGGTTGTGCTTCAGATTACTGCCCTATTCTGCAGCAGTCCTTTATCAATGTAGGGACTGAGGGACAGTCTGCAAATCACTAGCTATGAGGTCCACAAAGGTCCTTGTAAGGACTGGTATAGGTGTACAATATATAGGGTTGTGGTGCACTGCTGCTGACTGCTGCCCTATTCTGCAGCAGTCTTTTATCAGTGTAGGGACTGAGGGACAGTCTGCAAATCACTAGCTACTAGGTCCACAAAGGTCCTTGTAAGGACTGGTATAGGTGTACAATATATAGGGTTGTGGTGCACTGCTGCTGACTGCTGCCCTATTCTGCAGCAGTCTTTTATCAGTGTAGGGACTGAGGGACAGTCTGCAAATCACTAGCTACTAGGTCCACAGAGGTCCTTGTAAGGGCTGGTATAGGTGTACAATATATAGGGGTGTGGTGCACTGCTGCTGACTGCTGCCCTATTCTGCAACAGTCTTTTATCAGTGTAGGGACTGAGGGACATTCTGCAAATCACTAGCTACTAGGTCCACAAAGGTCCTTGTAAGGACTGGTATAGGTGTACAATATATAGGGTGCTGGTGCAGGGCTGTGCTGCAGATTACTGCCCTATTCTGCAGCAGTCCTTTATCAGTGTAGGGACTGAGGGACAGTCTGCAAATCACTAGCTACTAGGTCCACAAAGGTCCTTGTAAGGACTGGTATAGGTGTACAATATATAGGGTTGTGGTACACTGCTGCTGACTACTTCCCTATTCTGCAGCAGTCTTTTATCAGTGTAGGGACTGAGGGACAGTCTGCAACTCACTAGCTATTAGGTCCACAAAGGTTCTTTTAAGGACTGGTATAGGTGTACAATATATAGGGTTCTGGTGCAGGGCTGTGCTGCAGATTACTGCCCTATTCTGCAGCATTCCTTTATCAGTGTAGGGACTAAGGGACAGTCTGCAAATCACTAGCTACTAGGTCCACAGAGGTCCCTGTAAGGACTGGTATAGGTGTACAATATATAGGGTGCGGGTGCAGGGCTGTGCTTCAGATTACTGCCCTATTCTGCAGCAGTCCTTTATCAGTGTAGGGACTGAGGGACAGTCTGCAAATCACTAGCTATGAGGTCCACAAAGGTCCTTGTAAGGACTGGTATAGGTGTACAATATATAGGGTTGTGGTGCACCGCTGCTGACTTCTGCCCTATTCTGCAGCAGTCTTTTTATCAGCGTAGGGACTGAGGGACAGTCTGCAAATCACTAGCTACTAGGTCCACAAAGGTCCTTGTAAGGACTGGTATAAGTGTACAATATATAGGGTGCTGGTGCAGGGCTGTGCTGCAGACTACTGCCCTATTCTGCAGCAGTCCTTTATCAGTGTATGGACTGAGGGACAGTCTGCAAATTACTAGCTACTATGTCCGCAAAGGTCCTTGTAAGGACTGGTATAGGTGTACTATTTTGTGTGCAGTATATAGGTGAGTAATACATGTATAAAATACTTGCACATATAGAAAGCATAGTATAGTGCAATCCACTGTGCAGCATTGTGACTGCTGAGCGGTTCTGCAGTGATAGTACAAAGAGTGACAAACGCAATAAAAAAAAAGTATTATAACTGGTGTGATAGACCAGTGGCCCCCAAAAACGACAGATTGAAGCGGGGTGTTATATACCTTCTTCCACATACATACTGCACTTCTCTAGAGACTTTTGTCACAGGGTCATTTAAAAAATGATAGGCAGAGGAAGAGGCAGGCCATCCGTAGGGGTGGTAGGGGTATGGCAGGAGCAATAGGCTTGAGCCAAAGTGGCAAATTGCAGAAGGTGCATGCGATTACGTCAAAGGACGCACCAGACTTGGTTGAGTGGCTCACTCAGCCTTACTCTTCTGCACCCTCCTCACCCTCTCGATCTGCACCCTCTTCTTCACTCTCTGCTATTTGCACCCCCATAGACACTACCACCAACACCACCACCACCATATACCTTTGGCTTGAGTCACAGGAATTATTTTCCGATCCATATGAAGACACTTCCGATGCGCAGCCACTCTTGGCATTGGATCAGGAAGAGAAGGTAGCAACAACCACCACTCAGCAGTCTGACGACAGTACCCAGATCAGCCCAAGGAGGAGGTTGGTCCCTACTCCGAGATCTCTAATTATAGCGGTGGGGAAGGTGACGTCAATGATGACGTGTCTAGTGATGTCATGTGGGTGCCCACAAGAGAGGAAGAGGAGGGGAGTTCAGAGGGAGATATGGACCAGCAGATAGGGAGGAGAAGCAGGAAGAACTTAGATTGCACAGGAAGGACAAAGCAGACTGCAAATGTATCAGGAGCGAGGCATCAACCATGTACGGTCACATCTGGTGCTCCCAGGACGCTGGCACATGGCTCTGCAGTGTGGGCTTTTTTTAACGTGTATGCTGCTGACAATAGTGTTGCCATCTGCAATCTTTGCAGTCAACGCATAAGTCGCGGTAAGCCCAACACTTACCTAGGGACGACCGCCTTAAGAAGGCACATGAGCTGCCATCACCAAGCCCAGTGGGAGCAACGAAACACAACGGAACACAACGGAAGCCACACCCCCAGGCTCTCACCGTCTAGCCTCGTCTTCTACTTCTCCTTCTCCTCTCTCATCCCAATTGTCCTCCACTCCACCTTCCATCATGCCAAGCTCACGGTTTTCTGAAAAAAGGCAGGCTTCCGTGGGCCAAATGTTCAAGCGTAAAAAAATGATGACGCCGGATAACCTTCTTGCCCAACGGTTGACGGCTGGCTTGTCAGAACTGATAGCCTGCCAACTACTGCCATATAAACTGGTGGACTCGGAGGCCTTTTGAAAATTTGTGGCCATTGGAACACCACAATGGAAGGTCCCAGGAAGGAAGTATTTCTCACAGAAGGGCATCCCAGAGCTATATGGCCATGTTCAGTGCTAAGTGAATGTATCTCTGGCACACAGTGTCGGTGCCAAGATACATCTGACCACAGACATGTGGTCTAGCAAACATGGGCAGGGAAGGTATATCACTTTTACTGCCTACTGGGTGAACCTTCTGAGCATGTAACCCGTGGCACCCGTGTAGATTTGGTTTTACCGCCACGGATTGCATGCAGGCCTGCCTCTTCTTCTCCTCCTCCTCCTTCTTCATCATCCTCCCTCTCCTCCTCGGCTGACTCCTCCTTTTCCGCTGCTAGTGTCTCTTCTGCTGCGCCGCCCAAGCTCCCCAGAACCTATTCGACATGCCAGGTGAGACGTTGATATGCCGTGCTGCGTCTGTTGTGCCTGGAAGCCAAGAGCCACACTGGCCCGGCACTCCTTTCAGCTTTGCGTTCACAGGCAGATCAGTGGTTAACACCGCTCAATTTGACAGTTGGTAAAGTGGTTTGTGACAATGGTGCCAATCTGCTTAGCGCATTGAAACAGGGCAAAATTACGCACGTGCCAGGCATGGCACATGTCTTAAACTTGGTCATGCAGCGATTCGTTGTCAAATACCCTGGGGTCCAGGACATCTTGCGGCAGGCAAGGAAAATCTCGGCCCATTTCAGAAGATCATACATGGCCATGACTCGCCTTGCTGACATTCATCTGTGACACAATCTGACGGTTAGACGTCTTATTTGCGATTGCCCGACGCGATGGAACTCAACCATCCATATGCTTGATAGGCTGCTCCAGCAGCAACGTGCAGTTAACGTCTACCTGTATGAACTCTGCGGCAGAACAGGTTCTGGGGAGCTGGGGTTTTTTTTCACCGCGCCAGTGGCTGCTCATGAGCGACGCATGCAGACTTCTGCGGCCATTTGATGAGATCACCAAACTTGTCAGTCGCAGCCATGGCGCCATCAGTGACATGGTACCTTATGCCTTCTTTATGGAGCGTGCATTGCATTGTGTCATTGATCAAGCCATGGAGGAGCAGGAGCGAGAAGATGAGGAAGTCGCAATGCTGGATGAATTCCCGGGGGGCTACTCTATCTGAGACAAGTCAAAAACAGGAGTCTCAAGAGGAGTCAGAGGAGGATGGTGTCAGGGCGGATGAGGAGGAGCAAGAAGAGCATGCTTTAAACCTTTCTGGGATCCTTGTTGTTGTGCGTGGATGGGGAGGGGAGAACGAGGAGGACGACATTATCCTGGATGATGAGCAGGAGCCAGGCCACCACACCGCTTCCAGTTTGGTGCAGGGACCCCTGTATAAAAAGCATAAGGGTCAAGGACCAGTACTGGGTGTCAACGTACTTAGACCCCCGGTACAAACATAAAATGGTGGAAATGTTACCACCGTCACATAGGGCTGTCAGAATGGAGCACTTCCAGGCCTTGCTTCGAGAAATGCTGCATTCTGCTTTTGCGTGCGCTGGCAGAGGAGAAATTCCCACTCCCAGAGAAAGAGTTGCTGGTACTAATCCAACAGAGCCTGAAAGAAGAGGGCGGTTTGAAGATGTGTTGGTGACTTTTGATATGAGGTCATTCTTTCAGCCAACCCATCGACAGGTCTCATCCGGATCCAGCATTAGGGACCACTTAGACCGGCAGGTGTCCGACTACATCGGGTTAACGGCCGATGTGGACGCTCTGAGGAGTGATGAACCCCTGGACTACTGGGTGGGCAGGCTTGACCTCTGGCCAGAGCTTGCCCAATTTGCAATGGAACTGTTGGCTTGCCCCTCATCCAGTGTCCTGTCCGAAAGGACGTTCAGCGCAGCAGGGGGATCGTGACCGATAAGCGCACTCGCCTAGCTCACGACAGTGTTGACTACCTCACATTTCTAAAGATGAATGAGGCATGGATCTCTGAGGATTTCAACACATGTGACCAGTAGACCATGTATGTCTCTATAAACAATTTATTTAATCGAGCACACAGACCTTTTTTCTACATTTGGCTCACTTCCTTGTACAAAAAAAGCACACGGTACTATATACCCGTACCCTCCTGTTTGAAGAAGTTGAGCGGTATCATATTTTTGGGACCCAGCAGCGAGTTGCTGGTATCAGTGCTGCTGTCTGTGCTCTCTATCTCTGTGCTGGTGTCAGTGCTCTATATCACGGTGCTGGTGTCAGTGCACTCTATCACGGTGATGGTGTCAGTGCTCTATATCACGGTGCTGGTGTCAGTGCACTATATCACGGTGCTGGTGTCAGTGCACTCTATCACGGTGCTGGTGTCAGTGCTCTATATCACGGTGCTGGTGTCAGTGCACTCTATCATGGTGCTGGTGTCAGTGCTCTATATTGCGGTGCTGGTGTCAGTGCTCTATATCACGGTGCTGGTGTCAGTGCACTCTATCACTGTGCTGGTGTCAGTGTACTCTATCACGGTTCTGGTGTCAGTGCTCTATATCACGGTGCTGGTGTCAGTGCACTCTATCACGGTGCTGGTGTCAGTGCTCTATACCACGGTGCTGGTGTCAGTGCTCTATATCACGGTGCTGGTGTCAGTGCTCTCGATCACGGTGCTGGTGTCAGTGCTCTATATCATGGTGCTGTTGTCAGTGCTCTATATCACAGTGCTGGTATCAGTGCTATAAATCATGGTGCTGGTGTCAGTGCTCTATATCATGGTGCTGGTGTCAGTGCACTCTATCTCGGTGCTGGTGTCAGTGCTCTATATCACGGTGCTGGTGTCAGTGCTCTATATCATGGTGCTGGTGTCAGTGCACTCTATCACGGTGCTGGTGTCAGTGCTCTATGTCACTGTGCTGGTGTCAGTGCACTCTATCACGGTGCTGGTGTCAGTGCATTCTATCACGGTGCTGGTGTCAGTGCACTCTATCTCGGTGCTGGTGTCAGTGCACTCTATCTCGGTGCTGGTGTCAGTGCACTCTATCTCGTGCTGGTGTCAGTGCTCTATATCACGGTGCTGGTATCAGTGCTCTATATCACGGTGCTGGTGTCAGTGCACTCTATCACGGTGCTGGTGTCTGATGTCTCCTGCACCCTCTTCATAGCCTACCCTGACCTTTCCTCTCCTCCATTGCCTTCATGTGCTTCTGAGTCCTAAATTGTCAAAATTTCACATATAAAAAAGAATGCTTGTAGTTGTCGATCCCAGATTCACTTCATACATGTGTTATGTCAGTGGCCATGTGGTGGGACTATGTGTGCACAGCTAGTAGGTATTTTGTGTCTTAAAATATGACCTGTAGGTTTTTAAAGTTTGCCTGCCATTGAAGTCAATGGGGCCCGCCGTGAACTTTGCGGTTCGCAAACTTTTGGCCGCGTTTGTGGTTTGCGTTCGCGAAATGTCCCGTTGGAAGTTCGTCCATCTCTAGTTCACACAATTGCAAACACAAACATTGCATGTGATTCGCACCCACACTGTTTTGCCGATCACATGCGATGTCTGTGCAATGCGAGTTTAGCCATTCAGTTGTAGTGGATTTGCATAAAAAATTACAGGGACTTTATTTTTCCCTGCACTGGAATCACACCAATGCGATCAGATTCCTGTCCAAATACACAGTTCGCACTGCGATCTGTGAACCACTCTGGGGGTGTTATTGACATTGTACTGGTTTGCAGAGGATCGTGGGAGAGATGCGATGCAGGAACCGGCGCTGCAATCGGGCTGGTTCCCGCCTCACTATATTGTGAACCCAGGCTATGGGCATAAAGGCTACATTTTTTGGTTAAGTGTTAAACATCAGCTTTCAGTGTTAGCTTTAGGGTTAGGAGTGGGGGGTGGGGGGTTACATGTAAACAAAGTGAGATCATTCATTGATAGTAAAGATTTGGGGGATGTCTAGGGTTAATTTTAGGAGAAAACTAATTTGTTTCAATATTTCTATTACCAAAAAACCACACTGAACAAAAGCTGAAGGTACCCTCAAAAACCACCAACCCAAGTTTTTTTTTAAAGTCCATCTAAGCCACAACAGCAGCTCATTGTAGGAAAGCATTTATTTTAGAGCCCTTAAACCCATTTCTTGTTACATTTGAATAAAAACCAACAGGAGGGATGTACCATATATATATATATATATATATATATATATATATATATATATATATATATATATATATATATATATATATATATATATATATATATATATATATATATATATATATATATATATATATATATATATATATATATATAGAGATAGATAGATAGATAGATATGGATATATATATATATATATATATATATATATATATATATATATATATTCATTACATATCTGGGTACAGGTCCCCCACTTATATCAGGGTCCCTAGAGAGCCTCCCTTTGCATTAGGGTCCCCAGAGAGCCTCCCTATTTACATCAGGGTCCCCAGAGAGCCTCCCTACTTACATCAGGGTCCCCAGAGAGCCTCCCTACTAACATCAGGGTCCACAGAGAGCCTCCTCTTACACCAGGGTCCCCAGAGAGCCTCCCCTTACATCAGGATCCCCAGAGAGCCTCTCCTTACATCAGGGTCCCCAGAGAACACCCCCTACATCAAGGTCCCCAGAGAGCCCCTCCTTACATCAGGGTCTCCAGAGCCCCCCATACATCAGTGTCCCCAGAGAGCCCCCCCTTACATCAGTGTCCCCAGAGGGCCCCTTCCTTACATCAGGGTCCCAAGAGAGCCCCCCCTTACATCAAGGTCCCCAGAGAGCCCCCCCTTACATCAAGGTCTCCAGAGAGCCCCTCCTTACATCAGGGTCCCCAGAGAGCCTCCCTACTTACATCAGGGTCCCCAAGAGAGCCTCCCCTTATAATAATGTCCCCAGAGAGCCCCCCCTTACATCAGGGTCCCCAGAGAGCCCCCCTTACATTAAGGTCCCCAGAGAGCCCCCCCTACATCAAGGTCCCCAGACAGCCCCTCCTTACATCAGGGTCTCCAGAGAGCCCCCCTTACATCAGTGTGCCCAGAGGGCCCCTTCCTTACATCAGGGTCCCAAGAGAGCCCCCCCTTACATCGAGGTCCCCAGAGAGCCCCCCCTTACATCAAGGTCCCCAGAGAGCCCCTCCTTACATCAGGGTCTCCAGAGAGCCTGCCCTTACATCAGGATCCCCAGAGAGCCTCCCTACTTACATCAGGGTCCCCAGAGAGCCTCCCTTTATAACAATGTCTCCAGAGAGCCCCTCCTTACATCAGGGTCCCCAGAGAGCCTCTCCTTACATCAGGGTCCCCAGAGAGCCCCCCCTACATCAAGGTCCCCGGACAGCCCCTCCTTACACCAGGGTCCCCAGAGAGCCCCCCTTACATCAAGGTCCTCAGAGAGCACCCCTTACATCAAGGTCCCCAGAGAGCCCCCTTTACAGCAAGGTCACCAGAGAGCCCCTCCTTATATCAAGGTCCCCAGGGAGCCCCTCCTTACATCAGGGTCCCCACAGAGCCTCCCTTACAACAGGGTCCCCAGAGAGCCCCCCTTACATAAGTGTCCCTAGCGGGCCCCTCCTTACATCAGGGTCCCCAGAGAGACCCTCCTTACATCAGGGTCCCCAGAGAGCCCCACTTATATCAGTGTTCCCAGAGAGCCCCCCTTACATCAGTGTCCCGAGAGGACCCCTTCCTTACATCAGGGTCCCCAGAGAGCCCCTCCTTACATCAGGGTCCTCAGAGAGCCCCCCTTACATCAGGGCCTCCCAGAGAGCTCCCCTTACATCAGGGCCCCCAGAGAGCCCCTCCTTACGTCAATGTCCCCAGAGGGCTCCTTCCTCACATCGGGGTCCCCAGAGAGCCCCCCCTTACATCAGTATCCCCAGAGGGCCCCTTCCTTACATCAGTGTCCACAGAGGGCCCCTTCCTTACATCAAGGTCCCCAGAGAGCCCCCCCTTACATCAGGGTCCCCAGAGAGCCCCCCTTATATCAGGGTCCCCAAAGAGCCCCCCCCCTTACATTAAGGCCCCCAGAGAGCCCCTCCTTACACCAGGGTCCCCAGAGAGCTCCCCCTTACATCAGTGTCCCCAGAGAGCCCCCCTTACATCATTGTCCCCAGAGGGCCCCTTGTTTACATCAGGGTCCCAAGAAAGCTACCCCTTACATTATTGTTCCCAGAGAGCCCCCCTTACATTATTGTTCCCAGAGAGCCCCCCTTACATTAGTGTCCTCAGAGGGCCCCCTCTTACATCAGGGTCCTCAGACCGCCCCCCCCCCCTTCCAGGGGTTCCCCATATACCTGGCTGGTACTTGGGCTGGGGTGGTGGAAACTCCATGAGGCTAGTAGTTCTCTTCCCCAGTGTATACAGTGGAGAGGGGAGGATCCTCTGACCCAAGCATGTATCAGTAACAGTGTACAAGCAGAGCTGACTCACTTGTACACTGAAGAGTGAAACTGCTAGATGTTTGAGTCAGAGGTCCTTCCCCTCTCCACTGTGTAGACTCAGGAAGAGAACTACAAGCCCATGGGAGATCCCGCCACCCACAGGCAATAAAGGTGCTGATCTTCGCCTCCCCCTCACTGCATTGTAAATGGACAGCCCGAGTTGCAGGTGGAGATGCCGGGTCTTGGGCCCCCCCCCCCCCCCACAACGGCAGAACACAGTCGCAAGTGCGACCCCTATAGTTCCGCCACTGGGACATGTGTATAGGTATATCACAGATTATTTGTATATAGTTCTGTGCAAAAATGTTAGACACCTGGGAAAAAATGCTGTAAAGTGAGGATGATTTGAACATGTAGAAATTAATAGATTTTATTGATCAATTGACAACATTCAAGTGCATAAACGGAAAAAATTTAAATCAAATGAATATTTTGTGTGTTCACACTTTAACAATAAAACAGCATTCATTATCCCAGCTACACCTGCACTCAGTTGAAGCTGATCTCCAGCTTTTAGTGAAGTTTAAATAGTTTGATTGGACCAAGCTATTTTAATTTCATTAAGGCTCAATTCACATCTATGCATGTTGCTTTTGAGCATTTCTGCAGTGCTTTTTGCGGTGCCCCCAGATCCCGGCCTCCCCCCATGTGAATGGGTATCGGGTACATTGTACTCTTACCCATTCACAAAAAAAAAAAAGTAGGCTAGTGTGACAAAACTTCTTAGATAAGATGGGGTGTGGCCAGTGGATGGTCTAATCCAGTGGCCCGGCCCCCTTGTGATGTCACTGACCCATCATGCCCCGGGTGACATCATGGGGAAGAACCTCCAGAAGACGTCATCCAATGGCCACGTCCCCACTGTCATCTATGAAATGTTTGACATTGGTGTGGACAGATCAGAGGCAGCAGCATTGGTGGAGGGTCGTCGGTGAGAGCAGCAGCAAAGGAAGGACACCGGACAAAGAAGACAGGAGAAAGAAGAAGACCGGAGGGAGAAGGAAAAGACAGACGGAAGAAGCTGGAGAAGCCTGGAGCAGGAAGAAGAAGGAAAAGCAGAAACTTCTCCTGTGCTCTGGTGTCAAGGTCTTCAATGTGTGGTGTAATCAGCTTCACAAAGTAGTGTCTATCGTCTTGCAGCCCTCCTCAGAATAATGGGTATTCAGAAACTAAAAGAAGCAAAAAGAAAAAGGGGTGGGGTTTGTAGGGGTAGGTTGGGTGGAGCTCGGGTGTGTGCAGCCACACACACACACACAGACACACACACATATATAGCACTGCCCTTTTGTGAGAAACCATTGCCCGTTTAAGCTTTGAGGAAAGGGGTTCTCCCCTGAAACACGTCAGCCATTTTGTTGGGGTATTGCTCGATCCACTTGACATCAGGTCCAGGCTTGTTGATGTTCGGAGGAGTGGACTCCGCTGTATTGATTATGCCTTTTAACAATACTCGTTTGTGAGTATTCATTTTGCTATGTGCTTTATTTGAATAAAGCTCTATCAGTGGTAATGCAGTAGGTCTGTGTGCCCCCCTTTTTCTTTTTGCAGGAAGAAAAATACCTTTTTAATAAAGGACTTGTCAAAAACTGTCTATTGTGTTTTGTTCCACTACACTACTTTTTTTTGTAAATGGGCAGGGGTACAATGTACCCGATACCCATTCACATCGGGGGGGAGGCCGGGATCTAGGGGCCCCCTTGTTAAAGGAGGCTTCCATATTCCGATAATCCCCCAACCCACAGACCCTGGCAACCATCGGGCAAGGGTTGTCGGAAAGATGCCCTTGTCCCTATCAACATGGGGGCAAGATGCTTTGGGGTAGGGGGCGCAGATCGCCCACCCCCCCAATGTTGAGGGCATGCAGTCTGGTATGGTTCAGGAGGGAGGGTGTTCACTTGTCCCTTCCCTTTCCTGACCTGCCAGGCTGCATGCTCGGATAAGGGTCTGGTAGGGATTTTGGGGGTGACCCCACGCCATTTTAAATGCATAGGATGCATTAAGGTGAAAAAGCACGAGGGTTTACAACCCCTTTAATTGGTAAATACACTTGATGCATAAATTACTATACAATTGAAAAAAAAATTGCTAGATTTTTTTCATAATTGCCTAAAACAATTGCATTGCTCAGGATATATACACTAGGAAAGGGCAACCTGAGCATAAGTTCGGGCCGAACTTTCACTGTTTGGATGTTTGACGAACAGCTGAACAAACCATTTGTTTGCCCCCCCCCCCAATTGGACCACAATGCATTGCAGGGATGAACAGTGCATCCGAAGCCCTGACTGGCCTAAGCAGTGAAAGCTTCAGCCAATCATGGTACAGATCACTGTCAGAGTCATGATTGGACACTGTCATCATGACTTTATCCAACCATGGCTCATTCCCGCCACACAGTATAAAAGTATTCTTTCAATGGCAGCCAATTTCAGTGTGGAGAGAGACAGAACATGGCTCTGTTCAGTGCTATTTGTGTGCTATACTGTGCTATTTTGCTTCAATTATCAGTGTAGAAAATTAGTGTCAGTCTAGGGATAGTGTGAGTGTAGTGCGGAATACCATCATTCAGCTTTGCATTGTGGGCAGCTAGAGAAGAGACAGCTCAGATTGTTTCACTGTAGTGTAGTGAGACTGTGTCATTCATACATACATTAGTGTAGAGTAGGGACAGCTCAGATAATCTTTACAGACAGTAATCTTTACAATAGTGTATAGCTAAAGTAGGGAGAGTTCAGATAGCGGCAGTGTAGCGACGGTTGAACACCGTCTATTTGATTGCGTTACTGCCAGTTTAACGCCATTTACTTCTGTGTGTGTTACTGCCAATTTAACGCTATAATGTTTTGTGTGCGTTACTGCCAGTTTAATGCCATATAGTTCTGTGAACGTTACTGCCAGTTTAACGCCATATAGCTTTGTGTGCATTACTGCCAGTTTAAAGCCATATCGTTTTGTGCGTTACTGCCAGTTTAATGCCATTTACTTCTGTGTGTGTTACTGCCAGTATAACACCATATAGTTCTGTGTGCATTACTGCCAGTTTAATGCCATATAGTTTTGTGCGTTACTGCCAGTTTAACGCCATTTATTTCTGTGTGCATAACTTCCAGTTTAACGCCATATAATTCTGTGCGTCACTGTACATTTGGCGCATTATATTGCAGAATATTATATTATATCCTTGGAGTGTGTTTGTGTAGTGTGAGTACTCAAATTAAAGTGCACCAAACACCTCTTTACATTGATTAAAGTGCATCTATGTACAGATTTCAACTTCTTCTTTACATTTGCTTATAAGCACTGCCCCCTCCCTCCCAATAATGTCTGGGAGGACAATAAGGAGAGGCAGACATTCTCATGGCACTGTAAGGGGGCCAGCAACAAATGTATCCACAGGTAGGGATGAGCCGAACACCCCCCGGTTCAGTTTGCACCAGAACTTTTGAACGGACCTCAAATTCGTACGAACGTTAGAACCCCATTGAAGTCTATGGGACTCGAACGTTCGAAATGAAAAGTGTTAATTTTAACGGCTAATATGCAAGATACTGTCCTAAAAAGGGTTTGGGGGCCTGGCTCCTCCCCCAATGGACATGGGTCAATGCAAAGAAAACTTTTAAAAACGGCCGTTTTGGCGGGAGCAATGATTTTAATGACGATTAAAGTGAAAAAAAAGTGAAATATTCCTTTAAATATCGTGCCTGGGGGGTGTCTGTAGTATGCCTGTGAAGTGCCACGTGTTTCCCGTGTTTAGAACAGTCCCGGCACAAAATGACATTTAACGGAAATAACGTCATTTAAAGCTGCTTGCGGTTTTAATGTTATATCTGGTTCCTGCAATATGGTTGAAAATCATTGAAAAAAATGGCATGGGTAGCCCTCCCTGCCCATTACCAGCCCCTTTGGGTCTTGTATGCATATTAAGGGGAACCCCGTACCCATATTAAAAAAAGGAAATACGTGTGGCCCCCAGGCCCTATATACTCAGAACAGCAGTATACAGGCGGTGCAAACAAGACAGGGACTGTGTAGGTTTGTTGTGTTAAGTTGAATCTGTTTGTAATTTTCAACCGGTACATTTTTAAAGTGTAGCTCCAGTCAAAAAAACTATTTTTAAGCTTTTTGGAAAACATAGGGAAGAGTTATCACCCCTGTATAATTTGTTTTGCCGTCCGTCTTTTTCAGAGCATGCAGACAGCACGCACAATCTCCTACCGCTGACTGCAAGCTCTATTTAAAACGAGCAAGATATTTAGCTATATAGGTGGATATAGCGGTGTATACTGCGTTCAGAGCACGCAGACAGCATGCACAATCTCCTAACACTGACTAAAAGCTCTATTTAAAACGAGCAAGATATTTAGCTATATAGGTGGATATAGCGGTGTATACTGCGTTCAGAGCACACCAGACAGCATGCACAATCTCCTAACACTGACTGAAAGCTCTATTTAAAACGAGCAAGATATTTAGCTATATAGGTGGATATAGCAGTGTATACTGCGTTCAGAGCACGCAGACAGCACGCACAATCTCCTAACACTGAATGAAAGCTCTATTTAAAACGAGCAAGATATTTAGCTATATAGGTGGATATAGCGGTGTATACTGCGTTCAGAGTACGCAGACAGCACGCACAATCTCCTAACACTGACTGACAGCTCTATTATAAAAGATAGATATATCGCTAGATATATAGGTGAATATAGCGGTGTATACTGCGGTCAGGGCACGCAGACAACAACCACTACAGAAGAGCAAGAACGAAAAATCGGCCGATAACGATCGGTGTATACTGTGTTGAAGGTACACAGAACACCCACTAACTGCTACAGATGCCAACACACTACACAAGGCTGCCGCACTGGCGGCCTTATATAGTGTGGGGCGTGTACTACACAGCCTGAGCTATGATTGGCCACAGGCATCCTGCCTGTGGCCAATCATGGCTCTCCTCGCTGCTGGCGCTGTGATTGGCCAAGCATGTGGGGTCACAGTGCATGCTTGGCCAATCATGAGCCAGCAATGCACTGCGCCATCGCAGTGCATTGTGGGCCGTGAGCGCCACACGAATTTGGTGCGAACGGCCCATAACAGCCGATGTTCGAGTCGAACGTATGTTCGACTCGAACACGAAGCTCATCCCTATCCACAGGCAAAAGTGGACGTGGTGGTCAGTCCTCCGGCAGGGCATCATTTCCTCGGTCTAGTGAGTTTGCCCATGCTATCCAGCCACAGCAGGCAGAAGAGGTGGTGGGCTGGCTTACTAAACTTTCCTTATCCTCCTCATCCTCTGTCACGCAAGCAAAGACAAGTGTGCAGTCCCCTGCAGTTGCCAGAGTGGATAAACCTGCCTCCTTGTCCACAGCTATTCCTACCATAGCCCCAGCATCAGGTATGGAGGAGTCATCAGAGTTATTTGACCACATCAGCCACTTGCTCCTTGATGATGCCCAGCCATTACTGGATTCAGATGTTGGTTCTGCAGTTGAGGATGACAGGAACACGAGCGTAGAGAGGGGGAGGAACACTGGTAGACAAATTGGCATTCATATTCCCCAAGCCGCAGCATATTGCAAGGTTGTCTCCAGTGGTAATGATGAAGATGGAGCAGATGGAGATGATGATGATGATGATGTCACTGATGCGACTTGGGTACCAGATAGAGCAGAGGAGGAAACTGAAGGTGAGGCAGCACAACCCCAAGGTTGCTGACATCAAGAAAGAGTAGAGAGCAGCCACCCTATTCCATCACATTCTGCAGCTGTTATCTCCCGGCCCACTCCCCAAAGCTCAGCTGCCTGGGCCTTTTTCAGCACATCTGCAGCAGATCGCACTGTTTCTATCTGCAAACTGTGTCTCAGGCACATCAAACAAAATATCAACCATTTGTGTACCACACGCTTAACAAGGCATTTAACATCCAACCACTCAGCCTGTTGGCAAACGCACCTAAAAGCCACACAAATGGGGCACAAATCTGCCCCCCCTCCTCACTTCAGTCTGTCCCTGCTATACTGAGTCATTACCTCTCAGCAGCCTCCACTGACAGGGATGATGGTATAGCACAGGGTCTCCCAGGTCCTAGAAGCACACCTGCCAGCAGCACACCACCAGCTATAGACTGTAGCCGGCAAATTTTCTCTGCCCCATCTGCTGCAACAGAAAAGAAAAAATACAGTCCCTGCCATCCACATGCCCAACGTCTAAATGCAAGCTTGTCAAAGCTGTTGGCTCTCCAACTTCTGCCTTTCAGCCTGTTGGATTCTGCCCCCTTCCATGAATTCACACAATGTGCTGTACCACAATGACAGATTCCCAGACGCTACTACTTTTCACGTAAGTCCGTTCCATCTCTCTCCCATCATGTGAAAGGGAATGTTCTGGCATCGTTGGGGAAGGAAGTCAGCCGTAAAATCCACCTTATTGCTGACACGTGGTTCACCAAGCATGGACAAGGACGATATATTTAATTTGTAGTACACTGGGTAACACTGCTTGCAACTCAAAAGGATGCAGGACAGGGCTTGTTGCTGCAGCTTGTTGTGCTCCCCACATCCCCATACAGCTGGTGGTGATGATGCCAGACCTTTGAGCATACCCTCTCCTTCTCCTCCGCCACCTCCATGCCCTCCTCTACAGAATTGTCCTATGAACATCAGGTACCCCCTAAGCGTAAAAAGGTGTATTCCCAGAGTCAGGCTAAAAGGTGCCATGTAGTGCTTCAGCTGGTGTGTTTAGCAGACAGGAACCACACTAAAGCAGAGATTCTTGCAGCTCTGCAGGGACAGGCCCAGAGGTGGTTCACACCATGTCAGCTGGAGCCAGGAATGGTGGTGTACGATAATGGTGCCAATCTCTTGTCCGCCCTTAGACAGGGAAAGTTGACACATGTGTCATGCCTGGCACATGTCCTCAATTTGGTGGTGCAGAATTTCGTACCCAGGGTTGCAAGATGTGCTAAAGCTGGCCAGAAGAGTCTGTAGTAATTTCAGGCAGTCATATGCAGCCAGTGCTTGGTTGTCTGAAATTCAGCGGGAAATCCACCTGCCCATAAACCGCCTGATTTGTGACATGCCCACCAGGTTGAACTCGACTTGCAGCAGATGACCGTCAATGAGTATCTGTGCGAATACGGCATGACGACAGGCTGAGGCCACTTCGGCTTTTTTTTCCACAACAATGGCTGATCATTAAGGATGCATGCACTCTATTGTCACCATTTGAGGAGGCCACAAGGATGGTGAGCCGTGACAGTGCATGCATCAGTGACACAATGCCTGTTGTGTTCCTGCTAGTGCAGACTCTGCGTGGCATTATGGACAGGGTACTGGAGGCAGAGCAGCAGGCGAAAGAGGAGGACTTCCTTTCCTCTCAAGGCCCACTTTATCCAGACACCCTCAATCTTATGTCAGAGAACACACAGGAGGAGAGAGGGGAGGAGGAGGAGAATTCTGGCACTTTCATAGGCTTCAAAGAAGAGGAAGACATGCGTCAATCTTTAAGCGATGACTTTGCAACCCCAGGACCCTTGAGAGTAGTACGTGGCTGGGAGGAGGAATTTCCAGATGCTGTCATCCTGAGTGACCCCATGGAGTCTGCTTCACAAGCCTCAGAAAATTTGAGGCGCATTGTTTTGAGTCTTCTGTTGGTCAAGAGAGGAGCGTTGGAGAAGGCGTCTGCCTAAGTGAGGCATTTTTTAAGTCCTCCCCGACCAGGGCTGACAGCTTCCACATCCCATCGGCAGCGTCTGCATCACATCGTGGATGATTACTTTGGAGCCAAAACAGAGATGGAGAGCTTTTTTAGCTGACGATCCACTGACTTACTGGGTCATGAGAATAGACCACTGGCCAGAACTTGCCCAGTATACTATTGAGTTGTTGGGCTGCCCTGCATCCAGCATGCTTTCAGAGCAGGCATTCAGTGCTGCAGGAGGTTTCGTTACTGATCATAGAACGCGTCTGTCTACAGACTCCGTGGACCGTTTGACTTTTATAAAAATGAATCAGTCCTGGATTACCAGCTATGAAGCCCCTGATGCCAATGTCACTGATTAAGTATTTTTGGATTGTGGAATCTCTGCAGGACTACGAGGCTGCCTAGCTTTGAGGGTGTTCAATTATTTCATCTGGAAGAATTTTTTTGGTATAGGTTTCATGAGCACAATTAACACCCAAAGATCAATTTTTCAGGACCTGTTTGACAGGTGCATATCATTGCAATGTTTTTTTCTTTAACCACTTAACAACCGGCCCATAGCCGAATGACGGCTACAGGGTGGTTGTTTAACTCTGGGAGGCCGTCATATGACGTCCTCCCAGAATTCCGCAGGACCCGGCGCATCACGGATCACGGTAAACGGCTGCTCATCGTGGCCGTTTACCACGTGATCGCTCCGTCAAATGACGGAGTGATCACTTGTAAACAAACCGGCGTCATGTTATGACGCCGGTTCCTCCCTCCCCCTCTCTGTACCGATCGGTACAGCGGAGGGGGAAGAGATCGGTGTCAGCAGCGCTGTGGGCTGCAACTGCAGTGCCTACATCGCTGCTGACCGAAATTTAACCCCTCAATTCCCTGCCATTACTCTGCAATACCTTGCCAATACTCTGCAGTACCAGCAAATACTCTGCAATACCCCCCAATACTCTGCAATACCCCCCAATATTCTGCAATACCAGCAAATACTCTGCAACACCTGCCAATACTCTGCAACACCCGCCAATACTCTGCAACACCCGCCAATACTCTGCAATACCAGCTAATACTCTGCACTACCCTCCAATACTCTGCAGTACCCGCCAATACTCTGCAGTACAATTCCAGCCAATACTCTGCAATACCCTGCCAATACTCTGCAATACCCTGCCATAAATTGCCATACCCGGAGATACCCAGCCATACTCGGAGATACCCAGCCATACTCGGAGATACCCTGCAATACCCAGCCATAGTCAGTGATACCCTGCAATACCCAGCCATAGACATCCCCCCCCCCTCCCGCCGCCCTCCGGTGCTTCTACCGACTTGCCAATACGATCAAAGCCAGAATCTTTTTTTTTTTTAATTTCAGGCTTCCCAGCTTAGAGGTGAGATGCGGGGTCATATTGACCCCATATCTCACTGTAAAGAGGACCTGTCATGCCATATTCCTATTACAAGGGATGTTTACATTCCTTGTAATAGGAATAAAAGTGATCAAAAAATTTATTTTTGGGGAAAAAAATGTCAAACTAAAAAAAAATAAAGTAAAATGAACAATAAAAATTTTTTTTTTTTTTTAAATGTCCCCATGTGCTTGCATGCAGAAGCGAACGCATACGTAAGTCCCGCCCACATATGAAAACGGTGTTTAAACCACACATGTGGGGTATCGCTGCGAACGTTAGAGCGAGAGCAATAATTCTAGCCCTAGACCTCCTCTGTAGCTCAAAACATATAACCAGTAAAAAAAAATTAAATCGTCGCCTTTGGGGATTTTTAAGTAGCGACGTTTGGCGCCATTCCACGAGCGTGTGCAATTTTGAAGAGTGACATATTAAGTATCTATTTACTCAGCGAAACTTCATCTTTCACATTATGCAAAAATTGGGCTAACCTTACTGTGTTTTTTTTTTTAGCACAAAACTTTTCCAAAAAAAAGCATTAGAAAAATTGCTGCGCAAATACCGTGCGAGATAAAAAGTTGCAACGGCCACCATTGTATTCTCCAGGGTGTTTTCTAAAAAAACATATATAATATTTTCAGATTCTATGTAATTTTCTAGCAAATACATGATGATTTTTACATGTAGGAGAGAAATGTCAGAATTGTCCTGGGTGCTCCAGAACGCCTGATGGCGCTCCCTGCATGTTGGGCCTCTGTATGTGGCCACACTGTGTAAAAGTCTCACACATGTGGTATCGCCGTACTCGGGAGTAATAGCAGAATGTTTTTTGCGGTGTAATTTGTGGTATGCATATGCTGTGTGTGAGAAATAAACTGATAATATGACAATTTTGTGAAAAAAAAAAAGTAAAAAATCTTGATTTTGCAAAGAATTGTGGGAAAAAATGACAACTTCAAAAAACTCATCATGCCTCTTACTAAATACCTTGAAATGTCTTCTTTCCAAAAAGGGGTCATTTGGGGGGTATTTGTACTTTTTTGGCATGTTAGGGTCTCAAGAACTGAAATAGGCCTTCAGTACTTCAGGTGTGATCAATTTTCAGATATTGGCACCATAGCTTGTGGACTCTATAACTTTCACAAAGACCAAATAATATCCACCAATTTGTACTTATTTTTACCAAAGATATGTAGTAGTATAAATTTTGGCCAAAATTTATGAAGAAAAAATTACTAATCTGCTAAATTTTATAACAGAAACAAAGAAAAAAATTTTTTTCTTTTTTTTTTTTTACAGAATTTTCGTTATTTTTTCTTTTATAGCACAAAAGGCGATTAAATACCACCAAAAGAAAGCTCTATTTGTGTGAAAAAAAGGACAAAAATTTCATATGGGTCCAGTGTTGCATGACTGAGTAATTGTCATTCAAAATGTGAGAGCACCGAAAGCTGAAAATTGGTCTGGTTATTAAGGGTGTTTAAGTGCCCAGTGGTCAAGTGGTTAATCAAGAGCACCTCTATAGGGTTACGTTGGGAAGGTGCCCCTGACACCCAAAGAGTAATTTTTCTACACCTGTTTGACAGGTGCATATCATTTCATTTTTTACAGCAAGGACAATTCTTGCTCTCATCAAGATTACCTCTTTAGGGTTACGGTGGGAAGGTGTCACCAGCACCCATAGACCAATTTTTACGCACCCGTTACTTCTATACAAAGTCAAAGTGACACCAGAATTTATCCAAAAAATCTCTAATCTTGTTCCCAGTGCACTACATTGTGGCCTCATCATACACACTGGCTCCCCAGATGTTGCTGAGCAAAATAAAGGCAGCGTACAGGGAATTTTTTTTTTTTTGGCTTTCTAAATGCAATTATTGCTTCAGCAGGCTGTAGATATGGTACAGATCTGCCACTTTACATGTAGACTAAAGCCCCATACACACTATCAGTTTTTCTGATGGGTTTTTCCTTCAGGTTTACCAAAACCATGTAGTGCAAGGGCCTGCCTGATTGCATACAAATTGAAACTCCTAAGGTTTGACCTCATATTATATGGTTTTGGTAAATCTGAAGGAAAAACTCATCAGAAAAACTGATAGTGTGTATGGGGCTTTAGGGGACCCTCCATGCACTATATTGGAAGGAATTTTTAATTTTTAGGCTTTCACTTTAAAAAATCACTGTTCATTTAAAAAGTAGTTTTTGCCAAACTTTTTTTTTATTCATACATGTCCCCCAGGACATGACCCGGACTCCTATAACCATTGTATGCCCAATTACTTGCATATACGTCTTGGGCACTTCTGATTTTTGATGTTCGTGTCCCATTGACTTTAATGGGGTTTGTTATTTGGATCCAAAATTTCACCGTGTTCGGAAGTTCTGGTGCAAACCAAACAGGGGTCTGTTTGGCCCATCCCTAATATACACAAACATGTTTGTTTGTTGGCATGTAACTACTGTAATATAATCAAACTAGGCACCTAAATAGGCAGTAGTAACATTTGCTAAACGTTAACACTGGGATTAATTATGTCTATGTGAATAAATATGGAGCCTCCAGTTCACATACACAATACATATTTTGTGACAAGGAGATATATTCTCTGAAAGCTAACTGAGTGTATTTCCACTTGTGCAGTCAAATGTGAGAAACCTCCACTATACGATTCTTACGCGTTTCCATTCAAACAGCATACCTAAATATAATTTGTAAATTTTTTTTGTTACATAGTTACATAGTAGGTGAGGTTGAAAAAAGACATAAGTCCATCAAGTCCAACCCATGTGTGTGATTATATGTCAGTATTACATTGTATATCCCTATATGTTGTGGTCGTTCAGGTGCTTATCTAATAGTTTCTTGAAACTATTGATGCTCCCTGCTGAGACCACTGCAGATTCTTGCAGCTCTGCGGGGACAGGCCCAGAGGTGGTTCACACCGCGTTAGCTGGAGCCAGGAATGGTGGTGTGCGATAATGGTGCCAACCTCTTGTCCGCCCTTAGACAGGGAAAGTTGACACATGTGCCATGCCTGGCACATGTCCTCAATTTGGTGGTGCAGAATTTCATACCCAGGGTTGCAAGATGTGCTAAAGCTGGGCAGAAGAGTCTGTAGTCATTTCAGGAGGTCATATGCAGCCAGTGCTTGGTTGGCTGAAATTCAGCGGGAAATCCACCTGCCCATAAACCGCCTGATTTGTGACATGCCCACCAGGTTGAACTCGACTTTGCCACTGCTGCAGTGGCTATACATGCAGAGGATGTTCAGCCCACCCCAATCCCATCCCAGTTCCATCCATCCCCCCAATCCAATCCAATTCCCATCCCATCCCCCCATCCCATCCCAGCTCCATCCACCCCCATCCTATCCCCGCTCCATCCACCCCTCCCCCCCATAACATCTCTATCCACCCACCCTAATCCCGGCTCCATCCATTTCCCCCGATCTCATCCCGTCTCCATCCATTTCCCCTATCCCATCCCGGCTCCATGCATCTCCCCAATCTCATCTCTGCTCCCTCCCTCCCCCGATTCCATCCCGGCTCCCTCCATCCCCCCAATCCCATCCCAGCCCCCTCCATCCCCCAATCCCATCCTGGCTCCCTCCATCCCCCCGAACCCCTCCCGGCTCCCTCCATCCCCCCGAACCCCTCCCGGCTCCATCTACCACCCCGATCCCATGCTAGTTCTATCCATCTCCCATTCCCATTCTGGCTCCATCCATTCCCCCAATCCCATTACAGCTCTATCCCCCCCTCCTAATCCCATTCCTGCTCTATCCATTGTGACAGGTTAAGGAGGGAGAGCCACACCAGCACACTAGCCTGCTAAGTGCAGGGGGCAGGGCCGGTGCTACCACTAGGCAAACTAGGCAGCCGCCTAGGGCGCACTGCTGCCTAGGGGCGCCCAGCCACTGATTTTCCTCTGCGTCTGCATGGTCTGCAGGCTGCAGCATGTAACTAACTCAATCCCAGGCAGCTGCTCCATCTGGCTGGTATTGTAATTAGAGGCGCAGCGCAGCACTGGAGCCAGTGCTAGAGGAATTAGAGTCTATGCTTCCTGTATAGCGCCGCCTTCTGTCACACAGGCAGGGCAAAGTGGGTGGAGTCAGGGGTGGAGCCAATGGGGCGGCAAAATTAGGTTTCGCCTAGGGTGTCAAAAATCCTTGCACCAGCCCTGGCAGGGGGGTGACACCATGTTGTACCGCACCAGGTGACACCAACCCTAGTGGCACCACTGTGTGCTAGGGGGACTTTAGGACTTGTGCTACAAGGGGGCTTGGATATGAAATCCACCCCCCAGCACATATCTTCTCCCCTCCCAAAGCCCCCCTAGCACATATCCTCCCCCCAATCAAACACATGCTGTCTGCCACAAAGGGGTTGGCATGCATTTGATGGGCACAGTGGCTGCATTTGATGGGCACAGTGGCTGCATTTGAGGGCACAGTGACTGCATTTGAGGACACAGTGGCTGTAATTGATGGGCAAAGTGGCTTTATTTGATGGGCACAGTGGCTGCAATTGATGTTTTTCTTTTTTCTTTTTCAGTTTGCACCAGCCGCCACTGATCTCTCTGATCTCTTGTATCATGTCTGAAGCCTCTGACCATCTCCTGTATCATGTCTGCAGTCTCTGATCATCTCCTGTATCACGTCTGCAGTCTCTGATCATCCCCTGTACTATGTCTACAGTCTCTGACCATCTCCTGTATCGTGTCTGCAGTCTCTGACATCTCTTGTATCATGTCTGCAGTCTATGACCATCTCTTGTATCATGTCTCCAGTCTCTGACCATCTCTTGTGTCATGTCTGCAGTCTCTGACCATTTCCTGTATCATGTCTGCAGTCTCTGACCATCTCTTGTACCATGTCTGTAGTCTCTGACCATCTCCTGTATCACGTCTGCAGTCTCTGATCATCTCCTGTACTATGTCTGCAGTCTCTGATCATCTCCTGTACTATGTCTGCAGTCTCTGATCATCTCCTATAGTATGTCAGCGCAGTCTCTGACCATCTCATGTATCATGTCTGCAGTCTCTGACCATCTCTTGTATCATGTCTGCAGTCTCTGACCATCTCTTGTATGATTTCTCCAGTCTCTGACCATCTCTTGTATCATGTCTGCAGTCTCTGATCATCTCTTGCATCATGTTTGCGACTCTCTCACTCTGCAGAAAAAGCTCCAGAGCCCCCTCCACATTAGAGTTTGCAATTTAAATGCAAGTTGGAACTCTGATGTAAAGGGAAATGCAGTGGACTCTGATATAAAGGTAATCTTTGGTCACTAGAGCTCCCCCCCTCTCCCTTACATTAGAGTTACCCTTTACACCAAAGTCTGCAGGTTGCCCCATAGATCATGATCCGCAGCATTCCCCTTTATATCAGAGTTCCCTTGCACTGTAAGGGGGAATGCTGCAGACTCTGATATATGGGGGAACTCTGTGCTGGCTGGGTTATATTAACCTCATTGTCAATGGAAAAATATGCGTGTTATATATAATATATATGTAATATATATTTTTGATTAACCACCTCAATGCAGTGCATTTACACCCCCTTCCTGACCAGACCAATTTTCAGCTTTCAGCACTCTCACAGTTTGAATGACAGTTACTCAGTCATGCAACACTGTACCCATATGAAACTTTTTTCCACACAAATAGAGCTTTCTTTTAGTGGTATTTAATCACCAGTGGGTTTTTTTCTTTCAAAGTATTTTATTTTCATAGTACACAATACAGAGTAACTGAAACAGCATACTAACAGGTTGAACTTGTAAAACATTAATGTGGTGTAGAGAGATATGCCGGCATCTATGCATGTCGGATTCTGAAGGGCACTCGCGGATGCATCATGAACCAAAGCAGCTCTAAAATTAATGAGAAAATAATAACAAAAAATCTGCGCTTAGTAAAATAAAATAAGATAAAATAAAAATTAGCAGCTGAACACTGTAACCAGGATACTGGGCACAACGAAAACAGAAGAAATAAAAGTGGAGCGCTTAGCCTCTAAATATGAATGTGACTTAATAAAAAAATATATAAATATTTGTGAAAAACCTAAATAATGTGAAAGTCATTAATGAAAAATACTTTCAAAGCTCAAATGTCCAATGAAATCAAAAGACGTTTATCTATAACTCAAGTGTCCAATAGAGTGAAAAAACAAACTATAAAACCAAATGATCATAAAAAATGATGCAGCACAGTATAAATAATGTCCCAAGTGAATATGAAACAAAAAGTGATTAATCTTGTTTGTTCAAACAATGATAATAATGCTTGACCACGTGGACCCTTCACCTCTGTAAATCAATAATGAATGGAGGCTTACCAGATCACCGGTGACCCCCTGTTAACGTTTCGATACAGGAAGCCGGAAAACAACCCAATCCTTCGGATATCACGTAATCTCCAAATCCGCTCGGATCCTCTCATAGGCCTGTTTGTTGAAATGCTTTTGAGCTGCAGGGCACACACTGGTATAGAAGTAACGGGTGCGTAAAAATTGGTCTTTGTGGAGAGGTGCGCATGCGCGAGAGTTCTGAGATGGCTGCCTGAATTCGGAGCTCCGCGCCACTCCAGACCAGCTGTGCCCACAGCACCCACCTCCGCCACGTACGGATGCCGGAGAAACAGGATTCGTTCCCCCGCAACACCGGTGCTCACCCCCGTATGCACCAATCGGGCGCCAGGTGTAATCCAGAGCCGGAATTCGCCTCCTCCACCCATCCCGGGTGTACCAAGATGGCCGCTGCGGCTGCAAGATCCTCACAGCCTCATGCCTCAGAAGGGACACTGGAAAACAAGTCCTGGCCCCCACTCTTTACTTTCACCCCTGGGATCCAGGGCTATGGGCAGCAAGCCTTGACACCCTCTCCTGCCTCCACAGAATCCCTCCTGAGTCACTCATTCAGGGATCAGGCCTACTCTCCCGCTGGGCCTGCAGATTTTCCTCACACAGGTATCTTTCCTCATGGTGCTACAGGCCCAGATCAATCCTTTAATGTAGCAGGCCTGTGCCTAAAATTGTCTACCCTTCTGTAGAAAGGCCTAGCTTCCACTGCTGCTAAAATCGCAGGGGACAATAAAGCAGACCTCCAAAATATAGGATCCAGGATGGATGCCATTGAATGTAAGCTGGATCAGACTGCTGCTGTTTCACATCAGAACGCATTCAAACCCTCCATGACCAACTGAACACAGCCTTATCCCAAATAGATGACCTGAAGAATAGGGCCAGGAGATATCATTTCAGAATTAGAATTTACCTGAATCAATCTTCCTTTCTATTCTTTAATCTTTTGAGCATCACCTGACCATTTTATCTCTTACAGATACTACCAATTGCTGACTTTCCTGGTCTGCAAGTTCCCAGAGGTACTGTACTGGCAATCCAATCGTTACGCTGGGGGGGGAGAGAAAGTCCCAGAGGTAAGTGACGGTAGACATCGCAGTGCACCTCACCTCTTGTTCCATGGCCGATCACACACTAAAGGCCTTAAAGGTCACCACACACAATGGCCAGGGTCTGAAATACCCCCTCAAACCTAGGAAACTCTTTAATGCATACAAATGTTCTAACCGGGACAATATAATGATACAAAAAACTCACTTCCCAGTTCGGTATAGTCCCAAGTTCCTCCACTCCCACTTCCCCAACTTCTATATGGCCAGTGCGGTAAATAAGTCCAAGAGGGTGGCCGTTTTATTTGCAAAAACGTGTAAATTCACCTGGATCGCTGACAAGAAAGATCCAGAGGGCAGATTTATCCTAGTGAAGGGTACGAGTGAGGGTCGGTCACTTTATCCTACTACACTCCCAACAAAGGTCAAGCAGTCTTTTTTAAACATCTATTTGAAACACTTGCTCCTCTTTTAGAGGGCAAGGTCATCTTTGGAGGAGACTCCAACAAAGCATTTGATTAGGGACTGGACAGAACTAAACCTCCTTCAGCCCAACTGATACGGCCGACTAAAGAGCCTAAAAATAGCAAAACTCATCCATGCCCAGGGTTTGACCGATGTTTGGAGAGAACTGAATCCCACTAAGCAAGACTACATGCACTTCTCTTACCCTCACAACTCTTATGCCTGAATTTACCACCTGTTGGTCCCAAATCGCACTATCCTACTTGTTGTAAAATCCCACATCAGGGACACTGTTTTGTCGGATCACTCCATAGTGATCATGTCCATTCAGACACATAGCTCGAGGCTGGGCCAGAGACACTGTCCGAGTTACCATGCTGGATAAAGCTCTGAAGGAATAATTCCTTTTCAACAACATTGATGGGCTAGCATCTGAAAACCTGTGGGCGGCCCACAAGACCTTTATCAGAGGGGAAATCATTAGGATGGCAGCATAGATAAAGAGGGAGAAGAAGGCGGATATAGTGAGGTTGGAAGGGATATACACACAGCTGAGGGCCCAGCACAAACTGAACCCTTCCCCCATTACGGCGACACAACTGGACAAGGCTAGGCTGGAGCTCCAATCTTGCTCTTACAGCCAAAGCAGAAAAACAAATCAGATGGAGCAAGAATAGATTTTACTCCCAAGGGGACAGGATGGGCTCCATGTTGGCCGCCAGGTTAATGCCCCGCTTCAGATCATACACCATGCTAAAGATAAGGATCCCTGGACTGGGCACCACCTCCAACCCCTCCAATATACTGGACACTTTCCAGGCGTTCTACACAAATCTCTTTAGTTCCCACACATGCGGGAACATTGACGCTTTCTTACATAAATTCCTGGATAACCTTCCCAAAGCACGAAGCCCCCTTTACAGATGGAGAGGTACTAGACGGGATCGGCCCTGGGGCCAGACGGGCTCTCGAACCCCTATTATAAAACGTTTGCCGAAACCCTGGCCCCACATCTAATGAAATTCCCAAATGCAAAAACGCAAGGAGATCCATTTGATCCTCAGCTCAACACAGCGTATATTGCAGTTATCCCCAAGCCGACCCAATTACCTTACAAAGAGTCAGGTGGAAGACCTCCAAGCGGGGACACAGGCACCGGAACTTCAAGCGCACAGAAACTTCCAGTGGGGACTCCAGCACCAGAACTTCAAGCGGGGACACGGGCATCATAATTTCAAGCGGGGACCCAGGAACTTCAAGCTGGGTAACAGGCAGAGATTCAGGGGTAGTAGGATTAATCGTAATAGAACCCACTTGAAGAACCCTTGACCGAGGTGGGCGACTTGGGCAGAGAGAGATAAAGTGTCCTCTTTCTCCACAGTAGAAACAAGGACCACAGCTTCTCCTCCGCTCTTTTTCACTCTTATACAACTTGGACCGAATAGCCCCAATCTCCATGGGTTCCACATCTTCCAGGGTAGGTGTGTGTATAACATCAGGAGCGTCTAGACTTGGTGGGTTTAGGACTTCATAGCTTGGCACGTACTGGAAAGGCTTGGGGTCATCTGTGTACAGGGTATTCCTGTCCCTGGGTACACATAGGCCACGTGAACTAGGGCAGACTTGGCAACACTGGTTTTCTTTGAAACTGTAATGTGAGAGTCCAGAGCTAGCATGAAAGCTTCCCAACTGTCCAAGACTGGGATCCTTTCCTGTAATAGCTGATGAGCCCAAGTTTTGATTTGCCCAGTGAGCAAGTTGATGGTAGCGCAAACCTTTATATAGTCGGTGGCATAGGCCCTAGGCTTAAGAGCAAACAGCTCACAATCCATCTTAAAGCCCAAGAATGATGCACGGCTACCGTCAAACCTCTCTGACAACACCACAAAAGGCTCAGGACATGCTGGTTCCAGGGGTTGGAGGTATGTGCCTTTAAATCACTGCACTATATGCTGCAGGTCTGGTCTGGCCCAAGCTGGAGACTTGCAGAGCAAGGGAGGTGAGCATCTTGTACATCTCTGTGGACTCCATGCTGGTCAGTTCATTATGTAAGGGCTTACCTAGGTTGGAGTCCATAGTGCTGAGATGTATGCTCACCCTTACAAATACACACAGCCCAAGGTAAAAAGCTACCTGGGCTGTGAATCTGTGCACAGGGGCTTAACAGGAATTTGCCGAACTGAGGAGGGGCTCAGAGGCAAATCAACAGGGGCTCTAAACAGGCAGTCATGAGTTCAATACCTCCTTGAGCCACTTGGGGCGAGACCACACCTTGCCATCTGCAGGGCACGGTAGGGACCGTGACACCTCCCTTCCAAACGTATGCAAAACATTTGATGACTACGCAATGATATCAGGCCTACAAGTTAATTACACCAAATCACAAGCCCTAAATATCTCATTACTGAATGACATGGTGGCTCTCCTAAAACAATCCTTCAAGTTCGCTTGGAGTTAATCCTCCATTAGGTACTTGGGCATCAATTTGACATCTAATACAGAAAACTTCTATGCAAATAACTACCCCCCTCTGTACTAAAAGCTAGAAACAGACCTAATTACTTAGTCTAAAAATAACCTGTCATGGTTGGGAAGGGTAAACCACAAAAAGCTCTATACCTTCATAGAAGGAAGGGGGTCTTGGCTTGCCCCACCTCCACAAGCACTACCAAGCAGCCAGACTAGCTCAGCCGTCTTTAGTTTAGTGAAGATTTGATAAAGCCAGACTGGGTACATATAGAAAAACAGGCCATTCCACATTTCACGGTAGACTTCCTACTTTGGAGTCTCTAAAAAGACAGACCCCTGATTTTAACCCTAACCCTGTCCCACTCCTTTGCCCGATGGGATACGCTACGCTCATCGTCTGCTTTAGTTCAACAACACAAACTTTTCCCAGGGGAAAAATGTCTTAGCATTCAAATGATGGTTGGAGAAGGGACTTTAACGAATTGGTCAATTCTTTACAGCAGCAGGCCTCTTCACCCTTAACCACTGTATCAAAAAGCTATATCTACCCATCTCAGAACGATTCAGGTTTGGCCAAATAACACACTTACTGCATTCTCTCTGGAAGGAAAAACCTCTCCCGCCAAAGTTTACCGACTGCGAGTTGTGGTGTGGTCAAGCCATGGACCAGAAGGGGGGATCTCGGTGATCTACTCGTCACTTGTATCTACGGCCTCTAAGGAAGCTTTATGACTGCCTGGGAATCTGACTTCCAATTCCAGTGGGACCTGGAGAACTGGCAGACTGCCTACTTCAAGTCTTTTAAAGGTATCCTCAACACTGCACTGATGGAGGCCAGCCCGAAAGTGATTTCTCTGTGGTACTACACCCCTTCCAGACTGGCCTCGATCTACCCCACAGTGGATCCTCTATGTTTTAGAGGTTGCCGACATATAGCCACTAAGGATGAGCCGAACACCCCCCTGTTCGGTTCGCACCAGAACCTGCAAACAGACCTAAACTTTCTGTGAACTTTAGAACCCTATTTATGTCTATGGGACTCAAACATTCAAAATCTAAAGTGCTAATTTTAAAGGCTAATATGCAAGTTACTATCTTAAAAAGTGTTTGGGGACCTGGGTCATGGATCAATGCAAAAAAAAGTTCTAAAAACTAACGTTTTTTCAGGAGCAGTGATTTTAATCATGATTAAAGTGAAACAATAAAAGTATAATATTCCTTTAAATTTTGTACCTGGGGGTGTCTATAGTATGCATGTGAAGGGGCGCATGTTTCCCGTGCTTAGAACTGTCCCTGCACAAAGTGTCATTTCTGCAGGAAAAAAAGTCTTTTAAAATCACTTGCGGCTATAATGAATTGTCGGCTCCCATAATACAGAGAACACTCAATGACGGGTCTCTGTATTACGGGAGCCGACAATTCATTCATTGATAAAAAAAATGTGGGGTTCCCCTAAATTCAATTACCAGACCCTTCAGGTCTGGTATGGATATTAAGGGGAACCCCACGTCAAATTAAAAAAAATTGACGTGGGGGTCCCCCTAAAAATCCACACCAGACCCTTTATCCGAGCAGGCATCCTGGCAGGCAGCAAGAAAAGAGAGGGGACGAGAGAGCGGCCCCCCTCCTGAACCGTACCACGCCACATGCCCTCAACATCAGGAGGATGCTTTGGGGGTCTGTGACCCCTCAAAGCACCATGTCTCCATGTTGATGGGGACAAGGGCCTCATCCCCACAACCCTGGCCGGTCCCCTTGGTAAAGGGGGCTTCCAGATTCTGATAAGCCCCCCGCCCACAGACCCCCACAACCACCGGCCAGGGTTGTGGGGATGAGGCCCTTGTCCCCATCAACATGGGGACATGGTGCTTTGAGGGGTCACAGACCCCCAAAGCATCCTCCCAATGTTGAGGGCATGTGGCGTGGTACGGTTCAGGAGGGGAGGGGCACTCTCTCTTCCCCCCTTCTTTTCCTGCGGCCTGCCAGGTTGCATGATCAGATAAAGGGTCTGGTATGGATTTTTAGGGGGACCCCCACGCCAATTTTTTTTATTTGATGCGGGGGTTCCCCTTAACATCTATACCAGACCTGAAGAACCTGGTAATTGAATTTAGGGGAACCCCTCGCTTTTTTTTTTTTTTTTTAATCAATGAATGAATTGTCGGCTCCCGTAATACAGAGAACACTCATTGAGTGTTCTCTGTATTACGGGAGCCGACAATTCATTATAGCCGTGAGTGATTTTAAAATAATTTTTTTTCTTCAGAAATTACACTTTGTGCAGGGACAGTTCTAAGTACAGGAAACATGCGCCCCTTTACAGGTATACTATAGACACCCCCCAGGTAAGAAATTTAAAGGAATATTACACTTTTATTGTTTATTGTTTCATTATTAAAATCACTGCTCCTGAAAAAACTGCCGTTTTTAAATCTTTTTTTGCATTGATTCATGTCCCTTGGGGCAGGACCCAGGTCCCCAAACACTTTTTAGGACAGTAACTTGCATATTAGCCTTTAAAATTAGCACTTTAGAGAACAGCCCAAATTTTTCACTGTTCGCTGAACAGGCGAACAGGCAATGTTCGAGTCGAACATGAGAACTCGAAGCTCATCCCTAATAGGCACAATGACCCACATATGGTGGGAATGCCCTAGAATATGCACCTTCTGGAAGAATGTTTTTAACCTAGTTGACAGGCTGGTTGGAAGTCGGATCCCCAGAACCCTAATGATTGCCCTCTTAAATGCACAGATCCCAATGCTTTCCAAACCCTCCCGGAGGTTAATCTATTTTATATTGTTAGGTGCAGAGCTCACAGTGGCTAAGGCCTGGAAACAACCAAAAGTCTAATTTCCTGTGGCTAAAAAGAAAATATCCTGGATAATGTCTCAGGAAAAGCTGTCTAGTATATTGCTAAACACAACTAACAACTTCAAAACAGTATGGGAACCATGGGTCCAACAGATGGGTGTTTTCCTGGGTTCCCCTCCCATGCTGGTATAGAACACTCTCAGCGTTTCAGGTGATGCTCCTCATCTATGCTCTTCTTTATTTTTCCTTTCTGCTCGCTCTGAGCCTCTGCACATTTCTTTCCACTCTTCTCTCTACTCAAGTTTTTATTAGTTTAGAGGTCTATTGTTTAAGATCACAGGTATAGTCTGAGTATTCAATAATTTTATTATAATGTGATGTTCAAGATCCAGTATATGCCTCTTCCCAGATGAAGAGGTTTGGAATAATGGGAGGGTCTGGGATCCCCCCTCCAGCACAGTTAGATCCCATTTAGGGTGTTGGGGGGAGCAGAACCCACCTCCAGCTTTAATTCGTTTTTCTAAATATATACCAACAGTTGATAATCTCCAAAGATCCGGAACTGACCAAAGGCCTCTGTTCTTGTTTCTATCTGTCTTAGCTATAAATAGTTTCAATTCCTCTACACATATACTATTGTTTACTTATGTATGGCTTATGCTTTATGTATAACTTATGCATTTTGAAATAAAAAATAAAAATGGTCTTTAGGTGTCGGTGGCGCCTTCCCACCGTAACCGTGTAGAGGTACTCTTGATGAAAGCAAGAATTGGCCTTGCTGTAAAAAATTGCAATGATATGCACCTGTCAAACTTTTAATATGGTATAGGGTCTGGGATTAAGTGCTCATGCACAAGGACGTTTTAAAAAACTGGCTGCAAAGCTAGCTCAGACACCTGGAAAAATCGTCGTTAAAAACAAAATTTTTACCGCGTTTTGCATTGGCGTTTTTGCGCGTTTTTTAGCGTTAGCGTTAAGTAGCATTTTTTAAGAAACACATCTCTTGGCTATAGCACTCAGAAAACAAAGAAAATATGTTGCGTGTTTTTGCGCATTTTTGTGCGTTTGTGCACGTTTTCCCGCGATTCGCGTTTTTACAGCTCTAGCTCCGCGCCACGGAACGCAATGGTCCTGGGTTTTTTTTACAGCTTAAAAACGCCTATGCCATTTGCAGCTCAAAAACGCCTAGGTGGGCATGAAGCCATAGACTAACATGGACAGGCGTTTTTAAACTGCAAAAAACGCTCAAAAAATCGGCTGTAAAAACGTCCATGTGCATGAGGCCTTAAAGTACCATTTCAGTGTATGCAGATGACACCAAGATATGCAGTGGAATAATGTCCATACAAGATGTCTCCAACTTACTAGCCGACCTCAATGCACTCAATTGTTTAAATGGGCAACTTTGTGACAAATGAGATTTAATGTTGATAAATGTAAAGTAATGCACTTGGGGGCTAAGAATGTGCATGCATCATACATACTAGGGGAGTACAACTGGGGGAATCAATGGGGAGAAGGATCTAGGTGTTTTGGTAGTTCATAGACTTAATAAAAGCATGCAAAGTCAAGCTGCAGTTTCCAAAGCAAGCAAAGTCTTTTCTTGTATTAAGAGAGGTATAGACTCGAGAGAGAGAGATATTATTTTACAAATCATTAGTAAAACATAATTTGGAATATACAGTTCAGTTTTGGGCACCAGTTCACAAAAAGGATATCAGGGAACTGGTGATCGAGAAGAGCAACCAAACTGATGAACCAAAGAGGCATGGAGGAGCTCAGCTATGAGGAAAGATTAGAGGAACTGAATGTATTCTCTCTTGAGAAGAGGAGATTAAGGGGGATATGATCAATATGTATAAACAGTAAGTGGTCCATATAGCAAACTTGGTATAGAATTATTTACTTTAAGGTTATCACAGAAGACAAGGGGGCACTCTTTACATCTGGAGGAATAGAGATTTAATCTCCAAATATGGAAAGTTTTCTTTACAGTAAGAGCTGTGAAACTGTGGAATAGACTCCCTCGAGAGCTGATTATAGCCAGCTCAGTAGATTGCTTTAAAAAAGGCCTGGATTCCTTCCTAAATAATATAACTGGATACTAACATTTATAGGTAAAGTTGATTCAGGGAATATCAGATTAACTCTCTGGGGATCAGGAAGGATTTTTTTCCCCTGCTGGAGCAAATTGGATCATGCTTTGTTGTTTTTTTTTGCCTTCCCTGGATCAACTGTGGGTATAGGATTGTGTATATGGGTTTGTATGTTTTTTTTTCCTTTTAGTGGTTGAACTAGATGGACTTGTGTCTTTTTTTCAATCTGACTAACTATGTAACTACAGTATATATGGCCACAAACAGCTACAAACAGAACAATGGAAACCAAAAAAACTGTTCTTCTACAACACACGGCACCCCTGCTTTTGGAAAGCATGGGGACTCTGCAGACTCTCATAGAAAGGAGAAGTGATGATGCACCCCTACCAGCAGACATGCCTGGCAAGATTGCTGCACTCCTTTCAAATCACTTCTGGCTTGCCAGAGTGTTTATGCAGATCTTTGATGTCATTTCTTGCCTAGCACAACAACAAATCCACTTTACAGTACACATCTGAGTGGAGACATAAAGATGGCTTACTCCTGGCAGGAACCACAAGCAGGGCCACTCCTGTTATAAGTACAAAGATCACTGCTCTAGTCTCCAGTCTCACAGTGAATAGGCTCTGCTCGTAGTGAAGGAAAAAAAGAAGTTCCTGGATGGCCGCACTTCAAAAAGGCATCTTTATTTAGTCAAATAAAATCCAAATACAATCACATCATCAAATCATGGCAGACAGGACAGATAGCTAATGCGTTTCATGTCTCATGCAGCGCTTAATCATAGCTCCTGTAAAATGATTTCATCCTGACATTCACTTATTAGTGCAGGCTAGCTAGAGCTTTCTAGTATTATTATGTGCAGGAGTAATATCAGGGCTCAAAATTTTAAGACCTGAGCTACCTGCCAGGCCTCAAAGGTTACTCGCCACCAGTTGCCCCACCCAACTCCTACTCTGCTCCGTCCCTAATTCCACCCCTAAACATGCCCTCTTAAATTACCCCATGGAATGACTGTCAGGGCTGGGCTCAGCCCTTCCTTTGCAGAGCTCTGTGCTCAGCTTTCGGTAAATTTCCAGTACTCTTCAATCCACTCACCTGGTCTTCATTTCCTGCTCGTCAGCTAGCCCTGCTGGCTATTTAAACTGCCAGGATCAGATCTCCTGTGCCTTCACCTGGTCAACATATCCAGATATTATTCTCTGCTGTGTTTTCCTGTTAAAGACTTTTGCCTGACTGACTTCCCTTCTGGTTCCTGATCCTGTTTACTGCTTCTACTACGCTGATCTCTGGATTCCTATTGCACTGCCTTGTTCCAACTACCCGCTCTGGTTACCGAACCCTGGTTATGTTTTGACTATGTTTGCTCTGTTTGTACCATTTTACCATTTTATTAAAAAGTGTGATTTTTTTACTGCACTTCTGTCTTAGTTTGATTCATGGTTCCTGACTAGGGATGAGCTTCGTGTCCGAGTCGGCTGTTCGCCCGTTCGGCGAATTCCAAACGTTATGAGCCGTTCGTGCCAAATTCGTGTGGCACTCACGGCCCACAATGCACTGCGCCATCGCAGTGCATTGCTGGCTCATGATTGCCCAAGCATGCACTGTGACCCCGCATGCTTGGCCAATCACAGCGCCGGCAGCGAGGAGAGCCACGATTGCCTGTGGCCAATCATAGCTCAGGCTGTGTAGTACACGCCCCACACTATATAAGGCCGCCAGTGCGGCGGCCTTGTGTAGTGTGTTGGCGTCTGTAGGAGTTAGTGGGTGTTCTGTGTACCTTCAATACAGTATACACCGATCGTTATCGGCCAATTTTGCGTTCTTGCTCTTCTGTAGTGGTTGTTGTCTGCTTGCCCTGACTGCAGTATACACCGCTATATCCACCTGTATAGCTAGCTATATTTCTCTTTTTTAATAGAGCTTGCAGTCAGTTGTAGGAGATTGTGCGTGCTGTCTGCATTCCCTGAACCCAGTATACACCGCTATATCCACCTATATAGATAACTATCTTGCTCTCTTTTAATAGAGCTTGCAGTCAATTGTAGGAGATTGTGCGTGCTGTCTACGTGCCCTGAACCCAGTATACACCGCTATATCCACCTATATAGCTAACTATCTTGCTCGTTTTAAATAGAGCTTGCAGTCAGTTGTAGGAGATTGTGCGTGCTGTCTGTGTGCTCTGAACCCAGTATACACTGCTATATCCACCTATATAGCTAACTATCTTGCTCTCTTTTAATAGAGCTTGCAGTCAGTTGTAGGAGATTGTGCGTGCTGTCTGCGTGCCCTGAACCCAGTATATACCGCTATATCCACCTATATAGCTAACTATCTTGCTCGTTTTAAATAGAGCTTGCAGTCAGTTGTAGGAGATTGTGCGTGCTGTCTGCGTGCCCTGAACCCAGTATACACCGCTATATCCACCTATATAGCTAACTATCTTGCTCTTTTTAAATAGAGCTTGCAGTCAGTTGTAGGAGATTGTGCGTGCTGTCTGCGTGCTCTGAACCCAGTATACACCGCTATATCCACCTATATAGCTAACTATCTTTCTCTTTTTAAATAGAGCTTGCGGTCAGTTGTAGGAGATTGTGCATGCTGTCTGCGTGCTCTGAACCCAGTATACACCGCTATAGCCACCTATATAGCTAACTATCTTTCTCTTTTTAAATAGAGCTTGCAGTCAGTTGTAGGAGATTGTGTGTGCTGGCTGCGTGCTCTGACCTGTGAGAGCTTCCAGAGTGGTGGAGTAGGAGAGGGAGCTGATGACTTCAGTCAGCCCAGGCCAGGTGCCTGTTTCTCAGCCTAATGAAGGACGTGGAGCCCCTAAGCTCCTGGAGCTCATCAAGAAGGAGAGGTTGTTCTTGGAGAACCAACTGGATCTTGCAGATTGGTCTCTGAGACAGCCAGGAGAGGATGCGGAGAAATCTGCAGACAGAAGAAAGAAAGCTAAAAGCTTAATTGTGAAGGCTTCCCGCAGCTACTGCGAGAAAATGAAGGTCCTGGCGGAGCTAAGGAACCGGAGAGACAGATCGGGTGTTGTAAAGAGACAGGAGTTCAAGACGGTGATAGACGGGTTGAAGAAGCAGTGCAACTTGATGGGTGAGCTGTTATCCAACCTGATTGACAGTGCTTCTAGTGAGAAAGAATTCCTATCTAATGTGGAGAAGGCGGTGAGAGTAGCGTGTGACGAGGGGTCCCAGGCAGGGAGACGCCGCGGACAGCGTCTAGCCCCAAGCACAACGCAAGAGGAGGAAATGGCGGGTCCCTCTGAGGAGGCCACCCGTGAAGAGACAGAAAGAGTAGTGGAAGGAAAGATGGACGGTGAGAAACCAGTGAAAAAGACTGTGGGTGTGGGAAAGCCATTGACCTGCAAAGAGACAGTCCCAGTGCGTAAAGGTGCAGAGAAACCTGGAAAAGTGGAAAGTGTCCCTAAAGACAAAACGGGTAATCAGCCTGTGTGTGAGGCTGTGATCCCGGGTGGCGTTGTAGGTCCCAGTGAAGCAGAAGGAAAGCAGCAAAGGAACAAGAAAGACTCTAAAAAGGTGAAGATACCAGTGGTGCAGTTAACAAGACTGAAAGACAAACAAGAAATGGACTTACCTTGTATGCAGTCCCCAGTGATCCCGGGCGGTAGTTGTAAGCAGGGCATGCCGTCAGCAGAGCTGTCGGCTGCCGCTGCTGCAAGCCGACCTCAGGGAGAGGGGAAGGGGGTTGGTGGTTGTAATGGTGGTGTAAAGAGCCAGGCCAGCTTGGCCGCCGCTGTGGGGAAGGTTACAGTGACGGCCGGCGGCAAGGCTCCTGGTGGTGCGGTAATGGCGGCTGCTGATAGCAAAACGCCGTCTTTTCGCGGGCAAAAGGGCGGGTCTGTTGGGCGTGAGCCTAATGTAAAGACAATGGGGGAGGGTGACGCGCTTCCGGTAGGCGGATCGGCCTCTCGCGGGGTTGATTCAGGGCCGGAAGTGATGTCAGCGGGAGCGGAAGTTGGCCGTGGAAAGCATTTCCGGCCGGTGGTTAACACAGCTTCCGGTCCAGCGCTTCACGCAAATGTTGTTGACAGTTCTAATAATATGGATATGTCTGATAGTTTGGAACTTGGTCAGGGGATTGCATGGGGAGATTGCCCAATGGGGGAACTGGATGAGGGTAATCCAGCACTGGACTATATTAGAGGTCTAGAAGGATCCCAAAGTGAAGGAGAAAAAAAAAAAGGGCAAGTTCCAGTAGACTCCTGCGGGGCTCATATGGAAGTAGAGTGGAAGGAGGCCTGGAACACGCTTCTTTGTAGTTCAGAGGATGAGACCCCTTTAGGAAATCATCCGAGTGTAGAAAGGGTGGAGGGTAATGCTTCTCGTGCTGGGGAGATAAGGGTGTCACCGTCTGCTCCCCCCTCTGTACCTGTGACAGGAGCCCCTCCCCCTGAGCCTATTTTGAGGGGTTCACCAGAGATAAGGTTACTAACGGCCTTAAGGGAGAAACGGTCTTATGCTAAAGTAGCAGGAGCAAATGTGGCTCTGGGCCACATCTATCACCAGTTTGGGGCCGGGAATTTCCGGGTTCCCCCGGCTGATCAGTCCTCAGGGGCCAATTCTTGGTCAAGAGGGACTGGTGGTCCGGAGCGTAAGAGGAGAAATGTGGTACAGTTGCGTTGGGAGGGAGGTGGTCAGTGCCCCACTAGAGGCCAGGTGGTAGATATGGTCCTGTCCTTAGGTATTAAGGTAGAGGAACTTTATGCGGTGATTCACCCGTCTGGTTCCCCTGATTTTGATATCAGCTTCATGAACGCGGTCATCATGGAGCTGTTTATCACAGCCTTTGGCATGATTAGGGGAACTGATCCTTGGAAGGGGTTTCGGGTGATCCCTCTAAGTAGGCAGGAGGATATTAAAACTCTTACAATATTGGTAAGAAATGAGAGTTTGCCCCCAGAGGACATTGCGACTTGGTTGGGGAGATACGGCCAGTTGCAGTGTCCTCTAAACAAGTGTCGTGATGAGAAGGGGGTCTGGACTGGAGCATGGAATACTAGGATCAAGCTAAAAAGAGCTGGCAGCACAGTTGCGCATGTCCCGGGCAGTGCTTTTCTGGGAAGGGACAGGATCCTAGTGTTCTATCCAGGACAGCCCCTTCGGTGTTTTAGGTGTGGGTGCCCGACCCATTTGAGTGCTGACTGCACAGTGGTCCGGTGCATTAAGTGCAACAGGTTCGGGCACTCGGGGGAGGCATGTGATCAGATCTGCTGCAACCTCTGTGGCCAGATGGGACATCCATTTAGTAGATGCCCTAAGGCCTACAGAGGGGAAACAGCAGATGGGAATAAACCAAACAGTAGTAAGGCTCCGCCTCCTGCTGGGCGGGGTCCTGGGAATAAAAAACAAAGTGCTGACCCTGAGGCTGGGGTGAGACGTGGGAAAACCCAGCCTCAGCAAGAAGGTAATATACCTCAGAAGGTTAAAGAGGTCAGGTCTGTGCCTGGGGAGGCTGCTCAAGCACCTGCAAATGAGGTGGAGGAAGAAGGGGTGGTTGGGCTTCCCCCCTCGGAGGGGGTGGTTCAGGTTCCAGCCCCCCAGTCTTCTGGTCCTGTTCCCCTCCCTCGGAGGCGGCGACCAGGTGGACGCCCAGTTAGGGTCTCCTCATCTGACTCTTCGGCAGGGGACAGTCAGACAGGGGAGGAGGAGATGGAGGTTTCGATGAAGGGTGCCCAAAAGCGCCCCAAGGAACAGTCTGATGAAGAGGGGGAGGTTAACTGGGTAACAGTTAAAAAGAAGAGTGGGAAGAAGAAGAAAAAAAAGGCCCCACCCCTTGAGGTGGAATCAAGGCCCCAGTCAGAGTCTAGTAACAAAGGGGATGCTGCGCTTATACTCTTCTCTTCTGGAGAAGAGTATAGTGATGAGGATATGTAAAATTTTATTTCCTTGTATAGCCTAGTATTTTTGTAAGTTTGTATTATGTTCAAGTGGATGTAAACTAATGTTTGGTTTTCTTATGTAAAGTATTGTATATTTCGGTAGCAGTTTTGGATTAAAAAAATATCCACCTATATAGCTAACTATCTTGCTCTCTTTTAATAGAGCTTGCAGTCAGTTGTAGGAGATTGTGCGTGCTGTCTGCGTGCCCTGAACCCAGTATATACCGCTATATCCACCTATATAGCTAACTATCTTGCTCGTTTTAAATAGAGCTTGCAGTCAGTTGTAGGAGATTGTGCGTGCTGTCTGCGTGCCCTGAACCCAGTATACACCGCTATATCCACCTATATAGCTAACTATCTTGCTCTTTTTAAATAGAGCTTGCAGTCAGTTGTAGGAGATTGTGCGTGCTGTCTGCGTGCTCTGAACCCAGTATACACCGCTATATCCACCTATATAGCTAACTATCTTTCTCTTTTTAAATAGAGCTTGCGGTCAGTTGTAGGAGATTGTGCGTGCTGTCTGCGTGCTCTGAACCCAGTATACACCGCTATAGCCACCTATATAGCTAACTATCTTTCTCTTTTTAAATAGAGCTTGCAGTCAGTTGTAGGAGATTGTGTGTGCTGGCTGCGTGCTCTGACCTGTGAGAGCTTCCAGAGTGGTGGAGGAGGAGAGGGAGCTGATGGCTTCAGTCAGCCCAGGCCAGGTGGCTGTTTCTCAGCCTGAGGAAAGGCGTGGTGCCCTAAAACTCCAGGAGTTTGTTAAGGAGGAGAGGATGTACTTAGAAAACCAGCTTGACTTGGTTGACTGGTCTCTGAGACAGCCAGGTGAAGACATGGAGAAATCTGCGGAGAGGAAAAGGAAAGCCAAGAGCTTAATAGTAAAGGCTTCTCGCTGTTACTGCGAAAAAATCAAAGTTTTGGCCGAGCTGAGGAATAGACCCGACAGATCAAGTATCAGGAAGAGATCAGAATTTAAACCTGCCATAGATGGACTGAAAAAGCAGTGTAATATGCTTGGTGAGCTTTTATCAAATCTAATTGAAAGTGCCTCAAGCGAAAAGGACTTTCTGTTGAGTATAGAAAAAGTTATGAAAGTGGCATGCGATGAGGGCTCTCAAGCAGTAAGACGCCGCAAGCAGCGTTTAACCCCAACTACAGCACCAGAAGGAGAGATGGAGGGTCCCTCTATGGAGGACACCTATGTAGAAGCAGAAGTGGAGGAAAAAGGCCGGTAACCCCAATATTGGTGGAGGCTCCAGCTGTAGCTGCAACCCCGGCCAGGAAAGAGACATCCCTGGTAAATGGGAGTGTGGAGGAGAGCGGTGATGGGAGAAGAAACCCCAAGGCAAAGAATGCTGTTCCAGATGGTACTGCGGAGGGGCCAGGTAAGCCTAAGGGGAGCCAGCCTGTGTGTGTGGCTGTGACCCCAGGTGGCAGTTTGGGTCCCGGTGATGCAGGAGGGAGGCAATATCAGAAGGATAGCAAGGAGAAGAAAGACTTTAAGGAAAAATGTGAGAAGATTCCTGTGGTACAGCTAGCAAGACTGGTAGAAGATAAAGAAAAATCAGACTTACCAAAACAGTCCCCAATGATCCCGGCCGGTGATTGCAAGCAAGGCACGCCGTCAGCTGAGTTGTGGGCTGCCGCTGCTGCAAGCCGGGCCCAGGGTAAGGGGAAGGGGGTTAAAACGTGTGGAGGGAGTGAGAAGAGCAAAGACAGCTTGGCCGACACTGTGGTTGGTGGTGTAGTGAAGGCTAGCAGCAAAGCTCCGGGTGACTTGGTAATGGCGGCCGCCGACAATAGAACGCCGTCTTCCCGTGGGAGGGAGGGCGGTACTGTTGGGCGGGGAGCCAATAGGAGTGCAATGAGAGCGGGGGACGCACTTCCGGTAGGCGGATCTGTTCCTGGCGGGGATAGTTCGAGGCCGGGAGTGAAGATTGCGGAAGCGGAGGTTGACCGCGGGAGGCCCCTTCGGTCAGTGACACCTGGGACTTCCGGTATTCCATCTTGTCAGGAGAATGCTGGCGGGACTGATATGGAAATATCTAATGGTCTGGAACCAGGTCAGGTTTCTGCTTGGGGAGATTGTCCCATGGGGGAGCTAGGAGATGACAGCCCTGCTATGGATTATATTCGAGGTTTAGAAGGGTCCCAACGGGAGCAGGGACAGGTGCCAGTGGATTCCTGTGGGGCCTATACAGAGGTGGCCTGGCAGGAGAATTGGAACGCTCTCTTCTATAGTTCAGAGGAGGAGGCCCCTCCAATGGAACAGTCTAGTGGGGGGGGACAGTAGGTGTCCCCAAGCTGAGAGGGTTGCTGTGTTGCCCCTGGTTGCTCCACCTGTCCCAGCAATAGAGGCTCCTCTTCCTGAACCTGTTTTGAAGGGGTATACCGGAAGTGAGGCTGCTAACAGCCTTAGGGGAAAGATGTTCCTACGCAAATGTGGCAGGGTCAAATGTTGCGCTGGACCACCTGTACCATCAGTTCGGGGCTGATAATTTTCGGGTGCCCCCGGCTGATCAGTCCTCCGGGGCAAATTCATGGTCTAGGGGGACGGGTGGTCCTGAACACAAACGTAGGAATGTTGTACAGTTAAGGTGGGAGGGCAGTGGCCAATGCCCTACAAGGGGTCAGGTTGTGGACATGATCCTATCATTGGGGATCAAGGTTGGGGAAATTTGTGCAGTAATCCACCCATCGGGTTCCCCTGATTTTGACATAAGCTTCATGAATGTGGTAATCATGGAGCTTTTTATTACTTCATTTGGTCTAATCAGGGGGACGGATCCGTGGAAAGGGTTCCATATAATTCCTTTGAGTAGACAAGAGGACATCAAGAACATAACAATCTTAGTTAGAAATGAGAGTCTGCCCCCAGAGGACATTGCAACTTGGTTAGGAAGACATGGCCAATTGCAGTGTCCTCTAAATAAATGCCTGGATGAACGAGGGGTGTGGACTGGGGCATGGAACACTAGGATTAAGTTAAAAAGGGCCGGCAACACGGTTGCACATGTCCCAGGTAGTGCTTTCCTGGGAAGGGATAGGATCCTGGTGTTCTATCCAGGCCAACCCCGTCGTTGTTTTAGATGTGGGTGCCCAACCCACTTGAGTGCAGACTGCACAGTGGTGCGGTGCATCAAGTGCAACAAATTTGGGCACTCAGGGGAGTCTTGTGGCCTGATCTGCTGCAACCTCTGTGGTCAAATGGGGCATCCATTTAGTAGATGCCCCAGGGCGTACAGGGGAGAAGCAGCAGTGGGCAGTAGATCGGGTGGTAATGCTGCTCCACCTCCAGCTGGGCGGAGATCTGGAGGGGAGGGGCAGAGTAACGTGTCTGGGCAGGGGGGGCAGGAGGAACCCCGGACTCAGAAGGAAACTAAGGTGCCCCAGAAAGAGAAGGGGGTTCGGTCTACAAATGTAGCCCGGGCTCCTGATAGTATAGTTCAAGCTTCTATAAGTAAGGTTGGGTCCATGATGCCTTCTGAGTCTCTCCCTTCCGGGGGAGTGGTGCAGGGATCTTGTCCCTCAGTTCCTGGTCCCTCTCCCCTTCCTCTGAGGCAGCGATCTGGTGGTCGCTTAGCTGCCACCTCCTCGTCTGATTCCTCAGCGGGTGAGAGCCAGACCGGGGAGGAGGAGATGTCAGTAAAGGGCGCTCAGAAGCGTCCTAAAGAGTTATCAGATGAGGAAGGTGAGGTAACCTGGGTAACGGTCAAGAAGAAGCATAGTAAAAAGAAGAAGAAAAGGGTCCCACTACCTGAGGTGGAGTCTAGGTCCTCACCAGGGCCTAGCAACAGGGGTGAAGCTCATCTTCTAGATTTTTTCTCAGGGGATGAGTGTGTTGAAGATATGTAAATATAATTGTACAGTTCCACGGATGTTGTGATTCCAAGTGATATGATTATGTTATGAGTGGAATGTAACTGATGTTGTTTTTGTAAAGTTTTGATTTCTTGTATGTTTTGGTAGCAGAAAATCATTAAAAAAATATCCACCTATATAGCTAACTATCTTGCTTTTTTTAAATAGAGCATGCAGTCAGTTGTAGGAGATTGTGCGTGCTGTCTGCGTGCTCTGAACCCAGTATACACCGCTATATCCACCTATATAGCTAACTATCTGGCTCTTTTTAAATAGAGCTTGCAGTCAGTTGTAGGAGATTGTGCGTGCTGTCTGCGTGCTCTGAACCCAGTATACACCGCTATATCCACCTATATAGCTAACTATCTGGCTCTTTTTAAATAGAGCTTGCAGTCAGTTGTAGGAGATTGTGCGTGCTGTCTGCGTGCTCTGAACCCAGTATACACCACTATATTCACCTATATAGCTATCTATCTTGCTCTTTTTAAATAGAGCTTGCAGTCAGTTGTAGGAGATTGTGCGTGCTGTCTGCATGCCCTGAACCCAGTATACACCGCTATATCCACCTATATAGCTAACTATCTTTCTCTTTTTAAATAGAGCTCGCAGTCAGTTGTAGGAGATTGTGCGTGCTGTCTGTGTGCTCTGAACCCAGTATACACCGCTATATCCACCTATATAGCTAACTATCTTGCTCGTTTTAAATAGAGCTTGCAGTCAGTTGTAGGAGATTGTGTGCTCTGAACCCAGTATACACCGCTATATCCACCTATATAGATAACTATCTTGCTCTTTTTAAATAGAGCTTGCAGTCAGTTGTAGGAGATTGTGCTTGCTGTCTGCGTGCCCTGAACCCAGTATACACCGTTATATCTACCTACATAGCTCTTCTCTAATTGAGCCATCTGCCATCTGCAGGAGTTAGTGGATGTTGTGTGTGCCTCCAGCACAATATACACTACCCAATTGCTGGTTTTCCCATCTCCCTTCAGGCCATTACCATGTCTGGAAGGCCAGCAAGGAGAGGCCGACAGGCGTGAGCCAATAAAAGAGGGCAAGCAGGCTCTGTGTCTAGAGACAACAGTGCTGGTCGTGGACGCGGTGCATCGTCATCATCAGCACGTGGCCATGGGACACGCTTGTCCTTCTTTTCGGCAGCTGGACATGTTGAGCCGCAACATGCCAGTGACTTGGTAGAGTGTATGACCAAGCCCTCTTCATCCTCCTCATCCTCTCTCACCCAGGCTCAGGGTACTAGCAAAGCAGCTGCCAACGCATCGTCTTCCCTCCTCTCAATGTCATCATCAGTGACTCCTTCCCTAGACCCACCACATCCTCCTGAGGAGTCTCCTGAACACTTTGAGCACAGTGTTGGGTACATGCTCCAGGAGGATGCCCAGTGTTTTCTAGGCTCTGATGATGACACTCAGCTAGAGGAAGGCAGTAGCGTGAATGCAGAGAGAGGGGATGCTCAAGAAGGACAGCAATCTGGCAGTCATGTTCCACAAGCTGCAGCATACTGCCGGGTTTGCTACAGCGATGAAGAGGGAGGGGATGATGAGGGTACTGACTCCACGTGGGTGCCTGGTAGGAGAGAGGAGGAGGAGGAGGAGGCACATGTCCAACGAGGCAGGATGCCCTCCGGGGGCCAGCTTAGGGGCAGCACACCGACTGAATCACACTGCAGAGCTTCGCCTGTGCAGGGCGCTGTCTCTGTGCATTATTCTAAAAGTTCTTAGGTGTGGGCCTTTTTTTTTAGACGAGTGCATCAGATCGCACCGCTGTTATTTGCAACATATGTCTCAAGCGTATCTCGCGTGGCCAAAACATCAGCCGCTTGGGCACCACATGCTTGACCAGACATATGTTGACCTGCCATGCAGCTCGTTGGCAAGCGTACCTCAAAGACCCACACCAAAGAACAAAGCGGACCTCTCCTTGATCCTCATCAGCTGGCATCTCCAACCCCACTAGACCTTCAGTCCTCTCTGAAACCTGCCCAGAGATGAATGAAGGTGTAGAATTAGGTATGTCACAGCCAAGTGCTTCCGGGCACTCTGCTAGCAGTACACCCACGTCCAATTATAGCAAGCAAATGTCCCTGCCCCAGCTGCTGGACTGGCAAAAGAAGTTCACTCCCAGCCATTCACATGCCCAGCGGTTGAATGTTAGCTTGGCTAAATTGCTAGCACTTCAACTGCTGCCTTTTCAGTTGGTAGACTCAGCCCCCTTCCGTGAGTTTGTACAATGTGCAGTTCCTCAGTGGCAGGTTCCCAAACGCCACTTTTTCTCACGGAAGGTGATTCCGGCTCTCTACCGGCATGTGGAAGGCAATGTCCTTGCCTCACTGGACAGGGCGGTCAGCAGTAAGGTGCATATTACCGCTGACTCATGGTCCAGCAGGCATGGACAGGGACGTTACCTGTCTTTCACGCCCCATTGGGTCACTCTTCTGGCAGCTGGGAAGGATGCAGGACAAGGTGCAGTAGTGTTGGAGGTTGTTCCGCCACCACGCCTCCAAAATGCTACTATTGGTTGTGACACACCTCTCTCCTCCACCCCCTCCTCTTCTTCTTCCTCCATGGCCTCTTCCAGTGCTCTGTCCTCAGAATCAGCGGTGCTCCGTAGGAGTTCCAGGGGCTACGCAAGTACGCAGGCAAAACGATGCCATGCCGCGCTTGCGCTGGTTTGTTTGGGGGACAGGAGCCACACTGGGGAGGATGTTTTGTCAGCTCTGCAGGGGCAGGCCGAGAGGTGGTTGACGCCACGCCAGCTTAAGCCAGGAATGGTGGTTTGCGACAATGGCACCAACCTCCTCTCCGCCCTCCGACAGGGACAACTGACCCATGTGCCCAGTGTGGCTCACGTCCTTAACCTGGTGGTGCAGCGGTTCTTGGGCATGTACCCAGGCTTACAGGATGTCCTGAAGCAGGCCAGGAAAGTCTGTGTGCATTTCCGCCGATCATTTCATGCCTGTGCTCAGCTGGCTGAGCTCCAAAAGGAGTTGAACCTGCCCAAGAACCGCCTTATATGTGATGTCCACCAGGTGGAACTCAACGTTGGCCATGCTGCAGCGGCTGCACACGCAGCAGAGGGCCATCAATGAGTACCTGTGCGACTACGGCACCAGGACAGGGTCAGGGGAGCTCGGTTTTTTCTCACCACGCCAGTGGGGCATGATCAGGGATGCATGCACTGTCCTGTCACCGTTTGAGGAGGCCACAAGGATGGTGAGCAGTGACAGTGCATGCATCAGTGACACTGTACCTCTTGTCCACCTCTTGGAGCATACGCTGCGTGGAATAATGGACAGGGCACTTGAGGCAGAACAGAGGCAGGAAGAGGAGGACTTCCTTGCCTCTCAAGGCCCCCTTTATCCAGACAGTGTTCCTGCTGTGCCACCCATCACACAGGAAGAGGATGAGGAGGAGGAGGAGGATGATTGTGTCAGCATGGAGGTGGAGGCTGGCACTCAGCATCAGCAGCAGCAGCAGTCTTGTAGGGATAATTTACAGTCCCAAGAAACCCATGGACTTGTACGTGGCTGGGAGGAGGTAGCTGCGGATCATGTTGTCCTTAGTGACCCAGAGGACTCCGGACCGAATGCCTCAGCTAACCTACGCTGCATGGCCTCCCTGATCCTGCAAAGCCTGCGGAAGGATCCTCATATTCTTCGGATCAAGGAGAGGGACCATTACTGGCTGGCCACTCTCCTTGATCCACGGTACAAGGGTAAGGTTGCCGACCTTATCTTGCCGTTGCAGAGGGAGCAGAGGATGGGACATCTCTGGGAGGCCTTGCAGAAAGGTCTGTGCAACGCGTTCCCAGAGACTGGGAGGTTACAAACTCCTGGTCCTGGACAACGTGTTGCTGAGGCATCGGTCAGAAGGAGCGGTGGAGAAGGTGGCCGTCTGACCGATGCTTTCAGACAATTTTTTAGTCCGCAGCCCCAAGGTATGATCGGTTCCAGCAACCATCGTCAGCGTCTGATTTACATGGTGCAGGAATACCTAGGGGCAAGGTCAGACTTGGACACCTTTCCCACCGAAAATACTCTGGCTTACTGGGTCTTGAGGAAGGATCACTGGTCAGAGCTTGCACAGTATGCAATTGAGCTACTGGCCTGTCCTGCATCCAGCGTTCTTTCGGAATGCACCTTCAGTGCTGCTGGTGGCTTTGTTACCGATCACAGGGTGCGCCTGTCCACCGACTCAGTTGATCGACTGACCTTCATCAAGATGAATCAGTCTTGGATCACCCACAGCTACCAAGCACCTGAAGCTGATGTAACCAAATCATTTTTTTAGAAATATCACTCCCTTCAAGACTGCCTATGCTGATGCTGAGTGACTGTCCTGTTATGTTGATTGTCTATCCTCTTCCTCCTCCGCTGATATGTTGGAAGAACATTTTTGGTTCTGGGTGATGCCACCAGCCCAATTTTTCTGCCCCTGTTTAACAGGGGCGTTTAATTACAATTTTTGATGCAATGATTTGCAGCAGGGCTCATTCCTGCACTACAACTAGAGTATATGGGAGAGGTTGCAGTGTCGTGGCACCAGCACCAGTGCCTAAGGCCCAATTTTTCTGCCCCTGTTTAACAGGGGCGTTTAATTACAATTTTTGATGCAATGCTTTGCAGCAGGGCTCATTCCTGCACTACAACTAGAGTATATGGGAGAGGTTGCAGTGTTGTGGCACCAGCACCAGTGCCTAAGGCCCAATTTTTCTGCCCCTGTTTAACAGGGGCGTTTAATTACAATTTTTGATGCAATGCTTTGCAGCAGGGCTAATTCCTGCAATAAAACTAGAGTATATGGGAGAGGTTGCAGTGTGGTGGCACCAGCACCAGTGCCTAAGGCCCAATTTTTCTGCCCCTGTTTAACAAGGACATGTAATTACAATTCTTGATATAATATTTCACAGGAGGGCCCGTTCCTGTGCCCACCCAGAGTAACTGTGAGGACTTATAGTGTTGTGGCACCAGCACCACAACCACCAAAGGTCAATTTTTCTACCACTGTTCAATTTACAATTCTTGATATAATCGTTCACAGCAGGGCGCTCCAGCGCCCACCAAGAGTCACTTTGAGGGCTTACAATGTTGTGGCAAAACCAACACCTTGTTCCGCCATTTCTGCAGAGCATATAGGGCAGGCCCCTACTTTCAAACATCCAACTTATAAACATCTCCTACTTGCAAACAGAAGGAGACAACAGCAAGTGAGATGAAAAAAGACGGACGGCAAAACAAATTATACAGGGGTGATAACCCTTCCCTATGTTTTCCAAAAAGCTTAAAAATAGTTTTTTTGACTGGAGCTACACTTTAAAAATGTACCAGTTGAAAATTACAAACAGATTCTACTTAACACAACAAACCTACACAGTCCCTGTCTTGTTTGCACCGCCTGTATACTGCTGTTCTGAGTATATAGGGCCTGGGGGCCACACGTATTTCCTTTTTTTAATATGGGTACGGGGTTCCCCTTAATATCCGTACAAGACCCAAAGGGGCTGGTAATGGGCAGGGAGGGCTACCCATGCCATTTTTTTCAATGATTTTCAACCATATTGCAGGAACCAGATATAACATTAAAACCGCAAGCAGCTTTAAATGACGTTATTTCCGTTAAATGTCATTTTGTGCAGGGACTGTTCTAAACACGGGAAACACGTGGCACTTCACAGGCATACTATAGACACCCCCCAGGCACAATATTTAAAGGAATATTTCACTTTTTTTCACTTTAATCGTCATTAAAATCAGTACTCCCGCCAAAACTGCCATTTTTAAATACATTTTAGGCATTGACCCATGTCCCCTGGGGCAGGAGCCAGGTCCCCAAACCCTTTTTAGGACAGTATCTTGCATATTAGCAGTTAAAATTAGCACTTTTAATTTCGAACGTTCGAGTCCCATAGACTTCAATGGGGTTCTAACGTTTTTACGAATTTGGGGTCCGTTCGAAAGTTCTAGTGCGAACCGGACCAGGGGGTGTTCGGCTCATCCCTATTCCTGACAGTAGTTGAAGGCCATGAATTCAGAAGATGCAGGCAATCCACTTATTGGTAATATTTTTTTCCCGACTGGATGAGCAGGATCACAGCAAGGATCAGTTTGTCATAGCGTTACAGATGCTCCTGATTCGCACTGCTCACCTGGATCCTCCTACTGAAGCTGTTCTGGTACAACCTGTATTGCAGGCTGTCCCTGCTGCTGCCCCAGTCTCTGTGCAGGCACCTGCCTTGAATATTCCCTCTATAAGAAGACGTTTCTCTCTGCGGAGGAGAGGGCCTTTAGGAGAAGGAAGAGATTGTGCCTTTATTGTGGCCAGGCAGGTCTCTTCCTAAAGTCTGGTCCTTCCCGTCCGGGAGGATGCTTGCACCTGAGGTCATGTAGGGGAAAGAGCTTAGGTGGCATTGTTACGTCCCCAGTTATCCAGAAGGATAAGCCCCTGGTTCCGGTTACCCTTTCTTGGCCTGAGTCGTCCATCGACATACAGGCTCTAATCAACTCTGGGGCTGCAGGCCTGTTCATAGATGGTGCTTTTTTTATCCAAGCATTCGATTCCACTGCAGCTTCATGCCACTCCACTTGCCATTGAGGCTATTGATGGGAGACCTCTACAATCTGCCTATGTGACTCATGAGACCGTGGCTGTAGTAGCTCTTCACCATGAGATAATTCAATTCCAAGTCATTTCCTCACCTCATTTCCTGGTTGTTATTGGTTATACTTGGTTACAGAAGCACAACCCCTCTTTTGATTGGCTTCCTGCTGAGGTTCTTTCCTGGTCGTCACAATGCAGGAAGACATGTTTTCAGAAAGTGGCTAAGATCTTGTGCACCTCCTTACTCTCTTCCCTTCTGGAGGAGTACTGCAAATTTAGCAATGTCTTTGCTAAATGAGGGCCCCAGAAGCTGTAGCGCTGATAATTAGCACAGGGCAACCGCACAAGTAGTGGCCAAAACCACCCCACTTCAACCATCTGTTATACCAAAAATTCCAGTGATATTTTTTCCAAAAAAACAAGGGAATCCCATTGTATCTCCGATTCCTCTGTAGATTCATCACTTCCCTCCTCACAATTAAATGTCATTAATCTCGGCATACATTCTCACTCCAGAGGAAATTACAGTTCTTTCCAAAGGTCTTACCTTCTGCTGAAATAATAAATTGGGCAAGTTTGTAGCGATTAAAGACCTACATATATATACCCGCAAATTACTACTTAAAAGTATGTTTGAGAAGGAAAAACCTGGTACTGAAGGCTGTCGTACATTTAGTGAACAACAGGCCGGTGATGGCGAACCTTGGCACCCCAGATGTTTTGGAACTACATTTCCCATGATGCTCCACTACACTGCTCAGTGCATGAACATCATGGGAAATGTAGTTCCAAAACATCTGGAGTGCCAAGGTTCGCCATCACTGCCTTAGACAATCTAAATTCCCTCTTGGAGGAGAGTGAGCCAAGAGACCTTATTGACATTATTGATTTAGAATCTCTTCTGGATTTAAAACAAGATACTTCATCCATTACACCAGTTGCCAAATCTTCTTTGAAAAAAACATCTTCCAGGTATCCGGCCCCAAGCTCCAATCATGGTGTCATGACTTTCCTTAAAATGGCCTCAAATCCCTAGACTTTACACTACCCCATTCTGGGAATTTATCTAAAGCCGCGTACACAAGGGCGGACTGTCTGGCCAACTTAGTCCGTCGAAACACATTTCAGCAGACAGTCCGCTCGTGTGTGGGCTTCAGCGGACTTTTTCAGCGTGCAGTCTGGCGGACTAAGTATTTCGGAATTTCCGTAATACTGTCCATCATACTTTGGTTTCAACGGACAATCCGCTCGTGAGTAGGCTAGTTCGACGGACTAAGTATGGCGCATGCTCAGAAAGGATTTACACGGCGAAAGGTTGCATTGCTGTGTATTGGACTTCCTATTTCTAGTCCCGTCGTACGTGCTGTACACGTCATCGTGCAAGCTTTCGACGGACTGTTTGTGTGTGGTCAAGTCTGTTCATTCGAAAGTAGGACGGACTGTCCGTCGGATTGTCTGACGGACTAAGTTGGCCATACAGTCCGCCCGTGTGTACGCGGCTTAAAAGTGAAAAATTAGCTTTACAGAACCTCTCCAAAAACCATACTATCATGATTAAACCAAGTGACAAAGGAGGCATTATTGTCCTTTTGGACAATGACCAGTATAGGAAAATGTGTGCCAATATCTTGAGTAATCGTGATTGGTACCATCCAGTGGGCTCTGATATTGTTGAGGCGTTTAACAAAAGGTTTTTACCTGTTTGTGGATGAGGCTTTCTCCATTAAGATAATTTCAAAACAAACCTGGGACTTTATCCGCACCCCCTATCCAAAATTGGTGATTTTCTACGCATTACCGAAAATTCACAAATATACAACCGATCTGCCAGGCAGGCCAATTCTGTTGGGCAATGGTTCAATTACTGAAAATGTATACAAACTTGTAGACAAGCACATTAGACCTTTCGTCCTCACAATACCTTCGTACATTCGTGACACCATTCACCTTTTACAAATTATAGAGGATGTACAAGTACCTGAGATATGCATCCTTGCCACTATTGATGTGGAAGACCTATACAGTTTGATACCACACTCCAGAGGGCTGGCATGCATCCATAAGGTGCTGTCATAGATTAGTCATCACAAAGCTTAATTTAACAGATTTATATTTTTTTCTTTGGATTACATTTTGAACCACCATAATATTTTTTTTCCTTTGATGGTAGGCTATTCCTCCAGGCTGTGAGATGGACAGTATATCTGACTATGGGCTGTGAGGGGGACAGTATATCAGACTATGGGCCATGAGAGGGACAGTATATCACACTATGGGCCGTGAGATGGACAGTATATCAGACTATGGGCTGTTTGGAGGACAGTATATCAAACTATGGACTGTGAGAGGGACAGTATATTAGACTATGGACTGTGAGATGGACAGTATATCAGACCATGGGCTGTGAGATGGACAGTATATCTGACTATAGGCTGTGAGGGGGACAGTATATCAGACTAGGGGCCGTGAGAGGGACAGTATACCAGACTATGGACTGTGAGATGGACAGTATATCAGACTCTGGGCTGTGAGATGGACAGTATATCAGACTATGGGCTGTGAGGGGGACAGTATATCAGACTATGGGCTGAAAGATGGACAGTATATCAGACTATGGGCTGTGAGATGGACAGTATATCAGACTATGGGCTGTGAGATGGACAGTATATCAGACTATGGGATGGACAGTATATCAGACTATGGGAGGGACAGTATATCAGAATATGGGATGGACAGTATATCAGACTATGAGATGGACAGTAAATCAGACAATGGGCAGTGACAGGGACAGTATATCAGACTATGGACTGTGAGGGGGACAGTATATCAGACTATGGACTGTGAGGAGGACAGTATATCAGACTATGGGCTGTGAGAGGGACAGTATATCAGACTATGGGATGTGAGATGGACAGTATATCAGACTATGGGCTGTGAGAGGGACAGTATATCAGACTATGGGCTGTAAAAGAGACATTATATCAAACTATGGACTGTGAGGGGGACAGTATATCAGACTATGGGCAGTAAGGGGGGCAGTATATCAGACTATGGGCTGTGAGAGGGACAGTATATCAGTCTATGGGCTGTGAGGGGGACAGTATATCAGACTATGGACTGTGAGGAGGACAGTATATCAGACTATGGGCTGTGAGAGGGACAGTATATCAGACTATGGGATGGAGAGTATATCAGACTATGGGATGGACAGTGTATCAGAATATGGGATGGACAGTGTATCAGAATATAGGATGGACAGTATATCAGACTATGAGATGGACAGTAAATCAGACAATAGGCTGTGAGAGGGACAGTATATCAGACTATGGACTGTGAGGGGGACAGTATATCAGACTATGGGCTGTGAGGGGGACAGTATATCAGTCTGTGGGCTGTGAGGGGGACAGTATATCAGACTATGGACTGTGAGGAGGACAGTATATCAGACTATGGACTGTGAGAGGGACAGTATATCAGACTATGGGATGTGAGATGGACAGTATATCAGACTATGGGCTGTGAGAGGGACAGTATTTCAGACTATGGGCTGTGAGAGAGACATTATATTAGAGTATGGACTGTGAGGGGGACAGTATATCAGACTATGGACTGTGAGATGGACAGTATATCAGACTCTGGGCTGTGAGATGGACAGTATATCAGACTATGGGCTGTGAGGGGGACAGTATATCAGACTATGGGCTGAAAGATGGACAGTATATCAGACTATGGGCTGTGAGATGGACAGTATATCAGACTATGGGCTGTGAGATGGACAGTATATCAGACTATGGGATGGACAGTATATCAGACTATGGGAGGGACAGTATATCAGAATATGGGATGGACAGTATATCAGACTATGAGATGGACAGTAAATCAGACAATGGGCAGTGAGAGGGACAGTATATCAGACTATGGACTGTGAGGAGGACAGTATATCAGACTATGGGCTGTGAGAGGGACAGTATATCAGACTATGGGATGTGAGATGGACAGTATATCAGACTATGGGCTTTGAGAGGGACAGTATATCAGACTATGGGCTGTAAAAGAGACATTATATCAAACTATGGACTGTGAGGGGGACAGTATATCAGACTATGGGCAGTAAGGGGGGCAGTATATCAGACTATGTGCTGTGAGAGGGACAGTATATCAGACTATGGGCTGTGAGAGGGACAGTATATCAGACTATGGGCTGTGAGAGGGACAGTATATCAGACTATGGGCTGTGAGAGGGACAGTATATCAGAGTATCGGCTGTGAGATAGACAGTATATCAGACTATGGGCTGTGAGAGGGACAGTATATCAGACTATGGACTGTGAGGTGGACAGTATATCAGACTATGGGCTGTGAGAGGGACAGTATATCAGACTATGGGCTGTGAGAGAGACATTATATCAGACTACGGACTGTGAGGGGGACAGTATATCAGACTATGGGCACTAAGGGGGGCAGTATATCAGACTATGGGCTGTGAGAGGGACAGTATATCAGTCTATGGGCTGTGAGGGGGACAGTATATCAGACTATGGACTGTGAGGAGGACAGTATATCAGACTATGGGCTGTGAGAGGGACAGTATATCAGACTATGGGATGGAGAGTATATCAGACTATGGGATGGACAGTGTATCAGAATATGGGATGGACAGTGTATCAGAATATAGGATGGACAGTATATCAGACTATGAGATGGACAGTAAATCAGACAATAGGCTGTGAGAGGGACAGTATATCAGACTATGGGCTGTGAGGGGGACAGTATATAAGTCTGTGGGCTGTGAGGGGGACAGTATATCAGACTATGGACTGTGAGGAGGACAGTATATCAGACTATGGACTGTGAGGTGGACAGTATATCAGACTATGGGATGTGAGATGGACAGTATATCAGAATATGGGATGTGAGATGGACAGTATATCAGACTATGGGCTGTGAGAGAGACATTATATCAGACTATGGACTGTGAGGGGGAGAGTATATCAGACTATGGGCTGTGAGATGGACAGTATATCAGACTATGGGCAGTAAGGGGGGCAGTATATCAGACTATGGGCTGTGAGAGGGACAGTATATCAGACTATGGGCTGTGAGAGGTACAGTATACCAGACTATAGGCTGTGAGATGGACAGCATATCAGACTATGGGCTGTGAGAGGGACAGTATATCAGACTATGGGCTGTGAGAGGGACAGTATATCAGACTATGGGCTGTGAGATGGACAGTATATCAGACTATGGGCTGTGAGGGGGACAGTATATCAGACTATGGGCTGTGAGATGAACATGACATTTGTAGGACTCAACCCAGTGTTATATTTCTATATTACCTCAAAACCCTCATAACTGGCCTACCCGCCCCCCTCCAAACCTCGTCCCTCTTAACAAATGACTGGACAGATTTGGAGTAAATGGCCATTAGGCCTAAACTTTATTAAAAATATAATCTTTAATAAATACCAACATTTAAATACGGTAAAACTTTCCCAGCCTTTCCAAGGGGTCATGGGTATGTAGCATCACAACATAAATGGTCACTGCAAACAACTTCAACTGTAACCTCTTGACCTCCAGCAGGCATGTACTGGCCATTGAGACTACAGGGAGTTTCCCGGTGGGCCGATGGCTCAGTGGGCCGGTTTCAGTGACAAAGTAATGTCTGCGCGGCTCACCCTCAACTTCACGCAGTGATGTGAGAAAGATGAGAAAAATACAGAGGAGAATAAGTGAAATAATAAAAGAAGTTAGCGAGGACTCCTTATGTTAGGCTACTTATGTTTTTTTGCACAATTGCATATAGTTTTATATACTGTTTTTATGCTTGTTTGCAAAATTAAAGTGGGCTGGTCTGCATGAAGTCCAGGGCCAAATTTTTGTCCCAGTCCAGCCCTGACCTCCAGATGGCAACCCCTGTCTCGGAGGCTATAACCAACTGTAGCAGTGACCTACCCGTTTTAAACCCTTCCAGGTTAAACCCTCGTAACCTGGAAGTACATAAAACCACCCCCATCCCATGGATGGGTACAACAGGCCTTTTACCTGTACCTCACTTCCTCATCTAAAGCCCCCAAAACTGCCACAGCCTGAAAGGGGTAACACCTTACCCTTTCGAACACCTCCACACCCACAGTCCTCGTTGAATGCCGTCCTGAAGGCCCAACGACCATAGATCAGTACCCACATCATTCAAGTGGACTCCGTCACTCCTCAAATACCGCCAGGTGTCAACTTCCAACTCCCTGTGGCGGATAGCCAGGCCCCCATTCCTGATGAAGAACCTGCTGACTTCTTTGTTTACCTTCACCCTGGCCCTGTCAACCTTTTTATCCGATAACGCCCAACGCCAAGATGACCTACCCACCATATCTGACCAGACCATGACCATTCCCGGGTAATCCGACTTCAACCGCAGGAAATCACACTTGATATCCCTGATAAGTTGTCTCATAGACCTGGCACCCATGTCATTACCCCCAACATGAAATAACAAAACATTCGGAGGCCTGTCCAGTCTAGCAAATCTATGGACTTCTCCGAAGACCCTGTTCCAACGCATGCCCGGGACCCCGATCCACCAAACCTGTGCCTCCTGTCTAGGTATGCGGAGTTGTCTGCCGTTTGGCCGAATGGCCACTCTCTTCGCACCCCAAAACACAAAAGAATGGCCCAGTATCCATACCAGGCCAACTTCATAACCTGTAAACGACAAGACAAAAGAGGGGGGGGGCGGTTAGAACAGCCAGCACCAATGTAAACATACCCCACCACCCCGTACCAATCCCCACAACACGCTCAATTACTTAACCATTGCGGGCAAACATATAATTTAAAACTATCCGAATCCCACCTCCCAATCCTCCTGACCGCTGCAGAACCCAAACCAGCCCTGGAAGCCTCCATAGCCGCCCCAATCCTAAAGGAATGGGAAGAAAAATTCTGCGGGTCAAAGCCCAATTCCCTTACGCACTTATGGAAAATTGAAACAAACTGAAACTTGGACAGTGAAGAACCATCCAAATGAATGAAAAAGGGGCCCGCGACCCTCGGCCGCACCGCCAGAAATCTGTCCACCGCCCTTACCGGGCAAATATCATCCTCCTCAATCCTAGCCACCTCCACAGCAACCCCCTTTCCGGCTTGGTCAGTCTTGGACCGACGGATCCAGATGCGAACCCTGTCCCGGCCCAGCTCCACATCCCCCAGCGCTAAACCCCCTACTGCATGTCTTGACTGGCTGACCAGTTTGCCGACCCTCAACGCCCCAAAGAAAGCGAGAGCGAATGCCGCCCGAAACAGTGTCTGTTCGTACGCCGAACTGCAGACACTGGCTACTGCCTGGCACAAGCCCTTAAGAAGGCCAAAAGAAACAGGCCGCCTACCATCCCTACACCTGTGTGCCCTCCTGTAGGCTTTCAGCGCCTGCCGCAAACAAAACTCCTTCGTATGATCCCGTTGCCCCTGCCATTTGAATAAGAAGGCCAATGCTGACAGTTTTCGGTCAATTGTGGCCGCCGATACCCCTCTATCCATAGCACTACTCAGAAAATAAAATACCGCTTGAGCCATGCCCGCGTCGCCCGGGGCCATGCCAATAGCCTCTAGGCAAGCCGACCACTCTTGCCACACCTTCGAGTAGGCCCTCCAGGTAGCCTCGCTTACAGACTGCTGAATCCACCTTGCCGTTACTCCAGCGTAATGCCCCACAACCAAGTGGCGCAGTCGATCCCGTGACGCTCCGTCTCTGGCGCCAGTCCCCGAAATCTGTCCCACTGAAAACTTGTTCTCCACCCCAGGCAAGTGCACAGCATAAATGAAAGCATTCACCTGTAGACACCACAGTAACAAGTGTCGTAGAGGCCTGACAACCGGCCCAGAGGCCGCCGTCAGCCGATTGACCACCTGAACCACCCCTAAGTTATCACAGTTAAACCTCACCTTCATATTTCTGAACGCCTCCCCCCATATCTCCACAGCCACCACGATGGGGAACAATTCCAGAAGAACCAAGTTCTTCAGCAACCCCGCCTCGGACCATTCCACTGGCCAGGGAGCTGCACACCATTGGCCTTTAAACAACTCAAGATCCCCATTGCTGATTGGACCGGACATCCAAAGCGCCCGGCCATTGAACGACTCCAAGAACCCCTACCAAACCTTCAGGTCCTCCCTATGGTCCCGCGTAAGGGTCACGTAATGAGTGAGAGCCCGGATGCCTGCAGTAGCGGCCGCCAGCCGGCGGCAAAATACCCGTCCCATTGGCATAATCCGACATGCAAAATTTAGTTTTCCAAGGAGCGACTGCAACTGCTGCAGTTGCAGCTTCCATATCCCAATGGTCCCACGAATTTCCTCCTGAAGTCGCTCCAGCTTGTCCACCAGCAACCTACACTCCATCTTCACCGAATCGATCACAATTCCTAAGAATACAATGCAGTCCGTGGGGCCCTCCATTTTTTCTGGAGCCAACGGAACCCCAAAGCACTCCGCCAAGTGTTGTAGCGTCCCCAAAAGAACTGCGCAGACATTGGTGCCTGCCGGGCCAACACATAAGAAGTCGTCCAAATAGTGGATGGCCATTCCAAGAAGGAGCTAAACTGTTCGAAAAAGGCGCACGAAATCGAGCGCAGGCACCGATCCACGTAAAACACCCCCTCCCAAAGACAACCTAACAGTCGAAAGCTATCCGGGTGCACTGGCAGAAGCCGAAAAGCCGATTCGATGTCCGATTTTGCCATCATAGTCTCTCAGCCATACCGCCGAACCCACGAAATGGGCAAATCAAAAGAAGTGTACGTCACCGCACACTCCTCCGGGGTGATGGCATTATTCACGGAAGCCCCTTTTGGGAAGGACAGGTAGTGAATTAACCAAAACGTATTGGGCTCCTTCTTCGGCACCACCCCCAGCGGTGAAACCACCATATCTGGAAGGGGCGCCTTCTTAAAAGGGCCGGCCATGCGTCCCAATGCAACTTCTTTTTCCAATTTTTCGGTGACAACCGCCGAGTGCAGCAACGCAGACTTCAAATTGTTAGCCAATGGCGGGATGGCCGTAAAAGAACAAGGGATCTTGAAACCGTACGTAAAACCATCCTCCAGCAGGCGCGCCCTAACCTGGTCAGGATATCTACGCAGAAAAGGTAGCATCCTTGCCACCCGCACCGGAGTCGTCCCTCTTGTTCGCAAGATCTCCGGGACATCCCTTTTCTTTCCGGAAACATTTTGCCAGAGCGTGGGATCCCCCGCAGCCAGAACACGTGTGCTTGAATCGGCAGTTGGCCCCAAACTTGCATGAGCCCTCATTAAACTGCCAGCAGAAACCCCAACGTTTTTCGGTCGGTTGCCCTGAGGTTGCTGAACCTCCGACCCCCGGCTCAAAAAACTGGTTAGGTGCCCGCGCCACCATCATCAACTTCATCCATAGACTAATGTCCTTATGGTCCCAGCGAAGCGACGGTCGGACTGCCATCCGCTGCCTGAATTGCTCGTCATACCGAAGCCATGCTGTTCCACCGTAAGTCCTATGCGCCTCACTTATGGCCTCCAAGTACACGAATAGCGCGGAACAGTGTTCCGGAGCCTTTTCCCCAACCACGCTGGCCAAAATGGCGAATGCCTGCAGCCAGTTAGCAAAGGTACGAGGGATCAACCGATACCAACGCTTTTCTTCGTCCTCCTTCTTCCTCTCCTCGGGCTTCAACCTGTCCAGGTTGAACTTTTCCAGCGGCAACAGGGTGAAGATTTCGATATACTCACCTTTCCAAATCTTCTCCTTCACCAATAGCAATATGTGTTTTCCAGAGTTTGACAATCAGCAGATAAAGATACTCCAAATACCTGGTGTTGGCGCTTCAATCATCCCGGCGCCATGATTGTTATGGTGTCAGGATGATTGAAGCGCATTATTTCTATTATTACATTGTAATATAAAATGAAATCATTCCACTCACCATAATGCAGAATCAGTGGGAGCCATGAGCGCGTCACTAGCCACGTTGCCTGCCACCAGATGCCATCAGGTGTCCCAAGCGGAGTCTGTCCTTACATCAGGTGCCCCATCAGAGGTACGTTCCTCACATCTGCGTCCATCAGCGGAGTCCCTCCTTACATCTGGTGACCCTCTGACATCCATAGACCGCCCCCCCACATCCTGCACAGACCTGCCCCCACATACTCCACAGACCGGCCCCCACATCTCCAGACTGGCCCCCGACATACCACTGGCCTCCGACATCCACAGACTGGCCCCCGACATCCACAGACTGGCCCCCCACATCCACAGACTGGCCCCCGACATACGACTGGCCCCCACATTCACAGAATGGCCCCCACATCCACAGACTGGCCCCCACATCCACAGACTGGCCCCCACGTCCACAGACTGGCCCCCGACATACCACTGGCCCCCACATTCACAGACTGGCCCCCACATCCACAGACTGGCCCCCCACATTCACAGACTGGCCCCCACATCCTCAGACTGGCCCCTACATTCACAGACTGGCCCCCGACGTACCACTGGCCCCCACATTCACAGACTGGCCCCCCACATTCACAGACTGGCCTCCCACATTCACATACCATGACTGTCACTGGCCCCCGACATACCACTGGCCCACACATTCACAGACTGGCCCCCGACATCCACATACCATGACTGTCACTGGCCCCCGACATACCACTGGCCCCAGACATCCAGATTGTAAACTGGCCCCCGACATGCCACCATTGCCGCGTGCAGACATTTAACTGTGGCGCCGCCCACCGCCCTTTACACTCACTGACACAAACACACCCTAGCAGCGGGGGTGGGCGGCACCACAGGTGTAGACCAACTTCTGGTCTTCTTAAAAATGGAGGCCGGCGGAGACATTGTCTCCGCCGGCAGCCGACCTCTAGCGGCCGGCGGCAAAAAAACGGGAAATTCAATTTCCTGGGACAAACCAAATTTCGCGGGACATTTCCCGGGACAAAATTAATTTGGGACAAGTGTCCTAATCGCGGGAATGTCCCGCGAAATTTGGGACAGTTGGCAACTATGTACTAGACGCCGTGGCTCCGCCCCCCCACCCTATTAAAGCGGCCATACACCCTTAAAACGGCGACTGTGCAGTCCAGCACATGTCATGCGGTCCCTATGCCTACCTCCCCCTTGTGGATGCGGGACTCACTGTATATCAGACTATGGGCTGTGAGGGGGACAGTATATCAGACTATGGACTGTGAGTTTGACAGTGTATCCGACTATGGGCTGTGAGAGGGACAGTATATCAGACTATGGACTGTGAGATGGACAGTATATCAGACTACGGGCTGTAAGATGGACAGTATATCTGACAATGGGCTGTGAGGGGGACAGTATATCAGACTAAGGGCCGTGAGAGGGACAGCATATCAGACTATGGGCCGTGAGATGGATAATATATCAGACTATGGGCTGTGAGAGGGACAGTATATCAGACTATGGGCTGTGAGGGGGACAGTATATCAGACTATGGGCTGTGAAGGGGACAGTATATCAGACTATGGGCTGTGAGGGGGACAGTATATCAGACTATGGGCTGTGAGGGGGACAGTATATCAGACTATGGGCTGTGAGGGGGACAGTATATCAGACTATGGGCTGTGAGAGGGACAGTATATCAGACTATGGGCTGTGAGATGGACAGTATATCTGACTATGGGCTGTGAGGGGGACAGTATATCAGACTGTGACAGTGGGGTCACTTTGGACACAGGGTGAATAAAAGAAACCCCCGATATGGTCTGTGATAGCCATATTCAAGGCTGTATATACATTGTATATAGATTGGATGTATACTGTATATGGGGGTTAAGTATCATTGCTGTGAGGAATTAAGTTGTTTTGCATTTCTATTGTTCATTTAAGTCTGTCCTTGTGTGTATTGTAAAGTGCCAGACAGACTGGCTGCCAACCCTTTGTGAAAAGATGTGTATTGGGTGGGATTGTTTGAAGCCTAGCAGACGTCAGGATGAGGTGTTGAGTCTTGGGATGTGTGGGTGGAGCTGGGCCCTTGTTCATGTTAAAGCATGTGCCTTGAATTGTGTATAAAGTTACAATGTTTCTCAATAATAAAGTCATTCCTACTACAGAAGAGACAGAGTGCGTCTCGTCTTTTTGCCAGAGTGGTCGGCTCCTATAGGAAAGGGTCGTTTAGCTGTGGATATTGGTAGCGAGTGGATGTGTGTCTAGGAGAGGAAACATCATAAACGGCGTTAACCCCCTTTATATTAGGGGTGCCGTTACATTGGTGGCAGCAGTGGGATCTTCCCTCCAGTTACTGGGACACTTCAAACCACCACAGTAAATGACCAGCTATGCAGCCTGCAGGAAAGCCACACTGAAAGACTTACTTGAGAGCCGTGGAGGTGTAGCGGTCAGAGGTATAGGAGACCGCAATGCAGGTTTCAAGTACGGGACAGCAGACAAGGAGGCTGAAACAAAAACCGGCTTTATTAAACAGTAAGATATAATGGCCGGAGGAGGAGGATAACAGTATTAACAATTCACAGTAGTTTACAGTAAGGCTAACTGGAATGTGGTACACAAAATGGCTTTCCCGCCAACACATGCACAGTGATACAGGCTACCCTCTTCTAATATGTCCTGCCTGATTCCCGCTTATCGGGACACGTTTCTACAACGTACTATCTCAGTAGGGACTGTACTATTCCCTATCACAATCCAGCACCGGTGCTCACTCACAGTTTGTTAGACAGCTGGAGGGTCCCTTGTCTTGGCCTCCTTCATGAGGCAGGTGAAGTCCAGTTCCTAGTGCTGCAGCTTGCCCGTCTGGGACGGATGGATGAACACAGACGCGGCCCAAAATCACCACAGCTCTCTCTCTCTGCCCGAGGTGCCCGATCTTTAGCTGGATACTGCGACTCTTTATCCACACAAAGTCTCCCTCTCCTCAGGGCAAACTTGACTTTTCCTCAGCTCCGCACAGGAATTCCTCAGCTGCCCACACACTCCTCACAGTTCTCTCTCACTGCCACTTCCTGTTTCCTCTCCTCTGAAGGGTCGGCAGCAACAGTGACATCTTGTGGCTAAACTGGAAATAGCAGGCTGTATATATTATAGATGGAACACAGTGCAATATAGTTCAGTAATCCTAGGGGCTGACCCCTACATGCCTCCCCGCTTAAAGGTGGCCGTCCTCGGCCTTGCTATATAGTCCATGGGGAAGAAAAGGGTTAAATCAATCTTTAACGGCAGCACAACATTGTTCATAATACATACAGTTAGACCAAATAAACTGATCAGCATTGTACCTGTTTGGTGGAACCCCTGCAGTAGACCTACTAGATCTCCGAAGGTCTTGTCTTTCTGTTAGGACTTGTCCTTCCTCCCTTGGAGCTGGTACTGGTTCTATAACAGGGGCTTCATCACGTGCAGAGTCAGGAACAATCCACCAGTCTTCAATATTATTCCCATCGGAAATGACAAATTCTGAGGAAGGGGCAGGGAGTGGTGTCCTCTGTGCAGGTATCCGATCTTCTGACCGACATGGCCGTAGCATATTCCTATGTAGAACCCTTGAAGCCGACTCCCCATTCTCAACACGAACTTCGTAAACTGGACCATTGGGATACACTCTCTTGATCACTTTGTACGGCTGTACCTCCCAACGCTCACTCAACTTGCCTCTGGGCCGTTTCTCTCGAACCAGCACCCGGTCTCCAGGTTGCAACGGAATCTCTTGGATGGGAGGACGGTCAGTATAAGTCTTTTCTTGCAATCTCTGGCCTACTAACCGGCAGATGGTCTGGAGTCGCTTGCGGTGTTCTTTCACCCATGAGGTGGTTGATCGCTCTATCACATCTTCTGGCTGTTCCAAATTCAATTCGACAATTTCTCGTCCGGCTCTACCGAACAGTAGCATGTATGGGGTATAGCCGGTGGTAGTGTGGACACGATTATTGTAGGCCCAGACTAATTCAGGCAGATAGTCTGGCCAGTGCGTCTTTTTGTCCTCCTCTAAGGTCCTCAGCATCTGAAGCAGAGTCCGATTAAAGCGCTCACAGGCCCCATTCCCTTGGGGATGATATGGAGTTGTCCTGGATTTTCCAATGCCATACAGTCGGTGTAACTCCTCCATCACTTTCCCTTGAAAGCATGCTCCTTGATCTGAGTGAATCCGTTTCGGGCATCCATAGACCCGGATGAAATCTTGACAGATGGCCCGAGCTGCAGACTCAGCCGTCTGGTCCCGAGTTGGAGTGACCACTGCAAACTTGGAGAAGTGGTCAATCATGACCAGGCAGTATTGTGGGCCTCTGGCTGACTGTCCCACGAGGAGATAATCTATCAGCAATACCTCCAGCGGTTCCTTGGTCTGTATGGGCTGTATGGGTGCCCTCTGCTCTGTGCTTTTAGTAAGCTCACACACTCTACACTGTCGGCAGACTTCTTCAACTACGACCTCCAGTCGTGGACAATACACATAACGCTGCAGCCACTGGTAAGTTTTGACTGGCCCGAAATGAGCTCCAAATTCATGAGCTTCCCTGGCTATCTCTAGTGCCAGACTCCTTGGTATGACAACCTGCCATCTTGCCTCCAGATCGGCAGGCTGCTGCCACTTGCGGTATAGAACAGCTCCATGAACCTCTAGTCTGTCCCATTGGTGTAGAATTGACTTCATCTCAGCATCAAGATCAGCCCTTTCCTCTCTGTCTGGTTTTCTTTGCCGAGCCACCCAACCTTTTATCTGTCGCAGTCCAATGTCTTCATCTTGTATTCGCCCCCATTCCTCATTAGTTCTTGCTAATGCCTTAGGCAGGGACCGGGCCTCCCCGCTTGTCTGTGCTGCGACTGCTGGAGGTGTAAACTTGCGGAAGTCTGGAATTTCATCCTCTTCCTTTTGTTCATCAAGCTCTCCCAATGGAGTTTCAAAAGTAACCCTCGACAGACCATCAGCATTGGTATTCTCTGTAGCAGAGCGATAGCGAATTGAGAAGTCATACTTTGCAAGGCGAGCTGCCCAACGTTGCTCCAGGGCTCCCAGTCTAGCAGTATCCAGATGGGCCAGGGGATTGTTATCAGTCCGTACAAAGATTTTAGCCCCTGTAAGGTAACCGGCAAACTTCTCTGTCATGGCCCACACCAGGGCAAGGAGCTCTAGCCGGAAGGAACTATAGTTATGAGGGTTTCGCTCCGTATCCCGCAGGGACCTACTGGCATAGGCAATCACTCTTTCGTGTCCGTCCTGCATCTGTGACAACACTGCCCCGAGTCCGTAGAGACTACCGTCAGTAGATAAGAAGAATGGTTTGTCAAAATCAGCATAAGCCAAGATGGGGGCCGATGTCAGAGCCTCTTTCAAGGTCAGGAAGGCCTCCTCTTGCTTCTGTCCCCAGGGAACACTTTGACTCTTGGATTGCCCAGCAGTTCCTCTCAAAATCTCATTCAGAGGGCCCGCTATCTTTGCATAGTCTTTGATGAACCGCCGGTAGTAACCAGTCAGACCAAGGAAGGCCTTCAACTCACGCAGCGTTCTAGGCTCCGGCCATTGTTGAATGGCAGCCACTTTATTTTGGGATGGCAGCACCCCGTCTTTGGACACCGTATGGCCTAAGTACTCGATCTCCTTCTTGAAGAGATGACACTTCTTTGGCTTTATCTTCAGGCCATGGGCCCGCAGTCGCTCAAGTACCTGTCCTAATCGGGCCAAGTGTTCTTCAAAAGTAGCAGAGTACACTATAATATCATCCAAGTATATCAGGGTAGCTTCAAAATTTAGATCTCCCAGACATTTTTCCATCAGCCTCTGAAAGGTTCCTGGGGCATTAGACAGCCCAAATGGCATCCTATTAAATTCAAACAGACCCATGGGAAGTATGAATGCTGTCTTTTCCTTGTCTTGTTCAGCCACCGGTACCTGCCAGTATCCACTTGCTAAATCCAAGGTGGAGAAGTATTTAGCCCGCCCTAGGGCTGTTAGGGACTCTTCGATGCGAGGCAGAGGATATGAGTCCCGCACTGTGCACGCATTCAATCTCCGGTAATCCACACAAAATCGAATGGTGCCATCCTTCTTCTTGACAAGCACCACTGGGGCTGCCCAGGGACTTTGACTACCCCGAACCACTCCTGAATCGATCATCTGTTTCAGCAATGTCTTCACCTCTTGATACAACTTGGGTGGAATCTGTCGATATCTCTCTCGGCTTGGGGGAGTGTCCCCCGTCGGTATCTCATGTGTGATAGCATCTGTGCAACCAAAGTCATTGGCATTGCGGGCAAACGCAGCTTGATTCTCCCACAGCATGGTTTCAACTGCTCGTAAATGATCCGGACTTAGAGCTTTCACATCTATCTCCATTTGTTCCAAGATGACTGTCCCATTCCATTCTGGGGTCGGTGCCTCTGCAGGCTTTGCAGTAACTGCCAAGGTCCAAGCAGAATTGCCTATCGGAGCTAGAGTCACTTCTCCCTGACTCAGCACTTCTCCCCGATGTAGGTACACGCGAGCCAGTTCCACTCCTGGCACCAGAGAGACTTCCCGTTGTCCAACGTTTACAGCTCTTATGGGTACTCGTCCATTTTGGACTACTGCCAGTGTCCGGGCCACTAGGACATCCTGACCTAACTCTCCCAGGCCTGCAGGCTCAATGATCACCTCCATACCTTCAAGGTTGCGGGAGGTTCCCACGGGCAAAGTCAGTATAGTCTCCCGATCAGGAGGGAGGGTAAGGGTAGCCCTTCCCGGCACTCGAATATTTCCTACAGACTGATGTACTGGGACACTCTTCTGTGTCCCACAAAACCGGATTAACCGTTGAAATGCCTTTTGCGTTGGTTTGTGTGGAGTGGCATTCTTCCAATAGCCCGGCCCCCTTTTAGTGAACATAATTTGATCCAACTCTCGCAGGATATTCATGCCCATTATCACCGGTACATCTTCTTTGAAGGTTTCAGGGACCAGCAGGATACCTTTTTTTCCAACTTCCTGTCCACACAGACGTACATTCATCCATACGACACCTGTGACAGGGATTTGTTGCTGGTTAGCTGCTGTGACCCGGATCAATGTCCCCTGTTCTGGCTTGGCCAGTGCTTGAAAGTAACGGTTGAAATATGACTCAGGCATGGTCGTTACCTGTGATCCGGTGTCCACTAAACAGTTGACTGGAATGCCTTCAAACTCGGCTCTTATGGTGGGACATCCTGCAACCAGGTGTTCGGAGCTGTGCTGAGTGGCCTGACACTCTACTTCCCCCGCAGTGTGCCTCATTACTGCGGGGGCCTGAAGTTTAACGCCGGCTCTGGGCGTCTAGGCAGGTCCCTCCGGCATTCTCTAGCGAAGTGTCCTTTTTCTCCACACCGCCAGCACTGAGCCTCTCTGCGTTGTTCTCTCTGTCTGTGTGCAGGAGGCGCCCGTAGGCCTGGACTGGCCGAGCTCACTGGAGGATATTGAGGGACTCGGTAGGTGGGAATACGTGGGTAAGGATGCTCTGGTGCAGGAACCATCGAGGCAGTCTGATAAGGTTGTTGTTGCCCCAGATATGCAACCTCAGGGGGGTAGCTCAAATCCATCCGTCTCTCTATTTGCGTCAACTTCTCATGCATGAGACCCAGGGAGCTTTGTAGGTCCTGCACCACTCTAACCAGGACCTCTTCATTCTTCGCAACCCCGAGGGAGGCGGTCTGGGTCCGTATCACTCCAGAGGCATAAATTTCTTCTTTACTTCGCTCCACGGCCTCAGCCAATATTTGCCGAAAATTCAGTGTAGGGTCCACTCTGACTCGTTCCCGTAGGGCTTGTCTCAGGTGAGAGCTGTAGAGTCCCAGGATCAATTGTTCCCTCAGTATCCGGTCTGCGGATCCCATGGCGGTTATCCCGTCTGCCTCTTTTTTCTGTATCTCAGCCAGTACTTCCTGTAGAGCCGTTGCATATTGTGAGACCCCTTCATTTTCCTGCTGTACCCGGTAGAAGAACTTTTCCCGGAGGTGGCCCGCACTAGCTGTTTCACCGTATATTTCTTCTAGAAAGCGCACAATCTCTTTCAAGGTACTGCGCGTAGCTTCCGGTTGTAAGCAAACAGTTTTCCGCGCTTCACCCTCCAGGGCAGCCAAAGCAATTTCCACCTGTAGCTCTGGGCTGACATTGTAAATTCTAGCAACGCTCTGTAATCTCGTCACCCAGTCTGACAGTGACATGTTCTGGCCATCAAATTTTGGCAACAAGTTAAAAAGCATGCCCATAGGGAGGGTCCTTGTAGGGGTTCCACCATTACCTAAGGCATTCACATCAACATCAGGTACGTTGCCTTCAGCCGCCTCCATCTCTGTAACCGTACCCTGCTCGCAGCGCCACTTGTAGCGGTCAGAGGTATAGGAGACCGCAATGCAGGTTTCAAGTACGGGACAGCAGACAAGGAGGCTGAAACAAAAACCGGCTTTATTAAACAGTAAGATATAATGGCCGGAGGAGGAGGATAACAGTATTAACAATTCACAGTAGTTTACAGTAAGGCTAACTGGAATGTGGTACACAAAATGGCTTTCCCGCCAACACATGCACAGTGATACAGGCTACCCTCTTCTAATATGTCCTGCCTGATTCCCGCTTATCGGGACACGTTTCTACAACGTACTATCTCAGTAGGGACTGTACTATTCCCTATCACAATCCAGCACCGGTGCTCACTCACAGTTTGTTAGACAGCTGGAGGGTCCCTTGTCTTGGCCTCCTTCATGAGGCAGGTGAAGTCCAGTTCCTAGTGCTGCAGCTTGCCCGTCTGGGACGGATGGATGAACACAGACGCGGCCCAAAATCACCACAGCTCTCTCTCTCTGCCCGAGGTGCCCGATCTTTAGCTGGATACTGCGACTCTTTATCCACACAAAGTCTCCCTCTCCTCAGGGCAAACTTGACTTTTCCTCAGCTCCGCACAGGAATTCCTCAGCTGCCCACACACTCCTCACAGTTCTCTCTCACTGCCACTTCCTGTTTCCTCTCCTCTGAAGGGTCGGCAGCAACAGTGACATCTTGTGGCTAAACTGGAAATAGCAGGCTGTATATATTATAGATGGAACACAGTGCAATATAGTTCAGTAATCCTAGGGGCTGACCCCTACAGAGGGACCAGTGGGACAAAGAACAAGGCCACCTTGATCAGGGAACTAACCGAGATGGATCAGAGGGATGGTGATGCAGGACCCCGGTCAGTTGAAGACTTGTTTCAGCAACGAGTTCGACAGCGGGTGGCATTATATGGTGCTAACCCATCAGAGACCGCCATACAGAATGCCATTAGAGACATCCAGCTGCAGGATGAGTGACAGGAGAGAGAACTAGAGCGGCAACATGAGCAGAGAATGGCAGAAATACGGCAATCGGAGACAACACCTAAAGATGCAGCGCCTGTCCGTAAGTTGCCCTTTCGGGCGTTCAAACTATTTAAGGAGGGAGAGGAGGAAATTGAAGCATTCCTGCAGGACTTTGAGAGACTATGTCAGATACATGAAGTACTGCCCCAAGATTGGGTCGCCTTACTGGCAAGTAATTTAACTGGCAGAGCGGCGGATGCGTATCGGGCCCTGGAGGATAAGGACGCTAAAGACTATGACCGGGTAAAAGAAGCTCTGCTAGCCCGATTTGCCATTACACCCAAAGCCAGCCGGATTAAGTTTCGAGAATCCCGGAAACAAACCCACATAACATACGTGGAGTGGGCACATCGTCTGCAGCGAGACCTTAAGGGCTGGATCCAGGGAAGCCACGCTCATACCATAGAGGACATCACCCAACTAGTACTCTTAGAACAGTTCTTTAACCACACTCCTCCGGTACTACGGGATTGGGTACGAGATAAGCAACCACGTACTGTACAGTAAGCGGCTACTTTGGCCGATGAATATCTGGACCGAAGGTCAGGCAGAAGCGAGCGCTATCCACCATCTCGGCCCAGTTTATCAGCCTCTAACACAGCTTCAGCACCAACCCCAGCGGCCACTTATCCTCAGCAGCCCAGGTTCAACTCCCAGGACTATGCACAACCCATCAGGTGTTTCGGATGTAAACAGCTAGGGCACAAAAAGCCAAACTGTCCATTAAATCCAGCCATCCAGTCCCAGTCATGGAGACAACCAGCAAGGGGGAGCCCCCGCACACCCATGCCTGCGGCCCACTGCGTTGAGGAGGAAGAACATTGGGGCGTCCTGCACGAGGCTGATCCAATACAAGCAGCTAACCGGGACAACAGGCAAAAACACAGGCAGACGGTCCAGGTTAATGGAACGGTAGCCAATGGCTTACGTGATAGCGGCGCTACCATGACCCTACTACAGAAGAACCTCATCCCAGAGAGCCAACACACCGGAGACACTGTAGCCGTAAGAGTAGCGGGAGGTGCCATCTTCCGGCTACCCGTGGCCCGTGTTCACCTGGATTGGGGGGTTGGTTCGGGACACGTGAATGTGGGGGTGATGAAGGACTTGCCTGCGGATGTACTACTGGGGAATGATTTGGCCCCCCTCCTTTCTGCTTACACCCCGATGGGCCCCGATGAAGTCAACCCTGTGACTACCCGTGCACAGACACGTACTGCTGGAACCGGCCCGCTTGCTGCAGAGACCCAGGTGAGACTATCCTCCCTGACACGTACCTTAGATCAGGCGCGCCTAGGCTGGGATACCCCAGAAGCATTCGGGAGGGAAACTCGGGAGGACCCGACCTTACACAAGTATAGGGCTAAGGCAGATACTCAGGAAAGGGGAATAGATGGGGAGCTGTTTGAATGGGATGGGGATAGACTGTATAGGATCCCTAAGCCATCTCAGAGAAGTAAGGCCCCTTCGCAGAAACGACAGCTGGTGGTACCTAAGAAATACCAGCTGGAGATTCTGCGAATCGGGCATGATGTGCCGCTAGCAGGACATCTAGGGTTCCATCGCACGGCCCATAGGATCACACAGAATTTCTTCTGGCCCAATTTTAGCCAGGATGTTTGACAATACTGCAAAACGTGTGACACATGTCAACGGATAGGGAAGAGGGGGGACCACCCTAAGGCTAAACTCATGTCCATGCCTATTATTGGGGAGCCCTTTTACCGCATAGCCGTTGACATTGTGGGTCCCCTGGCCTGGCCTAGTCCATCCGGAAAGAAGTATATTCTCACCATGGTGGACTACGCCACCCGTTACCCAGAGGCAGTAGCTATGTCCAACATTGAAGCAGAGACAGTAGCTGATGCCCTGGTTAAGATTTTTACCAGAGTTGGGTTCCCTAAGGAGATTCTCTCTGACCAGGGAACCCAGTTTACCGTGGTACTCACCCGGCAGTTGTGGAAGGTGTGCAATATTAAGCCCTTACTGAGCTCCCCCTACCACCCCCAGACTAATGGTCTCTGCGAACGCTTTAACGGGACCCTCAAGCAAATGCTGAGGACCTTTTCGGACTCTTGCAGAGACTGGGAGAGATTCCTGCCTCACCTGTTATTTGCGTACAGAGAGGTACCCCAGGAATCTACTGGGTTCTCGCCCTTTGAGTTGTTCTATGGGAGAAGGGTCCGCGGACCCCTCGATCTCATCAGAGGACACTGGGAGGGAGAGACAGAGCAAGAAGGGACCTCCATAGTACCCTATGTTCTGGAACTCAGGGACCGCATGGAGCAACTGTCTTTGATGGTAAGAGAGAATCTCCAGGCGGCCCAGGGAAGACAGAAGAGATGGTATGACCGGGGGGCCCGACAGCGGGTCTTCCAGGTTGGGCAGAAGGTCTTAGTGCTCAAGCCTGTGAAGACCGACAAGATGCAGGCATCTTGGCAGGGCCCGTATAAAGTAGTAGCCCAGGTATGTGATACTACCTATGTCATTGCTAGCTGTGCAGATGAAAGAATCCAGCGAACCTTTCATGTGAACATGCTGAAGGAGTATCAGGAACGGCAGGAGGATGTTGCTGCAGTATGTGCCCCTGCTGCGGACGACTCAGAAGGTTTAACCCTCCCTGACTTACTAGAGAGAGAGCCCCAGACTGACCTCATTAGCCTTGTACAGCTAGGAGACCGGTTAAGCCCCACAAAGAAGGAACAGGCTAAGCGGCTTCTGTGGGAGAAACAGGCGACGTTCTCCCAAAGACCGGGCTATACGACCCTGGCTGTACATAAGGTAGAGACCCCTAGACAAGCACCCCTCCGCCAGCCCCCCTACCGTATCCCTGAAGCAGTCCGAGAGGAAATGCGGAAGGAGATACAGGAGATGATTCAGTTAGGAGTCATTAAGCCTTCTGACAGCCCTTGGGCCTTGCCTGTAGTCCTGGTGCCTAAGAAAGACGGGACTACCCAGTTCTGCGTGGACTACAGGCGACTCAACGAGAAGACCACCACCGATGCCTACCCGATGCCCAGGGTAGACGAACTACTAGATCGTATAGCCAGGGGACGTTATTTAACTACAATAGACCTGTGTAAAGGTTATTGACAGATCCCCCTGGCCGAGGATGCTATCCCCAAGTCGGCATTTGTTACCCCATTTGGCCTGTACCAGTCTAAGGTCATGCCATTTGGAATGAAAAATGCCCCGGCGACCTTCCAACGTATGGTGGATAGGCTCCTCGATGGCTTCCAGGATTTTGCATGTGCATATCTGGATGACATTGCGATCTACAGTGGGTCTTGGGAGGAGCACCTGGTTCACGTAGGAGTGGTTCTGGACAAAATTCGGGCCGCAGGCCTGACCTTGAAACCAGACAAGTGCCATCTAGGGATGGCGGAGGTGCAGTACCTGGGACACCGAGTGGGGTGTGGGAACCAGAGACCCGAGCCAGCCAAGGTAGAGGCAGTAGCTAACTGGCCCACGCCCCGTACTAAGACCCAGGTATTGGCCTTCTTGGGAACTGCAGGGTACTACCGACGTTTTGTCCCTAATTATAGTGCTATTGCCAAACCCCTGACTGACCTGACGAAAAATAATTTACCTAGGCAAGTCCTCTGGTCTCCAGCTTGTGAATCCGCGTTTCTAGCCCTCAAGCAAGCACTTGTAAATGCCCCTGTCTTGGCTGCCCCAGTACCTAACAAACGTTTTCTTGTCCACACAGATGCTACCGTGTTTGGACTGGGGGCGGTGCTGAGCCAAGTTGGGGAGGATGGAGGAGAACACCCTGTCGCATACCTGAGTAGAAAACTATTACCCCGGGAAGTGAGCTATGCGGCAGTGGAGAAGGGGTGTTTGGCCCTGGTCTGGGCCCTTAAAAAGCTGAACCCTTACTTATACGGACAGGAATTTTCACTGGTCACCGACCACAACCCATTGGTCTGGCTTAACCAGGTCTCCGGAGATAAGGGCAGGTTGCTGCGGTGGAGCTTAGCCCTACAACCTTACAACTTCACCATCAGCTACCGACCCGGTAAGCAAAACGGCAATGCTGATGGGTTGTCCCGGCAAACCGACGCCCTCCCGGGCACCTAGTGCAATGTTGATGGGTTATCCAGTATTGGAAGAATGGACCCATGGACTAACTGCGGAGTCAACCCGTCTGGGGTCCCCTCCTCTGTTAGTCCCCTGCCGAAAGGGGAGATGTGTAACAGTGGGGTCACTTTGGACACAGGGTGAATAAAAGAAACCCCCGATATGGTCTGTGATAGCCATATTCAAGGCTGTATATACATTGTATATAGATTGAATGTATACTGTATATGGGGGTTAAGTATGATTGCTGTGAGGAATTAAGTTGTTTTGCATTTCTATTGTTCATTAAAGTCTGTCCTTGTGTGTATTGTAAAGTGCCAGACAGACTGGCTGCCTACCCTTTGTGAAAAGATGTGTATTGGGTGGGATCGTTTGAAGCCTAGCAGACGTCAGGATGAGGTGTTGAGTCTTGGGATGTGTGGGTGGAGCTGGGCCCTTGTTCATGTTAAAGCATGTGCCTTGAATTGTGTATAAAGTTACAATGTTTCTCAATAATAAAGTCATTCCTACTAAAGAAGAGACAGAGTGCGTCTCGTCTTTTTGCCAGAGTGGTCGGCTCCTATAGGAAAGGGTTGTTTAGCTGTGGATATTGGTAGCGAGTGGATGTGTGTCTAGGAGAGGGAACATCGTAAACGGCGTTAACCCCCTTTATATTAGGGGTGCCGTTACACAGACTATGGGCTGTGAGATGGACAGTATATCAGACTATGGGCTGTGAGATGGACAGTATATCAGACTATGGGATGGACAGTATATCAGACTATGGGATGGACAGTATATCAGAATAAGGGATGGACAGTATATCAGACTATGAGATGAACAGTAAATCAGACAATGGGCTGTGAGGGGGACAGTATATCAGACTATGGGCTGTGAGAGGGACAGTATATCAGACTATGGGCTGTGAGATGGACAGTATATCTGACTATGGGCTGTGAGGGGGACAGTATATCAGACTATGGGCTGTGAGATGGACAGTATATCTGACTATAGGCTGTGAGGGGGACAGTATATCAGACTATGGACTATGAGATGGACAGTATATCAGACTATGGGCTGTGAGAGGGACAGTATATCAGACTATGGACTGTGAGGTGGACAGTATATCAGACTATTGGCAGTAAGGGGGACAGGATATCAGACTATGGGCTGTGAGAGGGACAGTAAATCAGACTATGGGCTGTGAGATGGAAAGTATATCAGACTATGAGCTGTGAGAGAGACAGTAAATCAGACTATGGGCTGTGAGGGGGACAGTATATCAGACTATGGGCTGTGAGAGGGACAGTATATCAGACCATGGGCTGTGAGATGGACAGTATATCAGACTATGGGCTGTGAGGGGGACAGTATATCAGACTATGGGCTGTGAGGGGGACAGTATATCAGACTAGGGGCTGTGAGGCGGGACAGTATATCAGACTATGGGCTGTGAGATGGACAGTATATCAGACTATGGGCTGTGAGGGGGACAGTATATCAGACTATGGACTGTGAGTTTGACAGTATATCAGACTATGGGCTGTGAGAGAGACAGTATATCAGACTATGGGCTGTGAGATGTACAATATATCAGACTATGGGCTGTGAGAGGGACAGTATATCAGACTATGGACTGTGAGGGGGACAGTATATCAGACTATGGGCCGTGAGAGGGACAGTATATCAGACTATGGACTGTGAGATGGACAGTATATCAGACTATGGGCTGTGAGAGGGACAGTATATCAGACTATGGGCTGTGAGATGGACAGTATATCAGACTATGGGCTGTGAGATGGACAGTATATCTGACTATAGGCTGTGAGGGGGACAGTATATCAGACTATGGGCCGTGAGAGGGACAGTATATCAGAATATGGACTGTGAGATGGACAGTATATCAGACTATGGGCTGTGAGATGGACAGTATATCAGGCTATGGGTTGTGAGATGGACAGTATATCAGAATATGGGATGGACAGTATATCAGATTATGAGATGGACAGTAAATCAGACAATGGGCTGTGAGAGGGACAGTATATCAGACTATGGACTGTGAGAGGGACAGTATATCATACTATGGACTGTGAGGGGGACAGTATATCAGACTATGGGTTGTGAGGGGGACAGTATATCAGACTATGGACTGTGAGGAGAACAGTATATCAGACTATGGACTGTGAGGAGAACAGTATATCAGATTATGGGCTGTGAGAGGGACAGTATATCAGGCTATGGGCTGTGAGAGGGACAGTATATCAGACTATGGGCTGTGAGAGAGACATTATATCAGACTATGGACTGTGAGGGGGACAGTATATCAGACTATGGGCTGTGAGATGGACAGTATATCAGACTATGGGCAGTAAGGGGGACAGTATATCAGACTATGGGCTGTGAGAGGGACAGTAAATCAGACTATGGGCTGTGAGATGGACAGTATATCAGACTATGATCTGTGAGAGGGACAGTATATCAGACTATGGGCTGTGAGGGGGACAGTATATCAGACTATGGGCCATGAGAGGGACAGTATATCAGACCATGGGCTGTGAGATGGACAGTATATCAGACTATGGGCTGTGAGAGGGGCAGTATATCAGACTATGGGCTGTGAGATGGACAGTATATCAGACTATGGGCTGTGAGGGGGACAGTATATCAGACTATGGGCTGTGAGATGGACAGTATATCAGACTATGGGCTGTGAGGGGGACAGTATATCAGACTATGGGCCATGAGAGGGACAGTATATCAGACCATGGGCTGTGAGATGGACAGTATATCAGACTATGGGCTGTGAGAGGGGCAGTATATCAGACTATGGGCTGTGAGATGGACAGTATATCAGACTATGGGGTGTGAGGGGGACAGTATATCAGACTATGGGCTGTGAGATGGACAGTATATCAGACTATGGGCTGTGAGGGGGACAGTATATCAGACTATGGGCTGTGGGATGGACAGTATATCAGACTATGGGCTGTGAGGGGGACAATATATCAGACTATGGACTGTGAGTTTGACAGTATATCAGACTATGGGCTGGGAGAGGGACAGCATATCAGACTATGGGCTGTGAGATGTACAGTATATCAGACTATGGGCTGTGAGAGGGACAGTATATCAGACTATGGGCTGTGAGGGGGACAGTATATCAGACTATGGGCCGTGAGAGGGACAGAATATCAGACTATGGACTGGGAGATGGACAGTATATCAGACTATGGGCTGTGAGATGGACAGTATATCAGACTATGGGCTGTGAGGGGGACAGTTTATCAGACTATGGGCTGTGAGGGGGACAGTATATCAGACTATGGGCTGTGAGGGGGACAGTATATCAGACTATGGGCTGTGAGTGGGACAGTATATCAGACTATGGGCTGTGAGATGGACAGTATATCAGACTATGGGCTGTGAGAGGTACAGTATATCAGACTATGGACTGTGAGATGAACAGTATATCAGACTACGGGCTGTGAGATGGACAGTTTATTTGACTATGGGCTGTGAGAGGGACAGTATATCAGACTATGGGCTGTTTGGAGGACAGTATATCAAACTATGGACTGTGAGATTGACAGTATATCAGACTAAGGACTGGGAGATGGACAGTATATCAGACTATGGGCTGTGAGATGGACAGTATATCTGACTATAGGCTGTGGGGGGGGACAGTATATCAGACTATGGACATTGAGATGGACAGTATATCAGACTATGGGCTGTGAGGGGGACAGTACATCAGACTATGGGCCGTGAGAGGGACATTATATCAGACTATGGACTGTGAGATGGACAGGATATCAGACTATGGGCTTTGAGATGGATGGTATATCAGACTATGGGCTGTGAGGGGGACAGTATATCAGATTATGGGCTGAGAGATGGACAGTATATCAGACTATGGGCTGTGAGGGGGACAGTATATCAGACTATGGGCTGTGAGGGGGACAGTATATCAGACTATGGGCCATGAGAGGGACAGTATATCAGACCATGGGCTGTGAGATGGACAGTATATCAGACTATGGGCTGTGAGAGGGACAGTACATCACACTATGGGCTGTGAGATGGACAGTATATCAGACTATGGGCTGTGAGAGGGGCAGTATATCAGACTATGGGCTGTGAGATGGACAGTATATCAGACTATGGGCTGTGAGGGGGACAGTATATCAGACTATGGGCTGTGAGATGGACAGTATATCAGACTATGGGCTGTGAGGGGGACAGTATATCAGACTATGGGCTGTGGGATGGACAGTATATCAGACTATGGGCTGTGAGGGGGACAATATATCAGACTATGGACTGTGAGTTTGACAGTATATCAGACTATGGGCTGGGAGAGGGACAGCATATCAGACTATGGGCTGTGAGATGTACAGTATATCAGACTATGGGCTGTGAGAGGGACAGTATATCAGACTATGGGCTGTGAGGGGGACAGTATATCAGACTATGGGCCGTGAGAGGGACAGAATATCAGACTATGGACTGGGAGAGGGACAGTATATCAGACTATGGGCTGTTAGATGGACAGTATATCAGACTATGGGCTGTGAGGGGGACAGTTTATCAGACTATGGGCTGTGAGGGGGACAGTATATCAGACTATGGGCTGTGAGGGGGACAGTATATCAGACTATGGGCTGTGAGGGGGACAGTATATCAGACTATGGTCTGTGAGATGGACAGTATATCAGACTATGGGCTGTGAGATGGACAGTATATCAGACTATGGGCTGTGAGAGGTACAGTATATCAGACTATGGACTGTGAGATGAACAGTATATCAGACTACGGGCTGTGAGATGGACAGTTTATTTGACTATGGGCTGTGAGAGGGACAGTATATCAGACTATGGGCTGTTTGGAGGACAGTATATCAAACTATGGACTGTGAGATTGACAGTATATCAGACTAAGGACTGGGAGATGGACAGTATATCAGACTATGGGCTGTGAGATGGACAGTATATCTGACTATAGGCTGTGGGGGGGGGACAGTATATCAGACTATGGACTTTGAGATGGACAGTATATCAGACTATGGGCTGTGAGGGGGACAGTACATCAGACTATGGGCCGTGAGAGGGACATTATATCAGACTATGGACTGTGAGATGGACAGTATATCAGACTATGGGCTTTGAGATGGATGGTATATCAGACTATGGGCTGTGAGGGGGACAGTATATCAGATTATGGGCTGAGAGATGGACAGTATATCAGACTATGGGCTGTGAGGGGGACAGTATATCAGGCTATGGGCTATGAGATGGACAGTATATCAGACTATGGAATGGACAGTATATCAGACTATGGGATGGACACTAAATAAGACAATGGGCTGTGAGAGGGACAGTATATCAGACTATGGACTGTGAGATGGACAGTATATCAGATTATAGACTGTGAGAGGGACAGTATATCAGACTATGGGCTGTGAGGGGGACAGTATATCAGACTATGGGCTGTAAGGGGGACAGTATATCAGACTATGGGCTGTGAGGGGGACAGTATATCAAACTATGGGCTTTGAGATGGACAGTATATCAGACTATGGGCTGTGAGGGGGACAGTATATCAGACTATGGACTGTGAGATGGACAGTATATCAGACTATGGGCTGTGAGGGGGACAGTATATCAGACTATGGGCTGTGAGATGGACAGTATATCAGACTATGGGCTGTGAGGGGGACATTATATCAGACTATGGACTGTGAGATGGACAGTATATCAGACTATGGACTGTGAGTTGGACAGTATATCAGATCATGGGCTGTGAGGGGGACAGTATATCAGGCCATGGGTCATGAGAGGGACAGTATATCAGATCATGGGCTGTGAGGGGGACAGTATATCAGACCATGGGTCGTGAGAGGGACAGTATATCAGACCATGGGCCGTGAGATTGACAGTATATCAGACCATGGGCTGTGATATGGACAGTATATCAGACTATGAGCTGTTTGGAGGACAGTATATCAAACTATGGACTTTGAGATGGACAGTATATCAGACTATGGGCTGTGAGAGGGACAGTATATCAGACTATGGGCTATGAGATGGACAGTATATCTGACTATGGGCTGTGAGATGGACAGTATATCTGACTATGGGCTGTGAGGGGGACAGTATATCAGACTATGGGCTGTGAGATGGACAGTATATCAGACTATGGGATGGACAGTATATCAGACTATGGGATGGACAGTATATCAGAATATGGGATGGACAGTATATCAGACTATGAGATCAACAGTAAATCAGACAATGGGCTGTGAGGGGGACAGTATATCAGACTATGGGCTGTGAGAGGGACAGTAAATCAGACTATGGGCTGTGAGATGGACAGTATATCTGACTATGGGCTGTGAGGGGGACAGTATATCAGACTATGAGCTGTGAGATGGACAGTATATCTGACTATAGGCTGTGAGGGGGACAGTATATCAGACTATGGACTATGAGGTGGACAGTATATCAGACTATGGGCTGTGAGGTGGACAGTATATCAGACTATTGGCAGTAAGGGGGACAGGATATCAGACTATGGGCTGTGAGAGGGACAGTAAATCAGACTATGGGCTGTGAGATGGACAGTATATCAGACTATGAGCTGTGAGAGAGACAGTATATCAGACTATGGGCTGTGAGGGGGACCGTATATCAGACTATGGGCTGTGAGAAGGACAGTATATCAGGCTATGGGCTGTGAGAGAGACATTATATCAGACTATGGACTGTGAGGGGGACAGTATATCAGACTATGGGCTGTGAGATGGACAGTATATCAGACTATGGGCAGTAAGGGGGACAGTATATCAGACTATGGGCTGTGAGAGGGACAGTAAATCAGACTATGGGCTGTGAGATGGACAGTATATCAGACTATGGGCAGTAAGGGGGACAGTATATCAGACTATGGGCTGTGAGAGGGACAGTAAATCAGACTATGGGCTGTGAGAGGGACAGTATATCAGACTATGGGCTGTGAGATGGACAGTATATCAGACTATGGGCAGTAAGGGGGACAGTATATCAGACTATGGGCTGTGAGAGACAGTAAATCAGACTATGGGCTGTGAGATGGACAGTATATCAGACTATGATCTGTGAGAGGGACAGTATATCAGACTATGGGCTGTGAGGGGGACAGTATATCAGACTATGGGCCATGAGAGGGACAGTATATCAGACTATGGGCTGTGAGATGGACAGTATATCAGACTATGGGCTGTGAGAGGGGCAGTATATCAGACCATGGGCTGTGAGATGGACAGTATATCAGACTATGGGCTGTGAGATGGACAGTATATCAGACTATGGGCTGTGAGGGGGACAGTATATCAGACTATGGGCTGTGGGATGGACAGTATATCAGACTATGGGCTGTGAGGGGGACAATATATCAGACTATGGACTGTGAGTTTGACAGTATATCAGACTATGGGCTGGGAGAGGGACAGCATATCAGACTATGGGCTGTGAGATGTACAGTATATCAGACTATGGGCTTTGAGAGGGACAGTATATCAGACTATGGGCTGTGAGGGGGACAGTATATCAGACTATGGGCCGTGAGAGGAACAGAATATCAGACTATGGACTGGGAGATGGACAGTATATCAGACTATGGGCTGTGAGATGGACAGTATATCAGACTATGGGCTGTGAGGGGGACAGTATATCAGACTATGGGCTGTGAGGGGAACAGTATATCAGACTATGGGCTGTGTTGGGGACAGTATATCAGACTATGGTCTGTGAGATGGACAGTATATCAGACTATGGTCTGTGAGATGGACAGTATATCAGACTATGGACTGTGAGAGGTACAGTATATCAGACTATGGACTTTGAGATTGAAAGTATATCAGACTATGGACTGTGAGATGAACAGTATATCAGACTACAGGCTGTGAGATGGACAGTTTATTTGACTATGGGCTTATAGATGGACAGTATATCAGACTATGGGCTGTGAAGGGGGACAGTATATCAGATTATGGTCTGAGAGATGGACAGTATATCAGACTATGGGCTTTGAGATGGACAGTATATCAGGCTATGAGCTGTGAGATGGACAGTATATCAGACTATGGAAAGGACAGTATATCAGACTATGGGATGGACACTAAATAAGACAATGGGCTGTGAGAGGGACAGTATATCAGACTATGGACTGTGAGATGGACAGTATATCAGATTATAGACTGTGAGAGGGACAGTATATCAGACTATGGGCTGTGAGGGGGACAGTATATCAGACTATGGGCTGTAAGGGGGACAGTATATCAGACTATGGGCTGTGAGGGGGACAGTATATCAGACTATGGGCTTTGAGATGGACAGTAAATCAGACAATGGGCTGTGAGAGGGACAGTATATCAGACTATGGACTGTGAAGGGGACAGTATATCAGACTATGGGCTGTGAGATGGACAGTATATCAGACTATGGGCTGTGAGGGGGACATTATATCAGACTATGGACTGTGAGATGGACAGTATATCAGACTATGGACTGTGAGTTGGACAGTATATCAGATCATGGGCTGTGAGGGGGACAGTATATCAGACCATGGGTCGTGAGAGGGACAGTATATCAGACTATGGGCCGTGAGATTCACAATATATCAGACCATGGGCTGTGATATGGACAGTATATCAGACTATGGGCTGTTTGGAGGACAGTATATCAAACTATGGACTTTGAGATGGACAGTATATCAGACTATGGGCTGTGAGAGGGACAGTATATCAGACTATGGGCTATGAGATGGACAGTATATCTGACTATGGGCTGTGAGATGGACAGTATATCAGACTATGGGCTGTGAGGGGGACAGTATATCAAACTATGGCCGTGAGAGGGACAGTATATCAGACTATGGGCGGTGAGATGGACAGTATATCAGACTATGTGGTTTAATGATTTGAATTTTTAATGTCCTTTTTCATTTTTGGCATTACTTTGTTATGTTGATTGATTTATTGTATTGCTGCCCATCACAGAAGGTTCACACATAAGGTATATAAAGTTTATTTATCATTTAGGGGAGCGATGTACCAATATTTACACTAAACCAAAAAGACTATTTAATTCATTTTTAATATTCAAAGCAAACTCCCCCATCCTTCAATCCATGTCTCTATCTATGCTTTATTTTGTTGAGAAATCACTTTGAAAAACATCCCCCTAGCATTTCTGCCCGTCACCATCTTGAGCAAGGGCAATGATTCATGTAACATTTACCTCTCTGGATTCCATCTGCCTTTAGCTAAGGCCTGCATGCAGGAGTGTGTGCTTAGTTGAGAAAAACCCTCCTCCCCTCCTGAAGACTCCGACATTATTTGCCTAGGCAAGAAGCCAGGAAGTAACTGAAGAAATGGTAAAAAAATAGAAAGTTTAAAACAAGTAAATATGGTATACTTTTGTATCTATTTACTAAGACTAGCAGCATGAGGATTAAAAATAATGTTGAGGGGAATTGAATAGATGATCTGGGTCCATAATATTACAATTGATATATCAACATAATGCCTGATTGTTTTACAGGTCTGTTCTGTTAGGTTATTGTCTAGATCTATGTTTGTCTAGACTGGCTATGTATATGCAAAGATGGATTTTACTTGTTTGTTATACGGAATGTTCGTCTTTATTGTTCTGATGAAAATCTTCAATAAAAATTATTGAAAATAAAATAAAAATAATGTTGATTGATTATGTTGATTAACTGAGACAAGTACACACTATAGACAGATGTACTTTATTCATATTTCATATCTGAGGTTTACAATCACTTTACGTGGTCTATAAATCTCTCCTTGCTAGCAGTGCAGATGGAGGAATCTATCACTGCTGACCATTGCATATAAACAAATCAGGCTTAAAGTTTTTGTAGTCAGAAGATTTTTATTTTAATGCATTCTATGCATTAAGATAAAAATCCTTCTGTGTGCAGCAGCCCCCCTAATACTAACCTGAGCCCATCTCGATCCAGCGATGTTGCAGGAGAGTCCCGGCTGCCCAGGACTCTCCATCCTCATTGACTGAGACAGCAGCATGGCGCCATTGGCTCCCACTGCTGTCAATCAAAGTCAATAAGGAGATTGTGTGGGGCTGAATAGCGGCTCCGTGTCTGAATTGACACACAGAGCAGCAGCTCGGGTGCCCCATAGAAAGCTGCTTTCTGTGGGGACACTCAGCAGGAAGGAGGGGCCAGGAGAGCCTGTGGGGGACCAGAGAAGAGGAGGATGGGGGGATGCTGTGTGCAAAACCATTCCACAGAGCAGGTAAGTATAACATATTTGTTATTTTTAAATGGAAAAAAAATTGAGACTTTAGTATTACTTTAAATAGTTTTATTTTCATAATAGGACAAATGAATCCACTGACAAGAGCTATAAAGATATATATTTTTATTATTTCCTGAAATTAAAATACATACAAGAGCCTATAATAAAAATCACAAAGCCGTGTTCTTTCCACACATTTTCCTCTTTCCCCACTTAAGAATGTTGCGTATCTTCATTCTTCCAGCAGTGGCAGTGAGAAGTTCTTCCATTATACTGAAGGGGTATCCCATGAGCACCGTCCAGTTCTGTAATACTAAAGAAGAGCTTATTCACATCATGTCCATTGATCTGCATTTTACTGTACACCTCCACACATATATATTACAGCAGGACCCATAGGAAACTATTGTATTCTATGTTCACACCATGCATGTGTGTTGTTGTGCAGTAAACCAGGGCCGTCTTTAAGGCAGGGCAAAAGGGGCAGATGCCCTGGGTCCTGTCATTGTTGTGGGGCCCAAAGCAGCTGCCCCATACTTGCCAAATATCTCAGTTTAAATTCCCTTTCTCAGTTTAAAACTTCCCCTGAAGTTTTAGTCCTGTGCTGTGTCCCGATATCTCGGTGTGAAGTGCTGGTACTAATGCTGCCCAGCTTTGCCCTATTGTTGTGTACAGATGACTCACCTGCAGACCCTGTGTTTGCATGTAAAAGTGTCGGCATTACTAAGTAAATAACTGTGGCTAGCGGCATTGATATGTAAATAAAGGTATCAGTCATATGTATATCATGCTCCCCTGCAGTGAGGAGATGATGTGCTGTAACCTCTAGCAACCATTCAGTGAGCAGTATTACTGTACAGTAATCTCTAGCAACCATTTAACAAGCAGAAATCATTTGCTGTAACCTCTAGCAACTAATCAGTGACCCGTAATGTGTACTGTAACCTCTAGCAACCAGTCATTAAGCAGTAATGATATGCTGTAACCACTGGCAACCAATCACAATTGCTGCCTGATCTGATACGGTAAACTGACTTTAAGTCTAGCTGCTATTTATTGTATGTCTCAGAGCAGGTGGAGAGTGAAATTGAATGCGGGTGGGGGGGCCCAAGAAAATTTTTACCCAGGGTCCAATCAATATTAAAGACATCTCTGCAGTAAACAAACACGGTGTAAAGAAGCTCTGTGCCTGTTCACACATAGTACGATGACTGGCATTTTCTTCACTGGAAGAATGCCAGTCACACAGTTGTTATCTATGTGCCCCGTGCATAGTTGGCAACATTTGGCAGTAGCCGGAGTTGTATTATAATTAGGGGGTGGGGCATGTGGATATGGGCGTGGCATAGGAAAAGGTGAAAATGTGGTATGCAGCGAAAATATGGGTGTGGTTTACAAAAAATTGTGGATGTGGCTTACGTGGGCGTAGCTCGAAGGGGTGTTGTTAAATCATTCAACTCACCATAATGCAGAATCTGTGGGAGCCATGAGCAGCCACGTTGCCTGCCACCAGATGCCATCAGGTGCCCCATCAGAGCAGCCTTCCTCACATCTGTGTCTCCATCAGCGGAGCCCCTCCTTACATCTGGTATCCCCATCAGTCCTCAACATCTGGTGCCCCTCTGACATCCAGACTGGCCCCCTCTGACACCTTCCAGACTGAGACTGGCCCCCTCTGACATCCTCCAGACTGAGACTGGCCCCCGACAGATCCTCCAGACTGAGACTGGCCCCCTCTGACATCCTCCAGACTGAGACTGGCCCCCGACAGATCCTCCAGACTGAGACTGGCCCCCTCTGACATCCTCCAGACTGAGACTGGCCCCCGACAGATCCTCCAGACTGAGACTGGCCCCCTCTGACATCCTCCAGACTGAGACTGGTCCCATCTGACATCCTCCAGACTGAGACTGGCCCCCTCTGACATCCTCCAGACTGGCCCCCTCTGACATCCTCCAGACTGAGACTGGCCCCCTCTGACATCCTGCAGACTGAGACTGGCCCCCTCTGATATGCTCCAGACTGAGACTGGCCCCAGACAGATCCTCCAGACTCAGACTGGCCCCCTCTGACATCCTCCAGACTGAGGCTGGCCCCCTCTGACATCCTCCATACTGAGACTGACCGCTGACAGATCCTCCAGACACTGCCGTTGCTGCACCTTTCAGTTTGAACTGAGGCGCCGCCCACCTTCCATAGACACTGGCAGCGGGGGGTGGGTGATGCCGCAGCATCTTTATTGTAGACCAGCTTCTGGTCTTCTTCAAAATGGTGGCCAGCGGAGGCATTGTCTCTGCCGGCCGTGGACCTCTAGCGGCCGGCGGCGGAATTAACAGGACAAACCGAATTTCCCAGGACATTTCCCGATTTGGGACAGTTGGCAACTATGCCCGTGTGCTCTGCAGCCTGGAGCCACTGTAAAATGCAGACATGCTGCACTGTATGGTACGGCACAGGAAGGCACTATATGTTACTGTACAGTAGCTCATCACACTGCACTGCTCTATGGTGACATCAATGACTTGTCCCTTTGTGCACTTCACATAAAGTTCACACAAAAAAATGAGAAAAAAAAGAGCCATGTGATGCGGTAGAACGTGCAACGCTCCGCCTCCTACCGCTGGCTCACTGCGACAGGAATGGACAGCTGCCTGCACATTAAACCGCTCCAGTTTGATGTGCGGGCAGTGTGGACAGACCACCAATAATCAAAATAAAATATCCAGCTTCCTCTTCCTAATTATAGTTGGACAATCACACTCTTTTTTGCAAGACATTAAAAAATAAATAAAACGAATCCGACCTCTTCCTTGCTTTATAGCCGGCCAAATCACGATCCTTTATTGCAAAAAGTGACACTAAACTCTGGTTTACAAAAATAAATGTTCTGTTCAGGTATGTGTTGTTAAAGCGTTTGTTACCTCAGCACTTCATATTCCTGATATGTGCCCGCTGTACCATCTACTTGTATGAGAAAGTCTCCTGTTCTCTTTGTATTGCCTCCTTTGTGTGAAATCCCCGGTGGTCCTGCCAGTCCCTCTGCTTTCCTATTAAATAACTGACCACACTAAGCAGGAGCAGCATGGTCAGTTCTATAGCTATGATGGGAACTCGGTGTGCTGTCCTCCAATGATCAGACTTGTCCTAACACCCCTGCTGCACAGCCATTCACTGGGAAGCTCAGTGTGATGCTGCTTCTCCTCCCCTCAGCTCTTATAAGAAAACATTATAAATACCTTCCCCTCGGAGCTTTATACCTATACAAAAATGTTTTGCCTTTCATTTCTATTTTAACCACTTAACAACTGGCCCATAGCTGAATGACGTCTATAGGGCGGTTGGTTAATTCTGGGAGGGTGTCATATGACGTCCTCCCAGAATTCCACTCTTGCGCGCCCCCTGAGGCATGCACTCGAGAGCATCCGGGTCCATCGCGGCCATTTACTATGTGATCGCTCCGTCAAATGACGCCGGTTCCTCCCTCCCCTCTCTGTACCAATCGGTACAGTGAGAGGGGAGAGATCAGTGTCAGCAGCGCTGTGGGCTGGATCTACAGTGCCCACAGCACTGCTCACCGACAATTAACCCATCAATTCCCTGTCAATACTCTGCAATACCCAGCAATGCCCTGCCAATACTCTGCAATACCCTGCCAATACTCTACAATGCCCTACCAATACTCTGAAATACCCAGCAATACCCTGCCAAAACTCTGCCATAAACTGCCACGTCAGAGTGAAGGGACTCCTTTTCGGTTGTTATTTGCCTTGGAGCCTCCACCTGGGAACTCAAGGCCACGATAGAGTGAAGGGACTCCTTTTCGGTTGTTATTTGCCTTGGAGCCTCCACCCGCGAGCTCAAGGCCACGTTAGGCCGCGTACACACGGGCGGACTGTTCGCCCAACTTAGTTTGTCAAACAATCCGACAAACAGTCCGCTCAAAATTTGCATGAGCGGACTTGACCACACACGATGAACGAACAGTCCGCTGAAAGCGTGCGCGATGACGTGAACGGCACGTACGACGGGACTCGAAAAACGACGTCCTATACACTGCAATGCAACCTTCGGCGTGTAAATCCTTTCTGAGCATGCGCGGAACTTAGTTTGACGAACAAGCCTACACACGAGCGGACTGTCCGCTCAAACCAAGTTTCAGCAGACAGTCTTACGGAAATTCCGAAAAACTTTGTTCGTCAGACTGTCCGCTGAAACTGTCCGCTGAAGCCCACACACGAGCGGACTGTCCGCTGAAACACTGTTCAACGGACAAAGTTGGGCGAACAGTCCGCCCGTGTGTACGCGGCCTGAGAGTTAAGGGACTCCTTTTGGGTTGTTATTTGCCTTGGAGCCTCCATCCGCGATCTAGAGGCCGCGTCGGGGTGAAGCGACTCCTTTTCGGTAGTAGTAGCCTGGAGTCTCCACCCACGATCTAGAGGCCGCATCAGGGTGAAAGGAGTCCTTTTCGGTTGTTATTCGTCTTGAAGCCTCTATCCGCGATCTAGAGGCCGTGTCGGTTTGAAGGGACTCCTTTTCGGTAGTAGTAGCCTGGAGCCTCCACCCGCAAGCTCAAGGCCAAGTCAGAGTGAAGGGACTCCTTTTCGGTTGTTATTTGCCTTGGAGTCTCCACCCGCGATCTAGAGGCCGCGTCGGGGTAAAGGGACTCCTTTTCGGTAGTAGTAGCCTGGAACCTCAACCCGCAAGCTCAAGGCGACGTTAGAGTGAAGGGACTCCTTTTCGGTAGTAGTAGCCTAGTAGTAGCCTGGAGCCTCCACCCACGATCTAGAGGCCGCATCGGGGTGAAAGGACTCCTTTTCGGTTGGTTTTCGTCTTGGAGCCTCCATCCGCGATCTAGAGGCCGCATCGGAATGAAGGGACTCCTTTTCGGTAGTAGAAGCCTGGAGCCTCCACCCGCGAGCTCAAGGCCACATCAGAGTGAAAGGACTCTTTTTCGGTTGTTATATGCCTTGGAGCCGACACCTGCGATCTAGAGGCCGCATCGGGGTGAATGGACTCCTTTTCGGTTGTTATTCGTCTTGGAGCCTCCACCCGCGAGCTCAAGGCCACATCAGAGTTAAGGAACTCCTTTTTGGTTTTTATTTGCCTTGGAGCCTCCACCTGTGATCTAGAGGCCGCGTTAGGGTGAAGGGACTCCTTTTCGGTAGTAGTAGCCTGGGGCCTCCACGCGCGATCTAGAGGCTGCATCGAGGTGAAAGGACTCCTTTTTGGTTGTTATTCGTCTTGGAGCCTCCACCCGCGATCTAGAGGTCACGTCGGGGTGAAGGGACTCCTTTTCGGTAGAAGTTGCCTGAAACCTCCACCTGCGATCTAGAGGCCGCATCGGGGTGAAAGGACTCCTTTTCAGTTGTTGTTCGTCTTGGAGTCTCCAACCGCGATCTAGAGGCCACGTCGGGGTGAAGGGATTCCTTTTTGGTAGTAGTAGCCTGGAGACTCCACCCACGATCTAGAGGCCGCATCGGGGTGAAAGGATTCCTTTTCGGTTGGTTTTCGTGTTGGAGCCTCCAACCGCGATCTAGAGGCCGCATCGGGATGAAGGGACTCCTTTTCGGTAGTAGAAGCCTGGAGCCTCCACCCGCGAGCCGACACCTGCGATCTAGAGGCCGCATCGGGGTGAAGGGACTCCTTTTCGGTTGTTATTCGTCTTGGAGCCTCCACCCGCGAGCTCAAAACCACATCAGAGTGAAGGGACTCCTTTTTGGTTATTTGCCTTGGAGTCTCCACCCACGATCTAGAGGCCACGTGGGGGTGAAGGGACTCCTTTTTGGTAGTAGTAGCCAGGAGCCTCCACTCACAATCTAGAGGCCGCATCGGGATGAAAGGACTCCTTTTCGGTTGTTATTTGCCTTGGAGTCTCCACCGGCGATCTAGAGGCCGCGTCGGGGTGAAGGGACTCCTTTTCGGATGTTATTTGCCTTGGAGCCTCCACCCGCGAGCTCAAGGCCACGTCAGAGTGAAGGGACTCCTTTTTGGTTTTTATTTGCCTTGGAGCCTCCACCCGCGATCTAGAGGCCACGTCAGGGTGAAGGGACTCCTTTTCGGTAGTAGTAGCCTGGGGCCTCCACGCGCGATGTAGAGGCCGCATCGAGGTGAAAGGACTCCTTTTCGTTGTTATTCGTCTTGGAGCCTCCACCCGTGATTTAGAGGCCGCATCGGGGGGGAGGGACTCCGTTTCGGTTGTTATTTGCCTTGGAGTCTCGACCTGCGATCTAGAGGCCGCGTCGGGGTGAAGGGATTCCTTTTCGGTAGTAGTAGCCTTCACCCGCAAGCTCAAGGCGACGTTAGAGTGAAGGGACTCCTTTTCGGTTGTTATTCGTCTTGCAGCCTCCACCCGCGATCTAGAGGCCGTGTCGGGGTTAAGGGACTCCTTTTTGGTAGTAGTAGCCCGGAGCCTTCACCCGCGAGCTCAAGGCCACATCACAGTGAAGGGACTCCTTTTCGGTTGTTATTTGCCTTGGAGCCTCCACCCGCAAGCTCAAGGACACGTCAGAGTGAAGGGACTCCTTTTGTTTTTATTTCCCTTGGAGCCTCCACCTGCGCGGTCAAGGCCACGTCAGAGTGAATGGACTCCTTTTCGGTTTTTATTTGCCTTGGAGCCTCCACCCACGATCTAGAGGCCGCGTCGGGGTGAAGGGACTCCTTTTTCGGTAGTAGTAGCCTGGAGCCTCCACCCGCAATCTAGAGGCCGCATCGGGGTAAAAGGACTCCTTTTCGGTTGTTATACGCCTTGGAGTCTCCACCCGCGATCTAGAGGTCGCATCGGGGTGAAGGGACTCCTTTTCGGTAGCAGTTGACTGGAGCCTCCACCCGCAAACTCAAGGCGACGTTAGAGTGAAGGGACTCCTTTTCGGTAGTAGTAGCCTAGTAGTAGCCTGGAGCCTCCACCCACGATCTAGAGGCCGCATCGGGGTGAAAGGACTCCTTTTCGGTTGGTTTTCGTCTTGGAGCCTCCATCCGCGATCTAGAGGCCGCATCGGGATGAAGGGACTCCTTTTCGGTAGTAGAAGCCTGGAGCCTCCACCCGCGAGCTCAAGGCCACATCAGAGTGAAAGGACTCTTTTTCGGTTGTTATATGCCTTGGAGCCGACACCTGCGATCTAGAGGCCGCATCGGGGTGAATGGACTCCTTTTCGGTTGTTATTCGTCTTGGAGCCTCCACCCGCGAGCTCAAGGCCACATCAGAGTTAAGGAACTCCTTTTTGGTTTTTATTTGCCTTGGAGCCTCCACCCGTGATCTAGAGGCCGCGTTAGGGTGAAGGGACTCCTTTTCGGTAGTAGTAGCCTGGGGCCTCCACGCACGATCTAGAGGCCGCATCGAGGTGAAAGGACTCCTTTTTGGTTGTTATTCGTCTTGGAGCCTCCACCCGCGATCTAGAGGTCACGTCGGGGTGAAGGGACTCCTTTTCGGTAGAAGTAGCCTGAAACCTCCACCTGCGATCTAGAGGCCGCATCGGGGTGAAAGGACTCCTTTTCAGTTATTGTTCGTCTTGGAGTCTCCAACCGCGATCTAGAGGCCGCATCGGGATGAAGGGACTCCTTTTCGGTAGTAGAAGCCTGGAGCCTCCACCCGCGAGCTCAAGGCCACATCAGAGTGAAAGGACTCTTTTTCGGTTGTTATTTGCCTTGGAGCCGACACCTGCGATCTAGAGGCCGCATCGGGGTGAAGGGACTCCTTTTCGGTTGTTATTCGTCTTGGAGCCTCCACCCGCGAGCTCAAAACCACATCAGAGTGAAGGGACTCCTTTTTGGTTATTTGCCTTGGAGTCTCCACCCACGATCTAGAGGCCACATGGGGGTGAAGGGACTCCTTTTTGGTAGTAGTAGCCAGGAGCCTCCACTCACAATCTAGAGGCCGCATCGGGATGAAAGGACTCCTTTTCGGTTGTTATTTGCCTTGGAGTCTCCACCGGCGATCTAGAGGCCGCGTCGGGGTGAAGGGACTCCTTTTCGGATGTTATTTGCCTTGGAGCCTCCACCCGCGAGCTCAAGGCCACGTCAGAGTGAAGGGACTCCTTTTTGGTTTTTATTTGCCTTGGAGCCTCCACCCGCGATCTAGAGGCCGCGTCAGGGTGAAGGGACTCCTTTTCGGTAGTAGCCTGGGGCCTCCACGCGCGATCTAGAGGCCGCATCGAGGTGAAAGGACTCCTTTTCGGTTGTTATTCATCTTGGAGCCTCCACCCGCGATCTAGAGGTCACGTCGGGGTGAAGGGACTCCTTTTCGGTAGTAGTAGCCTGGAGCCTCCACCCGTGAGCTCAAGGTGATGTTAGAGTGAAGGGACTCCTTTTCGGTAGTAGTAGCCTCCACCCGCAAGCTCAAGGCGACGTTAGAGTGAAGGGACTCCTTTTCGGTTGTTATTCGTCTTGCAGCCTCCGCCCGCGATCTAAGGCCGTGTCGGGGTGAAGGGACTCCTTTTTGGTAGAATTAGCCTGGAACCTCCACCCGCGATCTAGAGGCCGCATCGGGGTGAAAGGACTCCTTTTCGGTTGTTGTTCGTCTTGGAGTCTCCAACCGCGATCTAGAGGCCGTTTCGGGGTGAAGGGATTCCTTTTCGGTAGTAGTAGCCTGGAGCCACCACCCGCGATCTAGAGGCCGCATCGGGGTGAAAGGACCCCTTTTCGGTTGTTATTCGCCTTGGAGCCTCCATCCGCGATCTAGAGGCAACGTCAGGGTGAAGGGATTCCTTTTCGGTAGTAGTAGCCTGGAGCCTCCACCCGCGATCTAGAGGCCGCATCGGGGTGAATGGACTCCTTTTCGGTTGTTATTCGTCTTGGAGTCTCCACCCGCGATCTAGAGGTCGCATCGGGGTGAAGGGACTCCTTTTCGGTAGTAGTAGCCTGGAGCCTCCACCCGTGAGCTCAAGGTGACGTTAGAGTGAAGGGACTCCTTTTCGGTAGTAGTAGCCTCCACCCGCAAGCTCAAGGCGACGTTAGAGTGAAGGGACTCCTTTTCGGTTGTTATTCGTCTTGCAGCCTCCGCCCGCGATCTAAGGCCGTGTCGGGGTGAAGGGACTCCTTTTTGGTAGTAGTAGTAGTAGTAGCCTTCACTCGCGATCTAGAGGCCACATCGGGGTGAAAGGACTCCTTTTCATTGTTATTCGTCTTGGAGCCTCCACCCGCGATCTAGAGGCCGCATCGGGGTGAAAGGACTCCTTTTTGTTGTTATTCGTCTTGGAGCCTCCACCCGCGATTTAGAGGCTGCATCGGGATGAAGGGACTCCTTTTCGGTTGTTATTTGCCTTGGAGTCTCGACCTGCGATCTAGAGGCTGCGTCAGGGTGAAGGGATTCCTTTTCGGTAGTAGTAGCCTTCACCCACAAGCTCAAGGCGACGTTAGAGTGAAGGGACTCCTTTTCGGTTGTTATTCGTCTTGCAGCCTCCACCCGCGATCTAGAGGCCGTGTCGGGGTTAAGGGACTCCTTTTTGGTAGTAGTAGCCCGGAGCCTTCACCCGCGAGCTCAAGGCCACATCACAGTGAAGGGACTCCTTTTCGGTTGTTATTTGCCTTGGAGCCTCCACCCGCAAGCTCAAGGACACGTCAGAGTGAATGGACTCCTTTTGTTGTTATTTCCCTTGGAGCCTCCACCTGCGCGCTCAAGGCCACGTCAGAGTGAATGGACTCCTTTTCGGTTTTTATTTGCCTTGGAGCCTCCACCCACGATCTAGAGGCCGCGTCGGGGTAAAAGGACTCCTTTTCGATTGTTATACGCCTTGGAGTCTCCACCCGCGATCTAGAGGTCGCATCGGGGTGAAGGGACTCCTTTTCGGTTGCAGTTGACTGGAGCCTCCACCCGTGAGCTCAAGGTGATGTTAGAGTGAAGTGACTCCTTTTCGTTTGTTATTTGTCTTGGAGCCTCCACCCTCGATCTAGAGGCCACGTCAGGGTGAAGGGATTCCTTTTCGGTAGTAGTAGCCTGGAGCCTCCACCCGCGAGCTCCAGGCCACATCAGAGTGAAGGGACTCCTTTTCGTTTGTTATTTGCCTTGGAGTCTCTACCCGCAATCTAGAGGCCGCGTCGGGGTGAAGGGATTCCTTTTCGGTAGTAGTAGCCTGGAGCCTCCACCCGTGAGCTCAAGGCCACGTCAGAGTGAAGGGACTCCTTTTCGTGTGTTATTTGCCTTGGAGTCTCCACCCGCAATCTAGAGGCCGCAACGGGGTGAAGGGATTCCTTTTTGGTAGTAGTAGCCTGGAGGCTCCACCCGCGAGCTCAAGGCCACATCAGAGTGAAGGGACTCCTTTTTGGTTATTTGCCTTGGAGTCTCCACCCACGATCTAGAGGCCGCGTGGGGGTGAAGGGACTTCTTTTTTGGTAGTAGTAGCCGGGAGCCTCCACTCACAATCTAGAGGCCGCATCGGGGTGAAAAGACTGCTTTTCGGTTATTATTTGCCATGGAGTCTCCACCCGCGATCTAGAGGTCGCGTCGGGGTGAAGGGACTCTTTTTTTGGATTTTATTTGCCTTGGAGCCTCCACCCGCGAGCTCAAGGCCACATCAGAGTGAAGGGACTCCTTTTCGGTTGTTATTTGCCTTGGAGTCTCCACCCGCAATCTAGAGGCCGCAACGGGGTGAAGGGATTCCTTTTCGGTAGTAGTAGCCTGGAGCCTCCACCCGAGAGCTCAAGGCCACATCAGAGTGAAGGGACTCCTTTTTGGTTATTTGCCTTGGAGTCTCCACCCACGATCTAGAGGCCACGTCGGGGTGAAGGGACTGCTTTTTTGGTAGTAGTAGCCGGGAGCCTCCACTCACAATCTAGAGGCCGCATCGGGGTGAAAAGGCTCCTTTTCGGTTGTTATTTGCCATGGAGTCTCCACCCGCGATCCAGAGGTCGCGTCGGGGTGAAGGGACTCTTTTTCGGATGTTATTTGCCTTGGAGCCTCCACCCGCGAGCTCAAGGCCACATCAGAGTGAAGGGACTCCTTTTTGGTTTTTATTTGCCTTGGAGCCTCCACCCGCGATCTAGAGGCCGCGTCAGGGTGAAGGGACTCCTTTTCGGTAGTAGTAGCCTGGGGCCTCCATGCACGATCTAGAAGCCGCATCGAGGTGAAAGGTCTCCTTTTTGGTTGTTATTCATCTTGGAGCCTCCACCCGCGATCTAGAGGTCATGTCGGGGTGAAGGGACTCCTTTTCGGTAGAAGTAGCCTGGAGCCTCCACCCGCGATCTAGAGGCCGCATCTGGGTGAAAGGACTCCTTTTCGGTTGTTATACTTCTTGGAGTCTCCACCCGCGATCTAGAGGCCGCGTTGGGGTGAAGGGATTCCTTTTCGGTAGTAGTAGCCTGGAGCCTCCACCCGCGATCTAGAGGCCGCATCGGGGCGGAAAGGACTCCTTTTTGGTTGTTATTCGTCTTGGAGTCTCCACCCGCGATCTAGAGGTCGCATCGGGGTGAAGGGACTCCTTTTCGGTAGTAGTAGCCTGGAGCCTCCACCCGTGAGCTCAAGGTGACGTTAGAGTGAAGGGACTCCTTTTCGGTAGTAGTAGCCTCCACCCGCAAGCTCAAGGCGACGTTAGAGTGAAGGGACTCCTTTTCGGTTGTTATTCGTCTTGCAGCCTCCGCCCGCGATCTAAGGCCGTGTCAGGGTGAAGGGACTCCTTTTTGGTAGTAGTATCCCGCAGCCTTCACTCGCGATCTAGAGGCCACATCGGGGTGAAAGGACTCCTTTTCGTTGTTATTCGTCTTGGAGCCTCCACCCGCGATCTAGAGGCCGCATCGGGGTGAAAGGACTCCTTTTCGTTGTTATTCATCTTGGAGCCTCCACCCGCGATTTAGAGGCCGCATCGGGGTGAAGGGACTCCTTTTCGGTTGTTATTTGCCTTGGAGTCTCGACCCGCGATCTAGAGGCCGCGTCGGGGTGAAGGGATTCCTTTTCGGTAGTAGTAGCCTTCACCCGCAAGCTCAAGGCGACGTTAGAGTGAAGGGACTCCTTTTCGGTTGTTATTCGTCTTGCAGCCTCCACCCGCGATCTAGAGGCCGTGTCAGGGTTAAGGGACTCCTTTTTGGTAGTAGTAGCCTGGAGCCTTCACCCGCAAGCTCAAGGCCACATCACAGTGAAGGGACTCCTTTTCGGTTGTTATTTGCCTTGGAGCCTCCACCCGCAAGCTCAAGGACACGTCAGAGTGAAGGGACTCCTTTTGTTGTTATTTCCCTTGGAGCCTCCACCTGTGAGCTCAAGGCCACGTCAGAGTGAATGGACTCCTTTTCGGTTTTTATTTGCCTTGGAGCCTCCACCCAAGATCTAGAGGCCGCGTCGGGGTGAAGGGACTCCTTTTTCGGTAGTAGTAGCCTGGAGTCCCTACCCGCGATCTAGAGGCCGCATCGGGGTAAAAGGACTCCTTTTCGGTTGTTATTCGCCTTGGAGTCTCCACCCGCGATGTAGAGGTCGCATCGGGGTGAAGGGACTCCTTTTCGGTAGCATTTGACTGGAGCCTCCACCCGTGAGCTCAAGGTGATGTTAGAGTGAAGTGACTCCTTTTCGTTTGTTATTTGTCTTGGAGCCTCCACCTTCGATCTAGAGGCCGCGTCAGGGTGAAGGGATTCCTTTTCGGTAGTAGTATCCTGGAGCCTCCACCCGCGAGCTCAAGGCCACATCAGAGTGAAGGGACTCCTTTTTGGCTATTTGCCTTGGAGTCTCCACCCACGATCTAGAGGCCGCGTGGGGGTGAAGGGACTCCTTTTAAGTAGTAGTAGTAGCCGGGAGCCTCCACTCACTATCTAGAGACCGCATCGGGGTGAAAGGACTCCTTTACGGTTGTTATTTGCCTTGGAGTCTCCACCCGCGATCTAGAGGCCGGGTCAGGGTGAAGGGACTCCTTTTCAGTAGTATTACCCTGGGGCCTCCACGCGCGATCTAGAGGCCGCATCGAGGTGAAAGGACTCCTTTTCGGTTGTTATTCGTCTTGGAGCCTCAACTCGCGATCTAGAGGTCACGTCGGGGTGAAGGGACTCATTTTCGGTAGAAGTAGCCTGGAGCCTCCACCCGCGATCTAGAGGCCGCGTTGGGGTGAAGGGATTCCTTTTCGGTAGTAGTAGCCTAGAGCCTCCACCCGCGATCTAGAGGCCGCATCGGGGCGGAAAGGACTCCTTTTTGGTTGTTATTCGTCTTGGAGTCTCCACCCGCGATCTAGAGGTCGCATCGGGGTGAAGGGACTCCTTTCGGTTGTTATTTGCCTTCGAGTCTCCACCCGCGATCTAGAGGCCGTGTCGGGGTGAAGGAACTCCTTTTCAGATGTTATTTGCCTTGGAGCCTCCACCCGCGAGCTCAAGGCCACATCAGAGTGAAGGGACTCCTTTTCGGCTATTTGCCTTGGAGTCTCCACCCACGATCTAGAGGCCGCGTCAGGGTGAAGGGACTCCTTTTTGGTAGCTGTAGCCTGGGGCCTCCACGCCCAATCTAGAGGCAGCATCGGGGTGAACGGACTCCTTTTTGGTTGTTATTCGTCTTGGAGTCTCCACCCGCGATCTAGAGGTTGCATCGGGGTGAAGGGACTCCTTTTCGGTAGTAGTAGCCTGGAGCCTCCACTCGCAATCTAGAGGCCGCACCGGAGTGAAAGAATTCCTTTTCGGTTGTTATTTGCCTCGGAGTCTCCACCTGCAATCTAGAGGCCGCGTCGGGGTGAAGGAATTCCTTTTTGGTAGTAGTAGCCTGGAGCCTCCACCCGCGATCTAGAGGCCACATCGGGGTGAAAGGACTCCTTTTCGTTTGTTATTTGCCTTGGAGTCTCCACCCGCAATCTAGAGGCCGCAACGGGGTGAAGGGATTCCTTTTCGGTAGTAGTAGCCTGGAGCCTCCACCGGCAAGCTCCAGGCCACATCAGAGTGAAGGGACTCCTTTTGGTTTGTTATTTGCCATGGAGTCTCCACCCGCGATCTAGAGGCCGCGTCGGGGTGAAGGGACTGCTTTTCGGATGTTATTTGCCTTGGAGCCTTCACCCGTGAGCTCAAGGCGACGTTAGAGTGATGGGACTCCTTTTCGTTTGTTATTTGCCTCGGAGTCTCCACCTGCAATCTAGAGGCCGCGTCGGGGTAAAGGAATTCCTTTTTGGTAGTAGTAGCCTGGAGCCTCCACCCGCGATCTAGAGGCCACATCGGGGTGAAAGGACTCCTTTTCGTTTGTTATTTGCCTTGGAGTCTCCACCCGCAATCTAGAGGCCGCAACGGGGTGAAGGGATTCCTTTTCGGTAGTAGTAGCCTGGAGCCTCCACCGGCAAGCTCCAGGCCACATCAGAGTGAAGGGACTCCTTTTCGTTTGTTATTTGCCTTGGAGTCTCCACCCGCGATCTAGAGGCCGCGTCGGGGTGAAGGGACTGCTTTTCGGATGTTATTTGCCTTGGAGCCTTTACCCGTGAGCTCAAGGCGACGTTAGAGTGAAGGGACTCCTTTTCGTTTGTTATTTGCCTCGGAGTCTCCACCTGCAATCTAGAGGCCGCGTCGGGGTAAAGGAATTCCTTTTTGGTAGTAGTAGCCTGGAGCCTCCACCCGCGATCTAGAGGTCACATCTGGGTGAAGGGACTCCTTTTCGGTAGTAGTAGCCTGGAGCCTCCACCCGTGAGCTCAAGGTGACGTTAGAGCAGTGTTTTTCAAATCCAGTCCTCAGGCCCCCCCAACAGGTCATGTTTTCAGGATTTCCCTCAGATGAAACGGCTGTGGTAATTGCTAAGGCAGTGAAACTGATCAAATCACCTGTGAAAAATAATGGAAAACCTGAAAACATGACCTGTTGGGGGGGCCTGAGGACTGGATTTGAGAAACACTGCGTTAGAGTGAAGTGACTCCTTTTCGTTTGTTATTTGCCTTGGAGTCTCTACCCGCAATCTAGAGGTCGCTTCGGTGTGAAGGGATTCCTTTTCGGTAGTAGTAGCCTGGAGTCTCCACCCGCGAGCTCCAGGCCACATCAGAGTGAAGGGACTCCTTTTCGTTTTTTATTTGCCTTGGAGTCTCTACCCGCAATCTAGAGGCCGCGTCGGGGTGAAGGGATTCCTTTTTGGTAGTAGTAGCCTGGAGCCTCCACTCGCAATCTAGAGGCCGCATTGGAGTGAAAGAACTCCTTTAAGGTTGTTATTTGCCTTGGAGTCTCCACCTGCAATCTAGAGGCCGCGTCGGGGTGAAGGAATTCCTTTTTGGTAGTAGTAGCCTGGAGCCTCCACCCGCGATCTAGAGGCCACATCGGGGTGAAAGGACTCCTTTTCGTTTGTTATTTGCCTTGGAGTCTCCACCCGCAATCTAGAGGCCGCAACGGGGTGAAGGGATTCCTTTTCGGTAGTAGTAGCCTGGAGCCTCCACCGGCAAGCTCCAGGCCACATCAGAGTGAAGGGACTCCTTTTGGTTTGTTATTTGCCATGGAGTCTCCACCCGCGATCTAGAGGCCGTGTCGGGGTGAAGGGACTGCTTTTCGGATGTTATTTGCCTTGGAGCCTTCACCCGTGAGCTCAAGGCGACGTTAGAGTGATGGGACTCCTTTTCGTTTGTTATTTGCCTCGGAGTCTCCACCTGCAATCTAGAGGCCGCGTCGGGGTAAAGGAATTCCTTTTTGGTAGTAGTAGCCTGGAGCCTCCACCCGCGATCTAGAGGCCACATCGGGGTGAAAGGACTCCTTTTCGTTTGTTATTTGCCTTGGAGTCTCCACCCGCAATCTAGAGGCCGCAACGGGGTGAAGGGATTCCTTTTCGGTAGTAGTAGCCTGGAGCCTCCACCGGCAAGCTCCAGGCCACATCAGAGTGAAGGGACTCCTTTTCGTTTGTTATTTGCCTTGGAGTCTCCACCCGCGATCTAGAGGCCGCGTCGGGGTGAAGGGACTGCTTTTCGGATGTTATTTGCCTTGGAGCCTTTACCCGTGAGCTCAAGGCGACGTTAGAGTGAAGGGACTCCTTTTCGTTTGTTATTTGCCTCGGAGTCTCCACCTGCAATCTAGAGGCCGCGTCGGGGTAAAGGAATTCCTTTTTGGTAGTAGTAGCCTGGAGCCTCCACCCGCGATCTAGAGGTCACATCTGGGTGAAGGGACTCCTTTTCGGTAGTAGTAGCCTGGAGCCTCCACCCGTGAGCTCAAGGTGACGTTAGAGCAGTGTTTTTCAAATCCAGTCCTCAGGCCCCCCCAACAGGTCATGTTTTCAGGATTTCCCTCAGATGAAACGGCTGTGGTAATTGCTAAGGCAGTGAAACTGATCAAATCACCTGTGAAAAATAATGGAAAACCTGAAAACATGACCTGTTGGGGGGGCCTGAGGACTGGATTTGAGAAACACTGCGTTAGAGTGAAGTGACTCCTTTTCGTTTGTTATTTGCCTTGGAGTCTCTACCCGCAATCTAGAGGTCGCTTCGGTGTGAAGGGATTCCTTTTCGGTAGTAGTAGCCTGGAGTCTCCACCCGCGAGCTCCAGGCCACATCAGAGTGAAGGGACTCCTTTTCGTTTGTTATTTGCCTTGGAGTCTCTACCCGCAATCTAGAGGCCGCGTCGGGGTGAAGGGATTCCTTTTTGGTAGTAGTAGCCTGGAGCCTCCACTCGCAATCTAGAGGCCGCATTGGAGTGAAAGAACTCCTTTAAGGTTGTTATTTGCCTTGGAGTCTCCACCTGCAATCTAGAGGCCGCGTCGGGGTGAAGGAATTCCTTTTTGGTAGTAGTAGCCTGGAGCCTCCACCCGCGATCTAGAGGCCACATCGGGGTGAAGGGACTCCTTTCCATTTGTTATTTGCCTTGGAGTCTCCACCCGCGATCTAGAGGCCGCGTCGGGGTAAATGGACTCCTTTTCGGATGTTATTTGCCTTGGAGCCTCCACCCGTGAGCTCAAGGTGACGTTAGAGTGAAGGGACTCCTTTTCGGTTGTTATTCATCTTGGAGCCCCCACCAACGATCTAGAGGCCGCATCGGGGTGAAAGGAATCCTTTTCATTGTTATTTATCTTGGAGCCTCCACCCGTGATCTAGAGGCCGCATCGGGCGGGGTGAAAGGACTCCTTTTTTCGGTTGTTATTTCCCTTGGAGCCTCCAGCCACGATCTGGAGGCCGCGTCGGGGTGAAGGGACTCATTTTCCATAGTAGTAGCCTGGAGCCTCCACCCGCAAGCTCAAGGCGACGTTAGAGTGAAGGGACTACTTTTCGGTTGTTATTTTTCTTGCAGCCTCCACCCGCGATCTAGAGGCCGTGTCGGGGTGAAAGGTCTACTTTTTGGTAGTAGTAGCCTGGAGCCTTCACTCGCAATCTAGAGACCGCATCGGGGTGAAAGGACTCCTTTTCGGTTGCTATTCGTCTTGGAGCCTACACCCGCGATCTAGAGGTCGTGTCGGGGTGAAGGGACTCCTTTTCAGTAGTAGTAGCCTGGAGCTTCCACCCGCGAGCTCAAGGCCACATCAGAGTGAAGGGACTCCTTTTCGGTTATTTGCCTTGCAGCCTCCACCCGCGAGCTCAAGGCCACATCAGAGTGAAGGGACTCCTTTTCGGTTTTTATTTGCCATGGAGCCTCCACCCGCGATCTAGAGGTCGAGTCAGGATAAAGGGACTCCTTTTCGGTAATAGCAGCCTGGGGCCTCCACGCACGATCTAGATGCCGCATCGGGGTGAAATGACTCCTTTTCGGTTGTTATTCGCCTTGGAGCCTCCATCCGCGATCTAGAGGCCGCTTCGAGGTGAAGGGACTCCTTTTCAGTAGTAGTAGCCTGGAGCTCCACTCGCAATCTAGAGGCCGCATCGGGGTGAAAGGACTCCTTTTCGGTTGTTATTCGTCTTGGAGCCTCCATCTGTGATCTAGAGGCCATGTCGGGGTGAAAGGGACTCCTTTTCGGTAGTAGTAGCCTGGAGCCTCCACCCGTGAGCTCAAGGCCACGTCAGAGTGAAGGGACTCCTTTTCGGTTGTTATTTGCCTTGGAGTCTCCACCCGCAATCTAGAAGTCGCGTTGGGGTGAAGGAACTCCTTTTTGGTAGTAGTAGCCTGGAGCTTCCACCCGCGAAATCAAGGCCACGTCGGGGTAAAGGGACTCCTTTTCGATTGTTATTTGCCTTGGAGCCTCCACCGTAGGCTCAAGGCCACGTCAGAGTGAAGGGATTCCTTTTCAGTGGTTATTTGCCTTGGAGCCTCCACCTGCGATCTAGAGGCCGCGTCAGAGTGAAGGGACTCCTTTTCGGTAGTAGTAGCCTGGAACCTCAACCCGCAAGCTCAAGGCGACGTTATAGTGAAGGGACTCCTTTTCGGTTGTTATTCGTCTTGGAGCCTCCACCTGTGATCTAGAGGCTGCGTTGGGGTGAAGGGACTCCTTTTCGGTAGTAGAAGCCTGGAGCCTCCACCCGTAAGCTCAAGGCGACGTTAGAGTGAAGGGACTCCTTTTAGGTTGTTATTCGTCTTGGAGCCTCCACCCACAATCTAGAGGCCGCATCGGGGTGAAAGGACTCCTTTTAGTTGTTATTCGTCTTGGGAACCTCCACCCGCAATCTAGAGGGCGCATCGGGGGAAGGTACTCCTTTTCGGTTGTTATTTGCCTTGGACTCTCCACCCGCGATCTAGAGGCCGCGTCGGGGTGAAGGGATTCCTTTTCGGTAGTAGTAGCCTCCACCCGCAAGCTCAAGGCGACGTTAGAGTGAACGGACTCCTTTTCGGTTGTTATTTGCCTTGGAGTCTCCACCCGCGATCTAGAGGCCGCGTTGGGGGGGAAGTGATTCCTTTTCGGTAGTAGTAGCCTCCACCCGCAAGCTCAAGGTGATGTTAGAGTGAAGGGACTTCTTTTCGGTTGTTATTCGTCTTGCAGCCTCCACCCGCGATCTAGAGGCCGCGTCGGGGTGAAGGGACTCCTTTTTGGTAGTAGTAGCCCAGAGCCTTCACTCGCAATCTAGAGGCCGCATTGGGGTGAAAGGACTCCTTTTCAGTTGCTATTCATCTTGGGGCCTCCACCCGCGATCTAGAGGTCGTGTCGGGGTTAGGGACTCCTTTTTGGTAGTAGTAGCCGGGAGCCTCCACTCACAATCTAGAGGCCGCATCGGGGTGAAAGGACTCCTTTTCGGTTGTTATTTGCCTGGGAGTCTCCACCCGCCATCTAGAGGCCGCGTCGGGGTGAAGGGACTCCTTTTCGGATGTTATTTGCCTTGGAGCCTCCACCCGCGAGCTCTAGGCCACGTCAGGGTGAAGGGACTCCTTTTCGGTAGTAGTAGCCTGGGGTCTCCACCCACGATCTAGAGGCTGCTTGGGGGTGAAGGGACTCCTTTTTGGTAGTAGTAGCTGGGAGCCTTCACTCACAATCTAGAGGCCGCATCGGGGTGAAAGGACTCCTTTTCGGTTGTTATTTGCCTTGGAGTCTCCACCCGCCATCTAGAGGCCGCATCGAGGTGAAAGGACTCCTTTTCGGTTGTTATTTGTCTTGGAGCCTCCACCCGCGATCTAGAGGTCACGTCGGGGTGAAGGGACTCCTTTTTGGTTGTTATTTGCCTTGGAGTCTCCACCCGCGATCTAGAGGCCGCGTCGGGGTGAAGGGACTCCTTTTCGGATGTTATTTGCCTTGGAGCCTCCACCCACGAGCTCAAGGCCACATCAGAGTGAAGGGACTCCTTTTCGGCTACTTGCCTTGGAGTCTCCACCCACGATCTAGAGGCCGCATCAGGGTGAAGGGACTCCTTTTCAGTAGTAGCCTGGGGCCTCCACGCGCGATCTAGAGGCCGCATCGGGGTGAAAGCACTCCTTTTCGGTTGTTATTCGCCTTGGAGCCTCCATCCGCGATCTAGAGGCCGCGTCGGGGTGAAGGCATTCCTTTAAGGTAGTAGTAGCCTGGAGCTTCCACCCGCGATCTAGAGGCCGCATCGGGGTGAAGGGACTCCTGTTCGGTAGTAGTAGCCTGGAGCCTCCACCCGTGAGCTCAAGGCGACGTTAGAGTGAAGGGACTCCTCTTAGGTTGTTATTCGTCTTGGAGCCTCCACCCACAATCTAGAGGCCGCATCGGGGTGAAAGGACTCCTTTTAGTTGTTATTCGTCTTGGGAGCCTCCACCCGCAATCTAGAGGGCGCATCGGGGGAAGGTACTCCTTTTCGGTTGTTATTTGCCTTGGACTCTCCACCCGCGATCTAGAGGCCGCGTCGGGGTGAAGGGATTCCTTTTCGGTAGTAGTAGCCTCCACCCGCAAGCTCAAGGCGACGTTAGAGTGAACGGACTCCTTTTCGGTTGTTATTTGCCTTGGAGTCTCCACCCGCGATCTAGAGGCCGCGTCGGGGTGAAGTGATTCCTTTTCAGTAGTAGTAGCCTCCAAGCTCAAGGTGATGTTAGAGTGAAGGGACTTCTTTTCGGTTGTTATTCGTCTTGCAGCCTCCACCCGCGATCTAGAGGCCGCGTCGGGGTGAAGGGACTCCTTTTTGGTAGTAGTAGCCCAGAGCCTTCACTCGCAATCTAGAGGCCGCATTGGGGTGAAAGGACTCCTTTTAAGTTGCTATTCGTCTTGGGGCCTCCACCCGCGATCTAGAGGTCGTGTCGGGGTGAAGGGACTCCTTTTTGGTAGTAGTAGCCGGGAGCCTCCACTCACAATCTAGAGGCCGCATCGGGGTGAAAGGACTCCTTTTCGGTTGTTATTTGCCTTGGAGTCTCCACCCGCCATCTAGAGGCCGCGTCGGGGTGAAGGGACTCCTTTTCGGATGTTATTTGCCTTGGAGCCTCCACCCGCGAGCTCAAGGCCACGTCAGGGTGAAGGGACTCCTTTTCGGTAGTAGTAGCCTGGGGTCTCCACCCACGATCTAGTGGCTGCTTGGGGGTGAAGGGACTCCTTTTTGGTAGTAGTAGCTGGGAGCCTCCACTCACAATCTAGAGGCTGCATCAGGGTGAAAGGACTCCTTTTCGGTTGTTATTTGCCTTGGAGTCTCCACCCGCCATCTAGAGGCCGCATCGAGGTGAAAGGACTCCTTTTCGGTTGTTATTTGTCTTGGAGCCTCCACTCGCGATCTAGAGGTCACGTCGGGGTGAAGGGACTCCTTTTTGGTTGTTATTTGCCTTGGAGTCTCCACCCGCGATCTAGAGGCCGCGTCGGGGTGATGGGACTCCTTTTCGGATGTTATTTGCCTTGGAGCCTCCACCCACGAGCTCAAGGCCACATCAGAGTGAAGGGACTCCTTTTCGGCTACTTGCCTTGGAGTCTCCACCCACGATCTAGAGGCCGCATCAGGGTGAAGGGACTCCTTTTCAGTAGTAGCCTGGGGCCTCCACGCGCGATCTAGAGGCCGCATAGGGGTGAAAGCACTCCTTTTCGGTTGTTATTCGCCTTGGAGCCTCCATCCGCGATCTAGAGGCCGCGTCGGGGTGAAGGCATTCCTTTAAGGTAGTAGTAGCTTGGAGCTTCCACCCGCGATCTAGAGGCCGCATCGGGGTGAAGGGACTCCTGTTCGGTAGTAGTAGCCTGGAGCCTCCACCCGTGAGCTCAAGGCGACGTTAGAGTGAAGGGACTCCTTTTAGGTTGTTATTCATCTTGGAGCCTCCACCCACAATCTAGAGGCCGCATCGGGGTAAAAGGACTCCTTTTCGTTGTTATGCGTCTTGGAGCCTCCACCCGCGATCTAGAGGCCGCATCGGGGTGAAGGGACTCCTTTTCTGGCGTTATTTGCCTTGGAGTCTCCACCCACGATCTAGAGGCCGCGTTGGGGTGAAGGGATTCCTTTTCGGTAGTAGTAGCCTCCACCCGCAAGCTCAAGGCGACGTTAGAGTGAAGGGACTCCTTTTCAGTTGTTATTTGCCTTGGAGTCTCCACCCGCAATCTAGAGGCCGCGTCGGGGTGAAGGGATTCCTTTTCGGTAGTAGTAGCCTGGAGCCTCCACCCGCGAGCTCAAGGCCACATCAGAGTGAAGGGACTCCTTTTTGGCTATTTGCCTTGGAGTCTCCACCCACGATCTAGAGGCCGCGTGGGGGTGAAGGGACTCCTTTTTAGTAGTAGTAGTAGCCGGGAGCCTCCACTCACTATCTAGAGACCGCATCGGGGTGAAAGGACTCCTTTTCGGTTGTTATTTGCCTTGGAGTCTCCACCCGCCATCTAGAGGCCGCGTCGGGGTGAAGGGACTCCTTTTCGGATGTTATTTGCCTTGGAGCCTCCACCCGCGAGCTCAAGGCCACGTCAGGGTGAAGGGACTCCTTTTCGGTAGTAGTAGCCTGGGGTCTCCACCCACGATCTAGAGGCTGCTTGGGGGTGAAGGGACTCCTTTTTGGTAGTAGTAGCTGGGAGCCTCCACTCACAATCTAGAGGCTGCATCGGGGTGAAAGGACTCCTTTTCGGTTGTTATTTGCCTTGGAGTCTCCACCCGCCATCTAGAGGCCGCATCGAGGTGAAAGGACTCCTTTTCGGTTGTTATTTGTCTTGGAGCCTCCACTCGCGATCTAGAGGTCACGTCGGGGTGAAGGGACTCCTTTTTGGTTGTTATTTGCCTTGGAGTCTCCACCCGCGATCTAGAGGCCGCGTCGGGGTGATGGGACTCCTTTTCGGATGTTATTTGCCTTGGAGCCTCCACCCACGAGCTCAAGGCCACATCAGAGTGAAGGGACTCCTTTTCGGCTACTTGCCTTGGAGTCTCCACCCACGATCTAGAGGCCGCATCAGGGTGAAGGGACTCCTTTTCAGTAGTAGCCTGGGGCCTCCACGCGCGATCTAGAGGCCGCATAGGGGTGAAAGCACTCCTTTTCGGTTGTTATTCGCCTTGGAGCCTCCATCCGCGATCTAGAGGCCGCGTCGGGGTGAAGGCATTCCTTTAAGGTAGTAGTAGCTTGGAGCTTCCACCCGCGATCTAGAGGCCGCATCGGGGTGAAGGGACTCCTGTTCGGTAGTAGTAGCCTGGAGCCTCCACCCGTGAGCTCAAGGCGACGTTAGAGTGAAGGGACTCCTTTTAGGTTGTTATTCATCTTGGAGCCTCCACCCACAATCTAGAGGCCGCATCGGGGTAAAAGGACTCCTTTTCGTTGTTATGCGTCTTGGAGCCTCCACCCGCGATCTAGAGGCCGCATCGGGGTGAAGGGACTCCTTTTCTGGCGTTATTTGCCTTGGAGTCTCCCCCCGCGATCTAGAGGCCGCGTTGGGGTGAAGGGATTCCTTTTCGGTAGTAGTAGCCTCCACCCGCAAGCTCAAGGCGACGTTAGAGTGAAGGGACTCCTTTTCAGTTGTTATTTGCCTTGGAGTCTCCACCCGCAATCTAGAGGCCGCGTCGGGGTGAAGGGATTCCTTTTCGGTAGTAGTAGCCTGGAGCCTCCACCCGCGAGCTCAAGGCCACATCAGAGTGAAGGGACTCCTTTTTGGCTATTTGCCTTGGAGTCTCCACCCACGATCTAGAGGCCGCGTGGGGGTGAAGGGACTCCTTTTTAGTAGTAGTAGTAGCCGGGAGCCTCCACTCACTATCTAGAGACCGCATCGGGGTGAAAGGACTCCTTTACGGTTGTTATTTGCCTTGGAGTCTCCACCCGCGATCTAGAGGCCGCGTTGGGGTGAAGGGACTCCTTTTCGGATGTTATTTGCCTTGGAGCCTCCACCCGCGATCTAGAGGCCGGGTCAGGGTGAAGGGACTCCTGTTCAGTAGTATTACCCTGGGGCCTCCACGCACGATCTAGAGGCCGCATCGAGGTGAAAGGACTCCTTTTCGGTTGTTATTCGTCTTGGAGCCTCAACTCGCGATCTAGAGGTCACGTCGGGGTGAAGGGACTCATTTTCGGTAGAAGTAGCCTGGAGCCTCCACCCGCGATCTAGAGGCCGCATCGGGGTGAAAGGACTCCTTTTCGGTTGTTATTCGTCTTGGAGTCTCCACCCGCGATCTAGAGGCCGCGTCGGGGTGAAGGGATTCCTTTTCGGTAGTAGTAGCCGGGGGCCTCCACGCGCGAGCTCAAGGCCACATCAGAGTGAAGGGACTCCTTTTCGGTTGTTATTTGCCTTGGAGTCTCCACCCACGATCTAGAGGCTGCGTGTGGGTGAAGGGACTCCTTTTTGGTAGTAGTAGCCGGGAGCCTCCACTCACAATCTAGAGGCCGCATCGGGGTGAAAGGACTCCTTTTCGGTTGTTATTTGCCTTGGAGTCTCCACCCGCCATCTAGAGGCCGCGTCGGGGTGAAGGGACTCCTTTTCGGATGTTATTTGCCTTGGAGCCTCCACCCGCGAGCTCAAGGCCACGTCAGGGTGAAGGGACTCCTTTTCGGTAGTAGTAGCCTGGGGTCTCCACCCACGATCTAGAGGCTGCGTGGGAGTGAAGGGACTCCTTTTTGGTAGTAATAGCCGGGAGCCTCCACTCACAATCTAGAGGCCGCATCGGGGTGAAAGGACTCCTTTTCGGTTGTTATTTGCCTTGGAGTCTCCACCCGCCATCTAGAGGCCACATCGAGGTGAAAGGACTCCTTTTCGGTTGTTATTTGTCTTGGAGCCTCCACCCGCGATCTAGAGGTCACGTCGGGGTGAAGGGACTCCTTTTTGGTTGTTATTTGCCTTGGAGTCTCCACCCGCGATCTAGAGGCCGCGTCGGGGTAAAGGGACTCCTTTTCGGATGTTATTTGCCTTGGGGCCTCCACCCGCGAGCTCAAGGCCACATCAGAGTGAAGGGACTCCTTTTCTGCTACTTGCCTTGGAGTCTCCACCCACGATCTAGAGGCCGCATCAGGGTGAAGGGACTCCTTTTCAGTAGTAGCCTGGGGCCTCCACGCGCGATCTAGAGGCCGCATCGGGGTGAAAGCACTCCTTTTCGGTTGTTATTCGCCTTGGAGCCTCCATCCGCGATCTAGAGGCCGCGTCGGGGTGAAGGCATTCCTTTAAGGTAGTAGTAGCCTGGAGCTTCCACCCGCGATCTAGAGGCCGCATCGGGGTGAAGGGACTCCTGTTCGGTAGTAGTAGCCTGGAGCCTCCACCCGTGAGCTCAAGGCGACGTTAGAGTGAAGGGACTCCTTTTAGGTTGTTATTCATCTTGGAGCCTCCACCCACAATCTAGAGGCCGCATCGGGGTAAAAGGACTCCTTTTCGTTGTTATTCGTCTTGGAGCCTCCACCCGCGATCTAGAGGCCGCATCGGGGTGAGAGGACTCCTTTTCGGGCGTTATTTGCCTTGGAGTCTCCACCCGCGATCTAGAGGCCGCGGTGGGGTGAAGGGATTCCTTTTCGGTAGTAGTAGCCTCCACCCGCAAGCTCAAGGTGACGTTAGAGTGAAGGGACTCCTTTTCGGTTGTTATTTGCCTTGGAGTCTCCACCCACGATCTAGAGGCCACGTCGGGGTGAAGGGACTCCTTTTCAGTTGTTATTTGCCTTGGAGCCCACAACCGCAAGCTCAAGGACACATCAGAGTGAACGGACTCCTTTTCGGTTTTTATTCGTCTTAGAGCCTTCACCAGCGATCTAGAGGCCGCATCGGGGTGAAAATACTGCTTTTCGGTTGTTATTCGCCTTGGAGCTTCCACCCGCGATCTAGAGGCCGCGTCGGGGTGAAGGGACTCATTTTCGGTAGCAGTAGCCTGGATCCTCCACCCGTGAGCTCAAGGCCACGTCAGAGTGAAGGGACTCCTTTTCGGTTGTTAGTTGCCTTGGAGTCTCCACCCGCAATCTAGAGGCCGCGTCGGGGTGAAGGGACTCCTTTTTGGTAGTAGTAGCCTGGAGCCTACACCCGCGAGCTCAAGGCCACGTCAGAGTGAAGGGACTCCTTTTCAGTTGTTATTTGCCTTGGAGCCTCCACCCAGGAGCTCAAGGCCACGTCGGGGTAAAGGGACTCCTTTTTGGTTGTTATTTGTCTTGGAGCCTCCACCCGCAGGCTCAAGGCCACGTCAGAGTGAAGGGACTCGTTTTCAGTGGTTATTTGCCTTGGAGTCTCCACCTGCGAGCTAAAGGCCACATCAGAGTGAAGGGACTCCTTTTCGGTTGTTATTCGTCTTGGAGCCTCCACCTGTGATCTAGAGGCTGCGTTGGGGTGAAGGGACTCCTTTTCGGTAGTAGAAGCCTGGAGCCTCCACCCGTGAGCTCAAGGCGACGTTAGAGTGAAGGGACTCCTTTTAGGTTGTTATTCGTCTTGGAGCCTCCACCCACAATCTAGAGGCCGCATCGGGGTGAAAGGACTCCTTTTAGTTGTTATTCGTCTTGGGAGCCTCCACCCGCAATCTTGAGGGCGCATCGGGGGAAGGTACTCCTTTTCGGTTGTTATTTGCCTTGGACTCCCCACCCGCAATCTAGAGGCCGCGTCGGGGTGAAGGGATTCCTTTTCGGTAGTAGTAGCCTCCACCCGCAAGCTCAAGGCGACGTTAGAGTGAACGGACTCCTTTTCGGTTGTTATTTGCCTTGGAGTCTCCACCCGCGATCTAGAGGCCGCGTCGGGGTGAAGTGATTCCTTTTCGGTAGTAGTAGCCTCCACCCGCAAGCTCAAGGTGATGTTAGAGTGAAGGGACGTCTTTTCGGTTGTTATTCGTCTTGCAGCCTCCACCCGCGATCTAGAGGCCGCGTCGGGGTGAAGGGACTCCTTTTTGGTAGTAGTAGCCCAGAGCCTTCACTCGCAATCTAGAGGCCGCATTGGGGTGAAAGGACTCCTTTTCAGTTGCTATTCGTCTTGGGGCCTCCACCCGCGATCTAGAGGTCGTGTCAGGGTGAAGGGACTCCTTTTCAGTAGTAGTAGCCTGGAGCCTCCACCCGCGAGCTCAAGGCCACATCAGAGTGAAGGGACTCCTTTTCAGTTGTTATTTGCCTTGGAGCCTCCACCCGTGAGCTCAAGGCCACGTCAGAGTGAAGGGACTCCTTTTGTTGTTATTTGCCTTAAAGCCTCCACCTGCGAGCTCAAGGCCACGTCAGAGTGAAGGGACTCCTTTTCGTTTTTTATTTGCCTTGGAGCCTCTCCCCCACGATCTAGAGGCCGCATCGGGGTAAAAGGACTCCTTTTCGGTTGTTATTTGCCTTGGAGTCTCCACCCGCGATCTAGAGGTCGCATCGGGGTGAAGGGACTCCTTTTCGGTAGTAGTAGCCTAAGGCCTCCACGTGCGATCTAGAGGCCGCATCGGGGTGAAAGGACTCCTTTTCAGTTGTTATTCGCCTTGGAGCCTCCATCAGTGATCTAGAAGCCGCGTCGAGGGGGGGAAGGGATTCCTTTTCGGTAGTAGTAGCCTGGCGCCTCCACCCACGATCTTGAGGCTGCATCGGGGTGAAAGGACTCCTTTTCAGCTGTTATTCGTCTTGGAGTCTCCAGCCACAATCTAGAGGTCGCATCGGGGGGAAGGGATTCCATTTCAGTAGTAGTAGCCTGGAGCCTCCACCCGCGAGCTCCAGGCCACATCAGATTGAAGGGACTCCTTTTCAGTTGTTATTTGCCTTGGAGTCTCCACCCACAATCTAGAGGCCGCGTCGGGGTGAAGGGATTCCTTTTCGGATGTTATTCGCCTTGGAGCCTCCATCAGTGATCTAGAAGCCGCGTCGAGGGGGGGAAGGGATTCCTTTTCGGTAGTAGTAGCCTGGGGCCTCCACGCACGATCTAGAGGCCGCATCGGGGTGAAAGAACTCCTTTTCGGTTGTTATTCGCCTTGGAGCCTCCATCCGTGATCCAGAGGCCGCATTGGGGTGAAGAGATTCCTTTTCGGTAGTAGCAGCCTGGAGCCTCCACCCATGAGCTCAAGGTGACATTAGAGTGAAGTGACTCCTTTTCGGTTGTTATTTGCCTTGGAGTCTCCACCCGCAATCTAGAGGCAGCGTCTGGGTGAAGGGATTCCTTTTTGGTAGTAGTAGCCTGGAGCCTCCACTCGCAATCTAGAGGCCGCATCGGGGTGAAAGGACTCCTTTTCCGTTGTTATTTGCCTTGGAACCTCCAGCTCAAGGCCACGTCAGAGTGAAGGGACTCCTTTTTGGTTTTTATTTGCCTTGGAGCCTCCACCCGCGATCTAGAGGCCGCGTCGGGGTAAAGGGACTCCTTTTCGGTAGTAGTAGCCTGGAGCCTCCACCCGCGATCTAGAGGCCGCATCGGGGTGAAAGGACTCCTTTTCGGTTGTTATTCGTCTTGGAGCCTCCACAACCGACTTTTCGGTAGTAGTAGCCTGGGGCCTCCACGTGCGATCTAGAGGCCGCATCGAGGTGAAAGGACTCCTTTTCGGTTGTTATTCGTCTTGGAGCCTCCACCCTTGAGCTCAAGGCCACGTCATAGTGAAGGGACTCCTTTTCGGTTGTTATTTGCCTTGGAGTCTCCACCCGCAATCTAGAGGCCGCGTCGGGGTGAAGAGACTCCTTTTTGGTAGTAGTAGCCTGGAGCCTACGCCCGCGAGCTCAAGGCCACGTCAGAGTGAAGGGACTCCTTTTCAGTGGTTATTTGCCTTGGAGCCTCCACCTGCGAGCTCAAGGCCACGTCAGAGTGAAGGGACTCCTTTTCGGATGTTATTTGCCTTGGAGTCTCCACCCACGATCTAGAGGCCGCGTCGGGGTGAAGGGACTCCTTTTCGGATGTTATTTGCCTTGGAGCCTCCACCCGCGAGCTCAAGGCCACGTCAGAGTGAAGGGACTCCTTTTTGGTTTTTATTTGCCTTGGAGCCTCCACCCGCGATCTAGAGGCCGGGTCAGGGTGAAGGGACTCCTTTTCAGTAGTATTACCCTGTGGCCTCCACGCGCGATCTAGAGGTCGCATCGAGGTGAAAGGACACCTTTTCGGTTGTTATTCATCTTGGAGCCTCAACTCGCGATCTAGAGGTCACGTCGGGGTGAAGGGACTCATTTTTGGTAGAAGTAGCCTGGAGCCTCCACCCGCGATCTAGAGGCCGCATCGGGGTGAGGGGATTCTTTTTTGGTAGTAGTAGCCTGGAGCCTCCACCCGCGATCTAGAGGCCGCATCGGGGTGAAAGGACTCCTTTTCGGTTGTTATTCATCTTGGAGTCTCCACCTGCAATCTAGAGGTCGCATCGGGGTGAAGGGACTCCTTTTCGGTTGTTATTTGCCTTGGAGTCTCCACCCGCGATCTAGAGGCCGCGTCGGGGTGAAGGGACTCCTTTTCCGATGTTATTTGCCTGGGAGCCTCCACCCACGAGCTCAAGGCCACATCAGAGTGAAGGGACTCCTTTTCGGCTATTTGCCTTGGAGTCTCCACCCATGATCTAGAGGTCGTGTCAGGGTGAAGGGACTCCTTTTCAGTAGTAGCCTGGGGCCTCCACGCGCGATCTAGAGGCCGCATCGTGGTGAAAGAACTAATTTTCGGTTGTTATTCGCCTTGGAGCCTCCATCCGCGTTCCAGAGGCCGCGTCGGGGTGAAGGGATTCCTTTTCGGTAGTAGCAGCCTGGAGCCTCCACCGATGAGCTCAAGGTGACGTTAGAGTGAAGTGACTCCTTTTCGGTTGTTATTTGCCTTGGAGTCTCCACCCGCAATCTAGAGGCCGCGTCGGGGTGAAGGGATTCCTTTTTGGTAGTAGTAGCCTGGAGCCTCCACTCGCAATCTAGAGGCCGCATCGGGGGTGAAAGGACTCCTTTTCCGTTGTTATTTGCCTTGGAGTCTCCACCCGCGATCTAGAGGCCACGTCAGGGTGAAGGGACTCCTTTTCGGATGTTATTTGCCTTGGAACCTCCAGCTCAAGGGCACGTCAGAGTGAAGGGACTCCTTTTCAGATGTTATTTGCCTTGGAACCTCCAGCTCAAGGGCACGTCAGAGTGAAGGGACTCCTTTTTGGTTTTTATTTGCCTTGGAGCCTCCACCCGCGATCTAGAGGCCGCGTCGGGGTAAAGAGACTCCTTTTCGGTAGTAGTAGCCTGGAGCCTCCACCCGCGATCTAGAGGTCACGTCGGGGTGAAGGGACTCCTTTTTGGTTTTTATTTGCCTTGGAGCCTCCACCCGCGATCTAGAGGCCGCGTCGGGGTAAAGGGATTTCTTTTCGGTAGTAGTAGCCTCCACCCGCAAGCTCAAGGCGACGTTAGATTAAAGGGACTCCTTTTCGGTTGTTATTCGTCTCGCAGCCTCCACCCACGACCTAGAGGCTGCGTCGGGGTGAAGGGACTCCTTTTTGGTAGTAGTAGCCCGGAGCCTCCACCCGCGATCTAGAGGCCGCATCGGGGTAAAAGGACTCCTTTTCGGTTGTTATTCGCCTTGGAGTCTCCACCCGCGATCTAGTGGTCGCATCGGGTGAAGGGACTCCTTTTCGGTAGTAGTAGACTGGAGCCTCCACCCCTGAGCTCAAGATGACATTAGAATGAAGTGACTCCTTTTCGTTTGTTATTTATCTTGGAGCCTCCACCCGTGATCTAGAGGCCGCGTCAGCGTCAAGGGACTCTTTTTCGGTAGTAGTAGCCTGGGGCCTCCACGTGCGATCTAGAGGCCGCGTCGGGGTGAAGGGACTCATTTTCGGATGTTATTTGCCTTGGAACCTCCACCCGCGAGCTCAAGGCCACGTCAGAGTGAAGGGACTCCTTTTTGGTTTTTAATTGCCTTGGAGCCTCCACCCGCGATCTAGAGGCCGCGTCGGGGTAAAGGCACTCCTTTTCGGTAGTAGTAGCCTGGAGCCTCCACCCACGATCTAGAGGCCGCATCGGGGTGAAAGGACTCCTTTTCAGTTGTTATTCGTCTTGGAGCCTCCACGACCAACTTTTCGGTAGTAGTAGCCTGGGGCCTCCACGTGCGATCTAGAGGCCGTATCGAGGTGAAAGGACTCCTTTTCGGTTGTTATTCGTCTTGGAGCCTCCACCCGTGAGCTCAAGGCCACGTCATAGTGAAGGGACTCCTTTTCGGTTGTTATTTGCCTTGGAGACTCCACCCGCAATCTAGAGGCCACGTCGGGGTGAAGGGACTCCTTTTTGGTAGTAGTAGCCTGGAGCCTACGCCGGCGAGCTCAAGGCCACGTCAGAGAGAAGGGACTCCTTTTCAGTTGTTATTTGCCTTGGAGCCTCCACCCGCAAGCTCAAGGCCACGTCGGGGTAAGGGACTCCTTTTTGGTTGTTATTTGCCTTGGAGCCTCCACCCGTAGGCTCAAGGCCACGTCAGAGTGAAGGGACTCCTTTTCAGTGGTTATTTGCCTTGGAGCCTCCACCTGCGAGCTCAAGGCCACGTCAGAGTGAAGGGACTCCTTTTCGGATGTTATTTGCCTTGGAGTCTCCGCGATCTAGAGGCCGCGTCGGGGTGAAGGGACTCCTTTTTGGTAGTAGTAGCCTGGAACCTCAACCCGCAAGCTCAAGGCGACGTTAGAGTGAAGGGACTCCTTTTCGGATGTTATTCGTCTTGGAGCCTCCACCTGTGATCTAGAGGCTGCGTTGGGGTGAAGGGACTCCTTTTCAGTAGTAGTAGCCTAGTAGTAGCCCACGACCTAGAGGCCGCATCGGGGTGAAAGGACTCCTTTTCGGTTGGTTTTCGTCTTGGAGCCTCCATCCGCAATCTAGAGGCCGCGTCGGGGCGAAGGGACTCCTTTTCGGTAGTAGTAGCCTGGAGCCTCCACCCGCGAGCTCAAGGCCACATCAAAGTGAAGGGACTCTTTTTCAGTTGTTATTCGTCTTGGAGCCTCCACCCGCGATCTAGAGGCTGTGTCGGGGTGAAGGGACTCCTATTCAGTAGTAGTAGCCTGGAGCCTCCACCCACGATCTAGAGGCCGCATCGGGGTGAAAGGACTGCTTTTCAGTTGTTATTCGTCTTGGAGCCTCCACCCGCAATCTAGAGGTTCCGTCGGGGTGAAGGGACTGCTTTTCGGTAGTAGTAGCCTGGAGCCTCCACCCGTGAGCTCAAGGCAACGTTAGAGTGAAGGGACTCCTTTTAGGTTGTTAATCGTCTTGGAGCCTCCACCCGCGATCTAGAGGCCGCATCGGGGTGAAGGGACTCCTTTTTGGTAGTAGTAGCCTCCACCCGCAAGCTCAAGGCGATGTTAGAGTGAAGGGACTCCTTTTCGGTTGTTATTCGTCTTGCAGCCTCCACCCGCGATCTAGAGGCCGCGTCGGGGTGAAGGAACTCCTTTTTGGTAGTAGTAGCCCGGAGCCTTCACTCGCGATCTAGAGGCCGCATCGGGGTGAAAGGACTCCTTTTCGGTTGCTGTTCGTCTTGCAGCCTCCACCCGCGATCTAGAGGTCGCGTCGGGGTGAAGGGACTCCTTTTCAGTAGTAGTAGCCTGGAGCCTCCACCCGCGAGCTCAAGGCCACATCAGAGTGAAGGGACTCCTTTTCGGTTGTTGTTTGCCTTGGAGCCTCCACCTGTGAGCTCAAGGCCACGTCAGAGTGAAGGGACTCCTTTTGTTGTTATTTGCCTTGAGGCCTCCACCTGCAAGCTCAAGGCCACGTCAGAGTGAAGGGACTCCTTTTCGGTTTTTATTTGCCTTGGATCCTCCACCCGTGATCTAGAGGCCGCATTTGGGTAAAAGGACTCTTTTTCGGTTCTTATTCGCCTTGAAGTCTCCACCCGCGATCTAGAGGTCACATCGGGGTGAAGGGACTCCTTTTCGGTAGAAGTAGCCTAGAGCCTCCACCCGCGATCTAGATGCCGCATCGGGGTGAAAGGACTCCTTTTCGGTTGTTATTCGCCTTGGAGCCTCCATCCATGATCTAGAGGCCGCGTCGGGGGGAAGGGATTCCTTTTCGGTAGTAGTAGCTTAGAGCCTCCACCCGCGATCTAGAGGCCGCATCGGGGTGAAAGGACTCCTTTTCGGTGGTTATTCGTCTTGGAGTCTCCACCCACGATCTAGAGGTCGCATCGGGGTGAAGGGATTACTTTTCGGTAGTAGTAGCCTGGAGCCTCCACCCGCGAGCTCCAGGCCACATCAGAGTGAAGGGACTCCTTTTCGGTTGTTATTTGCCTTGGAGTCTCCACCCGCAATCTAGAGGCCGCGTCAGGGGTGAAGGGATTCCTTTTCGGTAGTAGTAGCCTGGAGCCTCCACCCGCGATCTAGAGGCCGCATCGGGGTGAAAGGACTCCTTTTCGGTTGTTATTCATCTTGAAATCTCCACCCGCAATCTAGAGGTCGCATCGGGGTGAAGGGACTCCTTTTCGGCTGTTATTTGCCTTGGAGTCTCCACCCGCGATCTAGAGGCCGCGTCGGGGTGAAGGGACTCCTTTTCGGATGTTATTTGCCTTGGAGCCTCCACCCACGAGCTCAAGGCCACATCCGAGTGAAGGGACTCCTTTTCGGCTACTTGCCTTGGAGTCTCCACCCACGATCTAGAGGCCGCGTCAGGGTTAAGGGACTCCTTTTCAGTAGTAGCCTGGGGCCTCCACGCGCGATCTAGAGGCCGCATCGGGGTGAAAGAACTCCTTTTCGGTTGTTATTCTCCTTGGAGCCTCCATCCGCAATCTAGAGGCTGCATCGGGGTGAAGGCATTCCTTTAAGGTAGTAGTAGCCTGGAGCCTCCACCCGCGATCTAGAGGCCGCATCGGGGTGAAGGGACTCCTTTTCGGTAGTAGTAGTGTGGAGCCTCCACCCGTGAGCTCAAGGCGACGTTAGAGTGAAGGGACTCCTTTTAGGTTGTTATTCGTCTTGGAGCCTCCAGCCACAATCTAGAGGCCGCATCAGGGTGAAAGGACTCCTTTTCGTTGTTATTTGTCTTGGAGCCTCCACCCGCGATCTAGAGGCCGCATCGGGGTGAAGGGACTCCTTTTCGGGCGTTATTTGCCTTGGAGTCCCCACCCGCGATCTAGAGGCCGCGTCGGGGTGAAAGGACTCTTTTTCGGTTGCTATTCATCTTGGAGCCTCCATCTGTGATCTAGAGGCCGCGTCGGGGTGAAGGGACTCCTTTTCGGTAGTAGTAGCCTGGAGCCTCCACCCACAATCTAGAGTCCGCATCGGGGTGAAAGGACTCCTTTTCGGTTGTTATTCGCATTAGAGCCTCCACTCGCAATCTAGAGTCCGCGTCGGGGCGAAGGGACTCCTTTTCGGTTGTTGTTCGTCTTGGAGTCTCCACCCGCGATCTAGAGGTCGCATCGGGGTGAAGGGACTCCTTTTCGGTAGTAGTAGTGTGGAGCCTCCATCCGTGAGCTTAAGGCGACGTTAGAGTGAAATGACTCCTTTTAGGTTGTTATTCGTCATGGAGCCTCCACCCACAATCTAGAGGACGCATCGGGGTGAAAGGACTCCTTTTCATTGTTATTCGTCTTGGAGCCTCCACCTGCGATCTAGATGCTGCATCGGGGTGAAGGGACTCCTTTTCGGGTGTTATTTGCCTTGGAGTCTCCACCCGCGATCTAGAGGCTGCATTGGGGTGAAGGGACTCCTTTTCGGTTGTTATTCATCTTGGAGCCTCCATCTGCGATCTAGAGGCTGCGTAGGGGCGAAGGGACTCCTTTTCCTTAGTAGTAGCCTGGAGCCTCCACCCGCGAGCTCAAGGCCGCGTCGGGGTGAAGGGATTCCTTTTCGGTTGTCATTCGTCTTGGAGCCTCCATCTGTGATCTAGAGGCCGCGCCGGGGTGAAGGGACTCCTTTTCGGTTGTAGTAGTAGCCTGGAGCCTCCACCCACGAGCTCAAGGCCACGTCAGAGTGAAGGGACTCCTTTTCTGTTGTTATTCATCTTGGAGCCTCCACCCGCGATCTAGAGGTAGTAGTAGCCTAGAGCCTCCACCCACGAGCTCAAGGCGACGTCGGGGTGAAGGGACTCCTTTTCGGTAGTAGTAGCCTGGAGCCTCCACCCATGAGCTCAAGGCGACGTTAGAGTGAAGGGACTCCTTTTCGGTTGTTATTTGTCTTGGAGCCTCCACCCGCGATCTAGAGGCCGCGTCGGGGTGAAGGGACTCCTTTTTGGTAGTAGTAGCCTAGAGCCTCCACCCGCGATCTCGATGCCGCATCGGGGTGAAAGGACTCCTTTTTGGTTGTTATTCATCTTGGAGTCTCCACTCGCGATCTAGAGGCCGCGTCGCGGTGAAGGGACTCCTTTTCGGTAGTAGTAGCCTAGAGCCTCCACCCGCAATCTAGATGCCGCATCGGGGTGAAAGCACTCCTTTTTGGTTGTTATTCATCTTGGAGCCTCCACTTGCGATCTAGAGGCCGCGTCGGGGTGAAGGGACCCCTTTTCGGTAGCAGTAGCCTGGAGCCTCCACTCACGATCTACAGGCCGCATCGGGGTGAAAGGACTACTTTTCAGTTCTTATTCGTCTTGGAGCCTCCTCCCGCGATCTAGAATTCACGTCGGGATGAAGGAACTCCTTTTCGGTAGTAGAAGCCTGGAGCCTCCACCCACGAGCTCAAGGCCATGTCAGAGTGAAGGGACTCCTTTTCAGTTGTTATTTGCCTTGGAACCTCCACCTGTGAGCTCAATGCCACGTCAGAGTGAAAGGACTCCTTTTCGGTTGTTATTTGTCTTGAAGCCTCCACCCGCGAGCTCAAGGTGATGTTAGAGTGAAGGGACTGCTTTTTGGTTGTTATTCGTCTTGGAGTCTCCACCCGCAATCTAGAGGCCGCGTCGGGGTGAAGGGACTCCTTTTCGGTAGTAGTAGCCTAGTAGTAGCCTGGAGCCTCCACCCGCAATCTAGAGTCCGCATCGGGGTGAAAGGACTCCTTTTCGGTTGTTATTCGTATTAGAGCCTCCACTCTTGATCTAGAGTCCGCGTCGGGGCGAAGGGACTCCTTTTCCTTAGTAGTAGCCTGGAGCCTCCACCCGCAAGCTCAAGGCCACGTCGGGGTGAAGGGACTCCTTTTCGGTTGTTATTTGCCTTAGAGCCTCCACCCGCGAGCTCAAGGCCACGTCAGAGTGAAAGGACTCCTTTTCGGTTGTTATTTGCCTTGGAGCCTCCACCTGCAAGCTCAAGGCCATGTCAGAGTGAAGGGACTCCTTTTCGGTTGTTATTTGCCTTGGAGCCTCCACCCGCGAGCTCAAGGCCACGTCAGGGTGAAGGGTCTCCTTTTCAGTAGTAATTCTTTAGTATTTTCTTTTTCCAGACATTATCTACTATATCAAATGCAGCACTGTGAAAAGAAATCTTTTAGTGAAGATCTCAGGAGTCACCCCCAGGGATGAAAGTAAAAGATATTGGTGGTGTAGTGTCACAGTTTGATGCCTATCACAGGATGGTGCGGAAGTGACGTTGTTGCGTACTGCGCATGCGCGATGCGCTCCAAACGCTCGCGCCGTGCGTTCCAACATAGTTTCGGCAATACAGTTCAGCGAAACCATCACATAATGTTACGGAAGTGATGTTACACACAACACAAACACGGGCCACGTTGTTGCGTACTGCGCATGCGCGATGCGTTCCAAACACTTGCGCCGTGCGTTCCAACATAGTTTCGGCAATACAGTTCAGCGAAACCATCACATAATGTTACGGAAGTGAAGTTACACACAACACAAACACGGGCCGTTCGTTACAACACTAATACTTCCCTTGTTACCTAGTAGGTTTTGCATTGCTGGGACTTGTAGTGCCTATCCTGAGCTACATGCTTCAATGTTCAGTGTCCTCATCCCTATCCCCATGCTTCAATGTTCAGTGTCCATCCTTATCCCCGTGCTTCAATGTTCAGTGTCCTCATCCCTATCCGCGAGCTTCAATGTTCAGTGTCCTCATCCTTATCCCTGTGCTTCAATGTTCAGTGTCCTCATCCCTATCCCCATGCTTCAATGTTCAGTGTCCTCATCCCTATCCGCGAGCTTCAATGTTCAGTGTCCTCATCCTTATCCCTGTGCTTCAATGTTCAGTGTCCTCATCCCTATCCCCATGCTTCAATGTTCAGTGTCCTCATCCCTATCCGCGAGCTTCAATGTTCAGTGTCCTCATCCTTATCCCTGTGCTTCAATGTTCAGTGTCCTCATCCCTATCCCCATGCTTCAATGTTCAGTGTCCTCATCCCTATCCGCGAGCTTCAATGTTCAGTGTCCTCATCCTTATCCCTGTGCTTCAATGTTCAGTGTCCTCATCCCTATCCCCATGCTTCAATGTTCAGTGTCCTCATCCCGATCCGCAAGCTTCAATGTTCAGTGTCCTCATCCTTATCCCTGTGCTTCAATGTTCAGTGTCCTCATCCCTATCCGCAAGCTTTAAATGTTCAGTGTCCTCATCCTTATCCCTGTGCTTCAATGTTCAGTGTCCTCATCCTTATCCCTGAGCTTCAATGTTCAGTGTCCTCATCCCTATCCCCCTGCTTCAATGTTCAGTGTCCTCATCCCTATCCGCGAGCTTCAATGTTCAGTGTCCTCATCCTTATCCCCGAGCTTCAATGTTCAGTGTCCTCATCCCTATCCCCCTGCTTCAATGTTCAGTGTCCTCATCCCTATCCCCCTGCTTCAATGTTCAGTGTCCTCATCCTTATCCCCGAGCTTCAATGTTCAGTGTCCTCATCCCTATCCCCATGCTTCAATGTTCAGTGTCCTCATCCCTATCCCCGAGCTTCAATGTTCAGTGTCCTCATCCCTATCCCCGAGCTTCAATGTTCAGTGTCCATCCTTATCCCTGTGCTTCAATGTTCAGTGTCCTCATCCCTATCCGCAAGCTTCAATGTTCAGTGTCCTCATCCTTATCCCCATGCTTCGATGTTCAGTGTCCTCATCGAAGCAGGGGGATAAGGATGAGGACACTGAACATTGAAGCTCGCGGATAGGGATGAGGACACTGAACATTGAAGCAGGGGGATAGGGATGAGGACACTGAACATTGAAGCTCGGGGATAAGGATGAGGACCCTGAACATTGAAGCAGGGGGATAAGGATGAGGACACTGAACATTGAAGCTCGCGGATAGGGATGAGGACACTGAACATTGAAGCAGGGGGATAGGGATGAGGACACTGAACATTGAAGCTCAGGGATAAGGATGAGGACACTGAACATTGAAGCACAGGGATAAGGATGAGGACACTGAACATTTAAAGCTTGCGGATAGGGATGAGGACACTGAACATTGAAGCACAGGGATAAGGATGAGGACACTGAACATTGAAGCTTGCGGATCGGGATGAGGACACTGAACATTGAAGCATGGGGATAGGGATGAGGACACTGAACATTGAAGCACAGGGATAAGGATGAGGACACTGAACATTGAAGCACGGGGATAAGGATGGACACTGAACATTGAAGCTCGGGGATAAGGATGAGGACACTGAACATTGAAGCACGGGGATAAGGATGGACACTGAACATTGAAGCATGGGGATAGGGATGAGGACACTGAACATTGAAGCATGTAGCTCAGGATAGGCACTACAAGTCCCAGCAATGCAAAACCTACTAGGTGACAAGGGAAGTATTAGTGTTGTAACGAACGGCCCAGTGTTTGTGTTGTGTGTAACTTCACTTCCGTAACATTATGTGATGGTTTCGCTGAACTGTATTGCCGAAACTATGTTGGAACGCACGGCGCAAGTGTTTGGAACGCATCGCGCATGCGCAGTACGCAACAACGTGGCCCGTGTTTGTGTTGTGTGTAACATCACTTCCGTAACATTATGTGATGGTTTCGCTGAACTGTATTGCCGAAACTATGTTGGAACGCACGGCGCGAGCGTTTGGAGCGCATCGCGCATGCGCAGTACGCAACAACGTCACTTCCGCACCATCCTGTGATAGGCATCAAACTGTGACACTACAGTGGCAATCCCCGGAGTCACCTCTTGGGATGGGTGTTAAACTAGTGACTAGCAGCAGGCGTGTTCGCAAGCTCCACGTGCATAGCCCGCCAGGAAGTCAGCGCAGCGCTAATCACAGGCAGTGAGACATTGCCCGATCTCTGCAGCCGCACATCAGGACAATGTCTCACTGCCTGTGATTAGCGCAGCACTGCGCCGACTTCCTGGCGGGCTCTACATGTGCAGCATGCAAACACACCTGAGCTCATCCTTACTTACCACAGGTGGTGGGCACACACGCCGTATAGCGGTGTGTTAAACAAGCCTTTAAGCCTTTCACTCCGGTGGATCTAAATTGGGAAATGATGTTGTGATGGTGAATCTCGACCACATCTCCAGCAGCAACCGGTGGGAGACTGGCACCAAAAATCCCGACAGGTAGACATTCCTACATGGGAATCATGAAAAAACAATAAAAGAAAAAGGGCCTCCAGGTGCATGAATCCAAGTAAAAAAAGATTTTTAAAAAATAAATAAAAATGTACACCAATCATGATGGGTACATAAAGTGATCACATAAAAAATGGCGTGGTAACGAGAGCACAATACGCCAGCAACCTGACATATTTCGGACAATAGTCCATCTACTGGCGCATATGCCATTTTATTTATTTACTTATTTTATTTATTTTTTTATTTTTTTTTTAAATTCAGGTTGCTGGTCTATTGTGCTCTTGTTACCACGCCATTTTTTATGTGATCACTTTATGTACCCATCATGATCGGTGATTGTACATTTTTATTTATTTTTTAAATAAAACAAAAATCTTTTTTCACTTGGATCCATGCAGTATGTGGAGGCCCTTTTCTTTTATTGTTTTTTTCATGATTTTAAACCCTGACTGGATGCTATTGGGAGTACTGCAGACCATTCCAGCTGGTGATCGCCTTCCCATGTAGGGACATCTACCTGTCGGCATTTTTGGTGCCAGTCTCCCATCGGTTTCCCTAAAATTTTCTTTTCACAGTGCTGCATTTTATAGTTTTCATTGTATTACACAATCTTCTATATTGTTGATATTACCTGCTGGTCCATTATTTCACCACATTTATATGCAGGAAATATTAAAAAAAAACATACATATTGGTATACTGTATGTTACCCCATGCTGTTTCTGAGGCCTGTAATAAGAGAAAGGTGGTACATTAGTGGATAAACCAGCGGATGCCCAGATTTCTACGAAGCCTTATCCAATGACGAATCTGCAAGGCAGGGTCTTCGTATGGGGAAGTCAGTGCTCGGCACAGAGGACAAGTTGGTGTTTGTAGAAGCCATCTGTAAATACAAGAAGAATGGAAAGTGTGAGAACATGGTAATGTTCTGGTGGTCCCTGCATTATACTCACCGAGGCAAATGGAACAGGTAGGCTGCCCCACTGCCGGTGGTCTCGGTGGTGCTGGGTGGTGTTCTGCAGCTCTGTCTTCGGGAGAACGGCTCCGGTTGTTTTCTGCCTCCTCCCGTCTCCTCCGAAGTTGTCCTCTTGTCCGGTGAGCAACTGGAGACTCTCCTCCCTCCTGACGGGATCGCCTTCCACGGGACGGACGGCGTGAAGCTCGTGGCATGGTGGTGGTGACTGATGCTGGAGTGCCTGGAAAAAACTAAAATTGTTAAATACTAATAATACTAATATATGCAATAATGGTATGATAGCAATATATTTGAATAAAAAAGATAATAATCCCAGGAGACACAATCTGACGATATGACTCGGTCAGCTCCCAGTGCAGGAATGTTTTTAAACAACTGCAGTCCAGTTTGAACCGGTTTGCAGCCCACTGTGACATCACACACCTCATACCAGCTGCCACTTTTCTAGTATGAAAACTTTGACTGGGAATAGCTTGGCCATGTAACACTGTAGCCAAATACATTTTATATCATTTCATAGATTTTACATATAATTAAACTGTACTATGGTCATTTTAATGGCTGGGTATGCTGGGCATAATTCTCAGTATCTGTTCTTATTCTGTTTGTGTGGACCCTGCACAGTACCACTTCTCTTGTCCCGTATGCTTTTAGTTTTTCCCAGTATCATACTTACCTAGGTGGATGCTGCATCTGTCCCCTGGCCCCTCTACATGGAGAAATGAGCGATCGAAAACTGTTGATCCCGACATTGTTGATTCTGACAGCTCCGTGAGCAGAGAGCTGCAGACTGTCAGTCACCGCTCTCTGCTCTGCCCCATCTTCACTCTCTGGAGTGCTGGGCTGTGGAGGGGGTGGAGTGGTCAGCTCAGGATCTCAGGGGCTCACTGAGAGGTTGATCCGGGTGTTGGTCCAGGGACCTGGTGGATCCCAACTTCCATTGTTGTGATGACGCGGGTTCCTGGATCGACTTCTGTGACGTGTCACAGGGGTGCAAAACGAGCTTTGGCTGTAATTCTCCTTTAACCCCTTGCCACCCAGGCCAATTCTGACATTTCTCTCCTTCATGTAAGTCATCATTTTTTTCTAGAAAATTACATAGAATCCCCAAACATTATAGATTTTTTTTTAGCAGAGATCATAGAGAATACAATGGCAGTCATTGCAACTTTTTATCTCACACAGTATTTATCAAACGCGTTTTTTTTGGAAAAAAAATAGTTTCATGCTTTAAAAAAGCAAAACATTAAAGTTAGCCCATTTTGTTTTGCATAATGTGAAAGATGAAGTTACGCAGAGTAAATAGATACCCAACATGTCATGCTTCAAAACGCTCACGGAATGGTGCCATTCGTAGAATGGTGCCAAACCTCAGTACTTTAAAATTCCCATAGGCGGCGCTTTACATTTTTTTACTGGTTACATGTTTTGAGTTACAAAAGGAGGACTATGGCTAGAATTATTGCTCTCGCTCTAGCATTCGTGGTGACACCTCACATGTGTGGTTTTAACACCATTTTCATATGTGGGCGGGACTCGCATATGCATTCACTTCTGCGAGCACACAGGGACAGGGGCACTTTAACTTTTTTCTATTTTGTTAATTTTACTTTACCTTTACAAAAGTTTTAATTGAGGTATAACAAACAAACAAAAAGAAAAATTACAAGATGTACAGGCACCAAGAGTACAATAAGTACAATCGCAAGGTAGGGTACAACAGCTTATAGGTACATCTCTCAAGTATCTTTATATTTACTTTTTAATTTTTTTTTCTCTCCTTTTTTTTTCTCCCCCCTCCCCCTCCCTTTCTTCCCTTTAACCAAATATATATATATATATATATATATATATATATAGATAGATATATATACACACACATACACACACACATATATACACACATACATACACAAACATACAAAGAAATGTGGGGAAAAACAGTCAAGAAGCGCATACATATTATTACATATATCCAACGTGTCACTGATATCAGAAGGGTGTACAGTGAGTAAAGTACAGAAATTTCAAAACCGGAGTCTCGAGTAACAGTGTATGTAGAAGAGGACAAGAATGGGTAAAGGGCGAAAACCGGTGCCAACCGTATGGGTCTTCCAGACCTCTGGCTACATTCCTAGTGAGGGGCAAACTACCCATCTGGCAACCTAGATTCAAGGTTCCTTACATACAGGTGTCGGGGTCTCGTAACCAACGATCCCATATTTTGTCATATTTGGTCGGGCATTCTCTGTTAATATACATAACCTTTTTATATGGTAAATTATTATTGACCTCCGCCTTCCACTCCACCAGCCTAGGGGGTATGGGACGCATCCAATTCCGAGCAATAACCTTCTGCACTGAGAACAATGTCTCATGCAGGGACTTTGTGTATTTGTCTGTGGTATCTGGAAGCACCCCAAGTAAGCATTGTTTTGGGTCCAATGTGACCGGAGAGCCCATGTGATCATGTAGAAAGGTGACAACTTGCGCCCAGAGGCCTTGTATTTTGGGACACGACCATATTAAATGAAAGAATGTACCCACCTCCTTCCCACACATCTGACAGAGGGTAGATTGAGAGCTTCTATATCTGACAACCCGCAGAGGGGTGAGATATGCCTGGTGGATAATATAAATTTGAGTCAGTCTGTCAGTGAGTTTGGGTGAGACAGCCTTACAGGATTCCAAAGACTCCTCCCATTCCACATCCTCCAGAGGACCTATCACCCTTTCCCAACGAGGTTTGAGTTTGTATGCCAATTTAGTGGAAACTGGGGTAGTAAGCATGTCGTAGAAGGACGAGGTTAATTTATGGGGATCATAGCTCTTGATTATGGCCATAAGTGCATTAGGGGTAGACTGTGGTGCAGATTCCGAAAACCAGAGCCAGAGCCACATGTCTCATCTGTAAAAATCGAAAGAGCATGGATCTGGGAAGTGAAAATTCTTCTCTAAGCGTGGCAAAGGTTTTAAAGGTTTTGTTGACAAACAATTGGTGCATATAGAGAATACCATAAGTAAACCAAAGGTCTGTATCGGGAAGTCTTAGAAATTCCGAAAAAGTTTTATTGTACCACAATGGAGTATAATCATTATAGAGTGGTATCCCTAGCTTGGCGGAAGCTAAGTCCCCAATGCGTCTGTAATGGTATAGCAAGGTCTGTATGTTGTCCCCCTGACCCGCACCGCTAGAGCCCATCGCCAGCGCGTAAATTGAGTCGCCAATGCGTCGAGCCCATCTCGGGCAGAGGAGTTGGAGAAACTGCTATCTGTCCGTCTTGTCAATATGATACAGTTGGGATAATTGTGACGCGATATAACAGAGATTAAAATCGAGAAGGGCAGTTCCCCCAGGTCCGTGGGGCTTTTAAGCGCCTGCCAAGCTAATTTGTGTCTGTTGGTTCCCCACACAAAGGGTTTGAGCAGGGCCTCAAGGGATTTAAAATGCTTCAGAGGTAAGTACACCGGGGAGTGCCAGAGGATATAGAGTATCTTGGGTAAAAGGACCATTTTAATAAGATTTATCCGACCCCAAATCCCCAGCGGCAGACGGGCCCAGGCCCGTAGTTTGGATTGAACGTGGGAAATTAGAGGGCTTAAATTTAAATGTGTATAGTCCGCCGGTGATCTGGAGACACACACTCCCAGATACTTAATGACACTGACTCGTTGTAATGGCAGACTGTCCTGAAATTCAGTCGGTGGGAAGCTGTCAAGTGGAAGAATTTGGGACTTCCCCCAGTTGATTTTTAGCCCAGAAAAGGTCCCAAATCTCTTGATTGTCTGAAGAGCCCCTGCAGAGAGGGGCCTGAGTCTGCCAGGTATAGCAGTGTGTCGTCAGCATACATGCTGATCTTTTCGGTTAGGTCACCATGGCTCAGTCCCCTGATCTCTGGTTTGGCTCGGATGGACATGGCCAATGGTTCCGCGCCAGGGCGTATAATAGTGGTGAAAGAAGGCAGCCTTGTCTCGTGCCTCTGTTGAGGTCAAACATTCGAGAAGGCCAGCCATTGGCCACGCCCGGGCCGTGGGCGCCTGATACAGCAGTTGAACCCACTTGAAACGTGGTCCAAAGCCATATCCCTCCAAGCAGCTCCAGAGATAGCTCCACTCCACGAGTCGAACGCCTTTGCCGTGTCCAATGTCACCACCACCCGTGACCCAACTTCTGCGTGTGTAGCTTGCAGGTTAATGTACAGTTTGCATAGATTAAAGGATGTGTTGTGGCCTGGCATGAAGCCTGCTTGATCTACATATATGAGGGACAGAATGACTTGGTTTAATCGAAGGGACAGTACTTTAGCTAGTATTTTTATATATACTTGCAGTAGGGAAATAGGACGATAGGATTCGGGGTAGCCTGGGTCTTTCCCAGGTTTGGGGATGAGGACTATTGTCGCTTCCCGCATGGAGGGAGGCAGGGTGAAGGTTTCAAATAGGTGATTGAATAGTGCAAGCAGTTTGGGAGTTAGCAATTCTCTAAATTGGGAATAAAATTCGACAGGGAGGCCATCAAATCCAGGGGATTTGGATCTAGCAAAGCTGGAGATTGCGGCGTCTATTTCTTCCGTGGTAAGGGGTGCCTCAAGTGAATCTATTTGTTCTTTCGTCAACTGGGGGAAGCTAATGCTGTGAAGATAAGTGGTCCACACGTCTGTCGGGTCTGTCACTGTTGTTTTATTTGTACTCAGAGTCACTCTGTGGATGATGAGGAAAGGAACAAAGAGCAACAAGGAAACAAAGACCTGAAGTGTGCCAAAGGTCACGTGGTCAGTATGCCTAAAGGGGGCATACCCAAGTATGAAATGTAAAGAAAGAAATTAAAAGAAAAAAGGGAATGGGTGGGTGGGACACGCGACCGACGTCCAACGAGGAGGAGGTGGAGGAGGGCAGGCTTTATGCAGCCTGACTCCTCCTACAAATACAGGCTTACCCTGCGGTCTGCCTTACACTTGTACTCAGAGTCACTCTGTGGATGATGAGGAAAGGAACAAAGAGCAACAAGGAAACAAAGACCTGAAGTGTGCCAAAGGTCACGTGGTCAGTATGCCTAAAGGGGCCAAAAAATAACACAGTAGGAAGAAAGCTCAACAACCAGATGACCCAGTGAATAATGTCTAACCTGGAGTGGTGGCAAATGAGTTATGCCTTTGCCGCAGAGAAGGAACCGCTAAGAAAGGCAGTAGCCCCTCCCCTGGCTTCAGGAATCACAAGGCCAGCTATAGCACCCCCTTGAGCCCAACCCAGCGACCAACACAAGATAAACCTGAGTACGTGAACGTCATGAAATGAAACCCACCATGGAAAACCAGCTAAGCACAGCAGGGAGTCCCCACCGTTGGAGACCCGGATGGCTTCAAATGGAAAAGCCAAAAATAAAACAACCTGATAGATCATTCAACATGAAATGCTGGGACTTAACTGGATACGCCCAGAAAGTGCTGAAGGCTGATACAAGCTGGAGGAGCCAAAAAGGAAACTAAAACAAAACGGAAAAGCAAAGGGAACTGGACGTTTCACCATCAGGACTGGAAACCTAACCTGGAAACATGCCAAGCAGTGTCATGGGCTCTCCTGGAATTTAAAACAAAACCCAATAATCGAGGCTGCAGTGCCAACCAAATGGAAAACCAATCTACCACAACTGGAACTGACAAGAAAGTGCGTCACTGGAAACCTGCTTCTGAGACCCGAGCCTACAGATACTAGCCCGGGCCCCGTGATCCACGAAAGCCCCTGAGCCAGTAGAAACCGTGGATCAGTGAAAACTGACTAACCAAACTTCCATACCCCAGGACAACTCCTGGCCGGAGACGCAGCTAGGAAATTAAAGTAAATAGTGAGGAATGGCACCCAACTGATCAGGAACACAACTAGCGAGAGAAACGTGATCAAACAAAAACACCTGCGACAAAACGAAACCTGCGATAAGGAAACGTGACTGAACGAAAACATGAGAAGCGTGAACTGATCACCGTGAGCGGCTTAAGAACCGCGGCTGCTAGAAAACACGACCTGCCTAGGAAATGCAGGCTTCACAAATTGATGAAAAAACATAAAAGAAAACCCTGGGGGGTACACAAGAGAAAAGAAAAGCATAAGACACAAAACGAGCGGCATATCGGAATATGTAAGAACACGAGAAAAGGCAAGAAAACACGAGAAACAAAAGAAACATGGGAAACGCGAGAAGATGCATGAGACACGTAAATAGCATCAGACACGTACAATACATCCGACACTAACAAGCACGAGGAACGTAAAAAACCTGAGAATCATGAAACTACACAAGGGTAATGACATGAAACGCATGAGACATGAAACGTGCGGCACATGGGAAATACGGAAGGAAACACCGGACAACACGTAAGGAAACATGTGAATACGTCAAAACCATGGAAAACGTCAGAAAATGCTAGAAAAACATGGGGAAAACGCCAGAAACAAGGGAAACACAAGAAGTTGCATCACGTGAATAACAGCCATGAACAATGCATCCGATACATGAATTGCCTGAGAAACGTAAAAAACCCTGACAACCATAAATTTATGAGAACCATAAAAGCGCAAGAACTGTAAGTCGTATAAAAACCGTCAACTGCCAGCAAAACACACGAGAACGCAATTGTATGAGAAACTGTAAAATTGCATGGAAAACCATCAAATGTATGAGAAAACACCAACTTCATATGTAAATCACACGAGAGACCTAAATCACATGAAAAACAAAATTGCGTAAGAACCGTAACTTCAAGAAACACCAACTGCATGGAAACCGTGAATTGCATAAACTGAATTGCATGAGAAAACGACAATTGCATGTAAAACCGTAAAACGAGTGAGAACCGTGCGTGAAAACAAAGCATGAGAACGTCAAATCGAATGAGAACATAATCGCATGAGAACGTAAAACGAAACGAGAACATAAAATGCATGAGAACGTGAACTAAACGAGAACATGAGTGTATGAGAATGTTAAAATGAAACAAGAACATGGGTGCATGAGAACGTAAAACGAAACGAGGACATGAGTGCATGAGAACGTAAAATGAAACGAGGACATAACTGCATGAGAACGTAAAATGAAACGAGGACATGACTGCATGAGAACGCAAAACATGAAATGCCAAAAAGCATGAAACGCAAAACGCATGACGCTGGAACGCGATAGAGAAACCTGGAAAGTGAGAGAAAACCTGGAAAGTGAGAGAAAACCATAAAAAAGCATGAGAAACCGTAGTTGCATGAACCGTCAACTGTACCACGGGAAAACGTCAGAACCACGGGAAACGTCAGAAAATGCTATAAAAAACATGGGGAAACGTCAAAAACATGGGAAACGCAAGAAGTTGCGTGAGACACGTAAATAACCTCTAAAACGTAAATTGCCTGAGAAATTTACATGCCTGAGAATCATAAATTCATGAGAACCATGAATGCGTAAGAACTGTACGTCGTTTAAAAACCGCCAACTGCCTGCGAAACGCACGAGAAACGTAAATGCATGAGAAACCGTAAAATTGCATGAGAAACAACAACTTCATAAGAAAAGTAAATCACATGAGAGACCCAAAACGCATGAAAAACAAAATTGCGTAAGAACAGTAAGCAACGTGCTTGAAACCAACAAGCATGAGAACGTCAACTCGAATGAGAACGGAAAACGAAACGAGAACATAACTGCATGAGAATGTAAATGAACGAGAACATAACTGCATGAAAATGTAATCGAAACAAAACGCAAATGCAAGAAACGCAAATGCAAGAAACGCAAATGCAAGAAACGCAAATGCAAGAAACGCAACTGCCTGAGAAACGCAACTGCCTGAGAAACGCAACTGCCTGAGAAACGCAACTGCCTGAGAAACGCAACTGCCTGAGAAACGCAACTGCAAGAAGATGCAACTGCCTGAGAAATGCAACTGCAAGAAGATGCAAATGCATGAAAAACACAACTGCAAGAAGCTGCAACTGCCTGAGAAAACGCAACAGCAAGAAACGCAACAGCAAGAAACGCAACAGCAAGAAACGCAACAGCAAGAAACGCAACAGCAAGAAACGCAACAGCAAGAAACGCAACTGCAAGAAACGCAACTGCAAGAAACGCAACTGCAAGAAACGCAACTGCAAGAAACGCAACTGCAAGAAGATGCAGCTGCATGAAAACGCAACTGCAAGAAGATGCAAATGCATGACAAAACGCAACTGCAAGAAAATGCAAATGCATGAAAACGCAAATGCTTTGAGAACGTGACCGCTAAGAGAACGTGAATGGCTTGAAACCGGGAACGCATGGGACCGAAACGCATGGGAAAACCATAAAATGCACCAGAACGTAAAACCGCAAGAGAAAACCGTGAGTAACACAAGAACGTGGAGCTCAGGCGGGGGCAGGCCACGTGGAGCTCAGGCGGGGGTTGGACACGCCACGTGGAGCTCAGGCGGGGGTTGGACACGCCACGTGGAGCTCAGGCGGGGGTTGGACACGCCACGTGGAGCTCAGGCGGGGGTTGGACACGCCACGTGGAGCTCAGGCGGGGGTTGGACACGCCACGTGGAGCTCAGGCGGGGGTTGGACACGCCACGTGGAGCTCAGGCGGGGGTTGGACACGCCACGTGGAGCTCAGGCGGGGTACAGGAGATGACACTATAACCTTGATGTGGGGGGGGCAGAGTTCATGCACCGGAGGGCTACGACAAGCACATGCTGAGAGGCAAAGATGAAATCTTAGCCCTGTCTGCGCAGGAAGAGGCTGACGTCCAATACAACCTATGTGGCAGGATACAAAACATGTTTGATTGCAATATATAGCATTTGGGAGATATGAGCAGTCTTGGCTTCTATGGGATAGAATGTATACCTCATGCTGTAAGAGGACGAGATCGTCATCAGAAATCACTAGCCAGTGAGGCTTGGTAGATATTTAGACCAGAGACAAGTGGAAAACAAAACGCCAGTTTTGTATTATTACGTATCCACCTGTCTCTGGGACTAACCCCCCCCCCCCCCCCCGCAGAAGCAGGGCGAACGAATCCTCCCCCTCCCCCGGAAGACACACCGGGAGGAGGGGGGCGGGAGAAGCGGACTAACACCCCTCCCCCCCGGCAGAAGCATGGTGAACGAATCCTCCCCCCTTTCCCGGAAGACACACCGGGAGGAGGGGGCGGGAGAAGCGGCTCCCCCGCAGCCCCCAGACGGACTAACCCCCCCTCCCCCCGTAGAAGCAGGACGATCAAATCCTCCCCCCTCCCCCGGAAGACATACCCGGAGGAGGGGGCGGGAGAAGCGGCTCCCCCAGAGCCCCCAGGCGGACTAACACCCCTCCCCCCGGCAGAAGCATGGTGAACGAATCCTCCCCCCTCCCCCGGAAGACACAGCGGGAGGAGGGGGGCGGGAGAAGAGGCTCCCCTGGAGCCACCAGGCAGAGACAGGCAACCCAATCTCCCCCCGGCCGAAGGAGGCGGGCGGGAGAAGCGGCAGACACACCGGGAGGAGGCGGGCGGGAGAAGCGGCAGACACACCGGGAGGAGGGGGGCGGGAGAAGCGGACTAACACCCCTCCCCCCCGGCAGAAGCATGGTGAACGAATCCTCCCCCCTTCCCCGGAAGACACACCGGGAGGAGGGGGGCGGGAGAAGCGGCTCCCCCGCAGCCCCCAGACGGACTAACCCCCCCTCCCCCCCGCAGAAGCAGGACGATCAAATCCTCCCCCCTCCCCCGGAAGACACAGCGGGAGGAGGGGGGCGGGAGAAGCGGCTCCCCCGCAGCCCCCAGACGGACTAACCCCCCCCTCCCCCCCGCAGAAGCAGGACGATCAAATCCTCCCCCCTCCCCCGGAAGACACAGCGGGAGGAGGGGGGCGGGAGAAGAGGCTCCCCTGGAGCCACCAGGCAGGGACAGGCAACCTAATCTCCCCCCGGCCGAAGGAGGCGGGCGGGAGAAGCGGCTCCCTCCAAGAGACCGGAGCAGAGCAGACGAACCTCCCCCTCCATCGGCAGCCTGCCAGGGGAGGGGGAAACGAGCAGCCCGAGGAGAGAAACAGACGGGCGGCCGAACACCCCCCCTCCCCCCGGCGTGAACACCGGGAGGAGCGGACTGGCAGCACCCTCTGGAGCCGGAAACAGCCCGAGGAGCGGACGGCGGCCAAACACCCCCCCCTCCCCCCGGCATGAACACCGGGAGGAGGGGCGGGCAGCACCCTCCGGAGCCGGAAACAGCCAGAGGAGAGGAGCGGACGGCGGCCAGACACCCCCCCTCCCCCCGACGTGAACAACGGGAGGAGGGGCGGGCGGGTGCACTGCATATGTGAGGGGGGAGGGGGAGCCGGCGCGGCCGAAAACCTCCCCCTCCCCCTGCCAGGAGAATCGGCGCTGTAATAGCAAACGCCCCACCGCAGCGTCGTCTGCATAGTTGTAGGCAGGAGGAAGGCTCCCCTGTGCCGACAGCAGCTGCCGGCGGGAGAACTTCCCCCCCCCCACAGATGCCCATAAACGGAGCTGGTGGGGGCCACAAGCACTCCCGTCCCTGTGCTCCAGAGCAACAGAATAACATCCTCCTCCTCCGACCCGCCGGAAGTGACGTCAGCCACACGCGACCGACGTCCAACGAGGAGGAGGTGGAGGAGGGCAGGCTTTATGCAGCCTGACTCCTCCTACAAATACAGGCTTACCCTGCGGTCTGCCTTACACATAGATCAGCAAAAAACTCTCTGAACTTAGAGGTAACACTGCGTGGGTCCATGATTTGACTCCCCCCGGGCCATGTAGGGTAATGACAACTGGGGGCCTGTCTTCGCTATGCACTAGGTATGCGAGGAGCTTGCCTGACTTTTTGCCATATTCAAAGAGTTTCTGCTTAGTAAAGAAAAGCTTTTGACGAGCTTTTGTTTACTAGAGTTGAGTCACCACTCTAGTCTGCATTTTAAGCTGGGCCACCGTTGCTGGGGTGGGATTGGCCGCGTATTCCTGTTCAGTGGAGACTAGTTCCGCTATCGCCCTGTCAAACACTCCAGCGGAATCTGTTTTGATTTTGTTTATGTGTGAGATCTGGGTAGTACGGCCGTACATTTCAAATGAATCCCATATTGCAGCAACAGATGCTGTGTGATCATTTTCCAAGAAGTATTGCTTCCATAAGGTGATGAGCCCATCATCCTCTGAAAGCAGTGAGAGCCAGAACGGGTTCAATCGCCATGGTGTTGGTGGTTTATCAATAGGGATACTGAGGGTGGTCCAGTACGGACTGTGGACAGATAGTAACCTGGGGCAAAACGCTGTTTCCAGGATCCGTGGAGCTAGGGTGTGGGATACAAGAATGAAATCTATGCGGGACATAGAGTTGTGAATAGGAGAGAAACAAGAATAGGCTTGAGTGTATGGGAAGTTGTGCCTCCATGTGTCTACAAGATGAAAGGTGGAGATGAGTTTAGAGAATTTAGTCGTATCAGCACTGGCGACTGTTGCCTGCGACGCCTGTAGTCTATCAAGGGCCGGACATAATGTTGTGTTAAAGTCACCTAACCAGATCGCCGGTATTGTGGGGTTACGGGACATAAAGTTAAAGCCATCGAGGAGCACTGTTTCACTAAAGGGAGGAGGTATGTAGAAAGTCATGAGAAGGAACGGTTCACCGTAAAGCTTAGCATGAAGAAATACATACCGACCGTTGGGATCAGTTAGAAGTTCACAGAGTTCAAAATGTACCGATTTGGCTATCAATAATGAGACACCCCTAGCATGAGTCGTGTAGGTGGAGTGGTACGCCCACCCAACCCAGGGGCGACAAAGGGCCATTTGGAGTCTGCCCTCAATATGTGTCTCAACCAGCACCACTATGTCAGCACATTGTTTTTGAGGAATGCAAGGGCAGCCGAGAGCTTAATTTTCTCGCGCAGGCCCCTCACATTCCACGTGAGAAATTTTATAGTTGCCATGGTGCTGTGTAGGGAGCATAACCTCGCCTCAGTAGGACACGTATCTTTAGGTCTAGTGAAAAATATAATACATAATAGAACTGGAGTACATTAAACACTGTGTGCGGCACCTCTTCAACAGATATACATTTTCCCATATTTGGTTCCTGAGACACTGTATGCACATTTACGAATTGCAAAAATAACTGTTGAACAACCCCCTCCCCGCCTTAGAGCCGGAATCGCCTTCCGTGAGAAAAAGTGGCGTTTGGGGACCTGCCACTGAGGAACCGCACATTGTACAAACTCACGGAAGGGGGCCGAGTCTACCAACTGAAAAGGCAGCAGTTGAAGTGCTAGCAATTTAGCCAAGCTAGCATTCAACCGCTGGGCATGTGGATGGCTGGGAGTGAACTTCTTTCGCCGGTCCAGCAGCTGGGGCAGGGACATTTGCCTGCTATAATCAGACGTGGGTGTACTGCTAGCAGAGTGCCCGGAAGCACTTGGCTGTGACACACCTAATTCTACACCTTCATTCCTCTCAGAGCAGGTTTCAGAGAGGACTGAAGGTCTAGTGGGGTTGCCAACTTGAATTTCCTTCACCAACACCGTGCTGATAAATGGTAAAAATGTGCGCTTACCAAATCAGAAAGGCATTTGATATCAGAAATCTTAGGGGTCATCACACAGGGACATCACCTCGTTTTCATGTGGTTGGACCATTCATAAAAAGCAAGCAAAAACTCCCATAGCGTAAAACCGTAAACCAAAATCTTTTATTCCATAATAAAAAACATACTCACAAACATAAAGGTCAAATCAGCGTTAAGAAAAGCCGGCCGGCAAAGCGAACGCCCAAATGTCACGTGATTTGCATCAAGCACGTCAAGACCACCCTACGTACATTTCGCCATATGTGGCATCGTCTGGGGCATGGGATGCCACGTATGTTCGACTCGAACACGAAGCTCATCTCTAATCTGGATAGTCATAATTCCCAGTGGTTAGTGGGGCATAAATTCGCTGCACTATGCCTGAGACTTGTAGGACCAACATTGTTAATTTTACTTTACATTTTTTTAGTTTGACACTTTAAAAAAAAACAAAAAAAAATGTTTTGATCACTTTTATTCATATTACAAGGAATGTAAACATCCCTTGTAATAGGAATATGGCATGATCGGTCCTCTTTACAATGAGATACATACAATGAGATATAATTGCATTTTAGTGTAAATATGAGATCTGAGGTCTCTCTGACCCCAGATCTCATATTTAAGGGGACCTGCCAGGATTTTTTATATTACAAGGGATTTTTACATTCCTTGTAATAGGAATAAAAGTGACACAATTTTTTTAAAAAAAAGAACAGTGAAAAAAAGAAAAAGAAAAGTTAAAGTAAGAAAATAAAAATAATTTTAAATGCGCCCTGTCCGGCCCGCATATGAAAGTGGTGTTCAAACCACACATGTGAGGCATTGCCATGATCGGTAGAGCGAGAGCAATAATTCTAGCCCTAGACCTCCTCTGTAACTCAAAACATGCAACCTGTAGAATTTTTAAAACGTTGCCTATGGAGATTTTAAAGGGTAAAATTTAAGTACATTAAACACTGTGTGCGGCACCTCTTCAACAGATATACATTTTCCCATATTTGGTTCCTGAGACACTGTATGCACATTTACGAATTGCAAAAATAACTGTTGAACAACCCCCTCCCCGCCTTAGAGCCGGAATCGCCTTCTGTGAGAAAAAGTGGCGTTTGGGGACCTGCCACTGAGGAACCGCACATTGTACAAACTCACGGAAGGGGGCCGAGTCTACCAACTGAAAAGGCAGCAGTTGAAGTGCTAGCAATTTAGCCAAGCTAGCATTCAACCGCTGGGCATGTGGATGGCTGGGAGTGAACTTCTTTCGCCGGTCCAGCAGCTGGGGCAGGGACATTTGCCTGCTATAATCGGACGTGGGTGTACTGCTAGCAGAGTGCCCGGAAGCACTTGGCTGTGACACACCTAATTCTACACCTTCATTCCTCTCAGAGCAGGTTTCAGAGAGGACTGAAGGTCTAGTGGGGTTGGAGATGCCAGCTGATGAGGAGCAAGGAGAGGTTCGCTTTGTTCTTTGGTGTGGGTCTTTGAGGTACGCTTTCCAACGAGCTGCATGGCAGGTCAACATATGTCTGGTCAAGCATGTGGTGCCCAAGCGGTTGATGTTTTGGCCACGCGAGATACGCTTGAGACATATGTTGCAAATAGCAGCGGTGCGATCTGATGCACTCGTCTCAAAAAAGGCCCACACCAAAGAACTTTTAGAATAACGCGCAGAGGCAGCGCCCTGCACAGGCGGAGCTCTGCGGTGTGATTTAGTCATGTGCTGCCCCTAAGCTGGCCCCCGGAGGGCATCCTGCCTCATTGGACATGTGCCGCCTCCTCCTCCTCCTCCCAGGCATCCACGTGGAGTCAGTGCCCTCATCATCCCCTCCCTCTTCATTGCTGGAGCAAACCTGTCAGTATGCTGCAGATTCTGGAACATGACTGCCAGATTGCTGTCCTTCTTGAGCATCCCCTCTCTCTGCATTCACGCTACTGCCTTCCTCTAGCTGAGTATCATCATCAGAGCCTACAAAACACTGGGCATCCTCCTGGAGCATGTACCCAACACTGTTCTCAAAGAGTTCAGGAGACTCCTCAGGAGGACGTGGTGGGTCTAGGGAAGGAATCACTGATGATGACATTGAGAGGAGGGAAGACGATACGTTGGCAGCTGCTTTGCTAGTACCCTGAGCCTGGGTGAGAGAGGATGAGGAGGATGAAGAGGGCCTTGTCATCCACTCTACCAAGTCATTGGCATGTTGCGGCTCAACATGTCCAGCTGCCGAAAAGAAGGACAAGCGTGTCCCATGGCCACGTGCTGATGATGACGATGCACCGTGTCCACGACCAGCACTGTTGTCTCTAGACACAGAGCCTGCTTGCCCTCTTTTATCGGCTCGCGCCTGTCTGCCTCTCCTTCCTGGCATTGCAGACATGGTAATGGCCTGAAGGGAGATGGGAAAACCAGCAATTGGGTAGTGTATATTGTGCTGGAGGCACACACAACATCCACTAACTCCTGCAGATGGCAGATGGCTCAATTAGAGAAGAGCTATGTAGGTGGATATAACGGTGTATACTGGGTTCAGGGCACGCAGACAGCACGCAATCTCCAACAACTGACTGCAAGCTCTATTTAAAAAGAGCAAGATAGTTAGCTATATAGGTGGATATAGCGGTGTATACTGGGTTCAGAGCACACAGACAGCACGCACAATCTCCTACAACTGACTGCAAGCTCTATTTAAAACGAGCAAGATAGCTAGCTATATAGGTGGATATAGCGGTGTATACTGGGTTCAGAGCACGCAGACAGCACGCACAATCTCCAACAACTGACTGCAAGCTCTATTTAAAACGAGCAAGATAGTTAGCTATATAGGTGGATATAGCGGTGTATACTGGGTTCAGGGCACGCAGACAGCACGCAATCTCCTACAACTGACTGCAAGCTCTATTTAAAAAGAGCAAGATAGTTAGCTATATAGGTGGATATTTTTTTTAATGGTTATCTGCTACCGAACATACAAATTTTTCATTACAATTCAAATATCAGTTAACATACACTTTGCAATTTAACAGATAATAAACTATACAAACAAAAGGGAAAAAACAACTTACATGTCATCTTCCCCCTCCTCCTCCCCAGAAGAAAAATTTATAAGTAGAGCATCACCCCTACTGCTAGGCCCTTCTGGTGGCCCAGGATCCACCTCAGGTAACGGGGCCCTTTTTTTCTTCTTCTTCCCCTGCTTTTTCCTAATCGTGACCCAAGCCACTTCACCTTCCTCATCCGATACTTCTTTTGGGCGTTTCTGAGCCCCCTTAACCGAGACTTCCATCTCCTCCTCCCCAGACCTGTCATCCCCAGCCGAAGAATCGGATGAGGAGACAGTGACCAGACGTCTGCCCGGCCTACATCTCCGAGGAAGGGGAGTGGGAGCAGTAACCTGGGAAACAGAACCCTGTGCCCCCCCCTTATCCAAAAAGGGAGGCCCAACTACCTCCACCTGACCAATATCTGGACCGGGCACCTGAACTTCAGTGACAGGGGCCTGGGCAACATCTGCAGGCCGTACCCCCTTTTCTCTTTGAGGGACCCTACTTGCCTTTTGGGTTCGAGGTGCACCCTGTGGCTCCGCCGTAGGAGCGCTTCCCTGCCTTTCCCCTCCAGAACTCTGCCCAGCAGGAGGAGGTGCACTATCCCCTCCTGGCCCACCACCTGCTGCAGCTTCACCCCTGTAGGCTCTGGGGCATCTGCTAAAGGGATGCCCCATTTGACCGCAAAGGTTGCAGCAGATCAACCCACACGTGTCACCTGAGTGTCCAAACTTATTGCACTTAGTGCAGCGCACAACTGTGCAATCTGCACTCATGTGGGTTGGACACCCACACCTGAAACACCTACGGGGCTGGCCTGGGTAGAACACCAGGATTCTATCTCGTCCCAGGAAAGCACTTCCTGGGACATGTGCAACCGTGTTGCCAGATCTTCTCAAACGAATCCTGGTGTTCCATGCTCCAGTCCATACCCCACGCTCGTCTAAGCATTTATTTAGAGGACACTGCAACTGGCCGTGTCTCCCCAGCCAAGTTGCTATGTCCTCCGGGGGCAGGCTCTCGTTCCTTACTAACACCGTCAGGTTTTTAATCTGCTCCTGCCTACTCAAAGGAATCAGGCGGAACCCTTTCCAGGGATCAGCCCCTTTAACCAACCCAAAAGCGGTTATAAAACGCTCCATAGTCACAGCGTTGGTGAAACTGACATCAAAGTCAGGGGTGCCAGCTGGGTGGATCACAGCAAATAGCTCAGCCACCCTGAACCCCAACGCCAGGACCATGTCAACCACTTGGCCCCTCGTGGGGCACTGACCTTCACCCTCCCATCTCAGCTGGACCACATTCCTACGCTTGCGCTCCGGACCACCTGTCCCCCTAGACCAAGTACTGGCCCCAGGGGTCTGACCAGCCGGGGGTACCCGAAAGTTACTGGCCCCAAACTGGTGGTACAGGTGGTCCAGAGGCACACTGGACCCAGCCACATTGGCGTAGGAACGCCTTTCACCAAGTGCCGTCAGCAACTTTACCTCCGGTGTCCCCCTTAGTACGGGTCCCGGAGGAGGAGCCTCTGCCACAGACACTGGGGGTACAACATGAGAAGCAGCCCCCCCACTCACGGCATGGGAAGTCACACTCCCCACATCGTTTACCCCAGCCTGAACTTTAGGATAGGTCTCATCCTCAGAGCTATAAAGCAAAGCCTCCCAGGCTTCCTGCCACTCCACCTCCATATGGGCCCCGCAGGAATCCACTGACACTTGGCTCGGCCCTGATTGAGAACCCTCCAAGCCGCGAATGAACGTCATTGCAGGGTTCTCACCATCAAGCTCGCCCATTGGGCAGTCACCCCAGGCCGTAGCTTGTTCTGGCACTATACAATTAGACATTTCAACATTACTGTTACTGTTTACACTCTCTTGACCAGAAAGCAGACCGGAAGTCCTTTGAAAACGACCCTCGGGGTCAACTTCCGGACCCGCCACCGTCACTTCCGGCCGCGGGCTATTCTCGCCATGAACCAGCTCGCGCACCGGAAGTGCGTCATCACCCCTTCCCGCGCTACTATTGGCCTCGCGGTCAGTAGCACCACCCCTCCTCCCGCGGGAAGACGGCGTTCTCTTATTCACGGCCGCCATTCCCGAACTGTCAGATGCCATGCCGCCGGCCGACACTGCACCGCTGCCCACAGCGGCAGCCAAGCTGGCTTGACTCTCATATACCCTAGTCCCCTTACCCTGAGACCGGCTTGCAGCAGCGGCAGCCGACAACGCAACTGACGGCGTGCCCTGCTTGCAACCACCGGCTGGGATCACTGGGGACTGTACAGGTAAGTCCATTTTTCCTTTGCTTACTATCCTAGCAAGCTGCACCACTGGTATCTTCTTAACAACACTCCTGTCTTTAATGTCCTTTTGCTGCCTCCTTCCCACTTCACCGGGGTCTAACCTGCCCTCTGGGGACACAGCCTCATTCATAGGCTGGCAACCCTTAGGCTTACCTGACCCCTCTGCAGGATTAGTGGAGTTAGCAGGGCTAGCAGTCTTTTCACCAGGAATGCTCTTCACATTTTCAGCCTTCACAGCACTCTCTCTCTCCAAAACTGTTTCTTTACACACCGCTGGCTTTCTTTCCACCACAGTCTTTCCCTCTGGTTTGTCACTGGCCACCTTTCTTTCCACCGCACTTTCCTTTTCTTCATGGCTGGCTTCCACAGAGGGACCCGCCATTTCCTCCTCCTGCGTTGTGTTCGGGGCTGGATACAGTCTACGGCGTCTCCCTGCCTGGGTCCCCTCGTCACACGCAATTCTCATCGCTTTGTCCACGTTAGATAGAAAGTCTTTCTCACCAGAAGCACTGTCAATCAGGTTGGATAACAGCTCACCCAATATGTTGCACTGCTTCTTCAATCCGTCTATCACCGTCTTATACTCCTGTCTCTTTACAACGCCTGATCTGTCTCTCCGGTTCCTTAGCTCCGCCAGGACCTTCATTTTCTCGCAGTAGCTGCGGGAAGCCTTTACAATTAAGCTTTTAGCTTTCTTTCTTCTGTCTGCAGATTTCTCCACATCCTCTCCTGGCTGTCTCAGAGACCAATCTGCAAGATCCAGCTGGTTCTCCAAAAACAACCTCTCCTCCTTGACGAGCTCCAGGAGCTTAGGGGCTCCACGTCCTTCATTAGGCTGAAAAACAGGCACCTGGCCTGGGCTGACTGAAGTCATCAGCTCCCTCTCTTTCTCCACCACTCTGGAAGTCCTCAGAGATCAGAGCACGCAGCCAGCACACACAAGCTCCTACAACTGACTGCAAGCTCTATTTAAAAAGAGCAAGATAGTTAGCTATATAGGTGGATATAGCGGTGTATACTGGGTTCAGAGCACACAGACAGCACGCACAATCTCCTACAACTGACTGCAAGCTCTATTTAAAACGAGCAAGATAGCTAGCTATATAGGTGGATATAGCGGTGTATACTGGGTTCAGAGCACGCAGACAGCACGCACAATCTCCTACAGCTGACTGCAAGCTCTATTTAAAAAGAGCAAGATAGCTAGCTATATAGGTGGATATAGCGATGTATACTGGGTTCAGAGCACGCAGACAGCACGCACAATCTCCAACAACTGACTGCAAGCTCTATTTAAAACGAGCAAGATAGTTAGCTATATAGGTGGATATAGCGGTGTATACTGGGTTCAGGGCACGCAGACAGCACGCAATCTCCTACAACTGACTGCAAGCTCTATTTAAAAAGAGCAAGATAGTTAGCTATATAGGTGGATATAGCGGTGTATACTGGGTTCAGAGCACGCAGACAGCACGCACAATCTCCTACAACTGACTGCAAGCTCTATTTAAAACGAGCAAGATAGCTAGCTATATAGGTGGATATAGCGGTGTATACTGGGTTCAGGGCACGCAGACAGCACGCAATCTCCTACAACTGACTGCAAGCTCTATTTAAAAAGAGCAAGATAGTTAGCTATATAGGTGGATATAGCGGTGTATACTGGGTTCAGAGCACGCAGACAGCATGCACAATCTCCTACAACTGACTGCAAGCTCTATTTAAAAAGAGCAAGATAGCTAGCTATATAGGTGGATATAGCGATGTATACTGGGTTCAGAGCACGCAGACAGCACGCACAATCTCCTACAACTGACTGCAAGCTCTATTTAAAAAGAGCAAGATAGCTAGCTATATAGGTGGATATAGCGATGTATACTGGGTTCAGAGCACGCAGACAGCACGCACAATCTCCAACAACTGACTGCAAGCTCTATTTAAAACGAGCAAGATAGTTAGCTATATAGGTGGATATAGCGGTGTATACTGGGTTCAGGGCACGCAGACAGCACGCAATCTCTTACAACTGACTGCAAGCTCTATTTAAAAAGAGCAAGATAGTTAGCTATATAGGTGGATATAGCGGTGTATACTGGGTTCAGAGCACACAGACAGCACGCACAATCTCCTACAACTGACTGCAAGCTCTATTTAAAAAGAGCAAGATAGCTAGCTATATAGGTGGATATAGCGATGTATACTGGGTTCAGAGCACGCAGACAGCACGCACAATCTCCAACAACTGACTGCAAGCTCTATTTAAAACGAGCAAGATAGTTAGCTATATAGGTGGATATAGCGGTGTATACTGGGTTCAGGGCACGCAGACAGCACGCAATCTCCTACAACTGACTGCAAGCTCTATTTAAAAAGAGCAAGATAGTTAGCTATATAGGTGGATATAGCGGTGTATACTGGGTTCAGAGCACACAGACAGCACGCACAATCTCCTACAACTGACTGCAAGCTCTATTTAAAACGAGCAAGATAGCTAGCTATATAGGTGGATATTTTTTTATTCCAGTATACTGCTACCAAATTACAAGCTTAACATAACAAAACAAACATCAGTTTACATTCACTTTACAAAAACTAACAACGATAAACTATACAGTCAAAAAGGGAAAAAAACAATTTTTACATATCATCTTCCCCCTCCTCCTCCCCAGAAGAAAAATTTATAAGTAGAGCATCACCCCTACTGCTAGGCCCTTCTGGTGGCCCAGGATCCACCTCAGGTAACGGGGCCCTTTTTTTCTTCTTCTTCCCCTGCTTTTTCCTAATCGTGACCCAAGCCACTTCACCCTCCTCATCCGATACTTCTTTTGGGCGTTTCTGAGCCCCCTTAACCGAGACTTCCATCTCCTCCTCCCCAGACCTGTCATCCCCAGCCGAAGAATCGGATGAGGAGACAGTGACCAGACGTCTGCCCGGCCTACATCTCCGAGGAAGGGGAGTGGGAGCAGTAACCTGGGAAACAGAACCCTGTGCCCCCCCCTTATCCAAAAGGGGAGGCCCAACTACCTCCACCTGACCAATATCTGGACCGGGCACCTGAACTTCAGTGACAGGGGCCTGGGCAACATCTGCAGGCCGTACCCCCTTTTCTCTTTGAGGGACCCTACTTGCCTTCTGGGCTCGAGGTGCACCCTGTGGCTCCGCCGTAGGAGCGCTTCCCTGCCTTTCCCCTCCAGAACTCTGCCCAGCAGGAGGAGGTGCACTATCCCCTCCTGGCCCACCACCTGCTGCAGCTTCACCCCTGTAGGCTCTGGGGCATCTGCTAAAGGGATGCCCCATTTGACCGCAAAGGTTGCAGCAGATCAACCCACACGTGTCACCTGAGTGTCCAAACTTATTGCACTTAGTGCAGCGCACAACTGTGCAATCTGCACTCATGTGGGTTGGACACCCACACCTGAAACACCTACGGGGCTGGCCTGGGTAGAACACCAGGATTCTGTCTCGTCCCAGGAAAGCACTTCCTGGGACATGTGCAACCGTGTTGCCAGATCTTCTCAAACGAATCCTGGTGTTCCATGCTCCAGTCCATACCCCACGCTCGTCTAAGCATTTATTTAGAGGACACTGCAACTGGCCGTGTCTCCCCAGCCAAGTTGCTATGTCCTCCGGGGGCAGGCTTTCGTTCCTTACTAACACCGTCAGGTTTTTAATCTCCTCCTGCCTACTCAAAGGAATCAGGCGGAACCCTTTCCAGGGATCAGCCCCTTTAACCAACCCAAAAGCGGTTATAAAACGCTCCATGGTCACAGCGTTGGTGAAACTGACATCAAAGTCAGGGGTGCCAGCTGGGTGGATCACAGCAAATAGCTCAGCCACCCTGAACCCCAATGCCAGGACCATGTCAACCACTTGACCCCTCGTGGGGCACTGACCTTCACCCTCCCATCTCAGCTGGACCACATTCCTACGCTTGCGCTCCGGACCACCTGTCCCCCTAGACCAAGTACTGGCCCCAGGGGTCTGACCAGCCGGGGGTACCCGAAAGTTACTGGCCCCAAACTGGTGGTACAGGTGGTCCAGAGGCACACTGGACCCAGCCACATTGGCGTAGGAACGCCTTTCACCAAGTGCCGTCAGCAACCTTACCTCCGGTGTCCCCCTTAGTACGGGTCCCGGAGGAGGAGCCTCTGCCACAGACACTGGGGGTACAACATGAGAAGCAGCCCCCCCACTCACGGCATGGGAAGTCACACTCCCCACATCGTTTACCCCAGCCTGAACTTTAGGATAGGTCTCATCCTCAGAGCTATAAAGCAAAGCCTCCCAGGCTTCCTGCCACTCCACCTCCATATGGGCCCCGCAGGAATCCACTGACACTTGGCTCGGCCCTGATTGAGAACCCTCCAAGCCGCGAATGAACGTCATTGCAGGGTTCTCACCATCAAGCTCGCCCATTGGGCAGTCACCCCAGGCCGTAGCTTGTTCTGGCACTATACAACTAGACATTTCAACATTACTGTTACTGTTTACACTCTCTTGACCAGAAAGCAGACCGGAAGTCCTTTGAAAACGACCCTCGGGGTCAACTTCCGGACCCGCCACCGCCACTTCCGGCCGCGGGCTATTCCCGCCATGAACCAGCTCGCGCACCGGAAGTGCGTCATCACCCCTTCCCGCGCTACTATTGGCCTCGCGGTCAGTAGCACCACCCCTCCTCTCGCGGGAAGACGGCGTTTTCTTATTCACGGCCGCCATTCCCGAACTGTCAGATGCAATGCCGCCGGCCGACACTGCACCGCTGCCCACAGCGGCAGCCAAGTTGGCTTGACTCTCATATACCCTAGTCCCCTTACCCTGAGACCGGCTTGCAGCAGTGGCAGCCGACAACGCAACTGACGGCGTGCCCTGCTTGCAACCACCGGCTGGGATCACTGGGGACTGTACAGGTAAGTCCATTTTTCCTTTGCTTACTATCCTAGCAAGCTGCACCACTGGTATCTTCTTAACAACACTCCTGTCTTTAATGTCCTTTTGCTGCCTCCTTCCCACTTCACCGGGGTCTAACCTGCCCTCTGGGGACACAGCCTCATTCATAGGCTGGCAACCCTTAGGCTTACCTGACCCCTCTGCAGGATTAGCGGAGTTAGCAGGGCTAGCAGTCTTTTCACCAGGAATGCTCTTCACATTTCCAGCCTTCACAGCACTCTCTCTCTCCAAAACTGTTTCTTTACACACCGCTGGCTTTCTTTCCACCACAGTCTTTCCCTCTGGTTTGTCACTGGCCACCTTTCTTTCCACCGCACTTTCCTTTTCTTCATGGCTGGCTTCCACAGAGGGACCCGCCATTTCCTCTTCAGGCGCTGTGTCAGGGGCTGAACGCTGTCTGCGGCGTCTCCCTGCCTGGGTCCCCTCGTCACACGCAATTCTCATCGCTTTGTCCACATTAGATAGAAAATCTTTCTCACTAGAAGCACTGTCAATCAGGTTGGATAACAGCTCACCCATCAAGTTGCACTGCTTCTTCAACCCGTCTATCACCGTCTTGAACTCCTGTCTCTTTACAACACCCGATCTGTCTCTCCGGTTCCTTAGCTCCGCCAGGACCTTCATTTTCTCGCAGTAGCTGCGGGAAGCCTTCACAATTAAGCTTTTAGCTTTCTTCCTTCTGTCTGCAGATTTCTCCGCATCCTCTCCTGGCTGTCTCAGAGACCAATCTGCAAGATCCAGCTGGTTCTCCAAAAACAACCTCTCCTCCTTGACGAGCTCCAGGAGCTTAGGGGCTCCACGTCCTTCATTAGGCTGAGAAACAGGCACCTGGCCTGGGCTTACTGAAGTCATCAGCTCCCTCTCTTCCTCCCCCACTCTGGAAGTCCTCAGAGATCAGAGCACGCAGCCAGCACACACAAGCTCCTACCACTGACTGCAAGCTCTATTTAAAACGAGCAAGATAGTTAGCTATATAGGTGGATATAGCGGTGTATACTGGGTTCAGGGCACGCAGACAGCACGCAATCTCCTACAACTGACTGCAAGCTCTATTTAAAAAGAGCAAGATAGTTAGCTATATAGGTGGATATAGCGGTGTATACTGGGTTCAGAGCACGCAGACAGCATGCACAATCTCCTACAACTGACTGCAAGCTCTATTTAAAAAGATGGGAAAAAAATACTGCGCTAAAGAAATCTCTCAACAATCAGTCTAGATATCTAAAGGCTGCGATTGATACGATGTGATGCACACCTATAAAGCATATAAGTCAGGAATTTCAACCGCGCTCACAATTACAAATATCTAAAAAAAATATCTAAAACCTATAACAGAATATATGTATACACTATAACTAGTCAAAAGTTATAATACAAAAACCCAACTAAGTGAATAATAAAAATATACTCTATAACTCATACAATAATCAAGTGTACAAAAAAAAAATTATTTATATATAAGTGCTCAAAATTTATATATAAGCAACAGTTCCTCATAAAGACGTAGTCATGAGCATACAGTGGTAAAATGCACCGAATTTTTGTGAACAATCAGAAATATTATGAATAGAGTGCTCAAAAATTATATATAAGAAAACAGTTCTTCATCAAGATGCAATTGTGGGCATAACAGTCCAATAATCATAAGTGTTTCTTCTCAAGAAATCCTATGCGGGTGCAAGAGAGAGAATTTCCTTCACCAACACCGTGCTGATAAATGGTAAAAATGCGCGCTTACCAAATCCCAGAATCAGAAAGGCATTTGATATCAGAAATCTTAGGGGTCATCACACAGGGACATCACCTCGTTTTCACGTGGTTGGACCATTCATAAAAAGCAAGCAAAAACTCCCATAGCGTAAAACCGTAAACCAAAATCTTTTATTCCATAATAAAAAACATACTCACAAACATAAAGGTCAAATCAGCGTTAAGAAAAGCCGGCCGGCAAAGCGAACGCCCAAATGTCACGTGATTTGCATCAAGCACGTCAAGACCACCCTACGTACATATGTGGCATCGTCTGGGGCATGGGATGCCACATATGTTCGACTCGAACACGAAGCTCATCTCTAATCTGGATAGTCATAATTCCCAGTGGTTAGTGGGGCATAAATTCGCTGCACTATGCCTGAGACTTGTAGGACCAACATTGTTAATTTTACTTTACATTTTTTTAGTTTGACACTTTAAAAAAAAACAAAAAAAAATGTTTTGATCACTTTTATTCATATTACAAGGAATGTAAACATCCCTTGTAATAGGAATATGGCATGATCGGTCCTCTTTACAATGAGATACATACAATGAGATATAATTGCATTTTAGTGTAAATATGAGATCTGAGGTCTCTCTGACCCCAGATCTCATATTTAAGGGGACCTGCCAGGATTTTTTATATTACAAGGGATTTTTACATTCCTTGTAATAGGAATAAAAGTGACACAATTTTTTTTTAAAAAAGAACAGTGAAAAAAAGAAAAAGAAAAGTTAAAGTAAGAAAATAAAAATAATTTTAAATGCGCCCTGTCCCGCCCGCATATGAAAGTGGTGTTCAAACCACACATGTGAGGCATTGCCGTGATCGGTAGAGCGAGAGCAATAATTCTAGCCCTAGACCTCCTCTGTAACTCAAAACATGCAACCTGTAGAATTTTTAAAACGTTGCCTATGGAGATTTTAAAGGGTAAAATTTTGTCGCCATTCCATGAGCAGGCGCAATTTTGAAGCGTGACATGTTGGGTATCAATTTACTCGGCGCAACATTATCTTTCACAATATAAAAAAAAATTGGGCTAACTTTACTGTTGTCTTATTTTTTTATTAAATAAATAATTTTTCCCCAAAAAAGTGCGCTTGTAAGTCCGCTGCACAAATACGGTGTGACAGACAGTATTGCAACGACCACCATTTTATTCTCTAGGGTGTTCGAATAAAAAATATATATAATGTTTAGGGGTTCTAAATAAATGGAAGGAGATAGGCAGGCAATAATAAACAGGCAGGGGAAGCTCCATTAGCATTGCTGGTTGTCATACCAACGGCCACCACAAGAGGGTGCCAGATTCCAGAAGGAATCATAGGACCACAGAAGGCCTTAAAGCCGCGGCCTCAATTACCAGCCTCCGGCGGAACGGCCCGACGCGATCACGCCGGAGGGGACCATGGAGACAGGATACCCCCAGCTGTGCTGCCCCAAGCGCCAGGACGCTAATACTAGTCGCAAATGTGACCTGGCGCCCGGGTTTTGTCGAGCCCTGCTCTAAACAATCATAGACTTTGGCGACCATCTGGTCCACCAGAAATCTCTATGGTAAACATCCGGGTCCGGCGGATCTGTTCTCCGCAGCGGTAAGTCGGTAGAAGCACCAGAGGGTGGCGGGAGGGGGGACGTCCCCTCTCGCCACCCATAAGAACGATCAAGCGGCTGAGTGAGTACACTGAGGTAAATCAAGGTTCTCAAAGCACCCTCTATATCACAGTTCCCCTTTACACCAGAGGCCACAGTGTTCCCCCCTTACCTGAGTCCTCACCGTGCATCAGAGTACTCGGCGTTCCCCCTTAAATCAGGGTTCCCAGAGTTCTCCCTTACATCAGAGTCTGCAGAGTCCCCCCTTACAGTGTAAGGGAACTCTGTGGATTCATATGTAAAGGGGGAACTGTACTCCCAATGGGTAGTATGTGCCCTCCTGGCAGGGATCTCTGTGCCCCTATTGGGTAGTGTGCACCCCCTGGTGGGGGATCTCTGTGCCCCTACTGGGTAGTGTGTGCCCCTATCAGGGATTTCTGTGCCCCCACTTGGCAGTGTGTGCCCCCAGGTGTGGATCTCTGTGCTCCCACTTGGTAGTGTGTGTGCCCCCAGTTGGGGATACCTGTGCCCCCTGGCAGGGATCCCTGTGCCCCATTGGGTAGTGTGTGCCAGTGTTGCCAACCTACCAGATTGAAATTTCCTGGCACGACACCCAAAATTTACTGGCAAAGCCAAATTTTTACTGGCATTTTAAAAAAGTTACAAAATTACAGTTTTAGGCCCGGTTCACACCGCTGCGGGGGGAGATCCGGATGTGATTCGCACAGCAAATCACATCCGATCTCCGTAGCGATGCGAGTTCAGCCATACAGATAGTATGGCTGAATTCGCAGCGCTCCCGCAGCAAACTCGCACGGGACCCTTTTTTGGGTCCGCAACAGAATCAGATCGCATGGGGGTTCACACCATGCGATCCGATTCCTGTGCGAGTCGGCAGATCGCACTGCGATATGCCGACGGATCTGGGGGTGTCATTAACATAACATTGACACTCCCAGCCGTCCGCATAGGGCAGTGTGAACTGCCGGCGGGAGGTGTGCGATGCGGGTAAACGCCGCGGATTCGCGGCGTTCCCGCATCGCTATAGTGTGAACCCGGCCTTAAGTGCAAATTTCAGTATTTAGGCTACAAACAAGTACACTATCTGAATAGCAATGCAATGTAAGGTTCAATATAAAAATAGTCCATCAGATTTTGTTCACATCTCCTCCTGCCCCCATCACCACCTCCTTCTGCCACCACCAGACACTATCAGCAACTCCTGTCACCTCCTTCCCCAACCAGCTCCTGCCAGCACCGTCACCTCCTGCCACAAGCTCCTCCTGCCCCCCCCCCCCCCTCCAGCTGCTACCAACATCCCCAGCTCCAGCCCAAGCTCCTCCTGCCACCACCAGCTCTTGTCACATGCTCCTCCTGCCCCATCAGCTCCTGCCACCATCACCAGCTCCTCCTGTCACCACCTGCCCCCAGCAGCCCCTTCCACTTCCTGCCCCCACCAGCTCCTGCCATCATCACAAGCCCCTGCCACAAGCTCCTCCTGACCCCACCAGCTTCTGCCACAAACTCCTCCTGCCCTCACCAGCTCTTGCCACCATCACCAGCTCTTCCTGCCACATCAGATTTTATTCACCATCACCTCCTGCCCCCTCACCTCCTGCCACCATCACCACAAACACTGCATGGGTGATGCCGTCCCTTTTCTATAGGAATTTGGGGGAAAGATTAGAACTGGGAGGAGGAGGAGGAGGGGGCCCCTGTCGGGTGGGGTGTTCGGGGGCCCCTGTCGGGTGGGGTGTTTGGGGCCCCTGCCGGCGGTGCGTTCGGGGACTCCTGTCGGCGGTGCGTTCGGGGACCCCTGTCGGCGGGGCACTTGGTGTTGGGGGCCCCTGTCGGGTGGGGTGTTCGGGTCACCTGTCGGGTAGGGTGTTCGGGGCCCCTGTTGAGTAGGGTGTTCAGGGCCCCTGTCAAGTAGGGTGTTCGGGGCGCCTGTCAAGTGGGTTGTTGGGGGACACTGTCGGTAGGGTGTTCGGGGGCCCCTGTCAGTGGGGTGTTTGGGGCCCCTGCTGGCGGTGCGTTCGGGGACTCCTGTCGGCGGTGCGTTCGGGGACCCCTGTCGGCGGGGCACTTGGTGTTGGGGGCCCCTGTCGGGTGGGGTGTTCGGGTCACCTGTCAGGTAGGGTGTTCGGGGCCCCTGTCGAGTAGGGTGTTCAGGGCCCCTGTCAAGTAGGGTGTTCGGGGCGCCTGTCAAGTGGGTTGTTGGGGGACACTGTCGGTAGGGTGTTCGGGGGCCCCTGTCGGGTAGGGTCTTCGGGGCCCCTGTCGGTGGGGTGTTTGGGGCCCCTGTCGGGTAGGGTCTTCGGGGCCCCTGTCGGGTAGGGTCTTCGGGGCCCCTGTCGGTGGGGTGTTTGGGGCCCCTGTCGGGTAGGGTCTTCGGGGCCCCTGTCGATGGGGTGTTCGGGGCCCCTGTTAGTGGGGTGTTGGGGCCCCTGTCGGGTAGGGTGTTGGGGGCCCCTGTCGGGTGGGGTGTTGGGGGCCTCTGTCGGGTAGGGTGTTGGGGGCCCCTGTCTGATGAGGTGTTGGGGGCCCCTGTCGGGTGGGGTGTTGGGGGCCTCTGTCGGGTAGGGTGTTGGGGGCCCCTGTTGGGTAGGGTGTTGGGGCCCCTGTGATCTCTAATGGCAGCTCTGATGCTGAGTGTGAATCCACAAGATCAGAAAAGAGGAGAGAAAACACTGACAGATCGTTACAGTACAAGCCGCTCCCCTTCTCTATTGTCCCCGCCCCTCCACATCCGACACTGGACCCGATCTCACTACTAAGGTGACATCACTGCTAATGACACTTACTATATCTCCGATGAAAAAGCTGTGCCTGTAATCTCCAAAAAATCCGCTATATGGCGCTGTTCCTCTTCTGTGACGAGACCGATAAGACACGCCTTCAATATACAGAAGAAAATGGCGCCGGTCGGCTGGTATGATCGTTATCCGCCTGACCCCTCCGCCAATCAGCGTAAGCGCGTCCCCCGCCCCCTCCGCCAATCAGAGTAAACCGCCCCCCCCCCCCCGCCGCACAGCGCATGCGCGGCTGTTACACCGCTCAGCCCTGATGTACTGACAGGAGAAGACAGATAGCTGGAGAGAGAATTCGGCTTCCTTCTCCCTCCAGCCTGCAGGTGGCAATAGAGAGCGCCGCTGTGCAGTGAGGGAAGGCTGTGCCGTTCTCACTCATTCTATGCCCTTGTCACATGACTGGAGGAGGAAGAAGAAGCTATCTCTTCTCAGTGGGTACGTAGAAGGAGGGACAACTTAACAGAGACCTTCCCTCTCTGCTCCTCACACAGCCTCCCCCTCTCTCTCAGAGCTCACTATAACACATGGAGGTCACACTGCTAGATTGTTCTGTGTGATAAGAGACGAATTCTATGCTCTGCACTGTGCCTTTCTCCACAATAAAGCTTCTCCCATCCATGTAGATCTATACCTTATCATTACAAGAATGTCATTAAAAATTATCCTCAGTCATAGGACAGAACATGAAACCAAGATTAACCTCTTCAGCCCCAGAAGATTTACCCCCCATGACCAGGCCATTTATTGCGCTACGGCTCTGTGTTACTATAAGTTACAATTGCGCAGTTGTGTGACGTCTTCTGCCAGTATGTGCCCACAAAACAGAAGATTTTGTGCGGCATCTGGACAGCAAGCACATGGTATGTGAGATGGAGATAGAGGAGGCAGCCAGGAAGATGTTCAGCAAGTAGTATAGCAGATCAGCAACTTATCACATAACCTCTCAAGCTGCAAATGTTTTTATTATGGCCAAGTTGTCTACATCTTCATTGTAATTCAAACACTGATGGAAATGTCCTGCAAAACTCACTTCTCTTCTGTACAGCAACAGTCCCGTCCCTTTTCCACATGTCCGTTCAATAAACGTGCTTTTTGTTTCTCGATTTTCCTGATTTGTGCAGGTTGTTGCAATCAGTGGCTTTATTGTCTGCATAATATTTCCAGCTGTCTACTTTGCCAACAGTGACTTCACTGCTGAGCCACAACTGATGCCAAAGACACCGTCTCAGAAGAGACACAGAAAGAAAAGAATCTCTATTGTGCCAGATGAAAATAGGGACCCGAGTGGGCGCAGGGAACTGCTGCAGCAGTGAGGGTACTATTGGATCATTTATGCACAACTCTTTCTGTTTATCTTTCCCTCACTGTGCTACTTATAACCAGCTCTAAAGTGCCACAACAGCTGTGCTTTACAATGATATTGTGAACACTTTAGGTCTTCAAACTAATAATACTGACACATATTGTGGGCACCTTGTGGAGATGGCACTTAGATTTCACTTCAACTAGTTTTCTTAGAGCCTTGGAAGTGCCTAAATCCCAGGCTATACCTACAGCCTGGTGCTAATAATAAGCCCGGCCTTGCCAGCCTACATGTGGAAGCCTTTATAGTCAAGGTGCTTATATTGGATATTTGAACAGCAGAGAGATTATATCTGAGGTGGACAAAGCTCATCAATCATTACAGACAAAAGTCAAGAACTTATGTAAGGTGTGGGCCTGGAATCGGAGGGTTGCCCAGGAGCAGAAAAAAAAGTACCTTATGACTAAGCAGTGTGTGCCACTTGCTCGCTTAAATCTTCAGTTATGCGAGCATTATTGACACATTCGTGTGATGTAGTTGTGTTGTAGCAAAATGAGGCAAGGTCTGGGGTGCCTTGGCATACTTTGCTTAGTGAAGGTGATATTCAGTCTCCCTTGCAGCAGCAAGAATTTAGTTCTTTAGCATAGGTAGGGGATTACAAGCTTGTACAGTTATCCCTGGGTTTCTTTATTTTGGCACTAGAAATGTGGTCACCTGGTAAATTCACTTTTAAAGCTCTATACCCAGCTCAGAAAATAGTGTCTTAGTGAAGCTCAGTTTTTATAGAGATGCTCTGTACTATGCTTAAAGCGGAGTTCCACCTAGGGAAAAAAAAATAAGTTGGCTTCACTCCTGGCTCGCTTCTGCGTGTGCTCGAGTCACGTTGCACATTCTAAATGGTCTCTGCTGTCTTCTGGGACCTGTGTCTCCCAGAAGACAGTGGTGGGGGGTGGGAAAGGGCAGGACGTGGTGCCGCAATTTATGCCCGGAAGTGGAAGCAAATTCCTGAATTTGACAGATATCTGCTCCCTGCTTTTCTTTTTTTTTTAATCGCAACCTTTTTAGAATCACTTTAATGCAGGGCTTTGGCTTTTAGTTCAGGAAGAAAAAGCCTCCACTGCTGGTTTTCCAAAGTCTTTCTGTGCAAACGATGGGTGGCGTAATGTCTTAATTTATTTTGACATAATGGTAAAAGTGCTTGCTGACCTGGGATGAGCATTGGTAGAACAAAGCACTGAGGAACCATCTCCCGTAGTTAAAGATGTGATTATTGCATTTTTTTTTTATTCATTTTTTTTTTTTTTTTAAGAAATTGGACATATACTAAAGCGTTTTATTATAACTGAATATTTGTATCGCATGCACAGCTCAAAGCAATGGTTGTTTTTTGCAGGATATCCAGGAGACTAGGCAGTGCCAGCTGGAGCTCATCTATGTGCAGGCTCTCCACCAAACAAATTAATAAACCACTTAATGAATCTATTCAGGAAGATGCTGACCAGCCCAAGAGAATGACCCGGGCATGGAAACAAGCCAGCACAGCATGCATGCCAGTATTGGAGAAACCACTGCAAGATCTTGCTAATGCATCCAATGATCGCATCTTGCAGGTGAAGATCCGTGCTGAAGAAAGCCGTAGTGCAGAACAGCGCTGTGAAGAGATGATTGCACTGGGCTCAGTGAAAAAAGAGAATCCAGAAACTATTGTCCCAACTGTGCCAGAGTCTCCACATTCAGTGACCATCACACAACCCCTCGATCCATCACCCCTGAAAAATATGGCTACTCACAGCCAAGTTAAAGATTGCAGACAGCTCCACGCCTAAGTTTGTGTTACCGGCCTCAAAATGTGAATTAAGAGAGCCGATGGTTGTAGACGCAATGAGATAAGGTGATCAGCTTGGCGTGGGCTGCAAAGAATCACACAAACAGCATGAGATATGACCACTGACTTTATGGCTGGAAGTAGTTTAATTTCCAGTCACATGGTGTGTGGCCTTATATAGACTCTGTTTGTGTACCTTCTCTGCCATCTACTGGTTATTAATAGAATAGAAGGGAGATGTTTAGAAATATAAAAAAAAAATGAATATGTAATTTGCTTTGGGGTGTCTGTTTTGTGACCATATAAACCCCAGTCCGTCACACTCTCCCCTCCTTCAGTTAATGGCTCCCGACATTAAACTCAATTGGTATCTGAACACTATTTAGTGATTTAATTAACCCAAATAGGTACTTGTTGCCACCAAGGAGCTACGTTAACTACCTGGCATGTCATGGGAGTAGCTAGCATTGTAGGAGTTTGTATGGTGTGAACCTGACTTGGTCTGTATCTTGGCTGACCTAGTGTGTCATATGTAAAGATCTCTTTAGGCTTAACTTGTCTGGTAGGTCTTCTGACAGGAGTTGAGTCTTCTCCATCAACATCATTCTCCATTTGCATATCTTGGTTCACAGGTAAGTCTTGACTTAATGAGGGTAATTCTGAAGTGTCTAGTCCCACCATGTCTGTAGCCCAGATTTGGTCGCCAACTACTGTTCCATCATTTTGTTCTTGTTCAAGATTGGGTGTGGTAGTTGTAGGATAGAACTCCTCAGCAGAAACTCTAAATGGGATTTTCTGTACGTTTTGAGAGTTTGGTTGAGACACAACACAATCATGACTTTCTGTAGTCTCTGGTATATAAGGATAATACCATCTTTCTTCATCTGAACATTCCTCCTCCTGGTCCACATCCATTCTGGTATCCTTTCTGTTACTTGATTGTCTTTGTTTCATCGGTACTCTTGGAATGTGTCCTTCAATTGGTAGGTCATTTACTGGTAGTAAAAGATTTCTGTGCAGTACTCGAATAGTCTTTTTACCACTTTCAGGCTGAATTTTGTACACAGGCCCATCTTTGATTCTTTCTACCACTTTGTGTACTGATTCTTCCCAGTATGAACGAAGTTTACCAGGTCCTCCTCTTTCAGAGAGATTTCGTACTAAGACCCGATCACCCGGTTGAAGAGGTGCTCCTTTTATCTGTTTGTCATAGTACTTCTTCCCTTTAGCAGATGATTTTTTGCTATTCTCGGATGCGATTTTGTAAGCTTCTTGCATTCTAGATGCCCATTTCTGAGTAAATATTGGTTGACTTTCTGATTCCTTTTCCAAATTTAGGTTGAGCATTAGGTCAATTGGCAAACGAGGAGATCTTCCATACAATAGAAAGAATGGTGAGTATCCTGTGGCTTCATGCCTGGTGCAATTATATGCATGAACCATATGTGGAAGATGTTCTTTCCAATCTGACTTTTTCTCTTCCTCTAAGGTGCGAAGCATCTGTAACAAAGTACGGTTCGGTCTCTCCACTGGGTTACCCTGTGGATGGTATGGAGTAGTTCTTGAATGAGAAATCCCTGCCAATCGTTGCAATGTCTGAAATAAGTTGTTTTCAAATTCTCTTCCTTGGTCATGGTGGAGTTTCTCTGGATAGCCAAAACGTGGTATGAAATCTTGAAAGATCTTTTCTGCCGCCGTTTTTCCAGATTTGTTCTTAGTTGGATACGCTTGTGCAAAGCGTGTGAAATGGTCAACTATTACAAGTATATACTCATATCCTCCTTTGCTTTTCTCCAAGTGAAGATAATCAATGGATACTAACTCCAAAGGTGAACTGGTAGTAATCGAACCCATAGGTGCTCTTTTGGTGATATTTGGACGCTTTTGTTTGATGCAGCTGCACTTCTTCAGCACATATTCATCAATGTCTTTTTGCATAAATGGCCAGTAAAATCGTTCACGTGCTAGGTGGGTTACCTTGTCAGTACCAATGTGACCCATGTCATCATGAAGATTTCTTAAGACCAATGGTTTTAACTTTTCTGGTAGAACTAGCTGTTTTCGGGTTCCAGAATGTCGGTAGAGGATTCCTTCATCGACTCTGAGTTTATTCCATTCATGTATCAAACGTCTTGTTTTGCTGGTCATACTCTCCTTTTCTTTGTGGTTTGGAATCCAGTCGTTCTCCTTAAGCCAGACCACTTCTCTAATGTTGGTATCGTCTTGTTGTAATGCTCTGATATTCTCCTGAGTCATTGGGCAGATTGTCTGTCCTTTCAGCAATTCTTCGGCCACATCACTTTCTGAGTGAAGAGTCAATGAAGCCACCCATAATGCCTCTTCTTCGTCAACAGCTTTGCTCCCTTGCCACATAGCTGACACAACCTCAGATGGTACAAGCTCTGTGTACTCACTCATATTCTTCGTGAGTTCCACCGGAAATCATGACAGTGTATCTGTGTCTGCATTCTGTTTACCTGGCCTGTACTTGATATCGAAGTGGAAATCAGCCAACTCGCCAACCCAGCGATGACCCACAGCATTCAGTCTGGCAGTACTCAATACATATGTCAATGGGTTGTTGTCTGTGTAAACAGTGAATGTTGGATCGTAGTACAAGTAATCTCTGAATTTGTCACAGACTGCCCACTTGAGAGCTAAAAACTCAAGTTTACCAGAGTGAAGATGGTAATTGCGCTCTGCTGGAGTCAATGTTCTGGAGCCAAACCCAATAACACGAAGTTTTTCTCCTTGTCGTTGGTATAGTACAGCACCTAGGCCTTCATTGGAAGCATCAGTGTGTAAGACGAAGGGTAAGTCGAAATCAGGGTATGCTAGAATTGGTGGATTGGTTAGCATGTCCACCAGTCTGGATACTACAGCTTGATGTTTGGGTGTCCATTGAATCAGTGTTTTAGATGGCACTTGTGCTTTGTTCCCGTTTTTCTTTGTAGATTCCCTCCGATTGTTTTTGGGGATGGATGTAGCAGATTCTTTCTCAGTGTTCTGCAAAAGTTCATACAGTGGTTTAGCAAGTCGAGAGAAATCTTGAATGAAGGACCTGTAGTAGCTCAGGAATCCTAACAAAGATCTGACTCCTCCCACTGTTTTTGGTTCTTTCCTTTTTAAATGTAATACCGCTTCAAGATCTTTTGGGTCAATTTTTATGCCTTCTTCTGACACCATTCGTCCAAGGTATCGAATCTGTCGTTTAAAGAGTTCACACTTCTTCGGTCTAAGTTTGATACCATGCTCACGCATTCGACTAAGCACTTGCCTAATATCATTGACATGCTCCTGAAAAGTTTTGGAGTAGCAAAGTACGTCATCCAAGTATGGAGAACAACATTTGTCTCTGATGCCCTCTAATACATTCTCCATGCATCTCTGAAAAGCTGCTGGGGCATTCGTTAATCCAAATGGAATACGGTTCCACTCCAGGAGTCCCCAGGGGGTGCTGAAAGCCGTCAGATGTCTGGAGTCTTCATGCACAAAGCCTTGATGATACGCACTACCCTGGTCCAGGATTGAGAACCACGTAAATCCTCCTAAGCTATCCAGCAGATCTTGTATTCTGGGTAGTGGATGTCTATCTGGGATAGTCTTTCGGTTTAACTCCCTAAAGTCAACACATAGTCGTAGGCTACTGTCCTTCTTTCGAACACAAACAACTGGTGATGAGTATGCGGAAGAAGATTTTGTTACCCAACCTCGGTCAAGAAGGTTTTGGATATATTCTTTCACTTCTTTGTATAGGGGTTTCGGTATCGAATTGTAGCGTTTCTGGACAGGAGTTTCATCTTTCAGATTTATCCTCAGTTTCAGGTTAGGGATGCATCCTATGTCTCCCTCATCTCGAGAAAAGACATCTGATTCATCATATAACATTTGTCTCGCTATCTCCTGTTCTTCTTCTGAGAGATCTTCCAAATTGACAGGTGGGTGCCACTTAACAGATTTGTTAGTGGGTAGCTGATTTCCAGTGTCCACTTGATTCAACTGGTTTACATGAAACACCCTTTTCTTCTGGTCAATTCCCTTTCCATCGTCTTTGTTTGGAGACAATGGTAGAATCTCAGCTGCTGGAGAAATGGTACCCAATACTGTTCTGGGTGGAAGATAGATGTCATGTTGAGCACGGTTCAGTATAGGTATCTTCACCAGTTTAGAGAACCCATTTGGCACATCTACCACTGAAGGAAATAGTTCAAGTCCTTCCTCGACTGGATATTCGGGAAGTGGTTCAAATGGCATGATTCCTCCTTTCGGCCACGCTCTAATTCTGCATTTGACTTCACAGAGCTCGCCTCCTTTAATCTGGAGTCCCTTCTTCCCCACTTTGACCATACGACTATCGAATATTTCTCCTGGGTCAGTTGCTTGACTGACAGCATTGACAATGTTATTCGCTACACTCTGTCTTACTTTCATAGCTTCACTCAGCAAGATAGTCAGGTTTTGGGTGCTGTTTGGTCGGTCACGGTTTTCTCTGATCAATTCTTCGATAACATTAAACCCAAGAATTGGATTGTCATTACAGCAGTCACTCACCAGCATTGGCACATAAATGGCTAAGTTTCCATGTCCACTACTTTCGAATTCCAGACAGACTTCAATCCACCCGATGAATGGAATGATAGAACCATTTGCAGCTGTAATGGATAAGTTGTCATCACAAAGTAAATCTTGTATGTGCCTAATGGAGACGCTGGGTAGAAACTTTTCTAACCATGCCTTCCCGACAATGCTGACCTGAGCTCCTGTATCCATCAACATGTCAACCGGAACACCATTCATCCGACATGACAGTAGGCATTTTCCTCCAATTAATTGTGCTATGTGTTGTTTGGAGAATCCATTCTCTTTTGGGAGTGTTCTAGTTGACCGGTGGGTGAATACCCTGTTTACCTTAGCATGGGACAGATCATTTGAGGTGGTCACTGGTTGTCCCTTTCCCAGTGACCGTCTTTCGTTTCCCGACTGCCTTCTTTTCTTCAAGCAATCAACCGCTCTGTGTCCTGTCCAACCACAGTAGAAACAATGGTAGCAGTTCTGACTCTCTCGTTTAATGCAATCATCACACCTGGGCTTGCAGTGAGTTGTATCTGGAACTTGAACATTGGTTAGTGGCTTAGTCATTTGGTTTCCAACAAGAGGAGTTAGTTTCATCATCTTTTCCAGGTTCTTTGTGAGAGCAGAGACCTGTGTTGTTAATTCCATTAATGCAGTGTGATTTGCTTTAACATCTCCCTCAACTCTCTTTTGCAAGGTGTCTTTTTCACTATTACCTGGTGTCTGTGATGAATGAACAGTAATAGGTTTATGTTTAGGAGCACTGTTTAAGCGTCTCTGCCTTTCTGTTTCCTCATCAACTGATCTGGTGACTTGCTCTATGATAAAGTCATCCGTTACTGTCAAATCAGACACATAAGGCTTGATATCTCGTCTAACATTAGAATTTTTCTCATTTAGTCCCTGATACAGTGTATGAAGGAATATGCCTTGCACCAGTTTTTTGTCATAGTTAAACTCTCGCCTATCATGTTGTGATGTAGACAGAACTTTTTGTTTTAACCCCACTAGCCTGTAAACAAATTGTTGTGCTGTTTCTCTTTCTTTTTTTTTTGTTTACAAAAGCTTTATTTGACAGTTAGAAAGTACAAATAAAATGCATAATATAATGTTTCGCAGTAGATAGAGTAAAAAAAAAATAGTGACAATACAAACTGGAATTTGAACAAAAAGCAGGTGGTACAATTCTTAGAAGAGATGGGTAAAGTGATACAGATGATAGAATTACGATTTTATGGACGTATCCTGGAGAGGGAAGGGTAGATTTGGGGGGAATACAAAAGTATGATTAAGGTAAGGACCAGTATATCCATTTGTTGTTGAAAATGTGCATACTATCATGTAAGGTGTGGTGAATTCTTTCTGATATCTTGAGCATTTCCATACGGTTCAAAACTTGCGGCCAAGGGAGGGAACTAGTTCTCCAATTTAGAGCAATCATCCATTGTATCGAGCTAATTAGAGAGTGAAGCAGTCTAGTGCAAGGTGCAGGTGTGTTTGGAACATTGGAGTACAATATGCATATTTGTGGTGTGAGGGTGATTTTGTGTTTTGAGGATAGTTCAAATCTGGTGGTAGCTGCTTGCCAGATGGGTTTGAGATGACGGCAACTCCAAAAAATGTGAGCAAATGTGCCTGGTTCTGTGCATCCTCTGAAACAGTCGGGGGATGTTTCGGGGTAAAAGGAGTGAATTTTGGTAGGGGTCATATACCATCTTGAGAATAGCTTGAGAGGGGTTTCTCTAAAGGCAATCGCTTTATTGCTTTTTCGGAGATTGCCAATCATCTCGTTCCAATGCTCTGGGGAGAAAGAACAGTTAAGCTCTTCCTCCCAGTGTAGCATTGGGGCGGATTTTTCCGGGATAGAAAAGGAGTTTAAAAGGTTATAGAGTTGTGAGATGAGACCTCTGTCTCGTGAGGAGTGCATGCAGATATGTTCAAAGAGCGTCTCTGAAGAGAGGGTTTGTAAGGTGTAGTGAAGGGCAAAGAATTGTTTTATTTGGTGATAATGTGTAAGTTCCGTAGGGGGTAGGTCATATTTAATTTGAAGTGTGTTGAATGTCGGGAAGGTTGATTTATAGATAAAGGAACCCAGTGTGGAGAGTTTGTTATTGGACCATAGAACATATTGATTATGAACATCTTTTGATTGTGAAAATCTCATATCACCCAAGTATGAGGTTAGTGGGGATGTGGTGGAGGCAAGGTTAAATGGAACTTTAATCTTTGCCCAAATTTGGAAAAGTTGAGCAACTATCATGTTGGCTTTGTTTAAAATGCGAAAGTTACATTGATCGGACCACAAAAGGCCTTGTAGGTATAGAGGGAGGATTGAAGATGATTCAAAAGTTTTCCATGGGATATTATGTGTAGGGGCATGCCATTGGGACATTTGTGAGAGCTTGGCAGCGAGGAAGTATTGCCAGATGTTTAGAAGACCTAGACCGCCGAGGCTCTGCGGTCTGTGCATGAGGGAGTTGCTACATCTAGGTTTTTTATTCGCCCATATAAATTTGTTTAATTCTCTTTGGAGTGATTGAATTCTAGTTTTGGGAACGTTTATGGGGAGGGCTCTAAAATAGTATAAAAGTTTAGGGACTATGGACATCTTAATGGCACAGATTCTGCCTAGGAAGGAGATATGGTAGGTGGACCATTTATTGAGTAGGGAGCTAATGTGGGAAAATAAAGGGGGGTAGTTCTCCTTGTAAAGGGATTTGAAAGAGGGGGAGATATGGATACCGAGATATCTAAATGAGCTTGTGGTCCAAGTGAATGGGAAGTTTAGTTGTAGGAGATGTAAAATGTTTTGGGGGATGTTAATGGGGAGGGCTGAACATTTGCTGATGTTAATACTTAAACCCGAGATTTTTTGGAAATCCTTTAGTTGAGAGAGAAGATTAGGTATAGAAATGAGAGGGTCAGATAGAAATAATAGGGCATCGTCGGCGTATAAACTCAACTTAAATTCATGGGGACCTTTGGCGTACCCTTTAATGTTGATGTTATTTCTTAAGGCTTGGGCAAGGGGTTCTATAGCTAAGGCGAATAAGAGGGGGGATAAAGGGCAGCCTTGTCTAGTGCCTCTACTAAGAGGGAAAAATTTGGAGTTTATGCCAGGTATTTTGATCCTGGTGTGTGGGGAATGGTAGAGGGCGTTAAAGCCATGTAGAAATTTGTCAGGGATTCCGAATTTGGGGAGAAGATGATTAAGGTAGGACCAATTGACGCTGTCAAAAGCCTTATGAATGTCTAGACTGAGGAGACAAACTGGTTTAGAATGAAGATTGGCATCTTGTATGATGTTGGTGACAAGTCTAATATTGTCGACTATTTGACGGTTAGGAATAAAACCGGTCTGGTCTATGTGAATGAGATTATTTATGACTGCTGCAAGTCTATCAGCTAACAGTCTGCCAAATATTTTTAGATCGTTATTTAGAACGGATATTGGACGAAAGTTTTGTGGAAGGGTATGATCTTTATGTGGCTTGGGGATTAAGGACATGTTGGCCAGGAGCATTTCCTCGGGGAACTGGTTACCCTGAAGAATATAATTGAATAGATTAGTTAATTTGGGAGCTAGGAGGGGAGTGAATTTTTTATAGTAAGAAGATGTGTAGCCATCAGGGCCTGGGGCAGTGGTGGTTTTAAGGGATTTGATGATTTTTGTGATTTCAAGAACCGTGCAGGGGTCTTTTAAAGAATTAATTTGATCATTTGTAAGGGATGGGAGGTGTAGGTTGTTTATCCAATCAAGGGGTGGGGTTTGAGAATGGGGGCTTGGGTCAGAAAGTAGATTTTTATAGAAAGCCGTGAAGATTTCCATAACTTCTTGGGGGTGAGTAACCATATTGCCATTGTTATCGCGTAATTTATATAAATGTGGTGGGTTAATATCTTGTTTGAGTTTTCGCGCAAACATAGTAGATGCGGAATTGCCATGCAGTAGGAATTTAGCTTTAGAGTATCTTAGGGCCTTTTCAGTGTTTGCAGATAAAATAGTGTCAAGTTGTTGACGTTTTTCTTGAATCTGACTGTTAATTTCTTGTGATGGTGAAAAATGTATTTTTTGGTATAAGAGATCTAAATCTCTGGTAAGGCACTTAATTGTTGTAAGTCTTTCTTTATTTTTAGTTGCAGCTAAGTGTATGAGGTGGCCCCTTAAGACTGCTTTATGTGCCGCCCAAAGAGTCGTGGGAGATACATCGTCTGTAGAGTTATCTAGAAAGTAATTTTCGATATGGGTAGAGATCTTTTGGATGTTAGAGGGGTCTGTTAGTAGTGAGTCATTTAGACGCCAGTTAAAAGGGGTTGGGGGCAGACCTATGTAGGAGAAATCGATCGAGACTATATTATGATCCGACCATGGGCAGGAGTGGATAAGCGCTTTGGATGAGTTTGCGAGCAGGATGGGTGTGCAATATATGTAATCAAGGCGGGCATAACAGTTGTGAGGATAAGAGTAGTGAGTGTATTCTCTAATGCCAATGTTATGTGCTCTCCATGTGTCAATCATTTGCAAGCTGTTGAGAGTTCTGTTCATAAATTTAGAAAAGGTTTTAGATGATGGTGCTGCATTGCTTCTATCCAAAGCAGGGTGGGCAGCTAGATTGAAATCTCCAGCTATAATCAGATGCGGGGAGTTGAATTTCTCCAAGGTATCAAAAAATTTGGAAAAAAAAGCGTGGTGGGATTCATTAGGTGCATATAGTGATGAAATTGTGACAAGGCGATTATTGATCGTACCCTTTATAATGATGAAGCGGCTATCTTCATCCTTATAAATATTTTGGACGTCAAAAATGATAGAGTTGCGGATAAAAATGGCAACTCCTCTAGTTTTGTTGTGGAATGTGGTAAAGTATATTTGGCTGTAAGATTTATCAAAAAATTTTGGATGGTTTGTGGCTGAAAAATGTGTTTCCTGCATGAGGATAATGTCAGCCTTTAGTCTTTTATAGTGTTGGAAGGCTTTTTTACGCTTGTGAGGGGAGTTGAAGCCTTGGACATTGTGAGAGAGTACTTTAAGGCCCATTGGGAGAGAATTGAGTGTGATATTTTAGAGATATATTCCCGATAAGGGTGACATAGGGGGGGCTAATTTTCAGTTGAGAAGGGATACGTAGGAGTTTGAGTGGTGTGGGTGAATCGTAATGAAAACCCACGTTTCGGATAAGGTTAGATAAGATGGATCTTGTGAGTGTGTTGGGGATAGTGGGATATGAGATGAGGTCAAGAAGTATCACAGGAGTAATGGTGAGAAAGTACCAAAGTACCAACGTAGAGTAACCAACAATAACCATGCATTTTTTAAACTGGGCCGTAGGGGCCAAATAACAACAAAGTAAGAAACCTAGGATATTTGAAAGGAAAAAGGGGGTCATATGGCAAAAGGCCAGATGATCCAACAATAAAATTTGAAGGACAAATATGTCCTGAACCCGTTCACAGTGCCAAACAGGGCCCACCCTATAAGAGGGAGAGGGCGTCGTGCACCGGGGCGGGTGTGGGGACAAACCAGCGACGGCGGATAAGCCAAGCACATAGAAAAACAGATTTCTTTCTTCTTCATTCCTCCCAACTCCCCCCCCCCCCCCACCATCAACAACTCCACCGCGCCCCGTAGATGGATGGGGGAGGAGAAGAGGAAAGGGGGAAAGGGAAGGAGAAGAGGAATCTCTCCCTCTCCTCCACCGGACTCCCGGCTCATCCCATCCAAAGGAAGAACCAGATAACACTAAAAAAAAGAAAAAAAAAAAAGGAAAAAGGATCTTTTCGGGAAAGTCGGACCGGGGTCGATATGTATAACCATTATAATACATCATTACATTAATGAAACGTGAGAGAAGAAAGACAGACAGTTAATTCAATAAACCAAAAAAGATAACAATAGCTCTCGTCCTCCAAAAAAAAAAAGGGGGGGGGGCAGGGAGGGCAGTATGGTTATATCCATATATAGGAGCTACTGTTTCAGCAGTCAGTCCAGTGAGCTCAGTGAGAAAAATAAAAGGAGGTGATGACCAAAACAACAGCAGTACGACAAAGATGGTGTTAGAATGTGGAAGCCTTGAATCATGTTTTGGTGGATATAAAGTTGACTGAGTGTTGATCAGGTTATATAAGAAAAAAAAAAATCCAAAAAAAGGGGGGGAAGAAGGGGGGAGGACCTGAGTTTTCCTCTTTCAGATGCAATGAGAATGCAAAAACCTGCAGAGAGCATTAGTTAACTTGGTTGAAGTTCCAATAGCAGCCATAAATATGGTAATGGGGTTGACAACTCTCGAATGAAGAAAGGGGTTAGTTCTGAGGGGATTGTCGCCATCTTACTTGACTCCGTTGAGGGCGTCTTGAAGCTGGTGTTGACCAGATCGGCGATGAGCGAGGGGTGGATATAGGTCTGGCAGGAGGCTCGGGGTCCAGAAGGCCTAGTTTAACCAGGAGTTCTTTTCCTTCAATGATGTTGTAGACAGTGTATGTTGAGCCGTTGTGTATTATTGACAGTTTGAAGGGGAAGCCCCAGCGATATCTTATTCTAGCAGTTTGTAGAATGGAGGTGACCTCTTTCATCCTGCGTCTCCTATCAAGTGTAGCTGGAGATATATCTGGGTATATCTGAATTCTGTGCCCCTCAAACACAATATTTGGGGTATTTCTGGAGGCACGCATAACTTCTTCTTTTAGTAGAAAGTCCTTCATACACATGATGATGTCACGTGGAGGTTTGTCAGGTGTTGGTTTAGGACGAAGGGCTCTGTGAATTCTGTCGTAAGTAAATACAGAAATTTGCTTATCTGGTAGTAAATTTTGGAAGAGCTTGGAGATAGTTGGTGCGAGGTCGGTAACCGACTCTGGAATACCGCGGACTCTAATATTGTTGCGTCTGTTTCTATTGTCCAAATCTTCCATTTGAGCCTGCATAAACGCAAAACTGTCGGCCAGGGTTTCATAATCTTTCCTGAGGTCATTGTGGGAAAGAGAGAGTTCGTCATGTTTGGTTTCTAGAATGTCGGTGCGGCTGCCTATGGTAGCAATCTCATGTGTGAGAGCGCTGGTCGTTTTATGCAGTTCTTGCTGTATTTTGTCTGCTAGTTTCTCATATATAGCTGTTAGGCTATCATCTAGGTCAGCCTTGGAGAGGGGAGAGCTGTACTCACTGTGTGTAGTGTGCTGTGCCAGCGCGGGGAGGCCGGAGGTCACGGAGGAGCCGGCGCCATCTTGAGGCTTTTTAGCCTGAGGTTTCTCCATGATTTGACGAAGGTTTGCGGCGTGTTTGGAGCGGCTAATCCTCCGTTTTTTTTGGTCTGGCATGTGCTGGTGTGTTCCGCAGGGGTGCTGGGTGGTTTTCGGCCGGAGCCGAGACAAAAAGCCCTGGGAAATCTGGCTTGGCAGACCGGGTCAGACGGAGCTGATATCAAGCACGTCCGTCCCGCATCGCGCCGCGCATGCGCCCCCCGTGCTGTTTCTCTTTCTTGCTGGGTAGCATTGCTAAGGTCCTGAAATAACTCATTACCACTTCGTTCTCTCATATGTGACTTCAAAAACCTTTTCAATTCAGCAACAGTAAGATCATCTTTGTCAGTCAACATATCTTTAAAATTACCAGGTTTGATTATTCTCAACACTGTGCGTATAATTTCAGATTCAGGGAATTTTTCTGTTAGACCCTGGTCAATTTGTCTGCACACGCTACTGTAACTCATGTCCGAACCATGATCTGAAATTACACCACCATGCATTTTAAATTCTCTACATGGCAATAAAGCAACAACATCAGTTAATCTCACCACCTCCGATACCTGTTCAGTCCTTGCAGTCCCACTACTTATTTTTTTTGCAGCGGTTGCAATGTCCACAGTTGGTGTACTTTCCTTGTTAAGTTTTAGTTCATTGATCTTGTCTTGGATAATGAGTAGGTAAGACATACCTTGATCTTCCAACTTTTCCAGCTGATCACTTCTCAAGTAATCTTCAATAAATTCAACAAGTTCCATTTCGTTGGTACCAGTCACTGATGGAACGTCCACTTCTCTTTCATCTCCCAGTGTAATAGCAAGGCTATGCAGCTGTTCTTCATTAAGCAGATGAATTTGTTTCCGGATATCCCACATCAGCGCACGACGAGGAGACGCCATCTCTGTTGCAATCTGAAGACTTGCACTCACAAGGCAGACGACACTCAGGACTCTCCTTGTAGCTCTGTAGCAGGCTCACGCTTGTCTCGCGCTTCCTTCTCACTGGTAACACAACGAATACCGGCACACGAGCCCCCAAAATGTTACCGGCCTCAAAATGTGAATTAAGAGAGCCGATGATTGTAGACGCGATGAGATAAGGTGATCAGCTTGGCGTGGACTGCAAAGAATCACACAAACAGCATGAGATATGACCACTGACTTTATGGCTGGAAGTAGTTTAATTTTTACATAACAATACATCTTTTACATTTTTATAGTCACATGTTTATAACCATTAACAATATATATAATACCGATTTTAACTAAAGTATTTTAAAACGTAGTTATAACAATGAACATTACTATATTTTAATAACATATATATCCCTGTTATTCAGTGTTATAGATAATTATCTTTACCTCTCTGGTACACTTTAAGTGTGCAATAATCATACTAGCAATGCATTGCTTTAATACAAATATTTTCATGGTAGTACTCTTTTTTAACCACTAGATGGTGCACATTGCATGTCTGTATGATGCAATACATAAGCTTTACATACAATAGGTTTTTTTCTATATTAAATAACAGAAAACATTCTATAAATCTATGCAATTTCCAATAAATCAGGTTTAAATATACCTATTTAGAAAGGTTTAGTGTTTATCATAGACATTTGTTCTGACTAATGCAGTATTTTCATGTTCTTATGCACTTTTCACTTGTTTCTGACACATGCTGTTCTAAACTTCTAATTACAGCAAAACAGTAGCATAAAATCTGCTGAAACTTTTTCTGCATCTGCTCAAGATGTTTAGGAATCTTTCTATCACAGGTTAATACAGATTAGGAACAATTTAGAGTACATACCTGCAAAGAATCACACAAACAGCATGAGATATGACCACTGACTTTATGGCTGGAAGTAGTTTAATTTCCAGTCACATGGTGTGTGGCCTTATATAGACTCTGTTTGTGTACCTTCTCTGCCATCTACTGGTTATTAATAGAATAGAAGGGAGATGTTTAGAAATATAAAAAAAAAAATGAATATGTAATTTGCTTTGGGGTGTCTGTTTTGTGATCATATAAACCCCAGTCCGTCACACTCTCCCCTCCTTCAGTTAATGGCTCCCGACATTAAACTCAATTGGGATCTGAACACTATTTAGTGATTTAAGTAACCCAAATAGGTACTTGTTGCCACCAAGGAGCTACGTTAACTACCTGGCATGTCATGGGAGTAGCTAGCATTGTAGGAGTTTGTATGGTGTGAACCTGACTTGGTCTGTATCTTGGCTGACCTAGTGTGTCATATGTAAAGATCTCTTTAGGCTTAACTTGTCTGTTAGGTCTTCTGACAGGAGTTGAGTCTTCTCCATCAACATCATTCTCCATTTGCATATCTTGGTTCACAGGTAAGTCTTGACTTAATTTGCTTTGGGGTGTCTGTTTTTTGACCATATAAACCCCAGTCCGTCACATAAATCCAGCCTTAGATATCCCGGGAGGCATCTGCGTTCATAGAGGAGCAAGAGGCAGCTGCAAGAACCATGAAGAAACAGCCGGCTGTCTGATGTCAGAGGGGAAGAGGGTGGCACGGTATTCAGCATACAAACAATGCTGGATGGGTAAGTATGTTATAGACGAGGAACTTCTATCTTTAAAAAAAAAAAAAAAGATGGCAACTACAAATACAGTAGCGGCTGACTTTTAAAGTGGTTGTAACCCCCCCCCCCCCCGAAAAAAAGAACCCTGTAAGACAAAGGCATAATGAGCTAGTATGCATTGCATACTAGCTCATTATGAAATTACTTACCTTAGATCAAAGCTGTTGCAGCGGCCCTCTTGCACCTCTGTGACCAGGGACATGCTTACAGTAGGGATGAGCTCCGGCGTGTTCTCATATTCCACGTGCCGAGCCCGCCAGGAAGTCGGCACTGCGCTAATCACAGGCAGTGAGACATTTCCCAATCTCAGCAGTCGTGCATCGGGAAATGTCTCACTGCCTGTGATTAGCGCAGCGATGCGCGACTTCTTGGCAGGCTCTGCACGTGGAGTGTGCGAACACGCCGGAGCTCATCCTTAGCCTCCAGGAGTTATTTCAGGGTTCACGGACTCTGCCACTGTGATTAGCCAAAGCCGCAATGAGGTCACTCCCACGCGGGCACGGCTGCTGAAGAAACGGCACAAGCGCCGATGATGTTGGCGACGTATATGGTAAATATCTCCTAAACCTTGCACCTTGCATATCTCCTAAACCGTGCGCACTTGAGAACATCCGGTGGACTCAGCGCATCACGGTAAACAGATGCTCATCGCAGGCATTTAACACGTGATCGCTCCATCAAATGACAGAGTGATCACTTGTGAACAAACCTGCGTCACGTCATGACGCCGGTTCCTCCCTGTGGGAGGGAGAGAGATCGGTGAAAGCAGCGCTGTGAGCTGGATCTTTTTTTTTTTTTTTTATAAATCAAATACGTTTTTATTGCAAAACACACATGGTACAAATCAAACGTAGAAACAAAGTACAGTCGTACAGCAGCATTGGTTGTTACATCCAAAGGTATACAAGGAACACAAAGTACAAATTGACCCGGTTTGTAAACCACTGAGACATAGAAAATGTCAACGAAACTAAAAAAAAAAATAAGAAAAATGAACCAAGAATAGAAATAAAAGTAGCAGTCTCTCAGAGATCACATTGCGTCAGGAGACAACCATATAATTACAATGACTATGCACTGCAGTCAGCGTCCCTCCACCCAGTCCTGCTGGTGTCTCCCTACACCCCTTACAAATACCGGGTGAGGGAGAGACTTAAAAGTAGCCCCTTAACGAGGTCAAGAGTGTCTATGTGCCACTATGCATATGGCCCTGGACCTACATTCAGCCCTGTAAAAGTCTGTCCTGTATAAGTTGGTGGGGGGCTAGCCCCGGAACCTCGAGCCAGTCCCCCCCACATAGCATTAAATTTGTGCGGTGCATTTCTGTGTTGGTATGTTAGCTTTTCCCTGATCAGCATCTGGTTCACCTGGTATGTCCATTGCTGCCTGGTGGGAACCCTGTGTGTCATCCACAATCGTGCTATCAATTTCCTGGCTACGTATAGTAACCTAATAATGGCTGTATGAACCGAAGGCGTTAACGATTCTTCATCCAGGGCCCCCAGCAGGCAGACCAACGGACACCGCGGAATACCAACAGAGAACACAGAAGAGATAGTGTCAAGGATCTCATCCCAATACCGTTTGAGTTTCGGGCACCTCCAGAACATATGCATGAGATCCCCATGGTCCCTCATACATTTAGGGCAAAGGGGAGATCCCCTAACACCCCAACTGTGCAGTTTAACCGGTGTCCTATAAGCCCTATGCAGTAAATATAAGTGGGAGAGCCTATGGGAGGCCGATACCGACACCAATGGAGCGGAGGACAAACAAAGGTTCCAGGTCTCCGCGTCCACAGGCCCCAGGTCCGCCTCCCACCTCTGCCGACATGGAAGACGTGCCGGGTCCTGCACCGCGCCAAGAAGAATAGCATACCCCCTAGATATCACACCCTTACGCTCAGTCTGCATGAATATTCCTTGTACTACAGCATGGTCCGTTTGGCAAAGCTGCATACTTCGTGCTTGTGTCTGTAGCGCATGTCGTAACTGTAAGTATTTAAAAAAGTCCCTACGTGGTATGCCAAACTCAGCCTGTATGTCCATGAAGGACTTTAGCACCCGGCCACTATACAACTGCGAGAGGTATCGGAGACCTCTCCTTCTCCAGTTACCAAATCCCTTGAGCTTAAAAAGCTCACCATAATTAGCATTCCGCCAGATAGGGGTGAGCGCTAGGAAGCCACGTATTCGCAATAGTCGTTTAACATGGGACCACAGGGTATTCAGCAGTATAATAGTCGGGGAACTCCTGTCCATATGAGGGAAGCCCGCCTCCAACCTGGATAATGCCATGTCCGGGGCGACAGTGTCATCAAGTATCCTCCGTATCGGGTCCAGGGGATCATCCAACCCCCCAGGTGCTGGAGCTGCGAAGCCAAAAAATATAGCCTAGCATGAGGAAGTGCCAACCCCCCTTCGTCCTTATTATATTGCAGGGTAAGTAAACTAATCCTGGCCGTCTTTCTACACCATATTAGTTCCCTAAACTGAGAGTCAATTTTATCGAACCAACGTTTCGGAATCCAGGTCGGCGAGTTATGACAAACGTAGAGCAACTGCGGGGCCCATACCATTTTAATGAGGTTCACCCTTCCCACTACCGATAGCGGTAATTTACACCAAATTTTACACTTTTCTCTGAACTTAAGTAATAGCGGTAAAAGATTCAGATTGGCATAGTTCGTCACCTCAGGGGATATCTGCACCCCCAGATATTTAAACGACGCAACCGTCTGGATCATGTTTGCACACGGGGGTAGAGGTGCCATTAGAGGGGACAAGGGCATTAACACAGACTTATCCCAGTTTATCTTAAAACCAGATAATGTACCGAAAAGGGTAATCAAATGCATAGTTGCTGTGAGGGAACCCTGTGTGTCTCCCAAATATATAAGCGTGTCATCCGCGTATAGTGAAACCACATCCATCCCAGTGGGCCTGCAGAATCCAACAATGTCCGGGGCCGATCTCATTCTGGCTGCCAGTGGCTCAAGCGCCATGGCAAAGAGCAGGGGTGACAAAGGGCACCCCTGTCTCGTGCCTCTATACAGCAGAAATGGGTCGGAGAGCTCCGCATTAGCCCTAATTCTAGCCGTAGGCTTCGCATATAGCAGTTGGACCCATCTAATAAAGGTACTGCCCAGCCCCATCCTCTCCATCACCTTCCACAGATAAGGCCATTCAACACTATCAAAGGCCTTAGCCGCGTCCAGCGAGAGGACGGCCTGATTACCGGGGTTATCCACAGGGACCTGTAGGTTCAGGAATAAACGGCGAATATTTAGGGCAGTCGACCGCGAGGGAATAAACCCTGATTGATCCCTATGAATAAGTTTGTGTATTACCAGGGACAATCTCGTAGCCAAGACCCGAGCCAATAGTTTAACGTCTGTCGTGAGCAAGGAGATGGGTCTATATGCGTCCGGTGATGTCGCTACCTTACCCGGTTTCAGAAGTACAATTATGATTGCTTCATTCATAGAAGCAGGCAGAACCCCCGTCTCTAGTGCGTTGTTGAACACTTTCAAAAGGGTGGGCAAAAGAACACCAGCGTAACGCCTGTATACCTCGGACGGGAGGCCATCCGCCCCCAGAGCTTTGTTATTATGGGAACGTTCCAGTGCAGAAGCCAATTCATCCTCCGTTATGGGGGCGTTCAACAGCTCCCCATCCGACGCAGACAGGCATGGGATATCACATCCATCTAAAAAGTCCACAATCTCCCCGTCACCCGGCTGCACCTTGGATGAGTACAAGTCTGCGTAAAAGGACCGAAACACCTGCAAGATCCCAGGGGTGTCCGTATGGGTCACCCTCTGCGAGTCACACAGCGAATGAACCATAGGTGCAGAACCCTGAGCCTTTGCCAGCAGAGCCAGCATATGGCCTGTCGATTCCCCCTCCTCAAAGTGTGTTTGTTGCAGGAAAAATCGCTTATTTTCTGCCAGTTGTAAAGCCACCTGTCTGGACATAGACTGTGCCCCCAGCCAAGTTCTCTTAGTGTCCTCTGAGGGGTTGGTAACATATGCCTGCTCTGACTCTCTGAGTGCTCTACTGACCTCCATTTCCCAGGCTTTGGTGTTCCGTTTTATACCATTTATAGCAGTGATAAATTGCCCTCTAAGGAAGGCCTTAGCTGCATCCCAGACTACGCCTATAGAGGCCGAGCCTAAATTGTCCTGCAGGAAGAGTTTAAGGGCACTTGCTATGGGGTCAGGTTGCGGAAAAAGTGCAAGCCAAAAGGGGTTAAGCTTCCAACTCCTAGGTGCAAGGTCAACAGACAGGGATATCTCAATCCACAAAGAAGAGTGGTCGGACACATGTCTAACTCCATAGTCAGAGTCACTAATTAGGGGAAGAAGGGCGGAGTTCCCCAGTCCCAAGTCTATTCTAGACAAGCTCCCAAACGCTGGAGAGCAACAGGAGTACAGACGGGTGTGGGGGTGGGCTCTCCGCCAGACATCTACCAGCCCAAGTTCGGCTAATAGGGCTGCAAAGGGAGTATCGCCACTAGGGCGGGAGGGGACTACAGGAGGAGTTGGAATCTTATCCCGAGCTGGATCTTTAGTGCCCACAGCGCTGTTCACTGACAATTAACCTAGCAGTGCCCTGCCAATACTCTGCAATACCCAGCAATGCCCTGCCAATACTCTGCAATACCAAGAAATACCCTGCCAGTACTCTGCAATACCCTGCCATACCCAGCAATACCCTGCATTACTCTGCAATAACCAGCCATACTCGGTGATACCCTGCAATACTCGGTGATAACCAGCCGTGCTCGGCCATGCTCAGCCGTGCTCGGCTGCACTCTGCCTCTGTATGTGGCCAGGCTGTGGAAGTCTCACACATGTGGTATCGCCGTACTTGGGATGAGTAGAAGAATCTATTTTGGGGTGTCATTTTTGCTATGTACATGCTATGTGTTAGAAATATTGTATAAATGGACAACTTTGTGTTAAAAAAAATGCATTTTAACCACTTCCCGCCCACCGGCCATCATATGATGTCCTTGACTTTGTGTGGGGATATCTGAATGATGCCTGCAGCTACAGGCATTATTCAGATATCAGATTTTTCAGCTGGCGATTCCCTACACCGTAAGAACAATCATAGGGGCTGTTCTGCTGCTTGATCATTCTTATGGGAGGCGAGAGGGGACATACCCCCCTCCCGCCGCCCTCCGGTGCTTCTACTGACTCACCGCTACGATCGAAGCCAGAATCGTTTTTTTTTATTTGTTTAATTTCAGGCTTCCCAGCCTAGTGGTGACATGTGGGGTCTTATTGACCCTATATCTCACTGTACATTCCTTGTAATAGGAATAAAAGTATTCAAACTAAATTAAACGTGTCAAACTAAATTAAATAAAGTAAAATGAACAATAACATTTCTTTTTTTAAAGTGCCCCTGTCCCCGTGTACTCACATGCAAAAGCGAACGCATACGTAAGCCCCACATATGAAAACAGTGTTCAAAGCACACACATGAGGTATCGCTGGGAACGTTAGAGCGAGTGCAATAATTTTGTAACTCAAAACATGTGACCAGTAAAAAACTTGAAAGCGTTGCCTATGGGGATTTTAAAGTAGCGAAGTTTGGCGCCATTCCACGAGTGTGTGCAGTTTTGAAGGGTGACATGTTGGGTATCTATTTACTTGACGTAACTTCATTTTTCACATTATGCAAAAATATTGGGCTAACTTTACTGTTTTGTTTTTTTTAAAGCACAAAACTGTTTTTTCCCCCCAAAAAAAACAGAGTTTGAAAAATGCTGCGCAAATACCGCGTGGGATAAAAAGTTTCAACGACCGCCATTGTATTCTCTAGTGTCTTCGCTAAAAAAAACATATATAATGTTTTGGGGTTCTATGTAATTTTCTAGCAAATAAATTATGATTTTTACATGTAGGAGAGAAATGTCAGAATTGGCCTGAGTGCTCCAGAACGCCTGATGGTGCTCCCTGCATGTTGGGCCTCTGTATGTGGCCACGCTGTGTAAAAGTCTCACACATGTGGTATCGCCATATTCGGGAGGAATAGCAGAATGTGTTTTGGGGTGTAATTTGTGGTATGTATATGCTGTGTGTGAGAAATAACCTGATAATATGACAATTTTGTGAAAAAAAAATGACAGCTTCAAAAAACTCACTATGCCTCTTACTAAATACCTTGGAATGTCTTCTTTCCAAAAGTCATTTGGGGGGTATATGTACTTTTATGGCATGTTAGGGTCTCAAGAAATGAGATAGGCTGGCAGTACATCAGGTGTGATAAATTTTCAGATATTGGAACCATAGCTTGTGGACTCTATAACTTTCACACAGACCAAATAATATCCACTGATTTGTACTTATTTCTACCAAAGATATGTAGTAGTATACATTTTGGCCAAAATTTATGAAGAAAAATTACTAATTTGCTAAATTTTATAACAGAAACAAAGAATTTTTTTATTTTTTTTTACAGAATTTTCTGTATTTTTTATTTTATAGCGCAAAAAAAATTAAAAACTCAGCGGTGATTAAATACCACCAAAAGAAAGCTCTATTTGTGTGAAAAAAAGGACAAAAATTTCATATAGGTACAGTGTTGCATGACTGAGTAATTGTCATTCAAAATGTGAGAGCACCGAAAGCTGAAATTGGTCTGGTTATTAAGGGGGTTCAAAGCGGGAGTCCGCCATTTTTTTTTTTTTTAAAAGCCAGCAGCTACAAATACTGCAGCTGCTGACTTTTAAAATAAGGACACTTACCCGCCCAGCGCGCCCGCGATGACGGCACCCGAAGCCGATCTCTCGATCGTCTCTCGGGTGCTGCCGCCGCCATCTTGGGTATGGGAATCAGGAAGTGGAGCCTATCGGCTTCATTTCCCGGTTCCCTACTGCGCATGCGCGAGTCGCGCTGCGCAATAAGGATGGACCCGCTGCCTCTGGGATCTGTGTGTTTCCCAGCAGGCAGCGGGGGACTTTCGGAAAGGGGCGTAGATCTACGCCCCTTTCCGCAGAGAGCTATCCCGGAAGTGGGTGCAGATACCTGTACTGTACAGGTACCTGCACCCCCCTCCCCCATGAAAGGTGCCAATTGTGGCTAGGGTTGCCACCTTTTCTTCAAGCCAAACCTGAACACTTTATGGACATTCTTTTTTGTTTTGTAAAATAAACTATACATATATTTCGCTATTAAATTACATTTCTAATCATATGAAGTTACATCAGAGTCCGCAGAGTTCCCCATTTTATATCTGAACTTGTAGAGTTTCCTTTCACTGTAAGGGGGGACTCTGCAGACTCTGATGTAAGGGAGAACTCTGGGGACTCTGATTTAAGGGGGGACACTGAGAACCCTGATGTATGGAGCAGACTCTGAAGGGGGAACACTGTAGCCTCATGTGTAAAGGGGAGCTCTGATATAAGGGGTGCTCTGAGAACCCCGATTTACCTTAGTGTATCCACTCAGAGACAGGAGATAGAAGGAGACTTCAGTCATAGACGAGGATGGATGGTGAGCTCACTCACCCATTGGCAGTCAGCACCTCTCATCCAGGTGTATCTAAGGCTGCTGAACTTCAAATTTTCAGCCCACACTTTCCTTTTCTAAGGAGTGTGGGCAGACCCAGAGGGGTAGGGCCGGGGGGAAGAGGTGCAGATCAAGCCCCCTCTCCTCTCCCATCTGTATGTGGCGGGATTGTTAGTTCTGGCTTTGGGCAGCATGAAAGAGAGTGTAATAGACACTCTCAGCTTAGACAACTGCAGCCAGCAACCCATAGTCCAATCTAAATAATGTGTCCGGGTTTCAGGCAGTCTGAATCCCGGACACATGATTCCAAACCCGAACTGTCCGGGTGAATCCTGGACAATTGTGGCGCCGGAGGGGGGGAGGATTCCAATGAGCGGAAGGTCCACTTTAGGGTGGACCTCCGCTTTAAGTGCCCAGAGGTCAAGTGGTTAAACAGGCTACTTGGTGCCATTACCATTGCTGAGTGTGCATGTGTGCCTATATGCGTGCTGGTTATTGTGCACCCTGTGCTATCACATTTCTGGCAGTAACATTCTCAGAAAATATGAACACAATATTGACTGCAGTTACATAATGTCTGAATTCTTCCACACACAGTGAATGTATGAATACATTTCTCTAATTTGTAGGACTACAACTATGTCACTCACTGTGGCTGCTGCAGCATGTTTACTCATGGAAGATATCGTGGAAGATTCAGCCCCCGTTCACACCGCTGTGACTTGTCATGCAATTTGATAGGCCCAAAATTGCATGACAAGTCGCACCCTATTGTCAGCAATGTAACTGTTCAAAGCACACTGATTTGCAAAAAAAAGGTTCCTTCACTTTGCGGTTTTCAGGTGCGACTTGCATAGACATCTGTGTATGAAGTCACACAGATGTCAGCCAAGTGGCACTGACCTGCAGCTTTGAAATCGTGCAACTTCAAGGGAAGTCACACAATTTCAAAGTTGGATTCAGTGTGAACAGGGGCTCAAAGTATTCCATGAGGTTAAAAACTTCTGCTAACTGGCATTTTCTGAGCACAAAACACACCTTCCTAAGGCTTCACTTTTCTCAAAGTTGTGACGTTCCGTCGCCGCCATCTTGCTACACCCCACACTCATCGACAGTAAGGATACACTAAGAATGGAGAAAGCAGACATGTTGTTACACCCAGCGGAGTTTTGCATTTTACACGTAGTTATAGGACCCCTTTCACACCGCCGCGCCCATAGCATCGTATTTGCAGTGCATTTCGGCCGCTAGCGGGGAGCTTTTACCCCCCGCTAGCAGCCGAGAAAGGGTTAAAACCGCCCGCAATAGCAGCGTTTTGCTGGTGGTATTGCAGTGCTGCCCCATTGGTTTCAATGGGGAGCAGCGGTGGAGGAGCAGTAACACACCGCTCCTTCACCGCTCCAAAGAAGCTGCTGGCAGGTACTTGCTCCCACTTCCTTATATTTAGCCTAGGTTCTCCCACACCCACCGAGCACATTACACATCGCAGGAGGCTACAGGACCAATCAATTGCATCTGGCTGATCTTGCACATGAGCATTTTGAAGCTGGTTTATCAGGAAATAACAGCTGGAACCCCGAATCCAAGATGGCAGCATGGGAACCTAGCAACTTGTGAACACTAAAGCCCCATACACACTATCAGATTTTCTGCTGATTTTTTTCCTTCATATTTACCAAAACCATATATGAGGTCAAACCTTAGGCGTTTCAATTTGTACGCAATCAGGCAGGCCCTTGCACTTCATGGTTTTGGTAAATCTGAAGACAAAATTCAGCAGAAAATCTGATAGTGTGTATAGGTCTTTAGGGTGCTAGTGTAGCACTAACCCCCCCGAAGGAGCTGCTGGTTAGATTGGGCTTACCGTTACCTTCTTTTTCCTCACTTCACGTCTAGATGACTTGAGAGACTGATGACAGATCCACTTAAATGGATTTTATTTGCAAAAACGTAGACAATGAACAGTCTCTTAAAATGGGATCAGAGGGTTGGAAAGGAAGTTCAGGTACTCTTATGCCGCGTACACATGTATCAGACTATCCAGCGGACTTAGTCTGGCGGACAAACCGCCGGACTGTCTGCCGGACTTTCCGAACAAGCTACCTGCCCACACACGGTACTTTTGCGGCGGACTAAGTCCGCCGGACTATCCGCCGTACTTTTGAAATGAACGGACTCGCCCACACACACGGAGGAAAGTCGGTTCATTTTGAGCGCGGCTCCGGGTAGCCGGGACCAGCGAAGGAGGTGTTGCTGGACCCGTCACCTGGTATGGACTTAAAGGGGAATCCCTACGCCGAAAAAATCGCGTGGGGTCCCCCCCAGGTCCATATCAGACCCTTATCCGAGCACGCTACCCGGCCGGCCAGGAAAGGGAGTGGGGACGAGCGAGCGCCCCCCCCCCCCCCCCCCTCCTGAGCCATACCATGCCATGTGCCCTCAACATGAGGGGGTGCTTTGGGGAAGGGGGGCACGCAGCCCCCCCCCCCACCCCAAAGCACTTTGTCCCCATGTTGATGAGGACAAGGGCCTCTTCCTGACAACCCTGGCTATTGGTTGTCAGGGTCTGCGGGCGGAGGGCTTATCGGAATCCATGAGCCCCCTTTAATAAGGGGGCCCCTGGATACCGGCCCCCCACCCTATGTGAATGAGTACGGGGTACAATGTACCCCTACCCATTCACCTGTGAAAAAAATGTAAAAAAAAAACACAACACACAAGGGTTAAAATAGTTTATTGCACAGCTCCGGGGGTCTTCTCGCCGGACTCCTCCGCTATCTTCTGCTAGCTCTTTTACTACCGGAGGAGCCCGGCTTTCTTCTTCGCCGCCGCGCTCTTCTTCCGATTTTGGGGGTCTTGTCCCCCTCTTCGGTTCTTCTTGCCGGGCTACCGCACCTTCTTCTAGCTCTTTTACAAGCGGTGGCCTGGTCTTCTGTCTCTGTCGCCGCCGCCGCCTTCTGTTCGTCTCTTCTCTTCTTCTTTTCTTCAGCTGTTGCCTTGTCGCTGTCTCTGGTAACAATGACAGGTACGCGGCGTGCGGCGACATACATAGGGACATCACCACCCATTATGATGTCACCGTCCCAGCATACCAGCGACGCCTCCTTCGCTGGTCCTGGCTACCTGGAGCCTCGCTCAAAATGAGCGGACTTTTGTCCGGGCGGGAAAAGTCTGTTCACTTCAAAAGTACGGCGGACTAGCACACACGCGGCCGTATTGTCCGCCGGACTAGCACACACACGGCCGGATTGTCCGCCGAAATGCAAGTCCGGTGGACAGATTGATGTGCAAAACTACTTAGTCTGCCGGACTTTTGGGTAAAAAAAAGTCCGCCGGAGCCCACACACGGGTGGATTGTCCACCGGATTGTTTGATCGCGTGTACGCGGCTTTAGTGTCAAAGTCAATATTGAAGAACTTGCTTACTTTGACTGCATCCAGAGAATAGCCATTCTCAACTGGATGTTCACTCAAGTTGGACAGTCCCTCTCTCACAAGGCCTAGTAGCCAACAAGGTGCTTACTCAGGAACAAGTCTCTGCCACAGACGTTGTTGTAGAACATACAAGGATAAGTCTCTGCCACAGACGTTGTTGTAGAACACGTAGGAAAAATAAACTTGTAGAACACTCATGTGATACCTGGATCTTTCAGCCAGCTTGGCAATATCCAGAGACTGGATTCTCTTGGGTACTTCAGCTCCTCTAGGCTCTTGCTAAGAAACCAACCCGTACGTGGCCTTCTTCTGAAGAGTCCTCCCCTGGATAGCGTGAAGTCACTGGGTCTCTCCCAAACCAGAGACGGCACCCAAACACCTCAGAATCCTCCTTTAGTTTCCTTGCCTCGGGCTAGCCAGCCCCGAGACAACAAGATCGGGTGGATCCGCACCCCAGGACGTAGCCCTCCTGGGGGCTGGTCAGGAGGACAAGGACCATGACCCTCGTATAATAGATGGGCTATTATCCCCTTATTGTAACCAATATATCTTAACCACTGCTACGTCCCCATAACCCCCCAGAAATTGAGACCACACCAATCTGGAGTAAATAATTGGCCGTAGCAGCCAATTAACTTTATTATTAAATATTCAAATAAATTAACATCAATAAACATAACTGTATAAACCTGTAATATCAGTTAACTCCTCCCGTTGGTCTTTGCAGGAAAAACCCACCACTATAACCACCATCTCCAATCCGGCACTGCGGTACCTTAAAACTAAAATAGGCCTCCAGCCTACCTGCTGGCTCGGAGACACAAACCACTGACCGCAGTGCACCCGGTAACCACCTTCCAGCTAAACCACCGTTAGCTGGACCACCACCCACGGGCCCCATACCACCGATGGGTCCCGCACGCTGGGGTTTAACCTTCACCCACAAAGACCAACACCACGCCACAGCACACCAGGGGAAAACCTTACCCTTGTGTGCCCCGCCAAACCCTAAAGGCTCTCTGAATTCCATCCTGCAACCCCAGGGCCCACAAGTCAATTCCCACGTCATTCAGGTGCACTTCATCCCTCCTCAGGTACCGCCATGTGTCCACCTCCAGTTCCAGGTGACGAACAGACAACCCCCCATTTCTGACCACGAAACCACTGACCTCCTTGTTCACCTTTTTTCTTGCCCTATTGATCTTGTCCAAACCTCCAGGAGGTCCTGGCCACTATGTCCAGCCACACGATGACCATATGCGGGTAGGCCAGCCGAAGCTGCCAAAAATCTAATTTAATATCCCGCACCAGGTCTAGCATGGACTCAAGGCCTAAATCATTGCCCCCAACATGTAAAACTAACAGGTCAGGTGGCCAACTCATACGTGCAAACTTATGCACTTCTGAAACTGTCCTCCCCCACAGCATGCCTGGCACCCCAAACCACCTGATACAGGCATCCTGTCTGGAAAAGCCTAGCTGCCACCCCTCGGGTCGAACATCTCCTCTCCTAGCCCCCCAATATACGTAGGAATGGCCTACAATCCAGACCAGGCCCTGTGTTCCACCTGTAAGAAAAGAACAAAACAACCCCATAACAGTCCATAGCACACAACACCAAAACACTTACTGTACTTTTATGCCCCCCCCCCCCCCGACCAAACACTTTAAACAAACAGCAAATGAGGGCGACCATATGATCTAAACCTCCGCGATTCCCACCTCCCAATCCGTTTAACACCCACCTCATCCAAACCCCACCTCACCGCTTCCGTCGCTGCCCCTATCCTAAACGACCGGGATGAAAATTGCTGATTACCCAACCCCAATGTTGCCAAACACTTCTTAAATACCGCCACAAATTGAAACCTAGAAAGCGATGGCCCATCCTGATGCACCAGCAAAGAACCCCCCACCTCCGGCCGCAACGCCAGAAACCCCCTTACCAACTCCATTGGGCACAGGGGAGAACCGTGCAATGCAAAAACTTGCACCTTCTGGCCCCTGCCCAGCTGATCCGTTTTTGACCGCCGTAACAACATTGACAGTCTGTCCGCCTCGCAAACCAAATCTAACACCCCTAACCCCCCTGTCTGTTTTTTACAAGGGCTCACCAACTCACTAATCCTGAACGCCCCAAAAAATGCCAAGGCGAACACTGCTCGAAACAAAACTACCTCGTAGGCTGACGAACAGGTGACCCCCACCTGTGTCAACAACCTGCCCAGCAGTTCGAATGACACCGGGCGTCTCGAGTCCCTGCCCGGCGTAGCGCGCCTGTAACCCTTGGTCAGAACCCTTGGTCAGATCTGGCCAGCCCTGAAACTTAAACCAGAACGCCAGACCAGCCAACTTCTTGTCCAGCCCTGACACCGATACCCCGTCCTCCATCTGTCTCGAAACAAAATACAAAACCAGCAGCCGCCGATCCTGTTCCTCCTGCCCTTTCTCCACCTCCCGAACTAAGGCCAACCATTCTCCCCACACCCTATGGTAGGCTGACCACGTAGCTTCGCTCACCGACTTTCTGATCCAACCCGTGACTCGTCCAAGGCAATCGTCCATAGCCACTCGGGACAAGGGACCCCGCACTGTTCCGCCCCCGGTGCCAACTCCCGGAATCTGTCCCACTGAAAGCGAGACAACGCATCAGCAATGACATTCTCTTCTCCCGGGAGATGAACAGCATAAATGAACACGTTCAACTGTAGGCACCGCAAAACGAGGTGCCTAAGCACCCAGACCACTGGGGGCGACGTCGCCGTCACATTGTTAATTACCTGAACCACCCCCAAGTTGTCGCCATGGAACCGAACCTTCAAATTTCTAAACGATTCCCCCATAACTCCACCTCCAGCACCACCGGGAACAGCTCCAGCAATACCAGGTTCTTCACAAAACCCACCTCCTTCCAAGAGTCCGGTCCACTTACCCTGGAAGAAGGCTCCAAAGCCTGCCGCTCCCGCCGCATCCATGTACAATTCTAGATCAAAATTGCTAAACGGACCGACATCCACAGCGCCCTGGCGTTAAAGTTAGCCAGGAACGTGTGCCACCACTCCAAGTCCTCCCTGTGAATCTTACCCAATCGCACGTAGTGCTTAGGAGACTTCACACCTGCCGTACTAGCCGACAGCCGTCGGCAAAAGACCCTTCCCACACGCAAAATTCAACTTGCCCAGCAGCGATTGCAAAGGTCTAAGTTGAACTTTACGTAATCCTATGATCCCGCAAACTTCCGCCTTCAGCGCCATCAACTTGTCTTCCAGCAGTCGACATTCCATCCTGTCCGAGTCTAACACTATGCCCAAAAAACTCAACACTGTCACCGGCCCTTCTGTCTTCTCCGGTGCCAATGGGACGCCAAACTTCTCAGCCACATGCTCCAACGTAGCCAACAGGATCGCGCAAATCTCCGAGGCAGGCGGGCCCACGCAGAGAAAGTCGTCCAAGTAGTGTATGATCAAATTCCCTCCCGCAATGTTTCGCACCACCCATTCAAGGAACAAACTAAACTGCTCGAATAATGCACAGGATACAGAGCACCCCATGGGCAAGCATCAATCCACGTAGGACTCCTCCTGTCAGTGACAACCTAACAGGCGAAAGCTGTCTGGATGAACCGGGAGCAAACGGAACGCCGACTCAACATCCGCCTTCGCCATCTGTGCTCCCTGCCCGACTTGCGTACCCAAAACACAGCAGCATCAAAAGACGTGTATGAGACTGCACAAACTTCCGGGTCAATCGCATCATTCACCGAACCCCCTTTCGGGAACGACAAATGATGTATTAACCGAAACTTGTTAGGCTCCTTCTTTGGCACTACCCCCAAAGGCGATATCACCAAGTCCGGAATTGGCGGCGCCGGAAAGGGGCCTCCCATGCGGCCCAACGCCACCTCTTTGCGCAGTTTCTCCGTAACCACGTCTGCATGCTGCAGAGCAGATCGCAAGTTGCGAGTCACTGGGGGAGCGGTGACCAGGCTAGATGGAATACGAAAACCCTCCGAAAACCCCCGGGCCAGCAACTGAGCTGCCTCCCTATCGGGATACCTATCTATGAAAGGCTGCATCCTTTCCACTCTCACTGGCATTTTCCCCCTTTCCAACCGCGTCTCCCTACCGACCTTTTCCCTGCTTAAAACAGCGGGACAGGGGGTGTCCACCGCCACAGCCAGAACATTCATGCTTGTACTTGCACGACCCCCCAAACTTGCAGGCACCCTCATTAAACTGCCAACACATCCCCTTTTTTTCTTGCGGCCGATAGTCCGGGGCTGTTGGACCCACCGGCCCCTCCTGGAAAAAACTGACTCGTCGGTCTTGCCGAAGTCATCAGGCGCATCCAAAGACTGATGTCCTTACACTTTGCCGCATCCGCCAGCCTAACCAGATCCTGCTTCTTTGCTACTTCCGCGGCGGCCTTCCCCGAACACTTTGTCGCCACTTCTTTTTCTGTCCCCCCCACCACTTCCTTACCGGGTACCGCTGGCGCCGCCACAGGCGCCGCCACCGGCTCCGGCGTGCTCCCAGCCTCCGGCACCCCCGCCCCCTCCCCCCTGCCCCCCCGGAGCCACCCATGCAGATGCCGGAGCCGCAACGCCCCCCCCCCACCAGGCTCAAACTTGCTCACCAGGTCTTTCAAACTGGCCAAGAACCCCAAATCCGCCCCGGCTCTGTCGCTCGCCAGCGACACCGGAGGGGAAGGCGCGGTCGCGGCCGACCGCCCCACTGCCCCTTGCTCCACCCCACTTTACCCCACCCCCGACATGCAACCCCGTGAAAAAAGCAATGCAGCCTTACTGTGATGCCTGGAGGGGGTCCCACCAGCCGAAGGTCCCATCACCACAGCCGCCGTCTGTTCCTGCTGCTCATCGTCATCCGACTGCGACAGCTCACCTTCCGAGCGCTCGGCCACCATCTCGTCCTCACTCGCCGAAGGCCCACTAGCGGACACGTCACTGGCTGCCGGGATCCGCGGTTTGCCACCTTCCTCTGCAGTGTGCCGGATCCGCCCCTGGACTTCCTCAAAGCCTTTCCTAGCCCAGACCGCTCCAGCCCGCCGCGCCGCCCACTGCCACCGCCAGTTGCCGCCTGAAGTCCCGCTCTGTCCAGCACATTGTCAGCTGCAGCCCGCCCGCCATCACCGCCATGTAGTTCTCCTTCTGCCGCCTGCTGTCCATCCAAGCCAGGGCACCCACCTGCCGCCCCCATCCGTCCATCCCTGCGCCTCAACCCTCCAGTCACAGACCCTGCAGACCCAGCAGCCATCCCTCCCTGTCCTCCATGTCCTGGCCCTGCCCCCGCCGACTAAAGGCCAGAAGCCAGGGTCTCCTTCCTTCTTCCAGTCCCCCTGCTGGGCCCAGCCACTGCCGCAGACTTTCCACTGCCGTCCCCCACAGGCCCTCCGACATTCCGCTGTGGTTGTGAGCCCCCCACCCGCGGGCACCCCGCATGCTTCGCCAGCGGCCACGAGCAGGCCCTACCCTGCCGCCCCGTAGCATAGGGAAGAGGGGGAGAGGGGGGGTCAGGGGAGAACCGAGCTGCGGCCTGGAACGCCGCGCTTGCACCACTCTATCCCCCACCGCACTGGCCACCGGAGTACCTCCTCCCAGCGCCGCTGACAGCCGCTCTTCTAGCCATCCAGGTCCCCTGGACACCGCCTCCGCTCTCAACCTGGCAAACAGAGCTTCCCCCCCAGCCACCCTTCAAGCTCGCTCCTCGTGACCAGATTGAGCTTGTGGAGGAAGCCCCTCCCCCTCTAGCTGCCTAATTCTCCGCCCTCTCAGCTCTGTTCCTATCCCCTCGTGACCAAAGCCTGTCTCCTAACCCCCTAGTTAACTCTGTCATGCCCGCCCTGCGCTTAGTATTTTTCTTTACTTTTGCTCCGGGCTCTCTTGAAGTCAGTACATCCTTCTGGACCGGTAATCCCAAACCACGTGACATCCGCATCTTAAATACCCTCTCCAAGAAAGCACAGCAAGAGCGCCACTCCCACTGGGCGGGCTCCGAGAAAGAGTAACTTAAGCACCCAATCAGACCATAGTTCCATTCCTGCGAGAAGAGACAGTGCCCCCTGTGGTCAGGCTGAACATATCATAGTCCAGTCAGACTGATGCTGAGGTCCAAATTTTGACAATTGTACCCAAACCAAACTGCAGTTCAGGTGTAACCTTAAAGCGGTAGTAAACCCGCTATTTTTATTTATTTTTTAACACCTGCAAAGCAAAAGGCATAATGAGCTAGTATGCACCGCATACTAGCTCATTATGAAATACTTACCTTAGAACGAGGCCCCGACATCTGGCACGATCCACGCCGAGGGAGCTGACATGCTCCCTCTGCGTTTCTTCCGGGTATCGCGGCTCCAGCGCTGTGAGTGGCCGGAGCCGCGATATCGTCACTCCCGCGCATGCGCGCAGGAGATTTCTTTCCGGCCGCTGGCCACTGCCGGATTTTCAGGCCGAGAATCCCCTCGTGCGCATGCGCCGCTGCAGTCAGCGGTGCATACCGAGGGGAATATCTCCTAAACCGTACAGGTTTAGGAGATATTTTTTTTACCTACAGATAAGCCTTATTATAGGCTTTCCTGTAGGTAAAAGTTACAAAAAAGGGTATACAACCACTTTAAGTTTGAAAAACACATAGTGCATGCTCTTCAGGAGCCGGTGTAACACTAGGAAGATGATGCTGGACCTTGCAGACTGGTAGATTTGTCTTTCTTAGAAATCAGCAGCTACAGTATCTTCTACTTTTGTAAACACAAGTGAAATTCCTCTTTAACTGCACTGTGAAAAGTGAGGTCATTGGCATGGTTACATTTTCTGGCAGGGGTGCCTGGATCACAGAAGTGGCTTAAAAAAAAGTACTTTGGTGGCTCACACAGTTCCCACATACACTGCATATTTATCTGATTGCTTGGAAAATTATCTAGCAGAGACACTGGGGTTGATTTACTAAAGGCAAATAGACTGTGCAATTGCTCCAGAGCTTAGTAAATGAGGTAAGGCTTGACTTTGCAAAGAGTACCCAAATCCTGTGCAAGGAAAAAAAAACAGCATTATTGCTTGCACATGATTGGATGATGGAAGTCAGCAGAGCTTCTGCTTATTTACTAAGCTCTGGAGCAACTGCTCTTGCAGAGGGCAACTGCACTTTACAAAGTGCACAGTCTTTATCCCTTTAGTAAAGCAACCCCGCTGTGTTAGGTCTACATGGAGATCACATGTAAAAGTTGTTTCATGATAAAGTAGACCGTGACAAATTTAGCAACTCTGCTGAATCATCAGATGGCAACTGAGTAACAACCATGCAGATGAAGAGGTAACTGATTGGCTTCTTTACTGATATCTGTAGCTACCAGTCTGCACCCTTCATTTAGAGATATGCCGCGTACACACGATCAGAATTCTCCTCAGAAAAAGTTCTGATGGTTTTCCCGTTGGAATTCCAACGGAATTTCGCTCAAACTTTATCGCCTACACGCGGTTACACCAAATTCCGACGTTCAATAACACCGCGACATACAACACGTTCGACGGCACTATAAAAGGGAAGTTTAATGCTACTGAGCATGCGTCGAATTGTTTCCGAGCATGCATCGGAATTTTGCATGTCAGAATTGCATACATCTGATAGAAAGGTTTTCCGTCTGAAAAATGAAGAACAGGCTCTCAATCTAAAGTTTGTTGGAAATGCCGACAGAAAAAGACCGATGGGCATACACGCGGTCAGAAAATCTGATGAAAAGCTCCCATCGGACTGTTTCCATCGGAAATTCCGGCCGTGTGTACGCGGCAATACGCTGCGACTAGGGAGCTCAAATTCTAAAGCAGGCCATACATTATGCAATTTTCTTTCCTTCCACCAGAAGTGGAAGGAATGAAAATTGCTCAATTCGCCGATCAACACAGTCAGTGTTGATGGGAGAATCCTTCCAGCAGTGCTATTGTATTCTGCAGGCAGGAAGAGCATGGATTAAAACAGGAGGAAAAAAACAAAGGGGTTTAGACAGGGCTTCAATGGGAAAACACACTCGGCGGTATAAGTACAAAAGTTTATCATATGAAAAAGCGGCATGTAAGGAACATTCTTCTACTGACCATCAATGTAAGGAGCATTCTTCCCACTGATCACCAATGTAAGGAACATTCTTCCCACTGATCACCAATGTAAGGAACATTCTTCTACTGACCATCAATGTAAGGAGCATTCTTCTCACTGATCACCAATGTAAGGAACATTCTTCCCACTGATCACCAATGTAAGGAGCATTCTTCTCACTGACCACCAATGTAAGGAACATTCTTCTAGTGACCATTAGGGATGAGCTTTGAGTTCGAGTCGAACTCATGTTCGACTCGAACATTGCCTGTTCGCCTGTTCAGCGAACAGTGAACAATTTGGGCTGTTAGCGGCAAATTCGAAAAGCCGGAACACCCTGTACAATTCTATGAGAGAAATCTAAAGTGCTAATTTTAAAGGGTAATATGCAGGTTACTGTCCTAAAAAGTGTTTTGGGACCTGGGTCCTGCCCCAGGGGACATGGATCAATGCAAAAAAAAAGTTTTAAAAACTGCAGTTTTTTCAGGAGCAGTGATTTTAATAATGATTAAAGTGAAAGAATAAAAGTGTAGTATTCCTTTAAATGTGGTACCTGGGGGGTGTCTATAGTATGCCTGTGAAGGGGCGCATGTTTCCCGTGCTTAGAACTGTCCCTGCACAAAGTGTAATTTGTAGTGATGGCCGAACGGTTCGCCCGGCGGTCGTTTCGCGGCGAATTTCGGCTGTTCACGGTCCGCCTGTTCGGCGGACTATTGGCGCCGTTTGCCCGGCGGACTTCCGTGTTTACTGTGTAAAAGAACTTTGACCTATGATGACACATCCATCATGGGGTACAGGACAGCTAATTGAGACATTACAGCACATGGACACTTGGACATTCCCCTAACTTATAAATACACCCGATCTGGCGGCCATTTTACATTCTTTCTTCTGTCACTATAGGGAGAGGTTGCTGTGTGGAGCAGGGAGAGATTACAGTGACCCAAATCGCTAGCTATTTGGTACACAAAAGTTCTTTTCAGGACTGGTATAGGTGTTAGGTGTAGTTCAGGATAGGCAGTGCTGTGCTAGTGATTGTTGCAGCAGCCTGAGTGTCTTTTGTCAGTTTAGAGAAAGGGACAGGACGGTGTGTCTGCTGCAGGGACAGCCAGTTTAGTCATTAGCTGTTACTATCAGGTCCACAAAAGGGCTATTTCAATTATTGTTCCAGTAGCCTCTGTTTTGTCAGTTTATATAGGGACAGGCAGGAAGCAGTGTGTGAGGCAGTGAGGGTCAGTTTAATCAGTAGCTGTTACTATTAGTTCCACAAAGGTTCTTTTCAGGACTGGTATCAGTGGTATGGTAATAGGCTTGTACACGTATAATATTCTTTCTTCCAAATATAGAAAGAATATTATACTTGACTGCTGCCCTTCTGCTGCAGTCTGCTAATCATTCACAACCCACTTGTTCCACAAAGCTCCTTATAAGGACTGGTAACTTGGTCTGTCTAGGGTGCTACAGTACATAGGGTTGAGTGAGGTACAGTCTGCCATTCTATAAGGACTGGTATAGGTCCACAATACATAGGGTTGAGGTGCACTACTGCTGACCGCTGCCCTATACTGCAGCAGTCCTTCATCGGTATAGGGACTGACGTACAGTCTGCTAATCACTCACACACAACCTACTTGGTCCACAAAAGTCCTTATAAGGACTGGTAACTTGGTCTGTCTAGGGTGCTACAGTACATAGGGTTGAGTGAGGTACAGTCTGCCATTCTATAAGGACTGGTATAGGTCCACAATACATAGGGTTGAGGTGCACTACTGCTGACCACTGCCCTATACTGCAGCACTCCTTCATCGGTATAGGGACTGACGTACAGTCTGCTAATCACTCACACACAACCTACTTGGTCCACAAAGGTCCTTATAAGGACTGGTAAGGTATAGGGTACTACAGTACATAGGGTTGAGTGAGGTACAGTCTGCCATTCTATAAGGACTGGTATCGGTCCACAATACATAGGGTTGAGGTGCACTACTGCTGACCGCTGCCCTATACTGCAGCAGTCCTTCATCGGTATAGGGACTGCCGTACAGTCTGCTAATCACTCACACACAACCTACTTGGTCCACAAAGGTCCTTATAAGGACTGGTAAGGTATAGGGTACTACAGCACATAGGGTTGAGTGAGGTACAGTCTGCCATTCTATAAGGACTGGTATAGGTCCACAATACATAGGGTTGAGGTGCACTACTGCTGACCGCTGCCCTATACTGCAGCAGTCCTTCATCGGTATAGGGACTGAGAGTTTTGTCACAGGGTCATTTAAAAAATTACAGGCAGAGGAAGAGGCAGACCCTTCCGCAGGGGTGGTAGGGGTAGGGCAGGAGCAACAGGCTTGAGCCAAAGTGGGAAGTTGCAGAAGGTGCGTTCAATTACTTTAAAGGACGCACCAGACTTGGTTGAGTGGCTCCTTCAGCCTTAATCTTCTGCACCCTCCTCATCCTCTCGATCTGCACCCTCTTCTTCACTCTCTGCTATGTGCACCCCCAAAGACACTACCACCAACAACACCACCACCACCACATACCTTCCGCATGAGTCACAGGAATTATTTTCCGATCCATATCAAGACATTTCTGATGCGCAGCCACTCTTGGTATTGGATCAGGAAGAGAAGGCAGCAACAACCGCTACTCAGCAGTCTGACGACAGTACCCAGATCAGCCCAAGGAGGAGGTTGGTCCCCGGTGTTGCTGCCTACTCCGAGATCTCTACTTATAGCGGTGGGGAAGGTGACGTTGATGATGACGTGTCTAGTGATGTCACGTGGGTGCCCACAAGAGAGGAAGAGGAGGGGAGTTCAGAGGGAGATATGGACCAGCAGATAGGGAGGAGAAGCAGGAATAACTTACATTGCACAGGAGGGACAAAGCAGACTGCAAATGTATCAGGAGCGAGTCATCGACCATGTATGGTCACATCTGGCGCTCCCAGGACACCGGCACATGGCTCCGCAGTGTGGGCTTTTTTTAACGTGTCCACTGCTGACAATAGCGTTGCCATCTGCAATCTTTGCGGTCAACGCATTAGTCACGGTAAGCCCAACACTCACCTAGGGACGACCGCCTTAAGAAGGCACATGAGCAGCCATCACAGAGCCAAGTGGGAGAAACGGAACACACAAAGCCACACTGCAGGCTCTCACCGTCCAGCCTCGTCTTCTACTTCTCCTTCTCTTCTCTCCTCACAATTGTCCTCCACTCCACCTTCCATCACGCCAAGCTCACGTTTTTCTGCAAAAAGGCAGGTTTCCGTGGGCCTAATGTTCGAGCGGAAAAAAACGATGACGCCGGATAACCCTCTTGCCCAACGGTTGACGGCTGGCCTGTCAGAACTCATAGCCCGCCAACTACTGCCATATAAACTGGTGGACTCGGAGGCCTTTCGCAAATTTGTGGCCATTGGAACACCACAATGGAAGGTCCCAGGAAGGAAGTATTTCTCACAGAAGGGCATCCCAGAGCTATATGGCCATGTTCAGCGATAAGTGAATGTATCTCTGGCACACAGTGTCGGTGCCAAGATACATCTGACCACAGACACGTGGTCTAGCAAACACGGGCAGGGAAGGTATATCACTTTTACTGCCCACTGGGTGAACCTTCTGACGGCCGTCAAGCATGTAACCCGTGGCGCCCGTGTAGATTTGGTTTTACCGCCACGGATTGCATGCAGGGCTGACTCTTCTTCTCCTCCTCCTCCTACTCCATCCTCCTCAGCTGACTCCTCCTTTTCCGCTGCTAGCGTCTTTTCCACTGCGCCGCCCAAGCTCCCCAGAACCTAAAATTAGCACTTTTAATTTCCAACGTTCGAGTCCCATAGACTTCAATGGGGTTCTAACGTTCGTACGAATTTGGGGTCCGTTCGAAAGTTCTGGTGCGAACCGAACCGGGGGGTGTTCGGCTCATCCCTATTCGCCGCAAACCGACTGCCGAGCGAACAGTTCGGCCATCCCTAATTACAATGACATATTCAATGCTGTATGCATACCACCCAGCTAACTGTCTAAACCCACCTATATTTCTCCGGTGACCTTGACAGCCGATCTCGATGCATCCTGCAAGAAGACAAAGCAAAAAGCAACACTGTACATTACACTCTGATCTTGAAGAGCGAAATTCCATCATTAACATTCTAGTTGAAATTTGTGCAGGTTCCCCTGCACCCCAGGAATCATCTATATGCATGATGACTTTGTGCCCAGATGACTGAGGCACTGAGAAGCCATCAAACAAGCGAAAGTATTTGTCCTCAGAAATCTGTTCCCAACTATCACCACTAAGGATGGCCGAACGGTTCGCCCAGCGGTCGTTTTGCGGCCGAATTTCGGCTGTTCGCCGCCGTTCGCCCGGCGGACTTCCGTGTTTACTGTGTAAAAGAACTTTGACCTATGATGACACATCCATCATGGGGTACAGGACAGCCAATTGAGACATTACAGCACATGGACACTTGGACATTCCCCCTAACTTATAAATAGACCCGATCCGGCGGCCATTTTACATTCTTTCTTCTGTCACTATAGGGAGAGGTTGCTGTGTGGAGCAGGGAGAGACTTCAGTGACCCAAATCGCTATCTATTAGGTCCACAAAAGTTCTTTTAAGGACTGGTATCATGGTATAGGTGTTAGGTGTAGTTCAGGATATAGGTTTGAGGCACTGCTATTTAAAGCGGGATTCCACCCTAAAGTGGAACCTCCGCTGATCGGATCCCTCCCCCCCTCCGGTGTCCCAATTGACACCTTTCAGGGGGGAGGGGGGTGGAGATACCTGTCAAAGACAGGTATTTTCACCCACTTCCGGGCATAGACTCCCGTGGGAGTCTACGCCATTTCCTGCCCTGCCGCGCTGTCTGCTGGGTCCCAGTGACAGCGCGGAGATTTCCTATTGCGCGGCGTGGCTCGCGCATGCGCAGTAGGGAACCGGGAAGTGAAGCCGATTCGCTTCACTTCCTGATTCCCTCACCTAGAATGGTGACTACAGCAGCCGAGAGCCGAGCGATCGATCGGCCTCGGCTGCCGGCATCGCTGGAACCCGGGACAGGTGAGTGTCCATTTATTAAAAGTCAGCAGCTGTAGTATTTATAGCTGCTGGCTTTTAATATTTTTTTTTTTTGGTGGAATCCCTCTTTAAGTCATTGTTGCAGCAGCCTGGGTGTCTTGTCAGTGTAGAGAAAGGGACAGGACGCTGTGTGCTGAAGAGGACAGTCAGTTTAATCATTAGCTGTTACTATTAGGTCCACAAAAGTGCTATTCAATTTATTGTTGCAGCAGCCTGTGTTTTGTCAGTTTAAATAGGGACAGGCAGGAAGCTGTGTGTGAGGCAGTGAGGGACAGTCAGTTTAATCAGTAGCTGTTACTATTAGGTCCACAAAGGTTCTTTTCAGCACTGGTATGGTAATAGGCTTGTACACGTATAATATTCTTTCTTCCAAATATAGAAAGAATATTATACTTGACTGCTGCCCTTCTGCTGCAGTAGTCCTTTATCAGTATAGGGACTGAGGTACAGTCTGCTAATCATTCACAACCTACTTGTTCCACAAAAGTCCTTATAAGGACTGGTAAGGTCTAGGGTACCACAGTACATAGGGTTGAGTGAGGTACAGTCTGCTATTCCTTAAGGACTGGTATAGGTCCACAATACATAGGGTTGAGGTGCACTACTGCTGACTGCTGCCCTACTGCTGCAGTAGTCCTTTATCAGTATAGGGACTGAGAGTTTTGTCACAGGGTCATTTAAAAAATGACAGGCAGAGGAAGAGGCAGGCCCTTCTGCAGTGGTGGTAAGGGTAGGGCAGGAGCAACAGGCTTGAGCCAAAGTGGGAAGTTGCAGAAGGTGCGTTCAATTACTTTAAAGGACGCACCAGACTTGGTTGAGTGGCTCACTCAGCCTTACTGCACCCTCCTCATCCTCTCGATCTGCACCCTCTTCTTCACTCTCTGCTATGTGCACCCCCAAAGACACTACCACCAACAACACCACCACCACCACATACCTTCCGCTTGAGTCACAGGAATTATTTTCCGATCCATATCAAGACATTTCTGATGCGCAGCCACTCTTGGCATTGGATCAGGAAGAGGAGGTAGCAACAACCGCCACTCAGCAGTCTGACGACAGTACCCAGATCAGCCCAAGGAGGAGGTTGGTCCCCGGTGTTGCTGCCTACTCCGAGATCTCTACTTATAGCGGTGGGGAAGGTGACGTCGATGATGACGTGTCTAGTGATGTCACGTGGGTGCCCACAAGAGAGGAAGAGGAGGGGAGTTCAGAGGGAGATATGGACCAGCAGATAGGGAGGAGAAGCAGGAATGACTTACATTGCACAGGAGGGACAAAGCAGACTGCAAATGTATCAGGAGCGAGTCATCGACCATGTACGGTCACATCTGGCGCTCCCAGGACACCGGCACATGGCTCCGCAGTGTGGGCTTTTTTTTTAACGTGTCGGCTGCTGACAATAGCGTTGCCATCTGCAAGCTTTGCAGTCAACGCATTAGTCGCGGTAAGCCCAACACTCACCTAGGGACGACCGTCTTAAGAAGGCACATGAGCAGCCATCACCGAGCCCAGTGGGAGCAACAGAACACACAAAGCCACACTCCAGGCTCTCACCGTCCAGCCTCGTCTTCTACTTCTTCTCCTCTCTCCTCACAATTGTCCTCCACTCCACCTTCCATCACGCCAAGCTCACGTTTTTCTGCAAAAAAGGCAGGCTTCCGTGGGCCTAATGTTCGAGCGTAAAAAAATGATGACGCCGGATAACCCTCTTGCCCAACGGTTGATGGCTGGCTTGTCAGAACTGATAGCCCGCCAACTACTGCCATATAAACTGGTGGACTCGGAGGCCTTTCGAAAATTTGTGGCCATTGGAACACCACAATGGAAGATCCCAGGAAGGAAGTATTTCTCACAGAAGGGCATCCCAGAGCTATATGGCCATGTTCAGCGGCAAGTGAATGTATCTCTGGCACACAGTGTCGGTGCCAAGATACATCTGACCACAGACACGTGGTCTAGCAAACACGGGCAGGGAAGGTATATCACTTTTACTGCCCACTGGGTGAACCTTCTGACAGCCGTCAAGCATGTAACCCGTGGCACCCGTGTAGATTTGGTTTTACCGCCACGGATTGCATGCAGGGCTGACTCTTCTTCTCCTCCTACTCCATCCTCCTCCCTCTCCTCCTCAGCTGACTCCTCCTTTTCCGCTGCTAGCGTCTCTTCCGCTGCGCCGCCCAAGCTCCCCAGAACCTATTCGACATGCCAGGTGAGACGTTGCCATGCCGTGCTGCGTCTGTTGTGCCTGGAAGCCAAGAGCCACACTGGCCCGGCACTCCTTTCAGCTTTGCGTTCACAGGCAGATCAGTGGCTAACACCGCTCAATTTGACAGTTGGTAAAGTGGTGTGTGACAACGGTGCCAATCTGCTTAGCGCATTGAAACAGGGCAAAATTACGCACGTGCCATGCATGGCACTCGTCTTAAACTTGGTCGTGCAGCGATTCGTTGTCAAATACCCTGGGGTCCAGGACATCTTGCGGCAGGCAAGGAAAATCTCGGCCCATTTCAGAAGAACTCACACGGCCATGGCTCGCCTTGCTGACATTCAGCGGCGACACAATCTGCCGGGCAGACGTCTTATTTGTGATTGCCCGACGCGATGGAACTCAACCTTCTATATGCTTGATAGGCTGCTCCAGCAGAAACGTGCAGTTAACGTCTACCTGTATGAACTCTGCGGCAGAACAGGTTCTGGGGAGCTGTTTTTTTTTTCACCGCACTAGTGGCTGCTCATGCGCGACGCATGGAGAATTCTGCGGCCATTTGAGGAGATCACCAAAGGGTCAAGGACCAGTACTGGGTGGCAACGTACTTAGACCCCCGGTACAAACACAAAATGGCAGAAATGTTACCGCCTTCACAAAGGGCTGTCAGAATGGAGCACTTCCAGGCCTTGCTTCGAGAAATGCTGCATTCTGCTTTTGCCTTTGCTGGCAGAGGAGCAATTCCCACTCCCAGAGAAGGAGTTGCGGGTACCAATCCAACAGCGCCTGCAAGAAGAGGCCGGTTTGAAGATGTGTTGGTGACTTCGGATATGAGGTCATTCTTTCAGCCGACCCATCGACAGGTGTCATACGGATCCAGCATCAGGGAACGCCTAGACCGTCACGTGTCCGACTACATCGGGTTAACGGCCGATGTGGACGCTCTGAGAAGTGATGAACCCCTGGACTACTGGGTGGGTAGGCTTGACCTCTGGCCAGAGCTTGCCCAATTTGCAGTCGAAACTGTTGGCTTGCCCCTCGTCCAGTGTTCTGTCCGAAAGGACGTTCAGCGCAGCAGGGGGGATCGTGACCGATAAGCGTACTCGCCTAGCTCACGACAGTGTTAACTACCTCACATTTCTAAAAATGAATGAGGCATGGATCTTGGAGGAATTCAAACACATGTGACCAGTAGACCATGTATATGTCTATAAACAATTTTTTTAATCGAGCACACAGACCTTCTTTCTTCATTTGGCTCACTTCCTTGTCCAAAAAAAGCACACCGTACTATATGCCCGTACCCTCCTTTTTGAAGAGGTTGAGCGGTGTCATATTTCTACTGGGGCTGCTTATTATGAGGGGCTCCCACCATCCCTGTGCTGACTTCCTCCTGGGGCTGTACCTCTGCTGTGCATATTATGAGGGGCTCCCACCATCCCTGTGCTATGCTCATTTTGAGGGGCTCCCACCATCCCTGTGCTGTGCTGACTTCCTCCTGGGGCTGCTTATTATGAGGGGCTCCCACCATCCCTGTGCTATGCTGACATCCTCCTGGGGCTGCTTATTATGAGGGGCTCCCACCATCCCTGTGCTGTGCTGACTTCATCCTGGGGCTGTACCTCTGCTGTGCATATTATGAGGGGCTCCCACCATCCCTGTGCTATGCTCATTATGAGGGGCTCCCACCATCCCTGTGCTATGCTCATTATGAGGGGCTCCCACCATCCCTGTGCTATGCTGACTTCCTCCTGGGGCTGCTTACGGTGCAGGTGTCAGTGCTGTATATCACGGTGCTGGTGTCAGTGCTGTATATCACGGTGCTGGTGTGAGTGCTTTATGTCACACTGCTAATGTCAGTGCTCTCTATCACGGTGCAGGTGTCATTGCTGTATGTCACGCTGCTGATGTCAGTACTCTCCATCATGGTGCTGCTGTCAGTGCTGTATGTCACGCTGCTGATGTCAGTGCTCTCTATCACAGTGCTGTTGTCAGATCACTCTATCACGGTGCAGGTGTCATTGCTGTATGTCACACTGCTGATGACAGTGCTCTCTATCACGGTGCTGCTGTCAGTGCTCTATATCACGGTGCTGGTGTTAGTGCTTTATGTCACGCTGCTGATGTCAGTGCTCTCTATCACGGTGCTGTTGTCAGATCACTCTATCACGGTGCACGTGTCATTGCTGTATGTCACGCTGCTGATGTCAGTACTCTCTATCATGGTGCTGTCGTCAGTGCTGTATATCACGGTGCTGGTGTTAGTGCTTTATGTCACGCTGCTGATGTCAGTGCTCTCTATCATGGTGCTGGTGTCAGTGCTGTATATCACGGTGCTGGTGTTAGTGCTTTATGTCACGCTGCTGATGTCAGTGCTCTCTATCACGGTGCTGGTGTCAGATGACTCTATCCCGGTGCAGGTGTCATTGCTGTATGTCACGCTGCTGGTGATCATCTCCTGCACCCTCTTCTTTGCCTACCCTGACCTTCCCTTTCCTCCATTGCCTTCATGCGCTCCACAGTCCTGAATTGTCACAACAATTTCACATATAAAAAAAGAATGCTTGTAGTTGTTGATCCCAGATTCACCTCATACATGTGTTATGTCATTGGCCATGTGGTGGGACTATGTTTGCACAGCTAGTAATTATTTTGTGGCTGCAAATTTGTAGGTTTGCAAAGTTCGCCTCCCA